>NC_091453.1:84351233-85551233 GCF_964237555.1 Oryctolagus cuniculus
ACTTCTTGTCAGTAGTTTGCATATTTTTAAAAAATTTATTTTGAAAGGCAGAAGGACAGAGAGAGATACACAAAGAGAAAGATATCATTCATCTGTTGGTTACTCCCCAAAGGCCACATTGTCCAGGGCTGGACTTGGCCGAAGCAAGGGGCCAGAAACACCATCCATGTTTCTCTCACATAGCTGGTAGCACCAAAGTACCTGGTCATCTGCTGCTGCTGTGGCATACTGGGTAAAGCCATCGCCTGCAGTGCCAACATCCCATATGGACACCAGTTCTACTGCCAGCTGCTCCACTTTGATCTAGCTCTCTGCTAATGCACCTGGAAAAGCAACGGAGAATGGCCCAAGTTCTTGAGCCCCTGCACCCACGTAGGAAACCTGGAGGAAACTCCTGGCTCCTGGGTTCGGATAGGCTAAGCTCTGGCCATTCCAGCCATTGTTGGAGTGAACCAAGGGTTGGAAGATCTCTCTCTCTCTCTCTCTCTCTCTCTCCCTCTTTTCTTCTTTAACTCTGCCTTTTAAATAAATAAATAAATCTTTAAAAAGAGAAAAAAGACACAAACACCAAGAGCATAATCCACAAAAGAAAAAAATGGAGGGAGGATGGGAACATGGGCAGAAGGGAAGGTAGAGTGTGAAATACCACTATGATCCTAAATCTGCATATATGAAGTATATGAAATTTGTTCACCTTACGTAAGTAGAAACTATTAATAGTAAATAAATAACTGAAATTCATGAAGTTTATTAATAATATGCATTCTCCATAAACTTCTTGAAGGTTCCTCATATGCATGGATTTCTTTTAATTGAATCTTCCAATTTTCCACTAACTTTTTGAGATACCCTTGTATCTAACATTTCAGAGGTAACTAGTGGAGAATAAACTACCCTGGGAGAAGGAAAGTTGGACAAGGAATTTATACAAATTGACCACGTCCTTAACTTGCATTGACAGGATAGCAATAGCCAATGCTTCAAGTCAATTAAGGAATGGCAACTTAAGCATATTAGACATATTGAGATGATTTGACAACATTTTAAAACATTTGAGAATGTTGAAAACAATTGGCGGGTCTGGCGCTGTGGTGCAGTAGGTTAATCCTCCACCTGCGGCTCTGGCATCCCATATGGGCGCCGGTTCTAGTCCCAACTGCTCCTCTTCTGATCCAGCTCTCTGCTATGGCCTGGGAAAGCAGTAGAAGATGGACCAACTCACTGGGGCCCTGCATCCATGTGGGAAACCCAGAAGAAGCTCCTGGCTCCTGGCTTTGAATCGGCACAGCTCCAGCTGTTGCTGCTATATGGGGAGTTAACCAGTGGATGGAAAAACCTTTTTCTCTATCTCTCCTTCTCACTGTCTATAACTCTACCTCTCAGATAAATAAATAACATCTTTAGAAAAGAAATTGGCACTGTGGACCAAGGTAATGAGGTATGGGTAAGGGAGAATTTCATTTCATTTCATTTCATTTTTAGTATAAATTTGTCCATGCTATTTCAATTTTTACCATGTATTTGATCATTTTACTATGGTACAAATTTTTTTTAAGTTTTAAAAATGAATGACTTTGAAGGATTTGATAGTGAGCTACACACATTCACACACAGAGACAGAAAGAGAGAGAGAGAATACTCTGTATACTCTACAACATTTATCTAGGAATTCTTCAAAATTGTGTTGGTAAGAGAGATACAGTTCTGCAACTAATGCAGAAATGCCTTCACAAGATGATTAATTCTAATTGTTTCAGTTATTCAGTGATTATTACTGATAAAAAAGTGAATTCTCTGTAACTGCACAAGTTCATACCATGTCTTCCTACCATGCCACAGATACAGGAAACCATGGTAAATATAAATAGCAATCATTGTGGCATTGCTTCCCTAGTCTTAGACACTAGGGAAGTACAATGTATTTTAGCATATGAATTTTGGAACAGGCTGACTTATACTAGATTGTTTAAGATATTTCCTGGAAACCATTCCATGTAAAGGATTTTTTAATGTAGTGTGGATAATTAATTCATTTATTGTTCTTTTAAAAGGATGGGCTTGGAGCCAGTGCTATGGCATATTAGGTTAAGCATCCGCCTGTAGTGCTGGCATCCCATATGGGCGGGTGCTAGTTTGAGCCCCAGCTGCTTCATTTCCAATCCGGCTCCCTGCTGATGTCCTGGGAAACCAGTAGAAGATGGCCCAAGTGTTTGGGAAACCCAGAAGAAGCTCTTGGCTCATGGCTTAGCATCAGCCCAGCTCTGGTTATTGAGACCACTTGGGGAGTGAATCAGCAGATGAAAGACCTCTCTCTGTCTCTCCCACTCTCTGTCTGTAACTCTTCTTCTCAAGTAAATAAATAAATATTTCTTTAAAAAACGGGCTCAAAATTGACAAATGGGATTACATTAAGCTGAGAAGATTCTGCAGTGCAAAAGAAACGCTCAGCAAACTGAAGAGGCAACCAACAGAATGGGAGAAAATATTTGCAAACTACACAACTGATAAAGAGTTAACATCCAGTATCTATAAAGAGCTCAGGAAACTCAACAGCAACAAAACAATCTAGTTAAGAAATGGGCAAAGGACTAGAAAAGGCATTTTTTAAGAGAGGAAATTCAAATGGCCCACAGACACTTGAGAAAATGCTCAGGATCATTATCCATCAGGGAAATGCAAAAAAAAAATCACAATGAAGTTTCATCTCACTCGAGTTAGAATGGCTCTCATACAGAAATCAACAAATGACAAATGCTGGCGAGGATGTGGGGAAAAGGTACCTTAAGCCACTGTTGGTGGGAATATAAACTGGGGTAGCCACTGTGGTAGACAGTATGGAGGAGATACCTCAGAAATCTCAGTATAGACTTACCATGTGATCCGGCCATCCCACTTTTGGAATTTACCAAATCCAAAGAGAATCCAAGAGAAATCAGCATATGATAGAGTTATTTGTACTTTCATGTTCATTGCAGCACAATAGCTAAGATATAGAATCAACCCAGATGTCCACCAACTGTTGACTGGATAAAGAAATTATAATATATAAATACTATGGAGTACTACTCAGCTGTAAAAACAAATTGAAATCCTGACTTTTTCAACAAAATGGATGCAACTGGAAACCATATACTTAGTGAAATAAGCCAGTCCCCAAAAAACATATATCATGTATTTTCTCTAATCCAAGGTAACTAATAGAGTACCTAAAGTGTAATGTATTGGAGTGAAATGGACATTTTGAGATTCAATAATTGTTTACAGCCCTTGTCTCTTCTGTTGAGGAATATTGCTTTTTTTTTCTTCATACTGCTTGTTGAACTCATTTACTTAGTGTAGGGTTAACTTTATGATCATTAAGTAAACTGAAAGTAGATCTTTGTAAAAAAATTTATCAGTGGGAATAAGAGAAGGAGAAAGAAGAAGGGTTGTAGCGTGGGCTGGAGGGGGTTGGGTGGGAAGAATCACTATTTCTAAATCCATATACGAAATACATGGACTTGTATAGCTTAAATAAAATTTTTAAGAAAAAGATTGACTCATATATTGAACTAATGCTCAAATTTTTAAAAAAGTAAAACAGAATCTCATTCTCATAACCATAAAATTGTTGGTATTGAGTACCACTAACCCAGACAATACACAAAATGACTTAAAACAGAAATAATATTTTAATTGCCAAATACTCCTGAAATTCCCTCTAAGCACTCTGTCATAAAACCACAATCGCTAAAAGAAATAAAACCAGCAAATACACATATAATCATTTCATAGGTAAAGGTTTTACTTCCAGGACCCGTGTTGTGTGACAGTGAGATAAGCCTCTACTTGCAATGCTGGAATCCCACACTGGAGTGCTGGTGCAATCCCAGCTACTCCACTTCTGATCCGGCTCCCTGCTGACGCATGTGGGAAAGCTGCAGAATACGGCCCAAGTACTTGGGTCCCTGTCATCAACGTGGGAGGCCTGTTGGAGTTCCTGGTTCCAGGCTTCCAACTGACCTAGTCCTGTCTGTTGCAGCATTTAGGGAGTAACTAGTGGATGGAAAGTACTCTCTCTCTCTCTCTCTCTCTCTCTTTCTCTCCCTCCCTCCCTCCCTCCCTCCCGGCCCTGTCACTCTGTAATTCAAATAAATACAATTTAAAAAGGTTTTACCCCCAAGAGCACTTGAAATTTAAAATTTTAAAAATAAACTAGTTTTATAAGCAGCATTTTACTTTATCTTTTATATTTAAAACCCTAATTCATAGTCTTGATACCAGAGGATGATAGCAGAAAAGTGGCTCCTGCCTATTGCCTCCATACATATTTCTCTTTTCCTTCTTTCTTTTCCATCTTGCCTTATTTCCAACTGTCCTACTTGCTTTATGGTTTTTCTCTTCCTCTCTTCCTTCAGCCCAAGCCTCAGGACTACCACTGGCACCCAGTGGCGCCCCAAGGCATTGCTGATTTTACTCAAGTGTTTTCAGTGGTTGCTGAACATTAGCATTATTTCTATGCTAAATACCTTTTCCCTTAATATTTATTTATTTACTTACTTATTCATTTATTTGCAGAGAGATAGATAGACAAAGAGAACTCCCATCCACTGGTTCACTCCCCAAATGTCCACAATAGTCAAGGCTGGACCAGGCCAAAGCAAGGAAATGTGAGCTCATTCCAAGTCTTCCACATAAATGGCAGGGACCCAAGTTCATGAGCCATCATCTGCTTTCTCCCATGGTATGCATTAGTAGGAGACTGGATTCAGGAGCTGGAGGCAGGTATTAAACCCAGACACTGTGAGAAGGGATGCAGATCTGTTTCCTGCCCCAGGAAATATCTTGATATTTTAATTGGGACATCCAAATTCTTCCTTAATGCTTCCTTCACTATAGCACAACTTTGTTCTTAGATGCCAGTGCTCTATTGTCTTTGCTATTAGTGTGTTTTCTTTTCTTAAAAGATATTTATTTATTTTTTTGAAAGGCAGAGTTACAGAGAGGCAGGAGAGAGAGAGAGAGAGAGAGAGGTCTTCCATCCGCTGGTTCACTCCCTAGATGGCTGCAATGGCCAGAGCTGTGCCGATTGGAAGCCAAGAGCTAGGAGCTTCTTCTGGGTCTCCCACGGGGGTGCAGGGGTGCAAGCCTGGTCTTCCAGGCCATAGCAGAGAGTGGGATTGGAAGTGGAGCAGCCAGGACTCAAACCGGCGCCCATATGGGATGCCGGCGCTGCAGGCCAGGGCTTTAATCCACTGCACCGCAGCACTAGCCCCAGTGTGTTTTTGAAAATATGAGCACCACCTGTTTGCATTTAAAAATTTCTTTAAGATGGTTAAACACATCAGTTCACTTAACCTTTCTGCTTGAGTCAGAGTCACAAATGTCTGTTTCTTTGGCTACATTTCACAATACTTATTTCTCACTAACTTATTTTTTAAGAATGAGATGTGAGGCCGGCGCCACGGCTCGCTTGGCTAATCCTCTGCCTGCGGTGCCAGCACCCCGGGTTCTAGTTCCTGTCGGGGCACTGGATTCTGTCCCGGTTGCTCCTCCTCCAGCTCAGCCCTCTGCTGTGGCCCAGGAAGGCAGTGGAGGATGGCCCAAGTGCTTGGGCCCCTGCACTTGCATGGGAGACCGGGAGGAGGCGCCTGGCTCCTGGCTTCGGATCCGTGCACCGTGCCGGCCACAATGTGCCAGCTGTAGCGGCCTTTTGTGGTGTGAACCAAAGGAAGGAAGACCTTTCTCTCTGTCTCTCTCTCTCACTGTCTAACTCTACCTGTCAAAAAAAAAAAAAAAAAAAAAAAAAGAATGAGATGTGAAATATAATGCATTGGCTTAAGAAAATGAACTTGAATGTCTAGCTATGACTTGGCAAACATAGTCCAAAGGAGATGCTTATTAGCAAAGACCAGTCCTTCAGAAGTGAGTTGCCAATGAGGCGAGGAAATGGGTTTGTGAGCTGAAGGGTCCTGCTAATGGAAATCAACACTAGTTTCTAGTTTCTGTTTGAAGAGGCAGGTGGGGGTGGGAGGAAACTTGAGAATTCCTGTTCTGGGGTCTACTTATTATGTTTATGAAAGAGTCGATAGCATTGTTCACACACTTCTCCCAAAAGAAAATTGCAGCCAGCTCAAGGACTCTAGTTTTCTTCCTGAGGGCTTTCCCAAGCCCACTTTCACGTTCTGTCTGGCAGAGCTGCCCAACAAGCATGCCTTTCTGTGCACATACTGTCATTCATTTTATTTTCAAAATCTCGATCGTTGAAGATCATTTTCAAACAAGATAGTACTGTATTAATACTTGTCTCCCCATCCTGAATGCTTTCCTCTGAGGAATGGTTGCTTAGTGGATAAGTACAAAGAGGTAACACAATACCCTCTCATGCCAGCCACCTCAGTCAGAAAAGAATGCTGTGTAGTGAAGTCAATTCGTAATTAACCAGGGCCATGAGGAGCAGGCAAAATATGGATTAAGTGTGATTCTACAGGTGAGCCCTACAATTCATTTTATCCATTAATTTCTAACTCTTTCCTAATCACGAGTTTTACTAGATCTCTTGATAATTAAGTAAATATAGAGATTTGTGTTTCACTTCCTTTCTTATCCCTGTCTAATGAGCAGGGAACTGGAGAGTGGGGAGCAAGGGGTGGTGGTATTATCTTCTAATATGATAATTAGTTACTGGGTCTGAAAGAGTAGTTGTTATTGGCTCATTATATAGCCGTAGTTTCTTCGGGGGTTTTATTATTAACATTGGACCACAAATCAGCAGTCAAAAGAATAAAGCAGAGGTGATTTTTCATAAATCCAGAATTGCATTTGATGTGTGAAACACAACTACCAACTTGTAGTCCTGGGATCTACTATTACTACTGCAGGAAGTTTTGGCCCTAGTACCGCTTTAGTGTCTTGAGAAATATTTCTGATCATCTTTCACATCTATGAAACAGGAATTCCTCAGACTATCCTAGGGTTAGTTTGAAAAAAAAAAAAAAAGCCGATAATGACCGAAGAGCGTGTTTGGTAAAAAGAAATGCACAGTCAGTGTGATCATCGTTGAGCTGTGTTCTGCCGGGACTCTGGCCCCAGCAGGCTACACTGGGAGAGTCTGGCCTGATGGGGATCCCTAGCACCTCTGAATCTCCTCCATGTGAATACAAACCGGGGCAAAGGTCGCTAAGCATTTTTCTAACTTAAGTTGTGGGTGATTCCAGATCTGCATTATGGTCTCCCCTTCCTAACACAAATGAGCAGTCAAGGCAATTGTATATAATAATTGTGTGCTAGTAAATAAATCAATAAATCCTTAGCTAGATTAGAGTTTCTCTTTTTCTTGACCTCATTTACTCCCCATTTGTAAAATGAAGAGGATGGAGTAGGTGACCTCCAAAGTATCATCCAGCTTTATAAATCTGTGATGCTACTTGTAAAATTTGCAGCTCTGCCCTTTTTCTTCTATCCTTTGAGCCTTACCCTCAGTAGAAAATCAAAGTCTTAACATCAGTTCAAGCCATACTGCTGAATAGAAAAAAAAAAGAAGAAACATGAACTTCTCTACTGCTTTTTTGTAATTTTATTTTACTTCCAAGACAATATATTAAATATATATAACATATTAATACATATTTAATATAAATAAAATTAATATGGATGAAAATTATCATTTCTATTCTCCATTCCAACTTTTATACTTTGTAGTCTAACAATTTTACCAAGGTAAGTCCATATGTTAAATGAAACTGAAAACAAGATACCACTTCACAATGATGATTTAGGTTGGTCTTCATAATAAATAAATAGCATTTTTGAGTGAAAATACATACATTGATGTTATTTTTTTACATGTTTGGAAAGAATGGATCACTAGTATCCTGGGAAAACATATATAACATGTTGGGGCAAGCGCTGTGGTACAGTGGGTTAAACTGGGGTCTGCAGTGCCAGCATCCCATATGGGTGCCAGTTCGAGTCCCTGCTGCTCCACTTCTGATCCAGCTCCCTGTTAATGAGCCTGGGAAAGCAGCAGAGATTTTTTTCTAAGTCCCAGGGCCCCTGCACCCTCATAGGAGACTTGGAAGAAGCTCTTGGCTCCTGGCTCTGGCCTGGCACAGCCCTAGTTATTGTGGCCATTTGGGGAGTGATGAAAGATCTCTCTGTCTCTGTCTCTCCTTTCTTTGTAATTCTACCTTTCAAATAAATAAATAAATCTTTTTTAAAAACGCCTGCCATCTCACATCAGAGTGCCTGGGTTCAAAGTGCATGTGTTTGATTCATAGCTCTAGCTCCTGACCCAAGGTGCCCCCTAATAACATATTGAAATATATACATATATGTATACATCATATATAACAGATGTTATGTTATGTTACATATAACATAACATATATTATATTATAGACATCGATCAGCAATAATTTTCTTAAGCCAGTTTAGTAAAGACAAAAATAGATGTCAATAGAAAAATGCAAAGCAATGTGTCTGTATATTGACGTAGAGGATGTCACAAAGAAGTACAGTATCAGTTTGAACTAGAAGCAGAGGAAGTAACCAGAATAGAGGTGTGAGTGTACACACACAAAGTAATGCTCAAGAGCCAGATTATAAAAAATGCTATAAATCCCAATAAAGAGTTTCAACTTGATCTTGCAAGCCACTGTCTCTCAACATGAGATATACATAGGAAGAATGGTTTTGAGGGTCTATAGGTAAATGTAATTATTTTAATAGCTTGTTATTCATTTTAATGTGTATCAGAAAAATAAATTAGTCTAGGGCTGGAACTGTGGGGTAGTGGGTGAAGCTGCCGTTTGCATTGCTGGCATCCCATATGGACGCTGGTTCAAGTCCCAGCTGCTCCACTTCCGAACCAGCTCTCTGTATGGCCTGAGAAAACAGTAGAAGATGGTCCAAGCCCTTGGTTCCCTGCATTCATGTGGGAGACCCAGAATAAGCTCTTGGCTCCTGTCTTCAGATTGACTCAGGTCCGGCCATTGTGGCCATTTGGGGAGTGAACCAGCGAATAGAAGACCTTTCTCTGTCTCTCTCTGTCTCTCTGTCTCTGTCTCTCTCTCTCTCTCTGCCTCTGCCTCTGCCAGAGTTACAGAACTCTGCCTTTCAGATAAACAAATACATTAAAAAAAAGAAAATAAATTAGTCCATCCAAACTTTGGTTTAATAAATATTGCTTAAAGAAAAGCTATTTTTAGGCCGGCGCCGCGGCTCACTAGGCTAATCCTCCGCCTTGCGGCGCCGGCACACCAGGTTCTAGTCTCAGTCAGGGTGCCAGATTCTGTCCCAGTTACCCCTCTTCCAGACCAGCTCTCTGCTATGGCCCGGGAATGCAGTGGAGGATGGCCCAAGTGCTTGGGCCCTGCACCCCATGGGAGACCAGGAGAAGCACCTGGCTCCTGCCTTCGGATCAGCACGGTGCGCTGGCCGCAGTGCACCAGCCGTGGCGGCCATTGGAGGGTGAACCAACGGCAAAAGGAAGACCTTTCTCTCTGTCTCTCTGTCTCTCTGTCTCACTATCCACTCTGCCTATCAAAAAAAAAAAAAAAGAGAGAGAGAGAGAGAGAGACTGGATTCGACATTCCTCCCACCCTTCAACTTCCTACTAGTATCTTCTGTCAGTTGAGTCCAATCAAAGGGTCTCCACATGAAGGCCTGGGAAACAGAGGCTTTAGGGTTTAGTGCTTCTGTAAGAACAGGGCAGACCATGGAAGAGTGATGAACATGTCAAAGGGCAAGCTTGCCTATGATTGGTACATTTGGATGGAAAGTGAAGAAGAAACATGTACAACAAAACTTAGGCTTATGGCTTGAGTAACTGGTTTATGTTGTCATCGTTTGAGACAAGAAATGTTGGAACAGAAATAGCTTTCAGGGTAAAATAGATTCATTTCTTAACCAGTTACCTCTAAGGTAATTGGTATTTGTGGAGTATTCGATTGGAGAAAACCAGTAGGGAATTGAAACACAGTAGGAAAACTGGCTGGGGATAGAAATTTAATCATTTTATGGGTGATAGTTAAAAACATGAAAATAAATTAAATTACTCAGAGATATTGTGTATGTTGAGAATATATGAGGGCCAAGGATGATGATCTAGGGAAAGCTACCATTAAATTCGTAGAAAGAAGAGAAGCCAGAATAGGATCCTGAGAAGGAAGCCTCAAAAAAGTGGGATTAAATGTAGTGTCTCAGGAGACAAATTAGGAAAATGTCAAGAAGGAAACCTTCAACAACGCCAACTGCACTCAGCGTCATCAAGTAAGATGTGATTCAAAAAAGAATCCACTGGCTCTGCTATTAAGTCATTAATGTCCTTTGCATAAGCAGTTTCAGTGAAGACTTAAAAGGAGACATCAGTTTATAATGATCTGAAGAGGGGATAAAAAATAAGGAAGGCATTAGAAATAGTGGTGTGGATCCCCATGTAAGATGCCCGTGAAAGTAGAAGCGGTGGAGAGAGAGAGAGAGAGAGAGAGAGAGAGAGAGAGAGAGAAGTAGTAGTAGTAGCTTGAGCAGAATGCGGGATGCAGGATCCAGATAGAGCTAATGAATTTTTGTCATGACAGCAATTATGACTTGTTTGTATGTCAACAGAAAGGTTGGAGATACATTTAAGATACAAAGGAGAGAAAAGAGCTGATAGAATGAGGTTCCTGAAGAAAGGTTCAGAGGTAGGCAAGAGCAACAGTCCATTTGGACAGGGGAAGGAAAACTTCTAGGACCAGAAGGAAGCAAATGAGAGTGGATCCTGATAAAGGTGATTTCTAGGTGTGGGAATTTGAGAGTATTTGTGGAATAGCCTCAATTTACTCCGTTAAACAAAAGACAAGGTCAATTTCAAGAGAGAATGGGGAGATGGTGTAGTGGGAAGCTTCAGAATGGACACCCTAAGGTTTGCACAAGTTCAGTAACTAGAGGCAAAAAGCTGAAAGTCAGTTGAAATTGGAGAACACAAGTTTGCCACAACACTGATTTTTTTGCACCACTGTATGAGTTCTTTCAGAACACTAGTTATTTACTGGTTGTAGAAATTGAAAAGCAGGTTCTTGGAATGATCTGAGATTGGAGTTTAGAAAAACAGACATCTCAGAAAGTAAAGAAGTGGAAGACGTGGAAATTGTTGATCAAGAAAGTGCTTTCACTGAAGTAGTATGCAGTCCAAGCTCAAGAGGGAAAGAACTGAAGTGTAAAAAAGAAACTAAAGATAACAATTATTTGCCCAATTCTTTCTCTAAAATTTACAAATACAACAATGCTATAGTATTGGTTTCTTCATGGCATATTTCTCTTTAGTTTTGTGGTCTAGGAAAAGAAAGTAAATGAGTTGGAAGTCTATCTTTGTGTTATATCCTAGTTATAAGGTGTATTATTTTAGTTATTCTTCACACAATTATTGTACAGAGTAGATATCCATTATACAGAGCACACAAATGATACTCACAGAAATTGAGAAAACTTGCTGAAGTTAACCACAGTTATGAGCACAGAAAGGATTCAAGTTCAAACCCATGTACCTTCAAGTTCAGTTCAATTTCCACTATTAACTGCTGTCTCTTTACCAAAAAAGAAAAGAAAAGAATTTATGTGAATTCACTATATAATCCAATGAGCATGAAGCATTCTTGGAAAGCAACATTCACAGAATGGAATCTCCAAATGGGACCAATGGTGGTCTCCAAAGGTCACTCTTAGCAGGTCTGGAGACTGATCTCTTGTATGCGTTAACATTTGCAGTACAGCAAGGCCTATACTTTGGTTTCTGGCATGAATAAATCATTCACTTATGACATTTAAACCAGACATCATCTCATTGGTGTCTCATTTAAAGTAGTGCCAGGCTTCCCATTAGTTTGAAGGAGTTTGGGTTTTGTTTTTTCGCCTGTGGCAAGTGAGAGTTGGAGGAGCAGGTGATCCACAGAGCCTTTACAACTGGACGAGGTCCACATGCTGAAAAAGACAGAAAGCCACTACATCAATGTCCTGGAAGCTGTGCCTTGCCTTCAGGGTTTAGTTAAAGAAGTGACTGTGTATTTCAATGAGGTAATGCTGGACACTCAGACTCCTGACTACAGTCAATGAAGGCCCAGAGTCAGGGCACTTTAAAGTGGCATGACAACCAAAGCTAGTGAGCCAGAATCCAGCATCTTCTCTCCAGAAATCCTTCTGACTTCCAGCATTAAGCTCGAATGGATATAGGAGAGCTGACTGCTCTGGACTCCAGCATTTGCTATTGAAAACAAGAGAAGGCATAATTTTCTCTCTTGATGTAGGGACCTACCCTTTCAGAAAAAAAAAGCCTAATACTTATAATATGATTAACTTAGGCAGCAGACAATCTGGAATGTGTCAGTGATTCTCTAAAGTAAAAGGAAGCAAGCATTTATTGAGCACCTAATGCATGCCAGGCACTCATTTTTATATTCATCATAACATTCTGAAGCAAGCATCATCACTTCTTCATCACATTTTTAAAAATGAAGACCAGAGAGCCAAATTAAGTTTCTCAGTCATGCAGTCAGTAAACAGCAGAAATGGGGTTTGCACTCAGATCTATCTGCATAACTTCAAAATTCCTTATACCATAAACCATCTGAGTAGCAAGAAGGAAGCAAGCATCTCTGATAGTGATCTAAGCAAGGAGACTACAGCTTGCACATCCTGCAAGCTATTTGCAATGATACTGCCGGTGCATCTGGAACAACTTATAAGAGTTCCCAACAATTATTTTTAGTGCCATGGACTCCTTTAGTGTCTGGAGAAGCCTATGAAGCCCTTTTAAACCACCAAAATAAATAGGATGATGAAGAAAATGTATTAATGTCAAATTTAGTTATCAGAAATGTTTAAATCCATATGGCAATATATATGTATTATCTTCATTAGTCAGGTCGACAGTGGATCTATTCATAATTTCAAAACACATTCATGATCAAAGGAAATCCTAAATTTCATTGAGAGGTTAATAAAAGTAAAGATGTAATTTTTCTTATAGAACTTAAAAAAAAAAAAAACCTGAATTCTATCTATGGACATGTTAAGGGCTCCACAAGGAGTCTACACAGCGGTGTCTTGGAGCTGATATGAATTGACTTGCAAGAGAGGATTGCTGAATTTTTCAGAAAGTTTACAAATTAGTTGCATTTAGCAACTAATGTTGAACTATATAAAAATATAATATAAAAGTGAACTATATAATTTTACAATTCAATTGATTTATTAAAAGCAAAGATAACACAAATCTAAAACTTATAATTTTATTGTTTCACTGTGTTTTATTATTATCCATAATCTCAAGATTATTTATTCATATCTATTGCATATGTCTAATAGAAATACTATATAACAGCATAGTACCAGGCCAGCTCTTCTCAGCTCCAGGGACATTGAGTTGGTAACTTAAAATATGGAAACTGGTAAATGCTACAAACCTGGGCTTTTCATGCTTCAGAGGCAAATGTTAAATATTTAATAGCACTCCACTGGATCCCTGGCTCCAGTTTAACATCTAGTAGGACAAATAACACACCTGAATATTTATCTCTAGGGATCACTTTCAAATCAAGTATTTTAAGGTAGGCCTAACAAACCTTTTTTAGAAACAACACCAAGAGGGGCCAGCACTGTGGCTTAGGCACTGGTTCAAGTCCCAGCTGCTCTGCTTCAGATCCACCTCCCTGCTAATGTGCCTGGGAAAACAAGAGAGAATGGCCTAGGTGCTTGGGCCTCTGCACCAACGTGGGAGACCCAGAGGAAACTCCTGGCTCTTGGGTTCTGATAGGCCAAGCTCTGGCCATTGAGGCTGTCTGGGGAGTGAACCTGCAGATGCAAGATCTCTCTCTGTCTTTCTCTGCCTCTGCCTCTCTGTAATTCTGCCTTTCAAATAAATAAATAAATCTTTTAAAAAAGAAACAACACCAATAGTATAATCTACAAAAGAAAAAAAATAGGCTTCATTGAAATGAATGATTTCTGCTCTTCCGAGACACAATTAGAAGAATGAAAAGACAAGCAACAGATCTACAGCAAATCACATAACTGATAAAGGACTTATATCTAGACTATAAAAGAACTCTCAAGTGTCAATAATAAGAAAGCAAGAACCAAGTAAATAAGATCTAAGCAGACACTTCACCAAACAACATATACGAGCACCAAGTAGGCCCATGAAAAATATCCAATTTCATTAGTCATTAGGGAGATAAAAATTAAAACCACAAGGGAATATCACTACACACACACACACACACACACACACACGAATGGCTCAAAGAATATTGACTATACCAGGTGTTGGCAAGTATGTGGAGCAACAGAAATTCTCATATATACATGATGGGAATGTAACGTGGCACAATTACTTTGGAAAATAATTTGGAAGTTTCTTATAAACTTTCTCCAATCATATCACTCAGTCTGTCCAGTTCTAGGTATTTCCACAAGAGATATAAAAGCTTATGTCCACACAAAGATGCATATGCAAATGCTCATAACATCTTTGTTTTTAATAGTTCCAAACTGGAAACAATCCATATGTCCATCAACAGATGAGTGTATAAAAAATGCGCTGTAATAATTTAACTAAATACTATTCAGTAACAGGGAAGAAGCTATTAATAACAAGGAAACTTGCATGACACTTTTAAAAATTATGTTGAACAGGGCTGGCATTGTGGCATAGTAGGTACAGTTGCTGCCTACAATTCCTGCATCGTATATGGGCAACAGTTCATGTCCCGCCTGCTCCACTTCTGATCCATCTCCTTGCTAATGACCTGGGAAAAGCAGCAGAAAATGGCTCAAATGTTTAGGCCCCTGCCACCTACATGGTAGACCCGGATGAAGCTCCTAGCTCTTGGCTTTAGCCTGGCCCAGTGCTGGGCATTGTGATCATCTGGGGGAGTGAACCAGCAGATGGAAAATTTCTCTGTATCTTTCTCTGTGTGACTCTGACTTTCAAATAAAAATAAGTAAATCTTTAAAAAAAATCCTGAAAAGGCTAATCCAAAAAAAATATATGCTGAATGAAAGAACTCAGCCAATAAAGAGTAAAGAGTGCATATTGTATAACTTCATTTATGGAAAATTCTAGAATGTTCAAACTGTGGCCTAGAGCAGAAAAATGGTTGCCTGGGGATGGAGAAAGTCGGGGAAGAGCAAGAAGGACATATTACTAAAGGACATTAGGAAACTTTTGAGAGTGATGGACACGTTCATTATCTTTCAATTGTAGTGATAATTTCATGGGTACATGCTTATGCTAAAACATCGAATTGTACACCTTAGACAGTTGCAATATGAGGTTACTTCAAAAGGTTTGTGGAAAATGAAATTAAAAGATGTCTATTTTGATGAAAAAAGTTTAAAACCCATGCATATGAAGCCTTTTTAAAAAATTCATGTAAAATGTCTTATATGAAGAAGTTATGCATAGATTTCAAAACGTTCTTGCATCCAAAGAAACTTGCCTTTTAATTCTATTTTTGAAGTGTCCTCATATATTGTATGTCAATTATATCTGAAAATCCTTTGTTTTTAAAGAATAGGACTGATTCTATTAGCAAAAGATTTAAACAGGCATAATAGCAAAGAAGATATATGGATGACAAATAAGTTCATTAGGCAGGCTTATTATCTTTCTTGATTAATGTTTTTGATGCCGCTTAATTATGGCTAGTCATTGGGGGCCAATTATTTGCGGAGGTAACTGTTTCAGATTGGCTTAATGTATTCTAGTAAAACTCTAAATATCCCCCTCAAAAGTAAATCACATATTTTCCCTCATATTCCTCATTTATTACATAAACATATGTGGAAGGAGCAAGAGGAGTGAGTTTTCCTTTATAGGTGGGGCAGCTGAAACAGAATTTAAATGATGTGTCTCAGATCAAACAAGAGGTCAATCAATGGCAGAAATAGGACTAGTTCAGATCTCCATCCTCTCAGTCAAATGATTAAGGAAAAGGTCTGTTGGAAGAAAGAATCTTCTGTGTAGTTTTGCAGGTTATCAAATTACTCGGAATTCATGGCAGGTTAATGAAAGGTAAGCTTGCCTGATGGAGGAATCCATGTACTGTTCAAGTTTAACATGACCTTAGGAGAGATTTCAGGACAATCTTACAAACTTGGCACTCCTAAATGAATAAACCATGTCTTATGTTGGGTGGCAATTTTGCTTCTTAATCAAAAGGTCTCTTATCAATATGTTGTTGCTTGATGCTACTAATCTGTCCATGTAGTACAGAGAAAACTCCAATTGGTTGTATTCCCCCCGTCCCCACACCATCCCTTTTCCATTTAGATGTTGCTTGGGAGATTTGGGCACAGCTTAGAAAGAGGAGAAGGGAAATGGGTAGGAAAGAGGGAGTTAAAGGGCCAGTTACCAGGGGCCACTGCTCTCACAACAGTCAAAAAAAAAAAAAAAAAGAAGAAGAAATAAGAGTGGGAAAACCCAAGTCTGTGCATCAATCTCTGAGGCAAGGCCGCTGTGTGTGGGAAGCCTGCCAGAAAGGTTAAGGTAGTTCAGAGAAGGAAGGCAACAGGGACTGAGCATGCTCTTTTACTCCTGTAGGGACCATTTACTGAGTACAGACCGTGTGTTATACACAAACCCTTAGTCTTTAATGCAGATACATGGCCACCCACCCATGCACACACAATGGTCAACAGAGACCTCGGCAGCTACAGAGACAGGTGCACACTCTTTGGCAGAAACAAAGGGGCACATCAAGGAAACACATATTTTTTTAAGTCAGCAAAAGATTAACCAGGCACAAAGGAGAGATATGGGAAAAAAGAGGAGGGAACGCCCTAGATGATGGGAGAGGTAGGAGGGAGACTTGGGTGCGAGTAGCGGACAGAGGTGAGAAACTGGATTAGCAGTTAAGTGTGAAAGAGAAGGGTCAATGAGGTAGTCCGATTCCATAGAAACTCCACTTAAGAGTGAATTAGAAGAGAATGAGACACAAATCTCACACCAGCCTTTCAAAGCTAGAATTTTCTTTCAAGCCTTTGTATTTTCTCTGTACTCAGATAAATTCTGCTCACTTTTCCCATATTTTCCAGTAGATTCACTTTCCAGAACAACTAACTGTGGAAGTGCAAAATGATCATATTAGTGTGTATGTATAGACTTACTTTACTTAAATCATTCAAACCTGTAGAAAGTATAGTTCCGAGGAAATGAGACTATACCTTAACTGATAGAAAGGCAAAAGGCCAAAAGTAAAACAACCATAGCTGTCTAAGAAAAAAGTGCACCCAATTGATAGCATCTGCTAATCATTGAAAAGCAGAAATTAAACAAAGAGAATAAAAAAACTACCTTTTTTTTCCTTTTGGAATTGTTTTTAGTGCTGGCACAGATTTGAAGGCACACACACAAGCTGTTAAATCAATGCCCAATATAGTCCCACTATTGTGAGTCAGCGGAGGCAGGGCTAGGCTGAAGTAGTGGAAAAAGTGAAATAGACAGTATTTTTAAAGACATGCACTTTTATTACTTTCAAGGGCAGACAGTTACTCTAACCATGTTAAGAGAATTTTGCCTAGTAAAGGACCTGCTTTCCACGAAGAGTCCAGAGTGGATTGTTTAGCACAACTGCAATTACCTTGAATCCCGCCAAGAGAAATTTTCAATGAAGTAGATTTTCCCTTGGCACTCCATCTTTCTGAGAAATAACAATGGCTAATGTTTATTGAGTACTTCCAACATACAGGCAAGCGATGGCACAAGCAATTGTGCATGCATTGGCACATTTACTTCTTAAGGAATAGCCTATAAATAAGTTACGTGTTTATCCCCATTTTACTGATGAGGAGACTGAGACCTTGGCGGGTTAGATAGCTTCCTCAAAATCATACAGGCAATAAGAGGTAGAGCCCAGTTTTGGAACCAAATTGGCTGATTGCAGAGCCTGTGCTATTAACTGGAGTACTGTGCTGCCTCAGATAAACAAGCTCTTTTTTTTTTTTTTTTGCCTCAGGTTAAAAAAAATCTGATATCAGGGATTCCTTTTCAAAACCAATGCAACTTTCAGAGTATGTTTTGGCATTGGCACACACTGAACCCTCTCTTCTATATCCTCCGTCTCTGCAGCTACAGACGTGGTTCCAAACAAAGACCGCTGGCTGGCCGAGGCCTGAGCCTCAGGGACTGCGGGATACTCTGGCATCGAAGAAAGAGCCAGTGAGCTGCAGTAGGCTGTATTACTAAACTGGAAAGTAAACTAGCCCCTTCAGAGGAATTTGTGATGTGGATGGAAAACATAAAGGTTTACTGCTTAGAAGTCAGTTACAAGCACCAATCCCCGAACAGTCCATGTAATCCAGGCTTTGCTGCAATGAGGGTAACAATTGCTCACATGTATACCAGTGTGCCTTTAAAAGTGCACCTCCAATCATATCTATTTGGCAAAGCTTTCTTTAGCTAATTTATAGACGACTTTCCACCCAGCCTTGCCTCATCACATTGCTCAAAGATGATTACTTACAAAAGTCTGGATTAATGAAGATTTATGTATTTACCCTGGATGAAAAATTTAAAAAAAAAACTAGGGACATTCTAACATAATCATGCAACATTTTTATTGTGTAATAAGCAATATTACTGTATAAATCAGAAATGATTACGATTAGAACCCCTCCCTCTCCCCCTCCTCCCCAAAAAAGCAGAAGAAAATTGAAGAAAAACTAAAGGAATCATCTCTCGATCGGTTGAAAAGTTAAAAAGCTGCTGGGCAAGTTGCCATGGATACCATGCCCTGAATATAATAGTGGGCTTTTCCTCACAGTTAAACACTAAAGGCCTCATTCTCCAGCTGCACACCTCTTTTCTGGGCATGCAATAGCAAGTACTTGAAATGGAAATTCTGTATTTTGATGAATAGGGATGCAATGGGAAATTTCCTGTGCAAGAATCCGAACCTTCAGAGGAGATACTCGAATGGGGTTAATTCCAAAAGGATTTTTTAATCAGATTTCAAAACTACCCAAGACTTCTACATCAAACTCAGTGTCCAACAACCCTTATAAATCTATAGCAAAGAATCAGCAATCAGGAATTGGTCAAAGCTCAATTGATCTGTATGGCGCTTTTTCATCACTAATGCCTGTCACCATTGGCACATATTCTTACTGTCTGTTTATTGGGACTTTACGGGGTCTGGAAAAAACAAATAATATGGCAGACTGAAAATCCCCTCCACAGATCACAGAGACAAGCACACCAGAAACATTTACCAAAATAAGTTAACAGTTCACTGCTCCTTCATATTCTTTGGATTTAACAAAACGACTAAGCCATTTCTGTTAAATTATAAGGAAAAAAAAAACTGAACGCCTAAGAAGAGTCCTTTAAAAAGGTAAATAAGGCACGGAAGAAGCACTCTGTGTAGCACATGAACCATCAGGTGAAGCGAACCCAAAGTTAGAGTCTAGTAGGTTCAGATCCCACCTCTCTCACTTTATTAGCTGGCAGCCCTTGGTTAGGGAAATGATTCAATCTGAATAGTACCTTTGTTATAGAGTTGCTATATAGATAAAATGAGTCATAAATGTAAAATATTTAAACTAATGTTTATTCATCACTCTCTGACAGCTCCAAATCACCTGTTTCACTTTGACTAAGGCAAAAATGCAAACTTCTGGTAGCATTCATTTGTACTTGCCATATTCTCAGGGTGTACTGGTGAAATTTTCATGAAGCTTCCAAGCCCTCTCCCTCCCTCCTCCTCCCCCAACTCATGCATTAACCTACAAACCATGAGACATTGTAGCCTGCTGCCATCTGACCCCTGCTTCACCTGGCAATGCCTTATATATAGCTCATGTTCTTCAATACCCCACTCTGTTCCATGGGAAATAGAACCTACCTTTTGTGTTGCCTTGACTCTTCATTGCCCCTTAGTTTTGTGATTCAGTGGTTTTCCACAGCCTTCAGGACTTCAGCTTGTTCTCAAACTGTCAACTCACACGTTCCCTTATTTCAATTTTGTGAGGTGCCTACTTAATCCCAAATGGTCCTCCTGCTCTGCCTCTGGGAGACATTTCTAGTTCTGCTTTCGCCTGTTCCCTCTATAGTGCCTCTCTATGAGCCATATGCATTGTTTGTTTCACAATCTTCAAATATTGTTATACACTGAGAACATAGATTAAAATTCTACCTAAACTAAGAATGAGCAAGAAAAATAAATATGCATAACTCTTCCACAAAGCCAAAGAGAAAACTATAGGTACAAACAGAATTTTAAAATTATGACACTATATATAATCTCTTATAAATTAACTTGAAAGCCTAAATGAAATGAAATTAAACAAAATGACACAAATCTGTCCAAAAGAAACAGAAAATATGGGGCCATTGATGTGGCACAGCATGTTAACGCCCTGGCCTGAAGTGCTGGCATCCCATATGAGTGCCGGTTCAAGACCCGGCTGCTCCTCTCCACCCAGCTCTCTGCTGTGGCCTGGGAAAGCAGTAGAAGATGGCCCAAGTCCTTGGGCCCCTGCACCTGCATAGGAAACCGGGAAGAAGCTCCTGGTTCCTGCCTTAGGATCAGCACAGCTCCAGCCGTTGCAGCCACTTGGGAAGTGAACAGAAGACCTTTCTCTCTCTCCCTCTCACTATCTGTAACTTTACTTCTCAAAAAATAAAATCTTTAAAAAAAAAAAAAAACAGAAAATGCGAATGAACAATCTCTTACAGATTTTAAACAGTAGTCAAACGTGTATTCCCTAAAACTCACTTGTGGCCCAGGTAATAGTACCGCCAGACATTCAAGAAAGAGACAATTTCCATTCAAACTATCCCTGAGTATTAAAAGCTGATGAACACTATCAACATTTTTCTCCCCATTTTATATACCTTGAAAAGAAAGGTAAAAATCAGAAAACATCCAGAGGTAAAAAGAATAGTATCCCGTGATAAAAGGCAAATAAATCCTACAAAATCCATTAATGAAATCTATCCATTAACAAGTCACTGGACCAGCATTGTGGCATAGTAATCTAAGCCTCCACCTGCAGTACCGGCATCCAATATGGGTGCTGGTTTGAGTTCCAGCTGCTCCACTTCCAATCCAGCTCTCTGCTATGGCCTGGGAAAGCAGTAGAAGATGGCCCAAGTCCTTGGGCCCCTGCACCCTCATGGGAGACCCGAAAGAAGCACCTGGCTCCTGGCTTCGGTTCAGGCCAGCTTCTGCCTTGCAGTCATTTGGGGAGTGAACCAGCGGTTGGAAAACCTTTCTCCCTGTGTCTCCCTCTCTCTGTAACTCTACCTCTCAAATACATAAATAAAATTTTTAAAAAAATTACAAAGGAAATTGCCAATAAATTTTGAAAATAATTCAACACACAAATATAATTTTTTAATCAGAAAATTAGACTTTCTGTAACTTAACAAAAAGTCTCTACCAGAAACCCACATAAAGTATCAAACTTAACTGTTTATCATTCAAATTCTCCCCTCTCATATCAGAAACAAGGGAGTAGACATTTAGTCTAGCAGTTAAGATGCCAGCATCTCACATCTAAGTGGGTTTGATCTCTGCTGACTCCAGCTTCCTGGTAATGCAGATGCTGGCAGTCCGCAGGGCTGATTCAAGTAACGGGTTCCTGACACCAACTTGGGAGACCTGAATTGCATTTCTGTCTCCCAACTCCAGCTCTTCAGCTTCATCCCTGGCCCATGCATTTGCAGAGTGAACCAGCATACGGAAGTAGGTTTCTTTCTCTCTCTCCCCGCCTCCCCCAACATGTGTGTGTGTATGTGTGTATGCGTGTGTGTCTCCTTCTCTCTCTGTAACACTGATTTTCAAATAAAATAAATAAACCTTTTTTAAAAAAGAGGGAAAAATCAACATCATAATTTAAAAACACAGGCAAAAGACATAAGCAGATTTTTAAAGTGATGTACAGCATTTGAAGATATTAAAAAGATGTTCAGCAGTGGGTACTGTGATGCAGTGGATTAAGTTGTCCCTCATGGCACCTGCAGCCCATTCTGGGGTTGCCAGTTCAAGTCCCAGCTGCTCTGCTTCTGATCCAGCTTCCTGCTAATGTATCTTGTGAGGCAAGTGGATGAGAGCTCAAGTACTTCGGCTCCCATCACTCATATGGTGAGTGTTCTCTGGCTCTTGCTTTCAGCCTGGCCCAACCGTGACTGTTACAGGCATCTAACGAATGAACCAGAAGTTGGAAGATCTCTCCATCTCTGCTCTGTCTCTCTCATCCTTTCAAGTAAATGAAAATTAACTTAAAAAATTTCAAAAAGAGGTTTAACTTCACTCAGAATAAAACAAATGCAAATTTGAAATAATCCAAAACATTATTTTCAATCTATCAGATTGGAAAAGATCAAAGACATTTATAAAACACTGTTGAAGAACTGCATAACAGTCTCGTATATTGCTGAATTGAATGTGAGCTGGTATAATTCCTGTGGCATTGGGGAGGGATATGGCATTATGGAAGCCAATTCTACATGCTTTTTTTTTTTTTTTTTTTGACAGGCAGAGTGGACAGTGAGAGAGAGAGACAGAGAGAAAGGTCTTCCTTTGCCGTTGGTTTACCCTCCAATGGCTACTGTGGCCAGGGCACTGTGGCCGGCGCACTGCACTGATCCGAAGCCAGGAGCCAGGTGCTTCTCCTGGTCTCCCATGGGGTGCAGGGACCAAGCACTTGGGCCATCCTCCACTGCACTCCCTGGCCACAGCAGAGAGCTGGCCTGGAAGAGGGGCAACCGGGACAGAATCCGACGCCCCGACCGGGACTAGAACCCGGTGTGCCGGCGCCGCAAGGCGGAGAATTAGCCTAGTGAGCCACGGCGCCAGCCCTCTATATGCTTTTGATGCAGTAATTCTACCTCTAAGAATTTACTCAGGGGCCGGCGCTGTGGTACAGTGGGTTAAAGCCTCAGTCTGCAGTGCCGGCATCCCATATGGGCGCCGGTTCAAGTTCCAGCTGCTCCACTTCCCATCCAGCTCTTTGCTATGGCCTGGGAAAGCAGTAGAAGATGGCCCAAAGTCGTGGGGCCCCTGCAACCACATAGGAGACCAGGAAGAAGCTTCAGGTTCCTGGCTTCGGATTGGCTCAGCTCCAGCCATTGCAGTCATTTGGGGACTGAACAAGCAGATGGAAGACCTCTCTCTCTCTCCTCTCTCTCTACCTCTCTGTAACTCTGCCTTGTCTAATAAATAAATAAATAAATCTTTTTAAAAAATTTACTTGGAGTCTACTCTTCCAAAAATATTCCCTAAAATGAAATTTTAAATTAGGACATTATTTTTAAATTGTAAAATATAAGAAGCATATAAGGGCCTGTACAAGGGAAATTGAACACACCAGTATTATAATTAAGACTCACAAGCTGGCGCCGCGGCTCACTAGGCTAATCCTGCGCCTTGCAGCGCCAGCACACCGGGTTCTAGTCCCGGTCGGGGCATCGGATTCTGTCCCGGTTGCCCCTCTTCCAGGCCAGCTCTCTGCTGTGGCCAGGGAGTGCAGTGGAGGATGGCCCAAGTGCTTGGTCCCTGCACCCCATGGGAGACCAGGAGAAGCACCTGGCTCCTGCCATCGGATCAGCGCGGTGCGCCGGCCGCAGCGCGCTGGCCGCGGCGGCCATTGGAGGGTAAACCAACGGCAAAGGAAGACCTTTCTCTCTGTCTCTCTCTCTCACTGTCCACTCTGCCTGTCAAAAAAAAAAAAAAAGACTCACAGTAGAGTATTATGTAATTGTTAAAAACAAAAAAGTGATCAGGATCTCCAAAAACAGTGATATGAATTCCAGGATAAATTAACTGCTTTTAAAAATGCAGAGTGAAAGATCCTGAAAGTTCAGAAACAACCAAGCAGGATAAATGCCAAAACTATACCTATCCATATCATTTTCACCAAAAAAAATCAAAGATAAAGAAAAACATACTGGGGGGAGGGCAGAGCTGTGGCAGGTTAATCTTTTGCCTGTGGCTCCCGCATCCCACCTGGGCACTGGTTCGAATCCCAGCTTCTCCTCTTCCAATCTAGCTCTCTGTTATGGACTGAGAAAGCAGTAGAAGATGGCCCAAGTCCTTGGGCCCCTGCACCCGCGTGGGAAACCAAGAAGAGGCTCCTGGCTCCTGGCTTCAGATCGCCGAGCTCCTGCTCTGCGGCTATTTGGGAAGTGAACCAGCAGATGGAAGACCTCTCTCTCTCTCTGTCTCTCCTTCTCACTGTCTGTAACTCTACCTTTCAAATAAATAAATAAAATCTTAAAAAAAAAAAAGAAAAGAAAAGAAAAGAAAAGAAAAAAACACTGAGACCAGCGCTGTGGCTCAGCAAGTTAAAGCTCCAGCCTGCAGTGCCAGCATCCCCTATGGCTGCTAGTTCATGTCCTGGCTGCTCCTCTTCTGTTCCAGCTCTCTGCTGGCCTGGGAAAGCAGTAGAAGATGCCCAAGTCCTTGGGCCCCTGCACTCGCGTGGGAGACCTGGAAGAAGCTTCTGGCTCCTGGCTTCGGATCAGCTCAACTCTGGCCGTTGCTGTCATCTGAGGAGTGAGCCAGAATGGAAGACCTCTCTCTCTGGCTCGACCTCTCTCTCTGGCTCGACCTCTCTCTGTAACTCTGTCTTTCAAATAAATAAAATAATTCTTTTCTTTTAAAAAAAAAATACTGAAAAAAAAAGAAAGAAAATATACCTTCCTTAAAGCCTCAGAGTATAGATAAGAATTACATCTGACTTTTCCTCAGGTGCAATTCTACAAAATTTGGATTAATTTTATAGCTTAATAGTGTTCTATAGTGTATTGTATTGTCTGCCAGATTTTCTACATCCATTCATCAGTTGATAGATATGTAGGTTGTTTGTAATTCTTGGCTATTGTGAATAGTACTGCATTAAACATGGCAGTGTGGAAGTCTTTGATGAACTGATTTCAATTTCTTTTGCATATAAAAGATTTCTTTAAAAAGTACATGACTGGGGCCAGCGCTGTGGCTCACTAGGTTAATCCTCCACCTGTGGCGCTGGCATCCCATATGGGTGCCGGGTTCTAGTCCTGGTTGCTCCTCTTCCAGCCCAGCTCTCTGCTGTGGCCCGAGAGGGCAGTGGAGGATGACCCAAGTGCTTGGGTGCCTGCACCTGCGTGGGAGACCAGGAAGAAGCTCCTGGCTCCTGACTTTGGATCAGCGCAGCACGTCGGCCATAGCAGCCATTTAGGGGGTGAACCAACGGAAGGAAGACCTTTCTCTCTGTCTCTCTCATTGTCTGTCAAAAAAAAAAAATAGTACATGGCGGGGACAGCGCTGTGGTGCAGTGGGTAAAGCCTCCACCTGCAGTGCTAGTATCCTATATGGGTGCCAGTTCGAGTCCCGGCTGCTCCACTTCTGATCCAGCTCTCTGCTGCGGCCTGGGAAAGCAGCAGAAGACAGCCTAAGTGCTAACCCGGCCCACAGGAGCCCACTGGTTTTGGCTTATAAACAAGCTTGGATTCTAGTTTTCACCTGTCAAAGGGGCTGCAGCTGTTTCTCCAGGTGGTCGATTTTCTCCAGTAAATGGTGTTCTCTTTTTTTCTGAAACTCTTCCAAGTGCAAAACTGGGAACAGCCTGTGAACCAAGTGTCGCTCCCCCTCTTCATGGAAGAACGACACAAAACCCTGCCTAGGCTTCATATCCGAGTCACGGCACCATTATGTCGCTCCCCCTCTTCGTGGAGGAACGACACTAGACGCTGCGCTGTTCTTTCTGTCTGCTCGGCCCTCCCCGGGTTTGCTGCTGGTTCTTCCCGGGTTGGCTACTATCCCTTCCACCTCCGTGGAAGGGCAGTTCCCCCTGGCCACATTCCCCACTTCCGCAGGGGAGCGGCACACCGCAGGCCGGCTCTCTCGGGGGCTGCACAGGTGTTCCCCTTAGATGTTCCCCTTAGATGTTCCTGGTGCATGCCGTCTCTCTCCTCCTTTATAGTCCTCCTCCGCCAATCCTAACTCGGCTGCCCACACGCCGAGTACGCTGCTCTCCTCCAATCAGGAGCAAGTCCTACAGTTTATTAGCTGAACTGGAGGCAGCTGTGCGGAAGCTGTTTACTTCTCTCCCAGCGCCATATTGTGGGAGAGCAGATGCACAGAATAAGTCCTAATTCCAGTAACTCAGTCTAGTCCGGATTGCTCCCCACAACCAAGGATTTCACGTGTTCCATCTCAGTGGTGTGTTCACTACTTAGATGTTCTTTCTTGGGGCACTGCACATCATATGCTATGTTATTAATGACAACTTTAAAATGTTTCATTAGCAAGATCTCCAGCAAAGTGACAGCTGGAATGAACCCACTGTTGACAATCGTGGTTTGACTACAACTTGACAGCGCTCTTTTCTGGATGGCAAAGTAAGTGTTATCAAAGGAAGGCGATGTCGATAATTAATTGTTATTTCATCGGATGGCGCCACTGACCTATATAGGTGTCACTGGTAGTCTTTCAGATTCACCCATAAAATCTCCGACGTGCGCGGCCTCGGCAGCAGCAGCAGGTACCGAAGCCAGAGGAGGCTCCTCGCGAGCATCATCGCCAGGGCTCCCGCAGCGTCAGTGGCGCACAAAATGAAATCTTTTTAAAAATGTATTTTTTGCCTTTTAGTCCATCCTGTAGTTTTTTCTTCGTAGTCAGACATGGCATAATAGGCAGAAGGGACTGCTATAAATAGGCCTTTAGTAATGTGGTGGCAAAGGGTCAGGGATGGAGACATGTTCTATAGTCCGATGCCCGCATTTCCGTCTGCTAGTGACATCTGCGGATATTCTCAGTCCTTTCCCCGTTCTGGCAGAACAAAGAGGGCTGAATTGAGTATTTATTTCCCTTCCTCCAGGTCGGTTAGGCTCCCGTGAAACAGTTTCTTCTGAAGGCAGCCTTTATGAAGAACAGAAAGCTCTGGTAGATTTCAAAAAGGTTCTCCGCTGCGCGCACACACCCCCCCACCTCCCCACCCCCCCACCCCCCACCTCCCTGCCTCCCCGCCACCGCGCATGCGCTGCAAGCACAAGGGAGATTTTTCTCTAACATTCTAATATTGATTCTGCCAACCTGGTAGAAATCCAGGAGGTAAAACTAACAAAAATGAAGGAAATGTCTCCAGTGACTGGGTCCCCCCTAATTTTTTTTAATCTCCCAGATTTGTGTACACTTAGCCTCCAACAATTGCTTATAAAGCAGGCTTCCCTACCTGAAGACTTGTTCCTGTGGAGACTTGTACCTGTGGGTTTCCGTTCCAGCAAGCTGGGATAGTCTGCATTTGTCTCTTGGTGTTTGGGGTAGTAGTTTGCCCTGTAGTCTCACCTTATGATAGGAGTTACTGAGTTTTTAGTTTGTTCAGTATTTTTCTTAATTTTAGGATAGGATTGAGACTACCAGTTTCGTCTATACTGAATCACAAACTAGACGTCCATAATATTTCTGGAGAGTTGTCCATTCAATGCATATTTATTGAGTACCTAGTGTGTGCTTGGAGATAGAGCAGGAACCAGACACATTTATTGCTTTGGGATTGGGAGGTGCTTATCATCAAGTAATTTCTGTGCTTCTTGTATTGCTTGACATTTTCGCAATGAGGATATATTGATGTGGTATTTTTTGTAACAAAAACATTATATTTAATTAAAGAAAAAGACTGTTCAGAAAACAATGAAGTCGAGGTCTTGTAAGAGAAGGAGAATTGGGGGTGGGGACGAGTCTAGGTGTTAGGTGCTTTGAGGATGAGATCAGGAATGCCAACTTCATTGGAACACAAGGGACTCCGGCATTCCAAGAAAGGCTGTGGTCTCTGTGCTAAAGTAAATTTAAAAGGAGGAAGAAGGTCCTGGGGCACATGCTCAAAGGGTTTCCACACAATGTTTCAAAAAGTTGTAGGAATTATCCAGGCCTGAGGGGGTAGGGAGAAAGGAGTGCATGGGAAAAAGCTATAAGCACAAGATGAAAGGCATGGAGCTACAAGTACTCTGGTGAGGCGGCCTATACAAGAGGAACTAGTTTTAAAAAGTAATAAAGTAAGGCTGAACAAGGAATGTATCAGTTAGGGTTCTTGGTTGCAAGCAACAAAATCCACGCTAGCTATATAAAGCCATAACAGCACTTGTTTATATACCTCAGGTGGACGAAATAGCTTATGGCCATGCTTCTAAGTGCAATACCCGAACTATGCCAGAAAACAGGCCTGATGAGCAGGAGATTAGAGTGTCTGGCTCTGCCAACCACTAGGTTTCAGGAACTTGACTGGATTAGACTGTAACTGCATGTCTCTGCTGCTGCTCCTGAAAATTGGACGCCTCTGCTACACTTGCGTGAGAAAAATGAAAAATCCCAAGTCATTTTCCCCATGTTTCTCCCTTGCAAGTCAATGTGTCACATAACTGCCTGTTTGCTTCCTAGCTGCAAGTGATGCTAGAAATTTGAGTTCTGACTTCTATAGGTGAAGGGTGAGCCTAATATCAGGAGAATTTTTCTAAATATAGAAAATATATTCAGAATATGATGAAATATCAGTGACCACTGCAAGAATCAGACTGTGAAACTCCTTGAATATCTCTGCAAACAAACAAACAAAAAAACAGTTGGGACCGGCATTGTGGTGTAGAAGGTTAAGCCTTTGCCTGCAGTGCCAGCCTCCCATTTGGGCGCCTGTTTCAGTCCCGGCTGCTCCACTTCTGATCCAGCTCTCTGCTATGGCCTGGGAAAGCAGCAGAAGTTAGCCCAAGTTTTTGAGCCCCTGCACCCATGTGGGAAATCTGAAAGAAGCTCCTGGCTCCTGGCTTCAGCCTGGCCCAGCCTCAGCTGCTGCAGCCATTTGGGTAGTGAACCAACAGATGGAATCTCTCTCTCTCTCTCTCTCTCTCTCACACACACACACACACATCTATCTCTATCTCTGCCTTTAAAATAAATAAATAAAAAACTTTTTCAGAAAAAGTTACACCTCATTTCAGTAGGCAATGAGGAGTAAGCAAAGGTTTTAAAGTAGGGTAATGGATTGCTATTTCCGTGGCTTTTAAGATATTTGTAAAATTTACTAGAAGTTGAAGTAGCAAGATCACTTAGCATCTTAGAGTGTCCAAGGGAAATAATATAAAATTCTAGGCCATGGTAGTAGGAGAGAATAAGAAGGGGCATGCTACAAATTACTTTGGCGATCAGATGTGGAGGGGTAAAGGCAAAAGGGGAGGATGAGGTCTACTTCTGATTTTAGACAACTGTCCTAGATTAGCTATCTTGTTTTTCATTTGCTTGTTTGTTTTTTGTGTGTTTTATTTTGGCTTACTATAATGAAAGGTTTTCATTTTCTTTTTCACAAATAAGATTGTTCACATGGGTCATTTTTTTTTTCATTTGACAAATATGCTTTGTACTTAAAGAGATTTTTTTGGCTCTGAATTTCAGAAGGACTTTAATTGTCACTAACCTTCTTTATATTCAACTCATTATCTGGGGGAAATATTATCCTTGTCATTCTTTCACTTTTTCAGAATTATTTAGTACATTCTATGGACTGAGTGTTAGCTTCAAATCTCTGATGGCAGATTATTATACTTATTACATTAGAAGTATCATTATTTCATCAAATTAAATATTTTATAAGTATAAAATATTATAACCAACACACAATCACAGTGAAAAAGTTTGTAACTAAAATTGGAAAGAATGAAATATTGGAAGAAATGTTTTAAAGATATTGACATTTCTGAGGATTGAGAAATTATTTTCCTTTTGGCTTGCTGGATTTAAAGAAAGGCCTCACAGACTGTCATTTAGACATGCAAGATAAGTAGGATTTGTATGACAGTACAAATGTGGAAAATGGAATTAAAAGACAAGTTATTTTCATGCAAAAAAAGTTTGAAATGTATGCATGGTTTTTTCATGATACACAATTCTCCCTATGAAACATCAGTTGATGGCCCAAGTGCTTGGGTCCCTGCCACGCATGTGGGAGACATAGATTGAGCTCCGAACTCTTAGGTTGGTCCTGGACCAGCTCCAGGTGTAGTTGGCATTTGGAAACTGAAATAGCAGATGGAAGATATTTCTCTCTCTCTCTCTCTCTCTCTCCTTCCAACCTCTCTCCCTCCATTTCAAACAAATAAATAAAGCCATGCCTAGAATACATTTTCACTAAACGTTTTGAAGAACCCTCATACCTATAGAGATATGGGTTAAAGAGGAAGGAAAAGCATGAGTAACAAGGACTATTTGAAGAAAGAACACAAGTCATTTTGTGCTATGGTAAAAGGGCGAAGGTGAAATGGTACATTGAGACCATATAGTGGAGGATGTTGAATCCCAAGCTGAGTGTTCTCTGTTGCATCTAGTAGGCAATGGCGAGCCACTGAATGATTTGATGAATGTGAGGACTGTGAGGTGAGTGGTCTCATGATTCAGAAGCAGGGAGATCAGATAGAAAAATATTGCAGTGCTTCAGGTGAGAGATAATAAAGAGTAATGGGGAGGTAGTATAGAGAAAGAAATGGATCTCAGGACCGCTGGGGAATGGAATTGAGTAGTTGTGGGCTGCAAGGAAACACACCAAATGTGAGGCTTATCAGCCTGGATGAATGAGAAGGATGTTATTCACCCTTCAGACTAATTACATAACATCAAAGAGAAAAAAAAACACTTAGTGATTTGTATACAATGAGTAGGAACAATTATTTAGATAATTGAATGGAAAAATCTGCCCTGGAGATAGAAGGAAATTGTCCACACCTAAATTGACAAGTTCCATCATCTAAATCACTCAGCACTCCTTTCTGTCATGATTATGTAGACAGAGGTTTGTGAACTCACGGCAAGGGAAAAACCACAAAATATGATCTTTGCTAATGGGAAAGACCAACATTCATCATTCTTCACCAATTTCTAATACAGTAAGTGTTAGTAAGACAGAGTATTTAAGTTTTACAAGGGCAGGAACTTTGCCTGCATTGTTCAGTGCCATAACTCTCACACCTACAACGGTGCTTATCACCTGGTAGGCAACCAATACACACAGGGGTACTTCCAAAAATTCTTGGAAAATTGGAAGGAAAAGATAAGCTTATTTAGGTGCAGAAATATTTTGAAATTCGTGGATTTTGTTTCATAACATGATTTACCATGAATTTTTGAACAACCCTCATATGCATAGATTTCAAAAAATTTTCTCAACAAAATAAACTTAGCTTTTCATTGCTGTTTTTCCACAAGGCTTTTGAAGTACCCTCCTATATGTTGAATGAATAACTATATATAAACAAACTGGGAAACTTTTTCTCTTATTTATAATGCTATCATAAAGCCACATTGCTCTAATGGGTATACTTTGTTAATCCAATAGAGAAACTGCACAGCAACAAAATTAACAAGATTACAGATTAATAGGATTTTTAAATTCTTAAGCAGTGAAATATTCACCAGCCCACTTCCACTGGGTGAAAAAGTAGAGGGCTAGCACTGTGGCATAGTAGGTAAAACTACTGCCTGCAGTGCTGGCATCCCATATGGGCTCCAGTTAGAGTCCCAGCTGTTCGACGACTGATCCTGACCTCTGCTATGGCCTGGGAAAGCAGTAGAAGATGGCCCAAGTACTTGGGCCCCTGCACCCATGTGGGAGACCCTGAAGAAGCTCCTGGCTCCTGGCTTCAGATAGGTGCAGCTCCAGCTGTTCCGGCCATTTGGGGAGTGAACAAGCAAATGGAAGACCTCTCTCTCTCTCTGCCTCTGCCTCTCTCTAACTCTGCCTTTCAAATAAATAAATAAATCTTTAAAAAAAGAAAATAGCCCCTCCACCTTCCAATAAACAAATAAAAAAACCACAGAAGCACTATCAGACCTGAATAAGATCAGCTACATGATTTGCAGGTGACAGTGCAAAATAAAAAAAAGTAGGACTCCATATTTTAAAATATTCCATCAGAAATATTAAAACATAAAACGTTTCCCTTCCCTCCATAATTTGTCATCCCCTAGGATTTTAAGTGATTTATATTTGCTATTTAATGTTATTATAAATAGTAAAAAATTAAATTAACAACATGAATTTTATTATTTATCCTCATATTGTGCAATGTCAGTTTCAGATGCATGCAAAAGAGCATTAAACTCATATCTGGAATCACCAAATTAACAATTCATATTTCAGAACCCAAACATGCATATGCATTGCATTCTTGCAGAGCTGTGGAAACACTGCACAAAACCAACTCATCTGTTGGGTTCTTTTTTCACTTATTGTTACCCTCTTATTCTCCCATCACTCCCTATCTTCAGTTTACTAATGAGTATGGAAGGACTGAAATGAAAAGGAGAAATGTTTTGCTTTGGTTTTCTTTTTCTTATATGCATTGTTTCTAGATTGAGTGGCAGGATGGCATGAATAACAAATACAGGTAAGAAAAAACACGATATGTTTTCTTGATGATCTTTTTTAGAATGCTATTGACTTCCTTCTGTGTTAGAAGAAAGTGTCGGTAGGTATGGAAAATATGACCTCTCCAGCAGATAAAATCTTACTCATTTTGTCTGAATGAACTCCCACATTGACCAGGACCACAGGAATTCTTGCTGTGGGACATCATGAACACCACATGAAAGTAGGGTGGCATGGTGGCAGACACAGATAGTGCATATATTTTCTCTGCTCGCATGTATATCTCATTGTCCCATCTGACTATACTTCCACAACACAGTTTCAAAGGAAAATTATTGAGACAATCAAGATGGAAACAGCAGAGCAATAAATCAAGTATGGGACTCTCCTGAATGTGGAGCCCTGCATGACTCCACGTGTTATATGCCCATGAAGCTGGCCCTGGACCTTACCTTATCCATCTTAAATTCTTCGTTATTGACAAAGGTTGTGGGTGGTGACATGAGATTGAGGAGGCAGCAAACTCTTCTGAAGTCCATCTGCAAGGAAAACTATGAAAGAGAATCTCCAAGTCACTTCGGTCAGAAAAAGTGTGTTTAATATTGTGTTCTGCCAGTTGGGGCATCTGTGAGTGTCTTCATTCACATCAATGGGAGCATCACAATCAGAGTTTACACTCCTTATGCAGGTCCTCCACGCGGAGACAACCACAGTTGATTGTAAACTCCACCTGCAGGCTTTAGGAAAAAAAACACATAAATCCCTATAGCATGTTGTCTACCTTCACAGTAAGGAAAGGAAGATCGAAAGGATATGAACGAAAGGGAGAAGGGAGGAGAGATAAAAGGAAGACAAGAGAGGGAGGGAGGCAGGCAAAGGATAAACAGACAAGCAAGTGAAAGAAAGATGAGGGCTGAATGGTGGCTAAGCAAGAAAAGAAGGTGAAAGAGTCACAGTCACTTGTTGCTGTTCTCTACTGACAGAACAGGAAGTTGAGTGATTCAAAACCATGACTTGTTTACAGATAATGACAAATTTCCTCTAAAGACAGGAGACACTCTGCCCCCTGCAGATGCGTAGGTGGTGGAGTTGAACCATTTGAAACTAATAAGAGAATCAAACAAATATACGATTTCACCATGCTACAGAATAGAACTTATCCAGCTCCTGTCTTTTATAGGGTTTACTGAATTTCTTAAAAGGAAATTGGGTTTCTTACCTCATTAGCCACGTCCAGGTAATGCTAGTTTGCTGTTGCTTACTTTATCAAGATTTCTGTGATGTCCATTAGTTCCAGTTGCAACTAGGCATCTGTGCATAGTGGGTCTCAGCCAATAAGACTTTGATTTTCTCCTCTTATGAGAAGTATGAAGTCTCCAAGGAAACAACACAGGACAATTGTACCAGCTGTTGTTTAGGTTCTTGAAAAGCTGTTGGAAGTGAATTCTTTCACAATTGAGACCTTATTGAACTTTATAGTTCATTTTCCTCCAAGGACATCAGCAGGAGCAGCATTTTATAAGCAAGATCATTATTATCTGAGAGCAGGTCAAAAGCACTGCACATTTATTTGGTTCGATTTTAGTGCTCCCTCTCCACCCACCCGCCTTCTACTTCTTTCTTTTCAAGGGTAGTTGTGGTCTTCCTGTCTGTGTACTTCAGGGCATGCTCACTAAATTTGAAATAGGATTGATACTTTCCACTGTTCAGAAACTTTCATGAGTCCAATCACAGTGTATTGCAGGGGGAAATGGCTAATGCTGCAATATCCAAAAGAAATTGTGCAGGTTATTTTCCCTTTATAAACTTTACTTGGCTACTGTAAGCAACGAGGAATGCCAATATAAGTAAATGTAGAAGATTTAGGATAGTCAGATAGAGTCCTATATAGTACACCTAGTTCCAGTGGGGAAGAGGGGGACCATAGTATGAGAGATCACATCCTTTAATTTTTTCCTTTTTTCCCTACTTTAATGAGCTATAATTGATAAGCAAATATTTTATACATTTAAGGAGTACAATATGATGATCTGATATATGTATACAGTGTGAAATGATCACCACAATCAAATTAATTAACTTATCTAACTAATATTGTTACTTTTTTCTTGAGAGAACTTTTAATATCCATTCTCTAGGCAAATTTAAATGATAAAACATAGTATTATTAACTATAACAGGTTGCCTCTTAAAACATTTCAATAATAATGATAGCTTCAGATAAGCTTCTTCCACTTAACTTCATAGATTTCTACAAGGTAGAGTAAGTATTAATTTGCTTGTGGATGATAAGCAAGACACATGGCCGGCACCACAGCTCACTTGGCTAATCCTCCACCTGTGGTGCTGGCACCCCAGGTTCCAGTCCTGGTTGGGGCACCGGATTCTGTCCCGGTTGCTCCTCTTCCAGTCCAGCTCTCTGCTGTGGCCCAGGAAGGAAGTGGAGGATGGCCCAAATGCTTGGGCCCTGCACCCGCATGGGAGACCAGGAGGAAGCACCTGGCTCCTGGCTTCGGATCAGTGAGCTCGCCAGCCCTAGTGGCCATTTGTGGGGGGTGAACCAATGAAAGGAAGACCTTTCTCTCTGTCTCTCTCTCTCACTGTCTAACTCTGCCTGTCAAAAAAAAAAAAAAAAAAAAGATAAGCAGACACAAAGAGGTCAAATTACTTGCCTGATAACACACATCTAACCAGTACCAGAACTAACCTGGGATCTCAGGGCTGTAATAAGACACAGCATTATTGTTAATTTTATTGCAGTAGTACATATGCACAGAAAAGTGAAGAAAACCTTTCTATTCAATAAATTTTCACGTAGTGAACATTCCCAAGTAACAGCACCCAGATGGAAAGGCAGAACAACATCAGCATTCCAGAAACCCTCCTCAAGTCTCCTGCCAGTCACTGCATCATAAAAGGTAACCACTATCCTGACTCATAACATCGCGTTTCACTGTTGCCTGTGTTTGTACTTCCCACAACGCAATCATTCTCCATGTACTCTTTAGTATGCATTTTTGACTTACCATAATGTGTTTCTCCATAGTGTTTATGGTCGTTTGAATACAATGTTTAGCTCATGATAATGCAGCTATAAGTATTCTTATAGTTGATAATTTAAAAGCATTTATTTTGAGGGAGTAGCTAGGAGTGAAATTTCTGTGTTGTATGGTATGCATATATACATATCATAGAATCTTTTGAAAAATGAGTTTTCCAGAATAATTGTCTCAATTTATACTCTCAGCAGTACTGTATGAGTTCCAATTACTCTGAATATTTGCTGTTTTTCTTATTTTGGAAATTTGGGGTTTATATCCAGTGACATCTCATTATAGTTTTAATTTGCATTTCCCTGATGGTTATCGATCTCGAGCATTTTTTTATGTATTTATCGACTTCTTTTGAGATGTGTCTTTTCAAATCTTTTACCTATTTTTGTATTGGGTATGTTATATCTGTAAAATTGATTTGTGTGTATTCTTTATATATCCTAGATGCATCCTCTATCAGATATATAGATGAAAAACAACTCATTCCGTGACTCGCCTTCCTAATGACAGTTACTTGTAAAACAACAATAATGCCTTTTCAAAATGGTACTCCAACTATTTCATTTGTCCTTGGATAAATCCTTCAGCAAGGCGGGGGAAGAAAATGCTGTCAATTTCACAGCTGTGGACATCAAAGAGCCAAGTTAAGGCATTAAAGCCTAGACAAGAATCTCACTACCCTGATTTTGTTGATGTCCCATTAGCACCAGATTCTATTTTGAATTCCTCTCTCCTCAGCATCCTCAGTCCCTCTGACTAACACAAATCTACACACAACTTGATTGCAAATTAACACTTGTTCCCTCTCTGAAGAAGATCAAGCTTGATGTCAACTGTACACCAAATTAGTTTCTGGTTCTCTACTCCATTTTATGTTCCTAAAGAGAAAACACAATCATAAAATTGGTCAGCAATTAAATATTTAAAATAAGGGTAAAGTACAGTATGGGTAGAATGATGGATCATCTATTAAAAGTATAGTAGTAACTTCTATGTAATAATAGCAAAATTCACACTGAAATTTTAAGGTTAGCTGAAACAAAAGACCAAGGTACCCAGAACACTTACTTCTGGGTGGAAATAGGTTTTCAGATTCTCACTCAATATTCATCAAAAGTTAAAAAATAAGGTTTGCTTTGCCTCCAGAGAGGCCCTGGAAGCCTATAGGAGTTCATTGGGACATATTTACCAATTTCATAACAAAGAATAAGATTTTGAACTTTGATATTTCATCAGAGTAGAATAAAGATACATGGGAGCACTTCCAAAAGTTTATAGAAAATGTATATTATAAAAAAAATTATGCATGAATTTCAAAGGTTTTATAGCAAAATAAACTCATCTAATTCTATCCCGCATGAACTTTTTGAAATACCCAAATATACCATCACAAATTAGTTAACCCAACATCCTGATGTCTGTGCCTTTCACCCAGTGCAAGGCTAGTCAGAGTCACAGAAGGATGAGAAGCCAACAGTTAAAATGGAGTAACTTTACAGGCCCAAGGGTGGCTCATTCCCCAACACCCAGGTATTTCCCTATGATCTTGAAAATATGCTCAGATTTCATTTTCTACTTTAAGGTTTTGATCTCTCTTGAAACTGAATTTAGATATATGGGTCCATAGAGTCAAGAACATTCTTTAAAATTTGTTCAGATATTTTCTTGCTGATAGATTGAAAGAGGGAAAATTTGTGAAAGGGGAAGAGGTGTGTTGAGAGACAAATGCATTTATTGGAGGTTTTTATGATTGGAGGCTTAAGCTGTAAAGGAGATTTCAGTAGTTCTTTTGGCCTAAATGTGCTTTGCTCTGAGTTTGTCTCCCATTCTGGATGAGCAATCATTAAAATTCAACTTTATACTCTTTTCTCACTTTGAGTTCCTTCCCAATAAGTATCATCATTGTCAAGCACATATCATAATTCAATATAGGCTAACAAAAGCCTGTACTCTGGAAGAAGTCCTTAAGACAATCTGCTTTAATAAAAATAGATAAGAATACTTGTTAATTAGGATATCAGTTGTTTTATATGAAACAATTTTTAATTTTTTTTCTAGGGTTCTTGAATACAGTTACTAGTATTTTGCAAAACTGAAGAGAGGAATCTCTAGCTAGGTTGATTTTGAGTCTGGTTCATCCTGATTGTTTCAATTACTGAATTGTTATAATCAGATTTTGTGAGGGTTCTCATCTAGATTACATGGGTACCCAGGTCTGATTAGTTCATAATGCATTCTGTACAACTTCCAGTACAATGGACACTTACTACTAATGATTTACATAAAGGTGTGTTTATTAATAGATTTTGTAATTATTGAATTCACAATTTACAATATAATATGTTCATGTATTAAACAATTGAGTGTATTTATCAGGCACTGTGGTAGAAGTTAAGGATAAAAATTCATCCTTCTATATGAAAGATAGAGGTCTATAGTGGATGATACTCATATAAGCAAATCATCTGAATATCAATTGAAAAATATTATAGCTTCAGCAAAATATCGTAATATCACAAAAGTAAAAAAATCATTATTTCAGGTATTGTGTCAGAGAAAGGAACATTTGAGGTGGCTCTTGAAGGAAGAACAGAAGTTCGTGAGACTGTGGTGGAGTGGAGAATACAGACCAGCAATGTTAAGAAAAATGGCAGATTCTTTTTTAACTTTTATTTAGTAAATACAAATTTCGAAAGTACAGTTTATGGATTACAATGGCTTCCCCCCCATAACTTCCCTCCCACTCGCAACCCCCCATCTCCCGCTCCCTCTCCCATTCCATTCATATCAAGATTCGTTTTCAATTAGCTTTATATACAGAAGATCGATTTAGTATATATTAAGTAAAGATTTCATCAGTTTGCACCCACACAGAACATAAAGTGTAAAATACTGTTTGAGTACTAATTATAGCATTAATTCACATTGGACAACACATTAAGGACAGAGATCCCACATGAGGAGTAAGTACACGGTGACTCCTGCTGTAGACTTAACAATTTGACACTCTTGTTTATGGCATCAGTAATCACCCTAGGCTCTAGTCATGAGTTTCCAAGGTTATGGAAGCCTTTTGAGTTCGCCGACTTCGATCTTATTCCAACAGGGTCATAGTCAAAGTGGAAGTTCTTGCCTCCCTTCAGAGAAAGGTACCTCCTTCTTTGATGGCCCATTCTTTCCACTGGGATCTCACTTGCAGAGATCTTTCATTTAGTAGTTTTTTTTTTTTTTTTTTTTGCCAGAGTGTCTTAGCTTTCCATGCCTAAAATACTCTCATGGGCTCTTCGGCCAGAGCCGAATGTCTTAAGGGCTGATTCTGAGGCCAGAGTACTGTTTAGGACATCTGCCATTCTATGAGTCTGCTGTGTATCCCGCTTCCCAAGTTGGGTCGTTCTCTCCCTTTTTTATTCTATCAGTTAGTATTAGCAGACACTAGTCTTGTTTGTGTGATCCCTTTGACTCTTAGACCTATCAGTGTGATCAATTGTGAACTGAAATTGATCACTTGGACTAGTGAGATGGCATTGGTACATGCAACCTTGATGGGATTGTATTGGAATCCCCTGGCACACTTCTAACTCCACCATTTGGGGCAAGTCCGGTTGAGCATGTCCCAAATTGTACATCTCCTCCCTCTCTTATCCCCACTCTTATATTTAACAGGGATCACTTTTCAGTTAAATTTCAACACCTAAGAATAAATGTGTGTTAATTACAGAGTTCAACCAATAGTATTAACTAGAACAAAAAAAGTACTAAAAGGGATAAAGTATTAAATTGTACATCAACAGTCAGGACAAGGGCTGATCAAGTCACTGTTTCTCATAGTGTCCAATAGTGTCCATAGTGTTAAGAAAAGTGGCAGATTCAGACAGTTTATATAGGAAGAATTTGGGATGATAATCTGGATCATATAAAAGTCATATAAAAGTCTAGGGAACTTTTCTTAATGTAGAATAAGCCACTTTTTCATAGGATACCCATCAGTGAGCATTTATTTGGGATAGCTTTGGCAAGCCAGTGGAGGTTATGGGGGCTCCAAAGTCTTTCCAAGTTTTGCCTACATGTTCAGCAAATGACAGAGAACAAGTTCAGTTTGACAGAGACATTGCGATGTGGAAAGTTAGAAAAGATGACCTTCCCTTCCCTAGTAGAAATGACAAGTGGTAAAGCTTTCAATGTAACAATCTTTCCACCTCCCACTGGGGGACAATTAGTTATGCAAAAATACAAACTGACTTTCTATTAAGACAATTAATTTGGTTTTAGTAAGGTGATTTACCATCACCAAAGTCATTATTTCCTGATAAGGCAATAGCACTTTTGAAATTTACAACAATATTTAAAGTCCATGTGACTTCTATTTCATGGTAGGGTTAAGAGTTTCCATAAATAGTTATATGTATTTGTCATTATAATCAAGGCATAACAGCAAATGGATGTTTTTTACACTACACATGGTAACCTCAACTCCATATCATAAATTTCCTGGTGTTCTTCCTTGTGGAGGAAAGTAACTGATACCCCTGTCTATCATCTTGCTATTTCCAAATCAAATACACCTTAGTCTAGGTTGACCTACAAAATCCACAAGCAGCATAAACTTTACAACCAACGGTATGCATTTTCCTCATTTCTCTACACACTATACAGAACACAAACAAAATTATAAGAATAAGCAACAAGACAAAGATCAGATATCAATTTCTTCCCTTAAACTGTCAGTATTATGGGTGAATGCTTATCCCAGCGCTTAAAACTTCGGTTATGATGCCCATGCCCCATATCAGAGTGCCTGGATTCAATGCCCAGCTCCTGATTCTGGCTTCTTACTAATATGCATCCTGGAAGACTGCAGGGACGATTCAAGTAATTGGGTCCACGCCACTTATGTGAGACACCTGGATTGCATTCCTGGCTCCCAGCAGCACTTTGGGGAGTGAATTAGTGGGCGGGAGTGCCAGCTAGCACTCTCTGCCTTTCTGTCTCTGCCTCTCAAAAATGCCAATATTAGAAGAAAATATGCTAATGGAATTAGTTTGTTTTTCTCTTGAAATAGGCAGATATGTAGTGGGAAAGAATGCCAAAAATATCCGGAAGTTTCAGAATTGGCACAGACTGCAATCTCGATGGTTATCAAGACTGACTATGAGGTGTACTCTGGGAAGATAGAATACCTGCTTAGTTGGGAGCCGTGGGCCAATGGTGGGCAGGTAAGTATTAAACAAACAACACAGGGAAAAGAAAAAAGCTGAGGCTTGGTCACAGGCAAAAGCAGAAACTTGAACAGAAACATATTACCATGGCAGGTAAGGTGGGGAAAGGTCATGGAAAGGAAGGAGAATTGAACAGGTAAGGGCATCGTAGGTAGCACTTGTTCCAGCAGATCTCTGAGACAAGAGTTAGTGAGTTAGGCAGAAATGGGATTTACAAGAAATCTAGAACTATAAAGGGTACAGGAGTGAGAGATGGCAGTCAGGCTGGAGGGGAAGCCCAGCAACATACGAAAAGAATCAATGATCTGAGTGAAGTGAGTGAAGTCTGAGCAACTGCGCATCGCTGTGAAATGTCCCTGAAAGCGTGCAAGAAGATTGTGATTTGAAGTAGAGCTGGGCTGAAGCCAGACCTGTTATTGTGAGTGTCAAATGTTACATAAGGGCAAACATGAACAGAGATTGGAGGAGTAAGGACTCTTCTATCCCTGGTATCTGTCAGGTCACCGACAAAGAACATGTATTGACACATTGTGCAGCATAGATGTTGCAGAGAAAATGGAAAAGAAAGAAGTTAAGAGGGAAAAGGTCATCTAGGTGCTCATTACCCACATGAGAGAAGGTGCGGCAAGGAGAGAAGTGAGTCTGAGCTGTCCATGTGATGAAGAGTATGTGAATGAAAACTGAGATGTACTAAGTTTAAGGAAATATTTCTCTACCTTACCTGTGTCCTCTGAAGGATGTGGTGGGAGGAGGGTGTTGGAATAATGATCAGTAGGGTCTTCAGTCAGCACTGATCCTCCCAGGTTTCCTTTGTACCGGGAAGCTCTTCGTGTGTCACCAGCATGCCTCTTCTCCAGTTCAATGGAGGTGAAAGGATCTCCCATGTGTTGAAAAAAAGCCTCATTGGTGACTCCACGGAGAAATATGCATTTGCAGGCTAGAACCAGAGTTCCAATTTGGGAAGTAGTAAGGTAAAATAGGTTCTAAGATTTGGTAGATTTTAGGTTGTCTTACATAATTAACTGGAATAAAGAAAGAGAAGATAAAGAGTCAGATATGATTTCAGGAATGGATTGAAAGAATACTGTGGGGTTGTTAGGTTTAAAGGGATGACCACCGTAATAAGAGGGTTGAAATAGTATTAAGAACATGCAGAAGAGTGATGTGGGAAGGATTTTATTGAATAATACATTAAAGATCAAGGGGCAGGCATGCACAGAGAAAAGAGAGTACAAATGAACAAACTCGGGATCACAGGAAGAATATCAGTTTGAAATGAAATAACTTGACCTTTTAGTCTCATCCTTCTCTTCTGATTATTCAACACATAAGTATGGATAGATCTTAATTTTCCCGAGGCATTATGCCATAATTCAAACACAGGAGCTTTACAGCCAAACAAACCTGGTTTGAATCCAGTTGTGTCCTGGCTGATTGACCTTGAATAACTTACTTTGATGTGCTGCACCTCATTTTCCTTAGTTTCAAAGAGGGTGATAATAGTACATACATCATAGAATTATTCTGAAGCTTAAAGGAATTAACGCAAATACAAATCTTCTGTCCTCTTCTCTATAGCCAATCAACTCCCATAGCTATTACCTTAATCCTTATGCTACTCTTGTGTCCCAAGGTGGGATCCAAAAGATAAAAGACTGGTAGGTTGCAAAATGTTGTTAAACATCCTGTGGCCACACTCTTACGTTGGAATGCATGCAAGTCTTGGAATGAGACAAAACTAAGTTCAAATCCAAATTCTGTCTCTTATAAGCTGTTTCACCTTGTATTACTTAACTTCCCTGAGCCTTCATTTACTCACTTCCATTATGAGGAAGGAATGAGGTAAGTACAGTATAAAATAGCAGGTGACCATCAATAAAATTCATTCCCTATTATTTTCAAGACCAAATTTCTAGAGTGAGTTGTGAATACTTTGTGTTACAAATCTTTGGATTCTCCTTATGATTTGGCTTATTAGGGCCACGAAAAAATGCAATGCCACATCAAAGAAAAGTTTTTCTTTATCACTTCTACTTCTCTGCTGCTGTTGGTACCATAAATCATTACATAATCCCAAACACACTCCACAGTATGGACTCCAGTTTGCGTGTTGTAGCTTTGGCTTCTTCTATAATATTTGTTTCCATACATCCACATCAAAGCATTTCCCACTGGCTTTAAGACTCCCATTTGGGCTTTTTTTTATTACTATACAAATGAGGCCCTGTCTGTTCTTAGAAGAACTGTTAGCGATCTAAAGGGACTCATAGACTTTCTCACTATAAGAGAGGAGAAAGTTAGTTTAAAAACTAAAAGCTGCGAACAAGAGAGATAAAGGTACCCCTTCCTTGGTGAATTAAAAAAAAAAAAAAACAGCCAAGCTAAAAAGTGCTATCAAGAAAGATTAGCAGCTATGTGCTGATTGCCCAGGCTATAGGGTTCTTGCTGCAATTCGAACACCACCAAGGAGAACAATTTTGAATGTGGTGGGTTTCTTGTATCAGGGTCAATACCATCTGTCTCCTGGATTCAATTATCGTCTCCGTGGATGACACACAAATCTACTTGTCTATGCTGTGCTTAATCCCTGGGTTCAGTCCTGTATAACTAAGGCAACCATATTTTCTGCACCAAAAACCAGGAGAGACATGCATGGCCTGACAAAGGATTGTGTTTTTTTTTTTTTCTGATCTGTGAATTATTCATATGAAGACTTGAAACTATAGAAAAATTCTATCTCATTTAGTTGTACTTTTAATGAATTTACTTTACTGAAAAGATATCTGGCAGATGTCTATCGGTGTCACCATCAGTACAAGCACACATTTCTCCTCTGCAATTTCCTTCAGGCTAAACTTTCCTGTCACAAATGCAAAATCTGATCATTTTTCTTACATCCCAAGTGAGGTAATTTAGGGTGATATTCAACTCATCTCACTCCTTGTTCCACACATCTAACCCGTTTTTAAATTATCACATCTTTAAGGGAAAAAATGCTTTTTCTCCCTACTTTATTACCCCAAATCTGCTGCTATTCTCTTCACACAGGATGATGTCTTATCAACTTCTGCCTGTGCCAGAAACAAGTGGGGAAGCTGATTAAAATGACAGATTCCTGGGCCCCCATCCACACCGTGATCGATTTATTAGACCTAGGTGTGGCTTCAGAGATTTGCAGTTTCAACAAGCTTCCCATTGTTTCTAGTGCAGGTGATCCCAGTACCAAACTTTGGGTAACACTGTTCTGTGTGAACTATCCACTTCGACATTTCATGTTTAAATTTAACTGTTATAACAAAGGCTTCTATTTATGGCCACAAAAGGATATTGAGGAAAAACTGATGTCTGTGATCCAACTCGAAGATAAAGCGTGTGTCTTGTAGATTTAATCATGATACTGAATAGATCAGGGCACTACTGGCCTCATTCTGCTAACACCGGAATCTCATTTTGGACAAAATTCCAACAAGGAAAAAAATCGCTCCTAGAGGACTGAATCTACATCCTGAGAGTCACAGCATAAGAATGACAATGGCACCAAAAAACCCCACAAGATGGACAGGCCAAAGCTGCTTGCACTTTGTTTTCATTTTTATTTCAGTCTTATTTGTCACCTCTTTTATACCGTTAACCAACTGCTTATGTTCAGTTAGCAGTAACTTCAGGTATCTGTGCATGCCCATTTTATCATGCAAATTGACAGAGAGGTCATAATCTGACTTTATATAGCATCCAGTCTTACTTCTTATCCACTTTCTAATTTGCGATGTGGGGTCATCCCAGGCCCCGAGGAAAGTTGGATCTAAATGAAATATGAAGTGGTCTAATATGTCACCTCAACAGTACACACTGCCTCTCACCAACTTCATGTTCCAGGAGCACACTTTTAGAAACACTGTCACAGGTTCACTTGTACCGTCTCTCTTCTGGTATATGACCCATGATGTTGGAATCTTTTTCCTACCCAGCCTCAAGTCTACCTCCAGCATGTCCCTGCATACCATTGCCATTGATCTCCACTGCTTACATTTTACCTTGCTTCCCTTGTAATCACTGCTTACACAGGCAATGTTTGTTTAGTCCTGTACAGGCAAACGGGAAAAAGAAATCTTTTACTACCATTGTACTTAACAAATGTTCCAGGATAAAGGCAAAATTATATGATGTTTCTTGACTGATGCCAGTTCTGTTTTCCAACTCTTGAGCCTGTTGAAGCTCTTTGTCACCTCCTTGTGTTTTATAGCTTAGCAATATCAGTATGTCCTGTGAGGCTGCCATTCTGCTCTTGTTTGTTGGTTTGAGGGATAAGAAATACATATATATATATATATACACATATATATATATCTTTGTATAAATGTGAATTTACTATATTTACTATACACAATGTTCTCCACATTGTTTATTTCACTTAATAATCTATCTTGGACATCTTTCCATATCATTAATACAGAGCTGCCTCTTTTGAAATACTGCCAAGTATTCCATTGTATGAATGTACAACTGATTTAACTAACCTCCTAATGAAATATGTGTTTTCTTCCAATCTTTTGCTATTACAAATAGTGCTTTAATGAATGTCCCAATACATACATTATATGCACATATGCTTCTAGAAGACTGACTCAGGGGATGTGTTTTTTATGTGGATATATATGACCACTTTATCCTCCAGACAGTTTACATTCTATTGATGATTTAAAATGCTAACAGTAAATAGTTCTTCCCTTATGGATGCTAATAATATTCTCTACTTTATATCATTTTTACATTATTTAAAATTAATATCTCTCAGGGCCAGCACTGTGGCACAGCAGGTTACAGCCATGATCTGTAGCACCAGCATCCATTATGGGCTCCAGTTTGAGTCCTGGCTGCTCCACTTCCAATCCAGCTCCTTGCTAATGTGCCTGGGAAAGCAGTGGAAGATGGCCCAAATCCTTGGGCTCCTGCACCCATGTGGGAGACCTGGAAGAGGCTCCTGGCTCCTGGCTTCAGCTTGGCCCAGCCCTGGCCATTGCAGCCATTTGGAGAAGTGAAACAGTGGATGTAAGATCTCTCTCTTTCTCTCACTCTTGCTCTCAACTCTGCCTTTCAAATATATAAATCTATTTTTAAAGAGATTAATTTTTAAAGATTTATTTATTTATTTGAAAGGCAGAGCTACAGAGACACAGAAGGAGAGTCAGAGAGAAAGCGATCTTCCATCTACTGGTTCACTCCCCAAATGGCTGTAATGGACAGGGCTGGATCAGGCTAAAGCAAAGAACCAGGAGCTTTTTCCAGGTCTCCCACATGGGTGCAGGGGCTCAAGGACTTTGGACATCTTCCCAGGTGTCTTTGGCTGCTTTCCCAGGTGCATTGGTAGGGAGCTGGATTGGAAGTGGAGCAGCCAGGACTCAAATCGGTGCTCATATGTGATGCCAGCACTTGCAGACCATGGCTTTAATTTGTTGCGGCACAGTGCTGGCTCCTAAAATTAATATCTCTTTGAAAACCAACACATTTTTAGAGTTGGTTAAACCTCTTTGTCACCATTCCCAGGTCTTAACTAATTACTTTTGCCTTCAAAGTAAAGACCGTTTTAAATGTACATGTTATGGTATTCTTGACATTTTTGAATGCATTAGAAATACATGATACAGCTATACAGTATTATTTTGTGGTTTGAATTTTTTCATAAATGTTATATCAAGTATATCATTTTGCATCTTTTTTTCTTCTTACCAATAAATTTTGGAATTCCCTCAATATTTATCAACACACAAAAAAAAGATGTAGTTCTCGTGCAAGCTATGTGTTCATTGAGAGTTGCTAAAGGGTTCTACTCATTATAGTCACTCAAGGAATCAGGTTGGTGGAGCGGCCATCATTTTTAACTTTTTAAAAAATATTTATTTTATTTGAAATATAGTGTTAGAGAGAGGGATACATCCAGAGAGAGATAGAGAGGTCTTTAATCTGCTGGTTCACTCCCCAAATGACTGCAATGGCCAGAGCTGAGCTGATCCGAAGCCAGGAGCCAGGAGCTTCTTCCAGGTCTCCCACATGGGTGCAGGAGGCCAAAGACTTGGGGCCATCTTCTACTGCTTTTCCAGGCCATAGCAGAGAGCTGGATTGGAAGTGGAGCAGCCGGGACTTGAACCCTGTGCCCATATGGGATGCTGACATGGCAGGCTGGGGCTTTAACCTGCTGTGCCATGGTGCCAGCCTTGCAGCTGCCATTTTAAACATTGACAGTATCCACAGCAGAAGGAAAGAGAGCTCATCACATGTTCCCACTTGACACAGAAATAGCATCTCATTGGCCAGACTTCGATACATAACCCCAATCAACCATACCAGAATCACTGAGTGCAGTCCTACGGTGTACCCAGAAGGAAAGAAGAGCTGGTTAACAATGAATAACACTGATGACTCTAATTATGAGAAGTAAAATTGATGAGTCATAATGTATACAGATTTCCCATTTTAATAGACACCTCCAAATTATACTCCAAAGTGTCTATGCCAGTTTGCATTCTCATTGTCAGAATATGAGCATCTGTACTTACCCATATTCTTGTCAACACTTGTTATTATCATGCTTTTATAGAGTATTTGCAGTCTAATGAGGGAAAAGTGGTGTGGAGATTGTATTTTTCTGATTGTTAGTGAAGTTTGACATCTTCTTACTTGTATTTCCTCTTCTGTAACTTACACATTCACATCCTTGACCATTTTGATATTGTCATTTACTATATTGTTATCAATTAATAGAAGTTCTTTATGTTTTCTGGATACAAATTCTTATCATGTGTGTTGCAAGTTTTTCTCTTCTTGCCACTAGATTAACTTAAGTCCAATTTTTTTGTGTTATTCTTCATGGACACAGAAAACAATTGCTTTTACTCTATCTCATGAAGTCCTCTCAGTTGTTTGAAAATAGTTACCAAGTTACACTCTAGCTTTCTCTTCCTTGGGCTAAATAGCCCCAAGTCCCTTTCCCTTTCCTCATAAGACTGATATTTCAATTTCTTTAATGATATTTCCACTGTGTCTATACCTTACTACACAGTGGTCTACATAGACATTGTACTAAACTCCTAACTGTATCACTGGCCTGCTTTCTTTCTTTCTGCCCTTTCAAGTTAGGAGCTAAAAACTTTAAAGGTAAGTTTACATTTCACCAACATAAAGACCCATATCTTTATATAGTTTGCCCCATTTCCAGTCCTCTTATGTCTCCAAACTTGTTTATTTTCTTCTTTGCCATTTACTTTTAATTCACATTGCATTTTATTTTATGTGTCATTATAAGAAGCCTAATTTTTTCTGGGAAAAGGCAAGGTATAAATAAATAGCATAGATGGTGAAAAAAATAGAGAAAGGAGAAAGAGAAAGAGCAAATGAGCAAGCGAGTAAATTTATGATTAAAAAGATCATTTCCCAGAAAATGTTTACCTTAAATTCATCTCAGTGTTTGGTTGTAAAATTTTTCTACAGCTTGATGCTTCAGATTCTGCAAAAAATTCTGTTCCTCTCCACCCCACCCAGGTTTTTTAACTATCACTCTCTTCTAAAAGTAACAATTCACATTTCCCCTTTTTAAGTTTCATTCTTTTTCTGGTGGGGATTTTCCCCAAATGGCTAAGATTTTTTTGAACTGAATTTTGTCCTTGAGAATATTTAGCAGCCCCTGTGTAATTCAGTATCATCTGCAAACTAGATGAGTTTTTCCTCAAACATATATCTTGGGCCAAATTGCATACTTAAAGACAATTGCCATCTTGATAGTTTGATTAGAATTTTATTGTTTTCTGATTGCTGATGATTTCTAGTGGCACAGCTATTTATTTCAGTCTGAGTTGGTAATGTCAAGCAGTGTTCCTGCTAAGCAGAATCACCAGAATGACAGTGCTCCTTACAAGATAATATACCCAGACCTGCTGGGAACAACTGGAGGCGCCAGAAAACTTGCAAATGAATTTCTATGGCTTTGTCTTCTTTCCTTCCAGGTAGCACTTGGGTCAAATCCCTCAACAGCTACTGTGTCTTCTTTTCAAAAACTCTTGTTACCGCTGTCACTGTTACTCCTCCTTGTCTGCGTTCATCATCTACACCTTGTGCCAGTTAGTTGTTTCAATCACCTTTATTCTATGAGATCATTTTGTAGTAGAACACCACCTAGTTCAGCATTGTTCCAACAAGAAGAAAATTGAGGCAGGCAGATTTCAGCTTGCTATAAGCAAAACATTTTTACGATTGGGGCTTGTTACAAAAGTGGAACAGACTGCTTGGAGTAGGCAGCTCCTGATCCCCAGAGGTAATCAAGCAGAGGTTTGGAAAGCTGCTTTTTCCCTCTAAATTATACCATCTGTCATCATTAAACCAATTAATTAAATTTTTAAATGGAAATATCTATTGTTTTTTCTGAATACACATGAATATTGTAAAACATTAAAACTGTACAGAGAAAATTATAGGCCCCCTTATTATCCTAATCCCCCAAGGATTCTCCAGTGTTAAAATTTCATGTATGTTCTTCCAGACACCTAATTGTCTGTATAAACTTACTGGTTTTCACACAAATGAGATTATACTATATATAATTTTTTATTTATTTTTTATTTATTTTTTATTTATTTATTTTTTGACAGGCAGAGAGAGAGAGAGACAGAGAGAAAAGTCTTCCTTTGCCGTTGGTTCACCCTACAATGGCCGCTGCGGCAGGCGCGCTGCAGCCAGTGCACCGTGCTGATCCGATGGCAGGAGCCAGGTGCTTCTCCTGGTCTCCCATGCGGGTGCAGGGCCCAAGCACTTGGGCCATCCTCCACTGCACTCCCTGGCCACAGCAGAGAGCTGGCCTGGAAGAGGGGCAACCGGGACAGAATCCGACGCCCCGACTGGGACTAGAACCCGGTGTGCCGGCGCCGCAAGGCGGAGGATTAGCCTAGTGAGCCGTGGCGCCGGCCACTATATATAATTTTTATAAACTGTTTTGTCCACTTGAAAGTTGGATATCATGGGGCTGGCTCTTTGGCTGCAGCACTGGTTCAAGTCATGGCTCCTCCACTTGCAATCCAGCTCTCTGATATGGCCTGCGAAAGCAGCAGAGGATGGCCAAGTCCTTGGGCCCCCACATCCCCATGGGAGACATGGAGAAAGCTCCTGCTCCTGGCTTCAGATAGACTCAACTCCAGCCATTGTGGCCATTTTGGGAGTGAACTAGTGGATGGAAGGACTCCCCCTCCCCCCACCTCTGACTTTCAAATAAATAAATAAATCTTTTTAAAAAGTTGGATTTCTTTCCTTGTCAATAATGTACATTTTGTATTATAACCTTATAGTAACTGTTCATTTATAAGCCTATGGCAAACTCAGGGTCATGGCAAATCACAAAAAGAGAGTTACAATGAGAGCATGGTATGCACACTACTTTTCAAATTTTTATTATGAAAATTTTCAAACCTTCAGAAAAATTGCAAGAAGTGTACAACAAATCTCTCTCTATGCCTACCATCTTGGTTCTGCAATTGTTAATATCCTTTTTGCTTTATTATACATCAATCCATTTTCATTTTTATGCCTTTCAAACTAGATTGCAGAGACTAATCAGTTTATCCCTAAATACTTCTGTATGCTTATCTTTAACTGGAGTCCAATAGTTGTTTATGGTTCTTTAATTAAACAAAATTCACAAACAAGAGCATGTGTTTCACCTAGCAGTTAAGATGCCTGCATCTCATACCACAGTGCTTGGATTCAAGCCCTGGCTCCATTCCTGATTCCTGCTGGTGTGCACCCTGGGAGGGAGCTGGTGATGGCTCCAGTGGTTGGGTCCCTACCACCCATGTGGGAGGCCAGGATTGAGTTTCCAATCTCAGGCCTTTCAGGAATGAACCAATGTTCAGAGCTCTCTGTCTCTGTTTCTCTGTATCCATATCTGTCTTCTATTGCTCTGCCTCTCAGATTCATTAACTTTTTTAAAAAAAAAAGTATGCAGTGAAGCACACATATTTTAATGGAGTAGTTTAATTAAATTTTTTACAAACAATGTTATTCATTTTTATTTGCGAGACAAGCAGAAGGATCTTCAGTCTGCTGGTCATTCCATCATTGCCTGCAATGACTGGGGCTGGGCCAGGCTGAAGCCAGGAGTCAAGAACTCAACCCAAGTCTCCCACGTGGGTGACAGGGATCCAGGTATTTGAGATTAACCCAAGTAACTGCTGACTACAAGGGTGCTGCTCATTGATATCCAAAGCAGAGCTGAGACTCAAATCCATACACTCTGATATGGAATGCTGTGCTGAACATCCACCCCTAAAAAGCTTGGTACACAATGCCATCTCACTTGTTAAAGTGATAAGTTTAAGTACATAATTGATCAAAAAGATAGGTTAAGTGTCGAAGAGATTTCACAAATAAGACCAGTGCCTGCAAATAATAAAGGATAGAATTAAAAGGGAGAGAATGATCCTGCGGGGGAAGCAGGACACACAGCAGACTCATAGAATGGCAAAGGCCCTAAACAGCACTCGGGCCTCAGAATCAACCCTTGGGGCATTCGGATCTGGCTAAAAGGCCATGAGAGTCTCACAGGCATGGAAAGTCAAGACACGGTGGCAAAAACGACCTGAATGGAAGATCTTGGTGAACAAGACCCCAGCAGAAAGAATGGGCCATCAAAGAAGGAGGCACCTTTCTCTGAAGGGAGGAAGGAACCTCCACTGTGATACAGCCTTGACTAAACAAGTTCAGAGTTGGTGAACTCAAGGGGCTTCCATAGCCTTGACAGCTCATGGCAAGAGTCTCGGTGATTGCTGACGTCATAAATAAGAGTGTCAATTGTTAAATCAACAACGGGATTCACTGTGCACCTGCTCCCCACGTAGGATCTCTGTCCTTAATGTGTTTTACTATGAGAATTAACGGTAAAACTACTAGTTGAACAGTACTCTATATCTTGTGCGGTTGCATGGGTGCAGTCTGTTGAAATCTTTGCTTAGTATATACTAAGTTGATCTTCTATATGTAAAGATAATTGAAAATGAATCTTGATGTGAATGGGATGGGAGAGGGAGTGGGAGATGGGATGGCTGCGAGTGGGAGGGAGGTTATGGGGGAAAAAGCCACAATAATGCAAAAGTTGCACTTTATAAATTTACATTTATTAAATAAAAAAAAAGCTTGGTACAAATGCAAACATTCATGTAATCTAAGGTCCTCTCAAGATGACACTTAGCACTCCCAAAAGTTCTTGCTGTATGCTATTAAAATCATAGGGTGATCATCATTTGTTGTGAATAAATATAGATTTTTATTCATTATAATTATAGAACATGTCTATGTGTAAAATTCAAATGGTCTTTTCCTACCCAAAGAGCTGATATTATATAAACAATATTGTTCTGCAACTTGGTTTTGACTTTCATTTTACAGCATGAAGGCACTTCAAAAAGTCAGTACAAAGTGGAATTAAAAAGTTAAGTTTATTTTGGTGCAGGGGCCAGAGCTGTGGTGCAGTGGGTTAAAGCCCTGGCCTGAAGTGCAGGCATCCCATATGGGCACCGGTTCGAGACTCGGCTGCTCCAATTCTCATCCAGCTCTCTGCTATGGCCTGGGAAAGCAGTAGAAGATGGCCCAAGTCCTTGGGCCCCTGCACCCACGTGGGAGACCCAGAAGAAGCTCCCGGCTCCTGGCTTTGGATAGGCACAGCTCTGGCCATTACGGCCAGTTGGGGAGTGAACCATCTGATAGAAGACCTCTCTCATCTCTCTTTCTCTCTCTGCCTCTCCTCTCTGCGTAACTCTGACTTTCAAATAAATAAATAAATCTTTAAAAAAAGTTTATTTTGGTGCAAAAATATTGAAATCCATGCATATATTTTTCATAATTCACATTTTCCATGACCTTTCTTGAAGGCTGTTCATATGTTCTGGGCATCTTTCCATACAAGTACTTACTGAGCCATTAAATCATTTAACAGATATATAGTATTTAATAACATATATGTACATAATTTATATAACCACTCCTCTTTTAATGAATATTTTTTCACAGGTTAACATTGCCTTTTAATTCTATTTTTCCATGAATGCTTTAAAGTATCCTTATAGATAGCTAGGCATATCATGGCTAGGTTTTACGATAAATATACATGCATTTAACTTATTTTTTTATTCTGATCTCCAAGTGCAGAGATCTTTTATTTAGTAAATATAATTTCCAAAGTACAGTTTATGCATTACAGTGGCTTGTTCCCCCCATAACTTTCCTCTCACCTGCACCCCTCCCATCTCCCGCTCCCTCTCCCATTCCATTCATATCAAGATTCATTTTCAATTATCTTTATATACAGAAGATTGATTTAGTATATATTAAGTAAAGATTTTATCAGTTTGCACCCACACAGAACATAAAGTGTAAAATACTGTTTGAGTACTAATTATAGCATTAATTCACATTGGACAACACATTAAGGACAGAGATCCCACATGAGGAGTAAGTGCACAGTGACTCCTGTTGTTGACTTAACAATTTGACACTCTTGTTTATGGCGTCAGAAATCTCCCTAGGCTCTAGTCATGAATTTCCAAGGCTATGGAAGCCTCTTGAGTTCGCTGACTTCAATCTTATTTAGACAGGGTCATAATTAAAACGGAAGTTCTCTCCTCCCTTCAGAGAAAGGTACCTCCTTCTTTGATGGCCTGTTTTTTCTACTGGGATCTCACTCGCAGAGATCTTTCATTTAGGTGTTTTTTTTTTTTTTTTTTTTTTTTTGCCAGAGTGTCTTAGCTTTCCATGCCTAAAATACTCTCATGGGCTCTTCAGCCAGATCCGAACTCCTTAAGGGCTAATTCTGAGGCCAGAGTGCTGTTTAGGACATCTGCCATTCTATGAGTCTGCTGTGTATTCCGCTTCCCAAGTTGGATCGTTCTCTCCCTTTTTGATTCTATCAGTTAGTATTAGCAGACACTAGTCTTGTTTGTGTGATCCCTTTGACTCTTAGACCTATCAGTATGATCAATTGTGAACTGAAATTGATCACTTGGACTAGTGAGATGGCATTGGTACATGCAACCTTGATGGGATTGTATTGGAATCCCCCATCACATTTCTAACTCCACCATTTGGGGCAAGTCCGATTGAGCATGTCCCAAATTGTGCATCTCCTCCCTCTCTTATTCCCACTCTTATATTTAACAGGGATCACTTTTCAGTTAAATTTCAACACCTAAGAATAAATGTGTGTTAATTACAGAGTTCAACCAATAGTATTAACTAGAACAAAAAAAAGTACTAAAAGGGATAAAGTATTAAATTGTACGTCAACAGTCAGGACAAGGGCTGATCAAGTCACTGTTTCTCATAGCATCTTTTAATGAATATTTGAGCAGTCTAGTTTTTCAATATTGAGAACAAGGTTAAAATTAAAACTGTATATTTATTCTAAAAATACATATAGGTATGTACTTTATACTTAGAACAAATTCCTAGAAATGAAATAATTGGACTTTTAAGCAACGTTCATTCCCACACACATTCTGCACATCCAAAAAGCAGTGTATGTGATTTTTATTATTTGAATATATATTTTCTGGATTTCCAGGAGTGACAAGATAAAGCTTATATTCTAAGGCTGGAAAGTCAAATGAGATATATAGGCATGGAAAGCTAACCTAGGGTTTCTGATCGAGAAATCCAAGCATCACAAAAACCATGCACAAAAAGAACTGGAATAATCCTCACAATAATCATAATAACAAATGCCTAAAAAGAATTTATTGCCAATCCTATACAGGAAAACCATGAGCAAAAAAATTTGTGATTATCCAAGGAATTTAATAAAGTGCAGAAATCTAGAGAAGTGATTCTCAAACTTGAATTCATACCCTCAAAAGTTTCTGATTCAGTTGGTCTTCAAAAAATTTATTAACAGTAACTGTACATATTTGTGGACTACATTGTGAGGTTTAGTACATGTATAGATCATGTACTGATCAAATAGGGTAATCCGCATTTGCTGTTCTTTGAAATTGCTTTTTGTGATTGGAAACTTGGAGCTCCTTTCTTCTATTTGCTCATAAAGTATATACAAGTTTATTGTGAACTGTAGCCTCCCCATTATATTATATAACACTGAGAACTAATTTTGATTTGATACCCATTATACAAACTCCCTCTACCCCCAACCATCACATCCAAGCCTCTAGAAACCACTCACTCTTCTGTAGTTCAAATTGAATTTGATGAGACTGAGAATTTGAATTTCTATCAAGTCGTCAAATGATGCTGATGCTGCTGGTGTAGGGGCCACACTGAGAAGCACTGATCTAGAGAATGTAATCTAGAAAGATAACTCTCTTATTTTTCAATCCATATTGTTGTAACTTTTCAGTTTATGTGGGCAAATCTATGTAAATAGAGATCTAGTGACAACAATTTTGTTTAGCTTCTGTTTGAATCTCCTTTTTTCTACCTCTTTATGAAATCAAGCCAATTCCCATTTAATCTCTGTTAACTTGATGTTCCGAATCTTTCAATCTCCACTACAAGACTGATAATACACATTTAAAATTTAATGAGAAGCATCTTCAATATCTGAATTTATCAAGCCACTACATCTGAATCGTAGGTACAAATCTTTGTCACACATGCCTGCATAGACCCTATCTAGACAAATATACCGAATTAATATGTGTAGTAGAAAGTTGAATTAACTATGTTTCTCTAGAAGCAATGAATATTAATTCTGCTAATTTACAGGGCTACATGCCAAAGTCAAATCATGCTGAATCAGTAAAAGCAAAGTACAAATATAAATGCTTGTGTATGCGCATACACAGTATCCCTCAGGGCTATTTAACTTTTGAGACATGAAATTTACTAGACTTTCAAGAACATAGCACATCCACATGTCACAAAATCTCATGTAAATTATCAATAAATATTAAATGAATGAAAGATTACATGCTTAGTTTTGCCATTTATCTCATTTCTGTGTTACTGATGTTTTAATTAAAAATAAACTTCTAAATAAAAAGGGTAGCCAAAATAATATCATATCATGCAGTTCAAAAGTATATATGTTTCCCATATTTACTGAATACGCAGTTTGTAGTGCTCACTAGATTCGAGGAGTATCAAGAATACTGAAGACAATGGTTCCCGTACTTCAGTAGTTCAGTCTAGTGGGAGACACACATCAATAAATACCTATAAGACGATGTGAGAAGGTCTGTCACAGGAACATAGAAAGAAAAAGTGTGGAACCACCAAGGGAACGAATCGCTACGTTCCTTGTTGAAGGAATGAGAATGATCTTCACAAAGATTGTGGCATTTTAAGTGGGTATTCCAGGAGTTGCTTGCTGATAAAGACAAGAAATCCCATTTCAAGCAAAGGGCTTGTGTGTGGGAAGATATGTGGACTTATGAAAGAGATTAACGTCTTGAGGAGAGAGCCAGAGATTTTGTGCGAGTGCATTCTAGGTGCTAGGGACAGGAGCAGGAAATGTGGGTAGAGGCTAGCCTGTGAAGGCCTTTGGAATCCATGCTCAGGAGCTGGGGCATTATGATGAGTGGCGAAGCTTTGAAAGAAACAAGTGGTGTTTGTCTGTTCAAGAGAAACACTTCATTCCACGTGTGGAAGTGCTTCATTCATTTATTCATTGATTCAACAACATGGGACTCTCCTATGTGAAAAGCACCACACCAAATCACTTTGAGAACTCTGAGGTACAGAAGATACGCATTGTGAAAAAACTACACACGGGTTGTAAAGTCCTTTACAGATAACTTGATTATGCACAAAAGTATGGCAGAATCTCTGAGCCTTACAGATTGAGGTCAAGTGCTCACAGAGCATAAGAAGCACATGTACAGTATCCCTTGGCTTAGTTATCCAGTGACAAAGGACTCACTACATAATGGAGTAGCCTATTCCATCACGAATAACTTGGTAGTTATAAAAGTCTTATAGCAAGAATGTACTGTCAGTCTTTAATTGGCACTTGTCCTTTATTTTGCTCTCTAGAGCCACAAAGCACAGATTTTTTTTAACTTTTATTTAATAAATATAAATTTCCAAAGTACAGCTTTTGGATTACAGTGCCCCCCCCCAACTTCCCTCCCACTGCAACCCTCCCATCTCCCGCTCCCTCTCCCATTCCATTCACATCAAGATTCATTTTCAATTATCTTTATATACAGAAGATCAGTTTAGTATATATTAAGTAAAGATTTCAACAGTTTGCACCCACACAGAAACACAAAGTCTAAACTACTGTTTGAGTACTAATTACAGCATTAATTCACATTGTACAACACATTAAGGACAGAGGACAGTGACTCCTATTGTTGACTTAACGATTGACATTCTTATTTATGGCGTCAGTAATCACCCTAGGCTCTCGTCATGAGTTTCCAAGGCTATGGAAGCCTTTTGAGTTCGCCAACTCCGATCTTATTTAGACAAGGTCATAGTCAAAGTGGAAGTTCTCTCCTCCCTTCAGAGAAAGGTACCTCCTACTTTGATGGCCCATTCTTTCCACTGGGATCTCACTTGCAGAGATCTTTCATTTTGCTAGCTCCAAGAAGCGTCAAGAGTTGATTTTAAAAACTTAAATCTTGGGCCAGGTTTTTGGCACAGAGATTAAGCCATAACTTATCATGCCAGCATCCCATATCAGAATGTCTGTTAGAGTCCCAGCTACTCCCCTTGTGACCCAGCTCCCTGCTAATGCACCTGGGAAAGCAGCAGAAGCTGGCACTAGTGCTTGGGCTCCTGCCATCGATGTGGGAGACCTGCATGGAGTTCTGGACTCTTGGCTTCAGCCTGGCCCAGCCCTGCATGTTGTGGCCATCTAGAAAGTGAACAGGCTGATAGAAACGCGCTCTCTCTCTCTCTCTCTCTGTGTGTGTGTGTGTGTGTGTGTGTGTTTCACCCCTCTCTCTGTGTCATTCTGCCTTTCAAATACCTACCTACATACATCTTTTTAAAAACAGATTCCGTTTACCATAAATTTACCTTTATAAAATGATGAGACTGAAGATTTGTGCTCCTTCCAGGAACCATATTTGGAAAATGTAATTGGCTAGGAACTCCTACCAGAAAATTTACCTTAAGTCACTTGCCTGGTGCTTACCAACACGATCGCTGCAACTGCTGCTCTTGCACCTGTGCTACATCCCATCTGATTGCAGCTTATGGGTTGTGTGCTTAAGATTCTCCAGCTCTTCAAGAGCTCTCTGTGTTGCCACACTGTGCTGTTGCATGGATGCGTTTTGTTATTAAAACACAGTCTTTTCCTTGCACCTAAAAGGTTGGCTGTGTATTTGGATTAGGAAGAATGGTGTAGTAGAAATTCCCCAGATTACTGGTCAGAAGAACTGAGCTCCTTCATTATAGTCACTTAGAAACTATTACACGACTGTGAGAAGTATCCTAATACCTCCGTACCTCAATTTCCTAATCTCTAGTATGGGAGTATCATTTGCCTTTCAACTATGATTTTGTGATGAGAGTAAAGTGAAAAGTTATTAAAAATAACAGTCTGTACAGTCTTATTCTAAAATCACTTTAGAGACTTCCATTTCTGGCAAGATCTAGCAGACATACATTTCTCTATTCCTTCCACTAACATAAACTCTATATATGGACACAATATATAAAAGCATAAAAAGACTCTGAAAGGAAGAGAGGAGTAGGCAGACTAAATAGAACCTTCAGCATCTGAACAGCAACACAGTGATGAGTTCTCTAGGTTTTCTTTTTGCTGCATATAGCTCGGATTAAGTGTGAAGGAGCCTGCAAGCCACACATGCCAACATGCCCAAAGAAAACCCAACAAAATCCTGTTTTTTAAGCCAAATGACCAGGAAAGAAGCAACTGAGCAGGACAGAAAACCTTTAGAAAATGAATACTATATTCTTGCTAGACACCATAGAAAACACTGTGGTCCCCACCCCCAACACCCCCCCACACACCACTGAAGGCCACACTAATCAGGCTGTAATAAGGTGCCACAAACATCCTGCTATGGTGGTATAGAAGACCAAGAGTAGAAATTAGGCTTCATCAATGCTGGACAGTAATAAAGTTCTCTTCGCTGACCCTTGGCACCTCAGTGTCAGTGATGACCACATGGGGAACCTGAACCTTACTCCCATCTGTCAGTAACAAGCATCACTCCTCCTTCCACTGGGCTATTGTCAGATGAGGCCTGCAGAGCCAAGACTGTCACTATCACCCTGCAGTAATGGGACCACCATCTGCTAAGGCAGCACTCATGTAATGAGGTATTACTCCCCCTCCTCTACTGGTGCAGTCTTAGAGGAGCCCAGTTAAATAGAAGGTTTAAATAGGAACCAGATCCTCACAACATAATAACCGCAACCTAGATCTGAATAGAAAATCACTCACAAAAAGAGTCAGGAAGATATCTAAATTATATGAAAAAAGAAAATGAATAGTTGTCAACACAGAGAAGAGAGACATTAGAAAAGTCTGACAAAGACTTTAAAACAACCATCATAAAAAATGCATCAAAAGCAATAGTGATTTTGCATGAAATAAATCACAAATAGAAAGAAGATGCCAGCAAATAAATAGCAGATATAAAAGGAACCAAAGGGAATTCATCAGTTATAGGGTGCAAGAGCAACATACAAAAATTTGTTGTATTTCTATATACTAGAAATAAACAAAATGAAAATGAATTTAATGAACCAATTCCATTTACAATAGCATCTAAAAGCATAAAATACACAGAACTAAATTTAATCATGGAGGTATGAGATGTGCACACTGAAAATTACAAAACATTGAGGAAATTCAAGAAGACTTAAATGAATAGAAAGGCATCCAATACTAATGGATTAGAAGATTTAGTGTTCTTAAGATGGCAATACCACCCAAAGCAATCTACAGATTTAATGCCATAGCTATCAATAACTCAATAGCCTTTTTGCATAAACGGAAAACCTAATGCTGAAATTAACATAGTAATTCCAAAGGATTCATATGATTTCAGGATCACGTGAACTCACAGGCAAATCCTACTAAACTTTTAAAGAAGCATTTTTACCAGTTCCATATAATTTCTTCCAGAAAAATATAAGGGAAAGAGGAAAGTAATGTTATGAAGCTAATATTGCTTTTTATCAAAGTGATACAAAGTCAATTAAAAAATTACAGATCAATGTTCCTTATTAATATAAGCCATTCGTTGAACACATCTTTTCTTTATTGAACTGAAAAAAAAATAACAAAAACTAGTGATAAAAGTCAGAGCTAATTGAAAGGATTATCCAGCATGATAACATGGAGTTTATTCCAGGGATGCAATTATGTTCAAGTATTTGAGAATCCATCAGTAAAATCCAAATTACTAGGCTAAAACATTCATATGATCTTATCGATCAATGCAGAAAAACATTGACAAAATTCCATACCCATCCATGATTAAAATTGTAATTCTAGGAAACATAGAGGTAGAAAGAAATTTCCTCCATTTGGTGAAGAGTTATACTTAATGGCAAAAGACTGAATGCTTTCCTTTGAAGATGGGAACAAAACAAGGATGTTGACTCTTACCACTCTTATTCGGTATAGTTCTAGACATGCTAGCCATTTGTAACAGGTAAAGAAAATGAAATGAAAAGAACAAAGAATGTAATGAAAAAAATAAAGCTGTTTCTATTTGCAGATCCGTTGATTGTATTTGCAGAAAATCTCAAGTGTCCTACAAAAATCTCCTAGAAATAATAAGTGAATTCAGAATAGTTGAAGTATGTAAGCTAAACATGCAATAATTTATCATGTTTCTCTATGCTAATAGTGAAAACATATGGCTAATGAAATTTTAAAATATAGTATAATTTATATCATTGAAAAATAAATTACTTAAGTATCAACATAAGAAACTTATACAGTACTGAAAATTAATGAAATAAATCAAAAAGATCTAAATAAATGTAGATAAATGCTGTCTTATTGGATTGGAAGACTCAGTTAAGATCCATTTTTTCCAAATTGATGAACAGGAGACATTCCTAACAAATTCCTGTCAAATCTCAGCAAGATTTTTGGTAAATACACACAATATTATTCTAAATCTAGAGGATTTTAGTCTGTGAAGGCTGCTGTAACTAAATACCCTAGACTGGGTAAATTACAAATAACAGAACCTTTTATTAATGACAGTTTTGAGGGTTGGTAAGTCCAAGATCTAGCAAGAGCAGACACAACATCTGGGGAGGACTCACTTTCTGCTTCTTTCTATGCCCTCACAGGGTGGAAGCTGGCAAACAAGCTCCCGAAGGCTTCTTTTATAAGGCCACTAATCCCATTCATGAGGGCAGGGAAACCTCATGACCTAACCACCCCTGCCCCCGCAAAGTCCCCATCTCTTATTACCATCACCTTAGGGTTTAGGTTTCAACATATGAATTTTGGGGCGACACAAACATTCAAAATAGAGGATATAGAAAGGTAAGGTAACTAGAAAAGAGGAAACAATTTTGAAAAGTCAGTCAAGTGAGGGATTCACTCTGCTTTGAAGACATATACCATCAGTAATCAAGGCTGGATGGTATTGACTGTGGGATAGACAGATAGATCAACGGAATAGAATAAAAAATCCAAACGTCGACTCACACATTTATGGCCAACTGACTTTTGACAAAGCTGCAAAAGCAATCCAATAGAAGAAAGGTGTCTTCAGAAATGATGTTTGAGCTCTTGGGCATTCATAGACAAGAAGAAAAGACCACAATAAACATTGTCCTAAGTCCCACACATTATACAAACAAATGTTAACTTAAAATGTATTATAAAATTAAATGTAATCTGTAAAACATATACACATTTTAGGAAGAAAATAGGAAAAATTCCTGAGAGTCTAGAGCTAGGCAAAAGACTTCTTGAAATAAATAACAAAACCACAATCCATAAGAGCAAAAACTGATAAATGAAACCTCATTGAATGGGGGGAAAAAAGCCTTTTGCTGTATATATAAAAAAAAAAACTGGTGAGCAGATTAAAAGGCAAGGTATAGATTTGGAACAAATATTTGTAAACCACAAGTCTGACAAATAACTTGCTTATGTAACATGAAAGAAAAAAGCAGGGGCCGCGCTGCGGCTCACTAGGCTAATCTTCCGCCTGCGGCGCTGGCACTCCAGGTTCTAATCCCGGTCGGGGTGCCGGATTCTGCCCTGGTTGCTCCTCTTCCAGTCCAGCTCTCTGCTGTGGCCCAGGAGTACAGTGGAGGATGGCCCAGGTCCTTGGACCCTGCACCTGCATGGGAGACCAGGAAGAGGCACCTGGCTCCTGGCTTCGGATCGGCGCAGTGTGCCTGCCAAAGCGGCCATTTCGGGGGTGAACCAATGGCAAAGGAAGACCTTTCTCTCTGTCTCTCTCTATCTCACTGTCCACTCTGCCTGTCAAAAAAAAAAAAAAAAAAAAAAAAAGAATTCAAAAGCAGGGAAAAAAATGTCACTTAGAAAATGAGCAAAAGACATGAGTATGAACTTCACTAGGAGGATGTACAGAGAACAAAGAAGCACATGAAAAAAATTCGAAATTTGTCATTATGAAAATGCAAATTAAAATCACAAAGAGGGATGGTGGTTGCGTTGTGGTGGGTTGAACCTTTGCTGGGACACTTGCATTCCATATCAGAGTGCCCAGGATCGAGCTTGCCTCCATCTCTGTTTCTAATCCAGTTCCCTGCTAATGCACCTGGAATGCAGTAGATGTTGGCCCAAATACTTGAGTCCCTGCCACTCATGTGGGAGACCAGGACGGAGTTCCTGGCTCCTGGCTTCATCCTGGTCTATCCTCGCTGTTGCAGGAATTAGGGGAATGAAAATCTCTTTCTCTTCCTTACTCTCTCCATTTTAAATAAATCTCCTTACATTATGATAAATAACATGAATCCCTTACTTTTTGATATTAATATCTCTGTTTTCAAGGAAAAAATAGTATGTATAATATCTGCACATGAAGTGAATGTGGCAAAGAGTTTAAAATTTTTAAATTTTACTGCTGAAAACAATAAACAACAAAAAATTTTAAAAATTAAAAAAACTATTTTAAAGCACAATAATTAGGTGTCAACACATTGCATGAGGTTAGTTCCCGTTTTATAAATAAGAAATTTAAAGAAAATGACTAAAATTTTAAAAATAAGCAATAATATCAAATACTGGTTAGGATTCAGAGAAAATGGCTCATTTGATTGTAGTGTGAAATGGTGCAGCCACTTGGGAGAACAATTCAATGATTTGTTAAAAAGCAGCAATTATCATACAACTGAGCAAGTGCATTTTTGGACATTTATCTCAGAGAAATGAAAAATTACCTCTAGAAAACCCTGTGTATTAATGTTCATAGCACTCTTATTTGTCCCATAGCACTCTTAATAGTCCCAGACCGAAACAATCCCAGTGTCCTTCAATGGGTGGGTGCTTAAACAAACTGCCGTATAGCCACACCATGATGTGATGGCTCATTTGAGGTGTCAACTTAACTGGGTTGGGGGATATCTAACTAAGTGTTTTGAGATACTTCTGGGTTTGGTTTGTGGGGAATTTTCCAGAGAAGGTTGGCATGTTGGTCAGCGAACGGAGTGGGGAAGATCCGCTCTGAATGTAAGCAATAGGCAGCACCATGGAATAGGCTGGGGGCCCAGGTGGAATAAAAGGACAGAAGAAATCTCTCTCTCTCTCTCTCTCTCTCTCTCTCTCTCTCTTTTTATTTGGAAGTCAGAGTCACAGAGATAGAGGGAAAGAAAGAGAGAGACACGTCTTCCATCTGCTGGTTCACTCCTCAAATGTCCACAACAGCAGGGGCTGGATCAGACTGAAGCCAGGAGCCAGGAGCTTCTTCTAGGTCTCCCATGGAGGTGCAGGAACCCAAGCACCTGGGTCATTTTCTGCTGCTTTCCCAGGCACATCAGCAGGGAGCAGGATAGGTAGTGAAGCAGCTGGAACTCAAAGCAGCGCCCATATGGGATGCCAGCATCATAGGTAGTGGCTTTAACCATTACACATCAATGCTGGGCCCAAGATAAATCTTTTTTTTTGTTTGTTTTTAAATGGAGGGGCCAGCACTGTGGCATAGCGGGTAAAGCTGCCGCCTGTGGTGCCGGCATCCCATATGGGTGCCAGTTCAAGCCCCGGCTGCTCCACTTCCTATCCAGCTCTCTGCTGTGGCCTGGGAAAGCAGTAGAAGATGGCCCAAGTGCTTGGGCCCCTGCACCCACATGGGAGACCCAGAGGAGGCTCCTGGCTCCTGGATTCGGATCAGCACAGCTTCGGCCATTGCGGCCAATTGGGGGGTGAACCAGCGGATGGAAGACCCCTCTCTCTCTCTGCCTCTCCTTCTCTCTGTGTGTTGTTCTGACTTTCAAGCAAAATAATAAATCTTAAAAAAAAAAAGAAATGGAGAGAGAGGAATAATGAGGACTCAGGGTACTAGTAATGCTTTTTTCTTAATTTGGTTATTGATTATTAGTGTTCTCAGAAGACAAAAACTCATTCATCTGTACACTTTGGTGCCTTTCTTGGTAAGTATACTATATTTCAATAAAATGTTTATATGATTAAAAAAAGAAAAAAGTCATTGAGCTTGTGTCTCACTGGACTATGTCCCTCATAGTCTACCCTGAATGAAACTGCTATTAACCTTCTAAAAACAATTAAAAAAAAAGGCTACACAAATGCTGTGAGTTATAACATTCCTTTTTATTTTACATCATTTTAAGGGGAGATTATTTTTCTTCTCCATGGTCTTTCTGAGTTGGAAAACACTAAAGAAATTGGAAAGATTATTCTAGAACCAAAATCTAAAATCAAAACAGAGTAAGAACTAAGCAACCAGCAGTGTATGCATTTAGAACTGAGCATGTGAATATATTGCGATGGGTTACAGGAAAGTCTAAGAAAAATGCCCTGCTTTTGAGCAATTTATAGCCTAGGCAGGTACACAAGAAATGATACAATTTACATAAAACCATATTTCATCAGTTCTAATATTATGTACATTTTTCTCATGTAGAACTTTTCTGAAATCAGAATGACATCTGAGAGTCAGTGAAATGCCATAGACAAAAGGCAGTATGTGACGTACTAAGGAAATAGGATAGGCAGAGTCCTCATAATAATTTACAGGATAAATCATTGTAATAAGAAAAAAAGTAGAAAGAGAAGACTACATAAAGGATGTAGGAATGAACTGGACCTAAGGCATGGGGAAAACCACAATAGACAAATGATAGGTACTTGAGTGCTTTAAATGGAAAAGCAAAGAAAATGGAGTTGATCATATGGTATGGAAAGAGAAGAGTAGTAGTTGGGAATATGCGGCTCACATTTCAGGTAAGAGACTATGAACCCATCAGCTTGAATAGAGTATACACTGAAAGGAAAAAATAGAACCCCTGTTTCTGACAGTTGTGGACTACGTAATTCTTACTGATGGCTCCCAGTAGAGAAATGGCTTAAAAATCATCAGAATGCTAATGTCATAGGAATTACCTTTCAACATCAGAAGCAAGCAGTATCCCAAAGAGGTGAGCCTAGTACTGAAAGCTGCTTTTTCCCTAAGGTGGTTTGTGGGCAGTCAGGAAGAAGCAACTGTGAAGCCGAGTTACGGTTTTGGCAATGCCACAGGGTGAGAGGGCAGAAATCAAAGCCTGGAACTTTATCAAGTGGATAGTTTTCAAAATCTTGGACCCCAAAATGTTCCATCCCTTCCATATAGTCGCAACTCAGTTCATGAGTGATTCAGGGAATCTCATGCCATCAATTTAGGGTAATAGGATCCCAGATTGCTAATTGCCTCAGTGTCTTGCAGAATCAAGCAAAAATCTGCTCTGGTGAGGCTGCATACATTCTCTACCTCTAACCATTTTTATTAAATGCTATGCATAGGTAATTGTTAGTCTACAAAAAAAACCAGGCTCACACAGGAACAGTGTATCATTCAAATCAAATAGCCAAGATGGGTCCTTAACACTTCAGATTTCGTATTTATCAGCCACGGACTATAAAAAAAGGATACTTTAAAAAGTTAGCTGAAAATACAACTTTTATGGGGCCAACACTGTGGCACAGTAGGTTAATCCTCCACCTGTGGTGCTGTCATTCCACATGGGCACCAGTTCGAGTCCCGACTGCTCCTCTTCCTGTCCAGCTCTCTGCTGTGACCTGAGAGGGCAGTAGAGGATGGCCCAAGTGCTTGGTCCTCTGTACACACATGGGAGACCTGGAGGAAGCTCCTGGCCCCTGACTTTGGATCAGTCCAGCTCTGGCCATTGTGGCTATTTGTGAACCAGCAGATAGAGGACCTTTATCTCTGTTTCTCCCTCTCACTGTCTGTAACTCTGTCAAATAAATAAATAAAATCTTAAAAAAGTTAAAATATAACTTTTATTATCATTTTTATTTTAGGTAAACAAATTTTATGTATTGCATATATACAGGTTTAGGAACATGGTGATACTTCCCACCCTAGCCTCCCTACCACCCATGGTCCCACACTTCCTCTTCTTCTCTTACTCCCACTCTTAAATTTTACAGTGATCTACTTTCAGTTTACTTTATACTCATAAGATTAACCCTGGACTAAGTAAAGAGTTCAACAAATAGTAGGAAGAAAAAAAAAAAAAACTGTTCCTCAACAGTAGAGGCATGGGCTGTAAACAGTCATCGAATCTCAAATTCAGCTTCACTCCTTTGCATTACATTTTTGGTACCACATATCAGGGATAACATATGGTATTTGTCTTTTTGGGATTGGCATATTTCACTAAGTATAATGGTTTACAATTGCATTTGTTTTGTTACAAAAGGCAAGATTTCATTCTTTTTTATAGCTGAGTAGTATTCCCTAATACATATATAATATTATATATATATAAATATATACACACACACACAATTTCTTCATCCAGTCATCAGTTGAAGGATGTATGGGTTGATTCCGTATCTTAGCTATTATGAGATGGTCTGCAATAAACATGGGGGTACAGTTCACTCTTTCCTATGCTGATTTCATTTCCTTTGAAAATATAATTAAAACATAAACTCATTTTGGTGCAAAAAGTTTGAACCCCATTCATATGAAGGGTATTCGAGTTAACAAAAAATGCTTGAAATGAAAAAAACTGCAGGGGTTTCAAAATTTTTTGCATCAGAAGGAACATTTAATTTTATTTTCCACGAAGTTTTTGAAGTTCCTATCTATGTTTACAGTTCTTAAATAAACAAAAGCATGGATATTTCCATATAGAACATTCAACCAGAAAAAAACTGACATAGCAGATCAGAACCAAATATAACTTACATTACTGAAAAATTAAATATCAAAGTTGAGTCTTTGTCAGGTGTAACAACAGATTATACACAGCTAAAGAGAGATGGGTGAGCTAAATATATGTCAAAACGAAATATTCAGAATACAATATAAGAGCAAAACACACAAAAATTGTAGAATACTCAAAAGAGAGGTTAAAAGGATAGAGAAAAAAGAGAAGAAAAAAGATTTGACATATATATAATTTGAACACAGAAGAATAGCAGAGAAATATTTGAGTAGATAATGGTGGAAAGTTTTCCTAAGGTAATGAAAATTCTCAATCTATAAATTTGAAAAGTCCTAGAAATATAAAGCAAAATAAATATAAAGAAAGCCCTAACTGTGGGGTGCGAATGGTGGCTCAGTGAGTTAAGGTGCACCTTGGGATACCCACATCCCATCGCACACTGCCTGGGTCTGAGTCCTGCTTCCCCTTCCAATCAAGCTTCCTACTAATGTGCACTCTTGTAGGTAGCAGATGATGGCTCAAGTGCTTCGATCCCTGACACTCACATGGGAGACCCAGATGGAGTTTCTAGCTCATAGCTTCTGCCTGGCTCATCTTCAGCTGTTGCAGGCATTTGGGGAGTGAAGCAGCAGATGGGAGATTTCTCTCTTTCTCTCCCTCTCCTTCTCTCTTTGTCAGTCTGCCTTTCAAATAAATAAATAAATAAACTTTAAAAAGGAAAAACATACCTGGAAACATCATGATGACATTGAACTAAACAAATGGAAAGATAAGCCATCATAGTAAAATGGAAGTAAATAGAGAAAACCTTGAAAACAGCTTGAATTTAAAAACAAATTAACATCGGGGCCAGCGCTGGGGCACAGTAGGTTAATCCTCCACCTGCAGTGCTGGCATCCCATATGGCTGCTGGTTCTAGTCCTGGCTGCTCCACTTCCAATCCAGCTCTCTGCTATGGCCTGGGAAAGCAGTAGAAGATGGACCAAGTCCTTGGGTCCCTGTACCCCTGTGGGAAGACCAGGAAGAAGCTCATGACTCCTGGCTTCAGATCAGTGAAGCTCTGGCCATTGCGGCCATTTGGGAGTGAACCAGAGAATGGAAGACTTTCTCCCTCTCCCTCTCCCTCTCCCTCTCCCTCTCCCTCTCCCTCTCTCCCTCTCCCTCTCCCTCTCTCCCTCTCCCTCTCCCTCTCCCTCTCCCTCTCCCTCTCCCTCTCCCTCTCCCTCTCCCTCTCCCTCTCCCTCTCCTTCTCTGTGTAACTCTGACTTTCAAATAAATAAATGTTAAAAAAAGAATGTACTCCAGGAAAAATGGAGGAAGGAAACAAGGAAATTCATAAACCTATAAATAAATCTAAATTAATGTTGATTGACACACTAATAATTGTTATTTTAACAACACAGAATTTAAACACAGCAGGGGCTGTCTCTGTGACGAAGCAGATAAAGCTGCTACCTACAGTGATTGCATCCCATATGGGCTCCAGTTTGAGTCCTGGCTGCTCAATTTCTTTCTTTCTTTCTTTCTTTCTTTCTTTCTTTCTTTCTTTCTTTCTTTCTTTCTTTTTGACAGGTAGAGTTATAGACAGTGAGAGAGAGAGACAGAGAGAAAGGTCTTCCTTCCGTTGGTTCACCCCCAAAATGGCCGCCACGATCGGCACTGCACAAATCCGAAGCCAGGAGCCAGGAGCTTCTTCCTGGTCTCCCATACGGGTGCAGGGGCCCAAGCACTTGGGCCATCCTCCACTGCCTTCCCAGGCCACAGCAGAGAGCTGGAATGGAAGAGGAGCATCCAGGACTAGAACCCTGCGCCCATATGGGATGCTGGCGCCGCAAGCAGAGGATTAGCCAAATGAGCCATGGCGCCGGTCCCCAGCTGCTCCATTTCTGATCCAGCGCTCTGCTGTGGCCTGGGAAAGCAGTGGAAGATGGCCCAAGTCCTTGGGCCCCTGCACCCACGTGGGAGACCAGGAGGAAGCTCCTGGCTTTGGATCTGCACAGCTCTGGCTGTTGTGGCCAATTGGGGAGTGAACCAACAGGTGGAAGACCTCGCTCTCTCTCTCTATCTGCCTCTCTTCTCTCTGTGTGTAACTCTGACTTTCAAATAAATAAAATAAGTCTAAAAAAAAAAGAAAATACGGAACTTGCAACTGACCAAGTGTGGAAAACTAACAGAAAAAATGTTAAGGTTTCACACCTGGGAAAACAGTCTGTCAGTGAAAATAGTTTTCAAAAGAATCATCACCTTAGCAGGATAAGCACCAAATTCAATAAGTTATTTCAATAGATAATGAGTGAAACAACCAAGTGAGATTTGAAAAGTAAAGCAGCCTAGAAGCATATTAGGACCTGCGGAAAGACTTGGCAGTCATACACGTTTTAGGGACATTTGAAGCAGTGCGAGAAAGGACATGCACAGAGAAAAGCAGAAGAGTTAAAGATTGAAGTACACACATTTGAGAAATAAGATTAGAGAAGAGATCCAGCAAAGACAGGAAAAAAAAAAAAAGAAAGTAATGGCTAGAGAGGAAAGACAAGAGCACTGCAGTGTGCAGTGTCATGGAAACCAAGAGAAAAACATTGCCAGAAGAAGAGAATGATCTACATTAAGAATTACACCTAGAGATGCAGGAAAATGGAGTCTGAGGAGAGGCCCTTGAGGCATCACCTTTTCTCTTGTTACAGCCTCATCAGCTGCCACTCAAGGGGGAAAAAATCCCTTGTGAAATCCCAAGAAAACAGAAATTGAATTAAAGGTCATGTGCATGTCATTTTCATTTACAGTTTGAATTTAAACTTCTCCAAGATTTGTATGGTGGTGTACTATTATGCTGTTCAACCAAGCCAGCAGGGATAGCTGTTGGTAATACAGATGCAGAAGTCTCTGAGTGTTCCCCAGAATCTACCAGGAGAGGCAAAGGAGAGAAACGTGACATCAGTGTTTCTGGCAGTGAGCTGTATGTATGGGGCATGGAGCTAGCTTTCTCTGTTCTCTTTTCTAGCTTCTCTCTCTCCCTCCCTCCCTCGATCTTTCCTCCCTGTCTGTCTCCTCTTTCTCACCACTACCTTGTGACAAAAAGTAGTGTATATATTCACTGTGTACAAGATGATGTTTTTAAATATGTACATAATGTGAAATGCCTAATTAGAGCGAAATAACACATGCATTACCTCACATTACCAATTTTGTGGTAATAGCATTTAAAATCTACTCTCTTGGCAACTTTCAAGAATCCAACTCATTGCTTTTAACTACAATCATCATGTTTTACAATAGATTTCTTAAACTTTATCCTTGTATCTAGCTGAAAATGTATATTCCTTGACAGGCATCTCCAACCACTCAAGCTACTGGTAACTACCATTCTACTCTCTGCTTCTTATGAGTTTAACTCCTTTAGTTTTCACAGATGAGAGTATATGGTATTTGTTATTCTGTGCCTGGCTTATTTCACTTGATGCAATGACTTCCAGGTCTATCAATTTTGTAGCGAATGATAAGATTTCATTCTTTATGGCTGAATAGCATTCCATTGTGTATGTATATGACATCTTCATCCACTCATCAGCTGATGAAGATTCAGATTTTTCCCATTTCTTTGTTATTGTGAAGAATGTTGCAATGAACAAAGGAATGAAAATATCTCTTCAACATACTGATTTCATTTCTGTTTGACGTATACATAGTAGTAGGATTTCTGGGTCCTATGGAATTTCTATTTATTGATTGATTTTGGATTTTTTAAATTTATTTTTATTCTTCAGATTTAACCAGTTTTAACATTTTTCCATATCCACTTCATTTGCAAATTCTATGCACACTCATATATACTAATTTTTCTTGCAAACGGGGATATTAATAGCACAAAATGTGAGACCCATGACAATGATCATAGAGTGGGGAAAGAAAGGTATATTGTTATGTATATGGTATAATTCAAGGAAGAAATATTTATAACTATATATCAAGTGATATGACACCCACACAATTTTCTACTTACATATTAACTTCCACAAATAAGACATGTGCTATTCGTCTTTCGGGGTCTGGCTTATTTCACTTAGCATAATAATCTCCAGTTCCACCTATTTTATTGTAAACATTTATTCCTTTAGAAGTTCCATACTGTTTCCCATAACAGACACAAAAATTTACATTCCCACCAAAAGTGTACAAGTGTTTCTTTTCCTCCACATACTTACCAGCACCTGTTATCTCTTGAATTTGGGCAATTAGCAAACTCACTATCATTTTAATTTGTTTTCCTGATTATTAGTGATGTTGAACATTGTTCCATATACCTGTTTGGCCACTTGTATGTCTTCTTTTGAGAAATGTCTATACAGATCCTCTGTCTATTAATCAAGTTAATCAAGTTGTTCCCTTCCTATTGATTTGTTTGAGTTTCTTATTTATTTTTGATATCTGTCCCTCATGAGATAAATGGATTGCAAATATTTTCTTCCATTTCATAAGTTGTCTTTGTTAATTGCCTCCTTTGCTGGGAAGAACATTTTTAGTTTGATATAAACTCATTTGTATATTTTTGCTTTTGTTGCCTGTGCTTTTGGATTGTTATTTAAAATCCGTTGCCCATATCAATATTATAGAACATTTTCCCATTGTTTTCTTTTAGTAATTTTACAGTTTCAGGTTTAATATTAAATTCTTTATTCCATTTTGAATTTATTTTTTGCATATAGTGTGAGAGATAAGGGTCTAATTTTATTCTTCTGCATGTAGATATCCATTTTCCCTACCATCACTGAAGAGAATGTCTTTTGTGTTTTTGCCACCTTTGTCAAAAATCAATTCACTGTAAATTTGTAGATTAATTTCTGGGCCCTTTTTTCCTTTTCACTGGTCTGTGTATTTGCTTTTATGTCATTGATATTATATTTTTATTACTATACCTATTTAATGTATTGTGAAGTTGGGTAGTTTGATATTTGAAGTTTTGCTATATTGTTAGTTGAAAGCCTTGACATTTCAGGGTTTTTATGGTACCATACAAAATTTAAGCTTTTTTTTTACAAGTTCTATGAAGAATGTCATTGCAATTTGGTTTGGATTACATTGAATCTATAAATCTCTTTGGGCCTTATGTACATTTTCACAATATTAATTCTTCCAACTCATGAGCATAGGATATATTCCTATTTATTTCTCCTCTTGAATTTTGCTTATCAATGCTCTATGGTATTCAGTGTACTGGGTACTCATTTCTTTGATTAAAATTGTACTAAGAATTTTTGTATTATAATTTTTATACATGTATTTTATTGTAAATGGGATTGCTTTGTTAACTTCATTTTCACATGCTTCAGTTTTTTGTGTATAAAAACCTTACTGATTTTTGTATGCTGATTTTATACCCTACAATTTTACTCTATTCATTTATTAGTTATAATGAGATTTTTGAAGTGAAGCTTTTAGGTTTTTCTACAGATTTGATCATATATCATCAACAAAGAAAATATCAACAGAGACCATTTTATTTCTTCGTTTCCTATTTGGATGCCTTTTCTTTTTTTCTTACTCCTTATTGCACTGACTCCAAGTAGAATGGAGAATAGAAAAGGCAAAAGATTGTATCTTTTCCTTGCTCTTCATATTAGTGGGAAAGCTTTCAACTTTTCGCCCATTTAGTATGATGTTAACTGTGAATTTGTCATATATAGCCTCTATTATATTGAGATACATTACTTCTAAACTTTTTTGTTGAGAATGTTTGCCATGAAGTGATTTTGAGTTTTGTCAGATACCTTTTCTGCATCTACAGATGATGATAGTTTTTGTCCTTCATTTTGTTAATGTGATGTATCACACTTAATCTTTGGCATATAAGAGTATCTCAGGGCTGGCGCTGTGGTGTAGTGGCTAAACCTACCGCCTGCAGTGCCAGCATCCCATATGGGCACCACCAGTTCCTGTCCCGGCTGCTCCACTTCCGATCCAGCTCTCTGCTATGGGCTGGGAAAGCAGTAGAAGATGGCCCAAGTCCTTGGGCCCCTGCACCCACTTGGGAGACCCAGAAGAAGCTCCTGGCTCCTGGCTTCAGATTGACGCAGCTCCGGCCGTTTCGGCCAGTTGTTGAGTGAATCAGCAGATGGAAGACCTCTCTCTCTCTCTGTAACTCTTTCAAATAAATAAATGAATCTTTTTTTAAAAAGGAAAGTATGTCAAAGAGTTTTTTGGAAAAGTTAATTAATAAATAATTATATTTTGATACAAAATGTTTTGAAATCCAGGCATATTTTTTTCATAATATGCATTGTGTTTTGTAGACTCCACATATGCATAGAATTAAAAAATTTTTGCATCAAAATAAACATCTTGTAATTCCATTTTCCACTAACATCTGTGAAGCATCCTTGTGTGTTTAACCAGCATTATATATCAGGGATAAATCTCACTTGACTATGGTGAATATTCCTTTTATTGTGCTGTTGAATTGGTTTGCTAATATTTTGTCAAGGACTTTTACATTTGTATTCATCAGGGATGTTGGCCTGTAATTTTCTTTCCTTATATTGTCTTTATCTGGCTTCAGAGTTATGGTAATTCTGGCCTCATAAAGGAGTTTGGAACGATTCCCTCTTCTTCCAGTTTTTGAAATAGTTTGAGAATGATTGTTGTTAGTTCTCCAAATGTTTGACAGAATTCAGGAGTAAAAACCATCAAGTTCTTCATTTTTAGTTTTTAGTAGGCTTTATGTTAATGATTTAATTACTTTACACCCTATTAGCCTATTCAGATATTCTATTTCTTCATGACTCAGTCTTGGTAAGCTGCTTGTATCTATAAATTTATCTATTTCTTCTAGTTTATCCAATTTATTGGTATATCATTGTTCTCAGTAGATTCTTATGATCTTTTATATTTCTGTGGAATCAATTGTAGTGTCTTATGTTAGTCAGTTTTCATCATTATAAATACCTGAAACAAGCTACTTATGATGAAAGGAGGTTTATTTTCACCCATGGTTTTGGAGGTCCACAGTCCAAGATTGGGTACAAACATTTGAATTGGCAGCTTGGTAAGCCTGGAAGATGGAAATGGTGGCATGTGGATGAGTAGGAATAACCATATGCCAAGCCAGGAAACATAGAGAATGGCAGAGTCCAAGTCAGGTTTTTATAACCAACCTACTCACAAGAACTACCTTATGAGAACATGTATCCAATAACCTAGTGACATCTTAGTAGATCGACCTCCTGAACACCATTATTGAATTAAATTTTGATTTTCTTAGTATCATTAACTTATGACTTTGGGAATTAAACATGTCCCGGAGTTTGGGAGCCATATCCTATTCAAACCGTAGTATATCTCTTTTTTTATTTCTTTTCTGACTTTATTTATTTTAATTTTCACTTTTTTCTTAGTCTAAAGATTTTTAATTTTATCATTTCAAAAAAGCAATTCTTAATTTCTTTGATCTTTTCTGTTATTTTTTGTTGTCTATTAAAGTGACTTATGCTTTTATGTTATTTCTTTTCTTCTGTTAACACTGGTCTTTATTTGTCTTGTTTTTCTAGTTTCTTAGAGTGTTACAACAATTTCTTTTTATTTGATCTATTTCTTGGTTTTGGTTGAGGTAGGCATTTATTATAATACACTTTCCTTTTGTAATTGCTTAGGTTACAGTCCATAAATTTTGTGTTGTATGTCCGTTTTCATTTCTTTTTACTTTTTAAGATTTATTTATTTATTAATTTAAAAGTCATGGGGCCGGTGCTGTGGCACAGTGGGTTAACACCCTGGCCTGAAGAGCCAGCATCCCATATGGGCGTCAGTTCAAGACCCGGCTACTCCACTTCCGATCCAGCTCTCTGCTATGGCCTGGGAAAGCAGTAGAAGGCCCAAGTCTTTGGGCCCCTGCACCCACGTGGGAGACCCAGAAGAAGCTCTTGGCTTCTGGCTTTGGATCAGCGCAGCTCTGGCTGTTGCGGCCAATTGGAAAACCTCTCTCTCTCTCTCTCTCTCTCTCTCTCTCTCTCTATCTATCTCCCTCTCCTCTCTATGTGTAACTCTGACTTTCAAATAAATACATAAATCTTTAAAATAAAAAAAGAAAGAGTTACACAGAAAGAGAAGGAGAGGCAGGGAAAAAGAGAGGTCTTCCAACCAATTGTTCACTCCCCAAATGGCCGCAACAGCCAGAGCTGTGCTGATCCGAAGCCAGAAGCCCGGTGCTTCCTCCAGGTCTCCCATGCGGGTGCAGGGACCCAAGCACTTGAGTCATCTTCCTGTGCTTTCCCAGGCCATATCAGAGAGCTGGATCAGAAGTGTAGCAGCCAGGACTCGAACTGGTGCCCCAAGAAATACCGGCACTGCAGGCAGCGGCTTTACCTGCTATGACACAGCGCTGGCCCCTGATGGAATATTTTATGTGTCTGGTAAGCTAACTTGATTTGAAGCACAGTTCAAGGCCAATGATTCCTTTCTTCAGTTCAACTTTTTAGAAAATGTTTTACCTTTTTATATTTTATTTGAAAGGCAGAGAAAAAGGCATGAAGTGTGATATGGTTCACTCATCAAATGCCCAGTGCCTAGAACTCCATTCAGGTCTCCCACATGGGTGGTAGGGACCCACATACTTGGGCCATCACCTGCTGTCTCCCAGAACACACATTAGCAGGAAGCTGGATTGGAGATGGAATAGGCAGTGCTTGAATCAGGCACTCTGATATGAGATCCAGGAATCTGAAGCAGTGACTTTAATTGCTGCACAAAACACCCATCCCAATGTGTTTTTTTTTTGTCTTGATTTGTGCATTGCTGAAAGTGGAGTAGTGATTTTTCCTAATATTATTGTATTATATTCCCTCTTCAGATATATTAATGTTTGTATTATATATTTAGATGCTCCAACAACAGGCACATATTTTCAATTGTTACAGTCTCTTGTTGACTTGACTACTTCATCATTATATAATGACTTCCTTTGTCTCTATTTATTTCAATTTTAATATTCAGTATTGACTTCTATTTTCCCTAATACAACTAGAGCTCACCCTGCTCTCTTTAGTTTTCATGTCATGTGATGTGGTTTGAATGTCTCCCCCCAAAAACACATGTTGAAATCTTAATCCCTGATGCAACAGAGATAGAAGGTAGGAAAAATGGGAATAGTTTAGGTTCTGAGGGCTCTGCACCCATTAATAATTAATACTGATCCTATAAAGGATTAAAGCTGCAAATTTGCTCTCATTGTCAAATTCTCTTGCTCTTCCGCCTTCCACCTTGGGATGATGCGACAAGAAGGTTCTTGTCAGATGCAGGCTCTTGACCTTGAAATTTCTAGGCTCCAAAACTATTAGAAATAAATCCATGTCCTTTATAAATTACCCAATCTCAGATATTCTGTTAAAGCAACACAAAACAGATTAAAATGGAATATCTTTTTCCATTTTTCACCCTAACTCTGTGTGTTCTTAGAGGTGAATCTCTTATGTTTATCATGTAGTTGAATCTTATTTATTTATTTATTTTTGACAGGCAGAGTGGACAGTGAGAGAGAGACAGAGAGAAAGGTCTTCCTTTGCCATTGGTTCACCCTCCAATGGCCGCTGCGGCCGGCGCACCGCGCTGATCCGCAGCCAGGAGCCAGGTGCTTCTCCTGGTCTCCCATGGGGTGCAGGGCCCAAGTACTTGGGCCATCCTCCACTGCACTCCCGGGCCATACTCTATGTATTTTTGATGGAAAATTTCATCTCTTTACATTCAACATCTTTGTTGATAGGTAAAGACATAATAATGACATTTTGCTAATTGTTTTCAGGTTATTTTATTTGAATACTTCATTTCTTTCTCCCTGTCTTCCTTCATAGCAAAGTGATTTCTCTAGTGATATGTTTTGATTTTTTTATTTTTATCTTTGTTGTACCTATCATTAATTTTGGCTTTGTGGCCACCGTCTGATTATACAGAACATCTTATAGATTTTGCTTAGCAGGTAATAACTTAATTTTGATCACCTAAACATATTCAACGCTTTTATTCAACCCACCCAAATTTTGTTTTAATTGTCATACTTTACATCTTTTTGTACTGTATACACTTTAATAAATCATTGTAAATACAGTTTTTGATAGTTTGTCTTTTAACATTTATGTTGAAGACATAAGTGATTTATGCATCACTATTAGGGTGAGAATCCTGAATTTGTGTACTTAGCTTTACTGATGAGTTTTGTACTTTCTGCTGTTCTTGTGTTCCTTTTCTTTCCTCTTGAAAAACTCTAACATTTCTTTTAAGACAGGACTGGTGGTGAAGAATTCCCCCGGCTTTTATTGGTCTGGAAAATCTCTGTTCTTCATTTGCGAAGTACAGCAAGCAAAACTAGATATAGTATTTTTGCTTGGCGAGGATTTTTTTTTTTTTTTTTTGCTTCAGGTCATTGAATATGTAATCTCTCTCCTGGCCTATAAGGTGTTTACTGAGAACACTGCTGCTGGCCTATTTTATTTTCCTTTTATAGGCTATACTTCTTTTCTCTGGCTATTGTCAGGATCCTCTAATTATCTTTGATTTTTAACAGTTTGATTACAATATGCCTTGGTATAATATCATTTGACATGAATCTTCTTAGAGATCTTTGACTTTTCTATACCTAACTAGTTAGGTCTTATCCTCATCAGGAAATTTCTTTTTTAAATATTTATTTATGTATTATTTATTTGCAAGGCAGAGTGACAGAGAGAAAAAGAAAGAGACAGAGGGGGAGAGGGATGGGGGGGAGAGAGAGAGAGAGAGAGATCTTCCATCCACTAGCTCACTCTTCAGATATCTACAACAGCCAGGGCTGGGCCAGGATGAAGCCAGCAGCCAGGAATCCACTCAGGGTTTCCCAGGTGGGCAGCAGATCACAACCATGTGGGTCATCATCTGCTGCCTCTCAGGTACATTAGCAGGAAGTTGGATTGGAAGTTTGTAGTAATCGGGGCTCAAATCAGCACTCCAATATGGGATGTGGGCTTCCCAAGTGACAGCTTAACCTGCTGCACCACAGCACCCACTTAGAAAATTCCTGTATAGATGTTTTGTAATGTGCATTCTAATTCTAACTCCGTTTCCCCCCCGTCTTCTTCAACACCTACAGCTTGAACATTTGCTCTTTTCAGGCAGTCCCATGAATTCCATAAGCATTTTTCATCCCTTTGCATACGTTTTTCCTTCTCTGACTATATATTTTCAAGTAATCTGTCTTTAATTTCAGATATTATTTTTTTTGTTTCATCAGTTCAGCTATTGATGCTTCCTGTTGCACTTATTTGCATTTCATTCACTATATTTTCTTTTTTTTTTCACAAAGAAATCTTTTATTTAAGGAATACAAACTTCATGTATACCATAACTAAAACTTCAGGAATATAGTGATTCTTCCCACTGTACCTGCCCTCCCACCCACAGTCCCACCTCTCTTCCTTCTCCCTCTCCTATTCCCAGTATTATTTTTCACTAAGATCTATTTTGAATATACTTTATACACAAAAGATTAACTCTAGAGTTCAGCAAATTGTATGGGAAAAAAAAAAAACTGTTCCTCAACCGTTGAGACATTGGCAGTTCAAAGTCATTGGATCTCAAAGTTAATTTCACTTCTTTTTCTTTTTTTTTTTCTTTTTTTTCACAGGCAGAGTGTACAGTGAGAGAGACACAGAGAGAAAGGTCTTCCTTTTTGCCGTTGGTTCACCCTACAATGGCCGCCACGGCTGGCGCGCTGCGGCCAGCGCACTGCGCTGATCCGAAGGCAGGAGCCAGGTGCTTATCCTGGTCTCCCATGGGGTGCAGGGCCCAAGCACTTGGGCCATCCTGCACTGCACTCCCGGGCCACAGCAGAGAGCTGGCCTGGAAGAGGGGCAACCGGGACAGAATCTGGCGCCCCGACTGGGACTAGAACCCGGTGTGCCGGTGCCGCTAGGCGGAGGATTAGCCTAGTGAGCCGCGGCGCCGGCCAAATTTCACTTATTTTTTAAGCATTTTTTTCACTATATTTTCGTTTCCAGAATTTCTAATTTCTTTTTTTTTTTGAAAAGTGAAGGAAATTTAGTTTCAGAATTCGTTTGTGTGCTCTCGCTCTCTGTCCCTCCCTCTCTCTCTATATATATGTGCGTATATATATATATATGACATGTACATATGTACAAATATATGTGTGTATATAAAATATTATATACAGTGTAAAATTTTAATCTAGCTCCAATTTTCCATTTGAATTACTTACGATTTTCCTGATTTTCTGAGTTGTTTCTGTGTATTTTCTGGAAGTGTGTTGAGATTCTTCATAACAATTATTTTGAATTCTTTGTCCAGTGGTTCATTATTCTCCATCTTCAAAGGTTCATTTACTAATGCTTTATTTTATTATTATTTTGTTCCTTAATATTTTAATAAGAGTCTTCTGACAGACTGGCCTGATGCCTGAGTCAAGAAGTATCTAGGTAATGGGCCTGGGTCTAGGGGACTGCTCCAGGAGCCTGGATCCACTTGGGTGGGCCTATTGATTGAGCTCATGTGGATGGGCATACAGTCTGGGTCTCTGGTAAAAACCTGGATCCTATGTCTGTGGGGCCTAGCCTGAATCTTGGCTCCATAAGGGCTGACCTGGGACTCAGTCAGACCTTAAAAGCTTGAGGGCTGGAATGGACCTGGAGCCTACAACCTTGGGGATGGGACTGGATCTTGATTGCATAAGGACTGGCCTGGAATTCAGGTGAAATTGAAGCCTGAATTTACAGAGATGGACCTGGAGTTAGGGTCAATGGGAGCTGGCTTGGAGTCTGGGTCTGCTGGAGCAAGTCTGTATCCTGGATCCATGGGAGCCAGGTGATTTGGTGACTAGTCTGGAACCAGGGACTGCATGATGCCCAGACAAGCATGGAACCTGGGTCCATGGGTTCTGGACTGGATACTAAGATGGTAAATTTTTGCACTGTGCTGGATCCATGGGGTCTGACCTAGAGATTGGATATGTATTTGATGAACTGCAGTCTCAGTTCATGGAGAATGCCCTGTGTCATGGAGGCTGGGTCTGTGGGAGCCTGTGCAGGGCAGTAGGGGGATCTATAGGGATAGGTCTAGAACCTGAGCTTGCAGGATAATGGGAGGACAGGGCTGGAAATTAGGGTAAAGCTTCAGGGACTTGCCTGACACCGGGCAGGTGTGCAGCATGGATCCATGAGTACTGGAATGGTGCCTGAGGCCAAGCAGGCCAACTTGATACTGATGTAGGCTTGACCCTGGAAGTGTGTGGGCACATCTGGTTCTCTGGGAATCTGGAAACTGGCCTGGGCCTGGATTCTGGATCCTCAAGGGCTGTCCTAGAGATGGAGTCTATGTGTTCGCCTGATGATTAGCTCTGCAGGGGTGGGCCTGGTGGTGGGGCTGGGCTAAAGCCTGAGGCTATGGAGGCATGCCCAATACTGGGAGTGGTGTGGAGTCTAGTGTTACTGGGGCCTGTGTGATCCTGCGATGAGTCTGAAGACAGTCTTCTAAGTGAGCCGACAGCCTGAATATGTGGGTATGAGTTTGGCTTTCGGGCCAGCTTAAACCATTGGGTTTTGCCTGACAGTGAGGCAGGCTTGGAGACCAAGTCTGCTCAGAAAATCTGGAATGTGGAGCTGTGCAATCTGGCCTAGTACTGAGGAGGACCTCCATCCATGGGTACCAGTTTGGAATCCGGAGCTATGAGAAACCAGCTTGCCACTAAGTTTTACTGGGATAGGCCCAGCTTTGGGGTTTAAGGCAAAATAGAATGCCTACTTCCCTCTCCTATACACAATTAAAAAGTGTCTCTCTCCATGCAGTGCTGCTTGGGGTTGGGGTTACTCAGCTAATGTAAAACTGTCCATCATACCGCCTTTGGTGCATCTTTTCTTATTTCTTTGCCATGTGAAGTTGTGCTCTTTCATCTGATTTCCTCAGCTCATATGTATGTATTTTTTCCATGTGAAAAGTTGTTCAGATTTGTATTTCTGCAGAGGGATGAGTGCTAGAAACTCCTTTTACAACATCTTGTTGATATCCAGGCTAATGATGTGTGAACATTGTGATGCACTATCAGCCAAGTTGGATTTTACAATAAACCAAAGGAGGAAGTGATCAGTAGCTAATATTTCCCAAAGAAATTTCTATGTGACTTTTTTTCTCTGTTGTAATTTAAACTGCACATTAGTACAACCCCCGAAAAGCATCAACATTGTGGACAACAAAGGATATATGTCTCTATTTTCATGCAAACTTTATTATTTTTCTATAACTTCTTTTCAGGAGGAAATATTGTTTTTTGTTACTTAATTAATTAATTTTTTAAGGAATACAAATTTCATAAGTACAACTTATTCTTCCCACCATACCCGCCCTCCCACCCTCATCCCACCCCCTCCTCCTCCTCCCTCTCTATAATTTCTTTTACAAACTTTTTTTCTCATTGATTCAGGTAAGGCATAGTTTCTGATCATGATTAAATGTGCATTCTTTGGTCCAAACATCAATTTTCAGCGTTACTTTTTGCCTGAATCTCAGTCATAAAATGAATTAAATTGATTATGAATATGTCATATTCACTATTTCACACTCTAAACTCTACATGCTTTAAACATCTTCAGGTAATTTGGCTGAGTTATAAATACGATCATGATAAAGATCATATTTGCTTTGCTGGGAAAAGATGGCCAATTATAGCTATCTATCTTTGTGCTAGTCCATGTCTCACCTACTTTAATCACATGCTACCATTCCTGATCTTGGACAACTTCCTTCCATCTTACGAGTCTGGTCCCAGATTCCTTCAGCTACTTGCAATTGTTTCATATTTCTGCTTATAGCATCATTATCATTTCTGTTTACTCTCATCATTCTGTATGCTGCCTGAAGCTATAGGAGCTGAAACTATAGAATGTTTGAAAGTTTTCCCCTCACACTCATGCGCAACTATCAGGAAATCTTTCTTTTATCAAAACATTCCATTGAAATTGTCACCCCCAGAGGGAGATTCTGGGCAGATTTGTAAGCATAGAAGAAGGACAAATAGACCTGCTGCATGATTTATATCAGCCCTTAAAGATACAACTATTAATCTTCTTATAAAGTATGCAGAATTAAGGAGGTTGATGTTTAGATGAGGTCAACTCCATATTTCTTAGTTGATGGAGGACACAGAATGGAAACTCATTGTTGTAGTTGATGTAACGATTTCATTTCCCACATCATCAGACTCATGTATTAATTTTATGATTGTATCAGTCAGAGTTCTCCAAAGAAGCAGAACCAATAGCACATGTATGTATATATACAAATGCATCTGTAGATGAATATACAGAAAATAATATGAGAGATTTATTTATTATTAGGAGAATTTCCCACATGATTATAGAGGCAAAGAGTTCCATGATCTCCCATCTGCAAATTGGAAATCCAGGAAAGCCAGTGGTCTAATTTAATCCCAGGGCAAAGAACTGAGAGCTAACGTAAACCAACGGCATAACTCTCAGGCCATTGCTGAAGGCATGAGTAACCGAGGGGCATCTGGTATTAAGTCTTAGTGCCCGGGGCTGGCGCTGTGGCACAACGGGTTAAAGCCTTGGCCTGAAGCGCTGGCATCCCATATGGGCACCGGTTCTAGTCCCGGCTGCTCCTCTTCCGATCCAGCTCTCTGCTGTGGCCTGGGAAAGCAGTAGAAGATGTCCCAAGTCCTTGGACCCCTGCACCTATGTGGGAGACCCAGATGAATTTCCTGGCTCCTGGCTTTGGATCAGCGCAGCTCTGGCTGTTGTGGCCATGTGGGGAGTGAACCAGCGGATGGAAGCCTTCTCTCTCTGTTTCTACCTCTCTCTGTAACTTTGTCTTTCAAATAAATAAAATAAATCTTTAAAAAAAAGCTTTAGTGTCCAAAGCTCCAGGGATTCAGAACTTCAATATTCTAGAGTAGAATAAGGCAGTTGTCCCAGTTCCAGAAGAGAGAATTCACTCTTCCTCCACCTGTTCAGACCCTCTGCAGATGGATGATGCCTACCCATATTGATGAAGGCAGTCCTTTATTAAGTCTACCAATTCAAATTCTAATGTCGTCCAGATACACCACCACAGGAACATCCACAAAGAGTGTTTCGCCAGCTATCTGAGCATCTCTTAGAACTATCAAGTTATCACAATAGTGATAATAATAATGCATTGAATAGCTAAAATTTTTCGAGCCCTTAACATATGCAAGGTACCTTTTCTTAATGCTCCACCCGTATAGTGCCAGACACAATTTATAAGAGTCAAATACCACACTAGGCATTGTGGAAAACACAAGGTGAGTAAGACTTGACTCCATTTACCACGCAAAAGTTAACATCTACAATATAAATTATAAGTAGAATATAAAATCAAAAGCTTTTCTGTGGCAAAAGACTTGTTAAGCAACCAGAAAAACAACCAGTGAGGAAAAATATTTGAAACAAGAATGACAGATAAAGTTCAATGTCTTTATTACAAAAATAATTCTTTTGGGGTTGACGTTGTGCTGTGTGTTAAAGCCAACAATTGTGGTGCTGACATTTCATATCAGAGTCCCAGATCGAGTCCCAGATGCTCTGTTTTCCATGAAGCTCCCTGCTAATGAACCTGGGAAGACAGGGGAAGATGGCCCAAGTGCCAGAATCCCTGCACCCAAGTGGGAGATCCAAAAGAAGCTCCTGGTGCTTGGCTTCATTCTAGCCCTGCAATGGCCATTTTGGCCATTTGGGGAGTGATCAACAGATGGAAGACTCTCTCTCTGCTTCTGCCTCTGCCTTTCAAATAAATAAATAAATCTTTAGATTTATTTGAAAAGGTTTATTTGAAAGGCAGAGATACAGAGAGAAGGTGAGAGAGAGAGAGAGATAAAGAGAGAGCTTCCATCTGCTGGTTCACTCCCCAGATGGCGACAACGGCCAAGGCTGGGCCAAGCTGAAGCCAGGAGCCAGGAGCCCCTTCCAGGTCTCTCACATGGGTGCAGGGGCCCCAAGGACTTGGGCCATCTTCTACTGCTTTCCCAGGCCATAGCAGAGAGCTGGATTGGAAGTGGAGTAGCCAGGATTCGAACCAGTGCCCATATGGGATGCCGGCATTACAATGGAGGCTTAACTCTACTCCACAGTGCCGGCCCCTCATATATTTCTGATGGTAGGATAAGTTATTGTAATCCTTTCTGAGGGGCTATTTGACAGTATGCACCAAAATTCCTGAAAAAAAAAAGAAAAGAATGTCTTTCATCTAGAAAGAATGTATTTACTATAAGAAATGTATTTACTATAAGAAAATAATAAAATAATGTTGCAAGAATACATGGACAAGGATATTTATCCCAATTTTGTATATAATATTGAAGTATTGAAGAATAAATTTCAACCATAGAGGATATATTGAATATAATATAGTATGTATGTAAATTGGAATATGATATAACCACTAAATATTATGTCAAGTTGTATGTGTTGGAGTAGACAGATATTCTTGATGAATGAAGTGAAAAATTTACTATAAAATGGCATGCATAGAATGGTCCTATGTCTGTACAAAGCATGTACATTATAATGTATTTGCACAGACAGCAAACCAGAAGGTACACTCCCAAATGCCAATAATATTAATTATTATAATTTTATTTATTTATTTTTATTTTTTTGACAGGCAGAGTGGACAGTGAGAAAGAGAGAGACAGAGAGAAAGGTCTTCCTTTGCCGTTGGTTCACCCTCCAATGGCCGCCGCAGCCGGTGCGCTGCAGCCGGCGCACCACGCTGATCCGATGGCAGGAGCCAGGTGCTTTTCCTGGTCTCCCATGGGGTGCAGGGCCCAAGCACTTGGGCCATCCTCCACTGCACTCCCTGGCCACAGCAGAGAGCTGGCCTGGAAGAGGGGCAACCAGCACAGAATCTGGCGCCCCGACCGGGACTAGAACCCGGTGTGCCAGTGCCACAGACGGAGGATTAGCCTAGTGAGCAGTGGCGCCAGCAATTATTATTATTTTATATATTATTAAAATTAAATCAACTTGAAGAGAGTATAGTTGGCCTAAAACAAAATGCATAAATTTTTTAAAATTAAATTTTTACTATATGTAACTTAAGTACAAAATACAATGTTATTAGATAGAAATAAGTAGCAAAATGCTTACAGTAGTGAAATATTGACATATCCGTTATCTCATATAGTTATTTTGTGTGTGGCTAAAGTGGATACAATCAACCCATCTATCAAAGATCCTGAATGCAATTCATCATTATTGACTATAGTCCTCATGCTGTACATTACATCTCTATAGTTGTTCATCCTACACATCAGCTACTTGGTTTATTCGGACCTATATGCCATATGTCCCACTGCCACCTCCCCCCCTCAACTCCTGGTAACCACTTTTTATTTTCTTTCTCTCTACCTCTCTCCCTGTCTTTTCCTTTCCTTCTCTTTTTCTCTCTGTATATATCTTTAAGGTTTCATGTATAAATGAGATCATGCACTGTTTTTATTTTGGGCTTATTTCATATAACATAATTACCTCCAAGTCCATCAATGTTGTGGCAAATGACAGGGCCTCCTTCCTGTATAAGACAAAAGAATACACACACATATACACACACCTTCAAAAAGTTTGTGAAAAATATGTACTATGACAGAATTATACACGCATTTCAAAATTTTTGCACCAAAATAAGTTTATTTTTAAATTCCGCTCTCCATATAATCAATAGGTCCAATTTCAAATGGAATCTCACCAAGGTATTTTATAGGCATAGACAAACTTATACTAAAAGTTATGTGGAAAGAAAAAAAAATAGAAGAGCTAAAATAATTTTGAAAAAGGAGTATAAAGTGAGAATATCACTGTTCCTGATTTCAAGAGTTATCTGTGGTAATCCATACTGTGCAGTATTGGTGAAAGACTAAACACACTGTGCCACAACACCAGTCCCAATTTTTCATTTTTTAAAAAATATTTAATTGTTTGAGAAACAGAGAGAAATAACTTTCATCCACTGGTTCATTCCCCAAGTGCCCATAATGGCTGGGGCTCACTTGAAGCCAAAACTAAGAGCTACAACTTAATTTGGTTCTTGCCTATGGTTGGCAGGGACTTAACTACTTGAGCCATCACCTAGTGTCTTTCAAGGTCCACATTAGCAGGAAGCTGAATCAGGAGCCAATGTCAGCAATCAAACCCAGGTACTCTGGTGTGGGTTGCAGCTGTCTTAACCACTTGCTAAATGCCTTCCCCAAACCTTTGGGGAACGTTTTGTGATGTATAATTTTTTTCTATAATGCTGAATTCTCTTCAATATTATTTTGTGAAGGATTTTTTCACCTCTCTTCTTAAGTGGTATTGGTGTGCGGTTCCAAAAACGTATACATTCTAATCCTCAGAACTTTTAAGTGTTACTTTACGTAACTAAAGAGATCCTACAAGTATGATTAAATCAAGGACCTTAAGAGTTGGAGAGTATCCTGGATTTTCTAGGTGGACCCAGTTTAATCACAACCATTCCTAAAAGCAGAGAGCTTTTCCCAGAGAGAAATGCAAAAATGGAAGAGAGAACCAGACCGATGACAGTTTGGGAAGAACTCACCTTGTAGGTTCCAGCTTTGATGGGGCCATGGGTAGCCTCCAGAACTAGGAAACTTCAAGGAAATTCATCCTGCTCTAGAACCCTGAGCAAGGAATACAGACCTGTTGACATCTTTAGTTTGCCTGGTGAGACTCATTTGGGACTTTTGAAATCTAGAACTGTAAGACAAAGAATTTTGTGTTGTTTTAAGTCACTAAATTTGTGGTCATTTGTCACAGTAGCAATTAAAAACTAACACTGGTTTTCTTTCTTTGTGCTTTAATTTTCTGCTTATGGAATTCTGCTAAAAATAACTTCATAAAATGAACTAAGAAATTTTCTTTTCTACTTTCTTAAAGAGATGGTGTCAAATTGAAGAAAATTATTCTGTAATTATTTAGAATTCTCCAGTGAAACCATCTGGGCCTAGGAAGTTCTTTTTCATTAGCCTTTAAAGATTATAAATTCAATGTCTTTAAATGCTGTGGGATGATTCAAGTTGTCAATTTCATATTGGATAAATTTTGGTAATTGATATTTTTCAAATAATGTTCCCATTTGATCTAAGTTGTCAGTTCACATGGCAATATTTCCATCCTTTTTGTGGCTCAATATTCCATCGTGAGTGTATATATGTCTATATAAGAAAACTTTAAAAAAAAAGAAAAGTTCATGGAAATGGAATTAAAGGAGAAAACTTAAAAATACAAACTATTTCTCAATGCAAACTCTATCCAATTCAAGACACCTTTGTGAGCAATAATATCAAGTTTATGTCTAATGATTTCTTATTGAAACTCTCTCAAAATTTCCCATGATTGATGAAAGGCAGAAGCAGAAACATTGTTATGGTGAAGAATGCTTGTCTTGTGAAGAGTGTTCAGATTTTTTTGCTAAAGCTTTGGCTAACTTTCTCAAAACAATTCGTGATAAGGAGATGCTGTTCTTTGGTTCTCTAGAAGATCAATAACCAAATATCTTGAGGGTCTCTAAAAAGCTGGTGCCATGACCTTTGCTCTTGACCAATGTGCCTTCTCTTTGATTGGACCCCTTTCACATCTTAGTTGCCATTGCTTTGATTGTGTTCTGCCTTCAGGACTATACTGGTAAAACCATGGTTCATATCTGCTTACAGTTATTAAAGAAATGCTTCAGAATCTTGAAACCATTTCATTGTTAAAGATTTGTTTATTTATTTGAAAGGCAGCATCAGAGAGAGAAGGAAAGAGAGAGAGAGAGAGAAACAGAGAGGTCTTCCATCCATTGGTTCACTCCCTAAATGGCCACAACAGTCAGGGCTGGGCCCATCTGAAGCCAGGAGCCAGGAGCTTCTTCTGGGTCTCCCACATGGGTTCAGGGGCCCAAGGACCTGGGGTATCTTCAGCTGCTTTCCCAGATGCATTAGCAGGAAGCTGGATTGGAAGTGGAGCAGCCAGGACTAGAATTGGCACCCATATGGGATGCTGGCACTGCAGGAAATGGCTTTACCCACTATGCCACAGCACCAGCCCCTCATCCATTCATTTTTAAAATGAGTATGAATTTCTTTACTACTGATTTCTTTTCGACATTGTTTCCACAAAAATCTCACAAAGTATATTTTTCACCATTTTCTACCCTAAGAGTCATCATTAATTTGTTGTTTTTTTCTTGTTTCAAGTTTAGCAGAATTCTAGTCATTCTTATAGAGTATCTTTGCAAACTGATGTCATCTTTAATGCCTCAAATAGATTCTTTTCAAACACGTTATAACAAGTTAGTGTGAGTTTATTTTGGCCCAAAATGTTTCTGAAATTCATGTCTAGTTTTTTCATAATACACATTTTCATTGAAATGTTTGAAGATTCTGTGTGCGTGTGTGTACACATATACTATATGCTATGTACTCTTTATCCATTCATCACCAGAGGGCACAGGTTGTTTCTACATCTTGGCTATTGTGAATATGCTGCAATGAATGTGATAATGCAGATATTTCTTAAAGGTATTGATTTTGTTTCTTTGGGGTATGTACCCAAAGAATTCAGATAGCTAGGTAGTTCTATTTTAAAATTTTGTCAGGATATGATATGATAGTTCTATTTAAAAAGAAATTCAAGAACTATCATACTATTTTCCATAGTGGTTGTACCAATTCACGTTCCTTCCAACAGTATGCAATGCTCCCCTCCTTTGCACAACTTATCACTTATATTTTTATAATAGTCACGGTAAGAGATATGAAGTGATATCTGACTGTGATATTTATTTTAAATTTCCTTTTAAAGATTTGTTATTTTTTAAAGATTTGTTATTTTTTGTCTTTCTAGCCATATATTTGGAATTAGCTTATTTATCATATGACATCAATAACAATTATAGTTACAGAGGTTAAACAAGTCTAAGAAAAAAATCTTGTAGCTAAATAACTGATAGTAGAAATTATAAGTTAATTTAAGCAACTTTAACATATGATATACATTTGACACTTCTCTTGTTATAGGAAAACGGTGGCAAAGAAATTGTTGTTACCTCGGTTCTTTGTCGTACTTGGAAGAAAAATTTCAAAGAGGATGGCAAAGAGATTTAAAAGTATTTATTAGAATCAAGGACCTCCGGCTGGAGCAACATGGAGGGGGGCTCCCAAGAGAGGAAAGAACCCAAAGGGACTGATGGTTGTGGACTTTTTAAGTACAATTTTGAAGGAAAAAAAAACCTTGACAATCAGATTGTCATTCAGTTACCAGGCAAGGAAACCCATCAAAGGTCTGATTTACAATTCTCCGTCCTGCTAAGAAATAGCATGTGAGCCTGGAAAATCAGGCTCCATGCTATTCTGTAATACAGAGTCCACATGTCTGCTCAGAACTTTGTTGTGAAAAATAATTCTTACTAAAATAAATAAGGGTTGGTACCTCATATAAGCTTAATTGTGCAGTAGTTTTCCTTCTGTGTTTGTCTTATTTCATTGAGTATGATGTTTCATCTATTCCACTTATTTGAGACATTGAACAAACAGTCAAATTCATAGAAGCAGAGAGTGGACTGGTGCTGGCCAGGGACTGGCAGGAGGATGAAATAGGGAGTTGTTGCTCAAAAGGTATACAGTGAAGAAGTCCTGGAGATCTACTGAACCAAACGCTGCTTATAGTTAGCAGCACAGTACTGTGCATTTAAATGTTGTTAAGAGGGTAAATCTCGTTTTAGCAGTTCCCACCACAAGATGAAAACAAACAACACACACACACACACACACAAATTTCCTGATAATTGGTGACATGAAGCATCTATATACCAATTGATCATTTACAGATCTTAGTTGGAAAAATATCTATTGAGAACATTTGTCCATTTTTAAATGTTTATTTGTTGGGTTTTTCTGTTTGCTTGGTTTGCTATTGAGTTGCATGAGTTACTGATATATTTTGGATATTAGTCACTTATCAGATATATATTTTAAAATATTTTCTTCCATTTCATATGTTAGCTTTTCATCTTGCCTCTTGCTCCCTTTGCTGTGTAGAAGTTTCTTAACTTGAAATTGTCTTACTTTTTGATTTTTGCCTTTGTTGCCTGCCCTTTGTTGTTAAATTCAAAACTATCATTTTCAGAATTCATGTTTATAAAAGATTTATCTGTATCTTTTATTCTAGGAGATTTATTATTTCACATTTACAGTTAAGTCTTTTATACATTTGAGTTAATTTTTCTGAAGGGTGTGACCTAAAGGTGTAATTTCATTGATTTGATGTGGGTAGACAGTCTTCCCAGAATCATTTATTTCAGAACTTTCTTTCCCAATTGTGTATTATTGGCACCTTTGTCAAATATTGTTTGCCTGTGTATGTGTGGTTTTATTTCTAGCCAATTGATTCAGTTCCATTATTCTATGTGGGTTTTTTTTAATTCCAGGATCAAATTATTTTGATCATTGTAGCTTTGCAGTATAGTTTGAAAACAGGAAGTGTGATTCCTCCCAATTGCTTTCAGGGCCGACATTGTGGTACAGCGGCTTAAGTCACTGCTTGGGATGTCTGCATTCCGTATTGGAGTGGCAGTTTGAGTCCTAGCTACTCCATTTTTGATCCAGCTTCCTGCTAATGCATCGTGGTAAGCTGCAGGTGATGGCTCAAGTGCTTGGAGCCCTGTTAACACACATGGGAGAATCTCTCTCTCTCTCCCTCTCTCTCTCTCTCTTTCAAGTATATTAACATAAATAAGCTTTCTTTTAAAAATAATGCTTTTGGGGTCATTGGAAACTTGAAGATTGCTCTTAATCTATAGATCATTTTGAGTATAATGGGCATTTTGAAAATGTTTATTGCTCCAATTACTAACATGGAATATCCATTTGTTTTTGTCTTCTTCATCCATGTTTTATAATTTCCCATCTACAGATATTGCTCCTCTTTGGTTAAATTTATTCATAGGTATTTTATTGTGATTTTTCAATGATTCTGTAAGCAGGATGGTTTTCTTTATTAGTGTATAGGAACACTGCCACTAGGTTTTGTATGTCAATGTTGTATCATGCACTTCCTTGAATTTGGTTATTAGTCCTGTTACAGGTTTTCTTTGGTGTTGTTCAGTCTTTAGGCTTTAGACATGTAGTCTACAAACAGACAATTTCATTTCTTCCTTTCCCATTTAGAAGTCTTTTATTTATTTGCTTTTGCCTAATTGCTCTGAAAGGTAAGACATGAAGTCAATTTCAATTAGTAACATTAGATGTTTTCCCTATAGGGTTGTGAGGTTACTTTGGAACTGTTATCCTTTTCTCCTTTCTTTTTACACCTTATGGAATGGAAATACATATATATATATATTGTATATATAATATCATAATACATATAATATATATTTATATAATATATAATATATATTTATATATAATATTTATATTTATATATAAAACAGCTGTCTCACTATTACATCTTGGCGGGGTCAGGTTATTTCAAAGAGTTCATGGGAGCCAGCGCTGCAGCTCACTAGGCTAATCCTCTGCCTTGCGGTGCAGGCACACTGGGTTCTAGTCCCGGTCAGGGCGCCGGATTCTGTCCCAGTTGCCCCTCTTCCAGGCCAGCTCTCTGCTGTGGCCAGGGAGTGCAGTGGAGGATGGCCCAAGTGCTTGGGCCTTGCACCCGCATGGGAGACCAGGGGGAAGCACCTGGCTCCTGGCTTCGGATCGGCACAGCGCGCCGGCCGTGGCGGCCATTTTGGGGGTGAACCAATGGAAGGAAGACCTTTCTCTCTGCCTCTCTCTCTCTCACTGTCTAACTCTGCCTGTCAAAACAAAACAAAACAAAACAAAAACAAAGAGTTCATGGGAAAACTGATTTTTTCATAATACGCATCTTACATGAAATTTTTGAATACCCCTAGTACACAGCACTTTCAGGAGCTTTTTTGCTCCAAAAATATACCTTCTACAATTCTGTTTTCCATGAACTTTTTGAAGTACCATGCATAGAACTTCTTTGCTGTCATAAATTCACAACTGGAGAGCAATTTGCCTCAGATGAATCATATCTTGATCTCACCTATACCTTGTTAAAATAATGTTTAGTAAGACTTTGAATTCACACTTTGAAGTTGGAAATAGTTAAGCCATTGGAGGAGCTTTGGGGGATAGAATGAATGCATTTTGTGTAGGAGAAGGACATGAATAGGGGGACATGGCAGAATGCTATAGTACGAATTTTGTGAGCCCTCCAAAATTCATGTTGAAACTTAATGTTGCATGCAGTAGTATTAACAGGTACAGCTTTTAGGAGGTGTTTAGGCCATGACGGCTCCTCCCTTGCAACTGGAATTAGGATCCTTGTAAGAGGCTTCACATAGGGTTTGGCCATTTTTGACCCTCTGTTTTTTTCTTCTGTGTGAGGGCCCATCATTCAAGGCACCAGCTTGCAAGCAGAGTCGGGCCTTTGCCAGGCACTTAACTTAATGGCACCCTGCATGTTACCTTTTCCAGCTTCCATAACTATGAGAAATCAACTTTGTTCCTTATAAATTACCCAGTCTATGGTGCTTTTCTTATAGCAGCACAAACAGACTGAAACTTTCACTGCTTTCAAATTATCTCTACTTTCAAAAAAAATTTTTTACTGTATTTGAGAGAGAGGCAGCAAGCTCCCACTCCCTTGTTTATTTCCCAAATGCCTGCACTTTCTGAGGCTGGACTGAGGCTGAAGCCAGGAGCTAAGGATTCAATTCAGGTCTCTCATATGGATGGCAGAAACTCAATTAATTAAAACACTACTCCTGCCATCCACGGTCTGCATTAGTAGGAAGATGGAGTGAGGGGCGGAGCCCAGACTCAGGTACTCCCATGTGGGATATGGATGTCTTAACTGCTAGGGCAAATGAGTGTCCCTAGAAGCATCCCATATTCCCAGGAGACTCTGTCTTTTCTCATCTGCCACTCAGGCACCAGTGCTGATAGGACATGGAATCTGAAGCATTTGGCACCTGGTGAACGCCCTTAGTACCAAGGGAGTCTTTAGGGGAACACGCCCTGAAAAAAATAGGCTAAAAACTAAAGACATATTTATGGCTTTTCTCTCACCCCAAAGGTATGTGCACATCTGTCTCTGTCACCAGAGATGCTTCTAATCTAGCGTGTCACAGTTTTCATCTCCTCATCTATCTCTACGAAGCCTTTCTTCCCCACCCCTTTCCCTTAACCTGCAGCTGGAGCTGTGGTTCTCAATTTTTCAGCTCCCTTTTCTACTTGCCTGTGAGCCGGGATGAAAGCACCCAGCCTCTGAAAGACCCATACCCAGGGCACCCTTTCTAGGACTCAAAGAAGTTAGAGAACTAGACGAGAAATCTTCCGGGAAGAAGACTCTTGAGAACAGAGGGTATCCGAAGCAGAGGGTGGGGGAGGAAGTCAGCTGCAAACCTCTCTTACTAGCAGCTTCACTTCTCTCCACCTCTCTGGTGTGCAGGGCAGGGTAAGGTGTCAGTCACACAGCCTAGAGTGCCTGCCGTGTGGAATCCTGATCCTGGGAACCAAGTATTGAAGTTATTAGGTTGGCACAGTCAAAATATTACCCACTTCCTTATTTTTCTCCTTTGTCTGTTTGGAGCGTTCCCATGGATTTCCATCCAAGAGGAATATCATCCAGAGTCTGAGTTGGCATCTGGAGAGGTAAGTATTTCTCGTTACCTCCTAAATGAGCAACAGTTGTCAGTGGGCTTAGTTGCATCAATAATAAAAGTCCTTGTGGGGTAAATGGTGAAGAGGATGTAAGGGCCAATTGATAAGCTACAGGGCAATAAGATTAATCCTCTCCATCATAGGGCAGACACAAAGATGTGCCCACTCTCCATCTTCTGGAGAAGGGGGTTATTGCGTCTAGAGCGACAAGATGATTTCGCCTCGAGGTAGTTGAGAATTGGGAACTCTGGACTGACTCATTGGATTATTTGCAGGAAGAGCGATTTTGAGTGAGACATAAAATGATAAGTAGATAAAATATTGCTCAACCTAGCTCCTGACAGATTGCTCCAAGGTCATCAGCAGAAAGACAGATTAGCTTTTAGGAGGCTCAGTGAAAATCACAGGCATCAGTGAGGTGAGCAGCTGCCCTACCTAAGCCTGGGAGCAGAGAGTTCAGCTTGCTGGTTTTCTCCGCTGTCTGCACAGCCAACCCAAGGGTGTGCCACATTTAAGCGCAGCTCCTCAGCTGAGCCCTGATACACTCACAAGCTGCCTAGACAGCAGCCTCTGTTGCTGTGAGGCCCAGAGCAGGGTGGAGCATCATCTGGCTAACTACAGAGGGTTTCGTGCTTGAAAAGAATTTGGAGGGGAGGTTACAGGAAGTGGGGATTGTGGGAGAGAAATAAAGAAAAAAACAGCAAGGCAGTGCTTGAGTATTCACAGTAAGTGCTGGGAAATGTTAAGGTAGTATACAAGGGGTCTTCAAAAACTTCGTGGGAAATCCATATTATGAAATATATGCATATGTTTCAAAATTTGGGGCATCCAAATAAAACTATCTGTTAATTCCATTTCCATGAACGTTTTGAAGTTCCCTCATAGATGGTCATAGGCAACTTTACTGAGACAAGTTTTAAGTCTGCTCAAACAGCAAAATGGTTTTAGACCCTCTCAAGAGAGGGTGGGAGGATATCTGGGTGCTGTATTTATGTGCACAATATTTTGGACAACATGATGAAGGAAGCACAATTTTCCTTTGCTCTACTCATATTGTAACCAAATCAAATTTGAGAAAAGTGGTGTGTGTGCGCGCGCGCGCGTGTGTGTGTGTGTGTGTGTGCAGTTTCCAGGGGCACAGAGTATTTCACCCACAGCATGATTTTCAATGCCTGTCAAAGTGCCTTTCTTGGCCCCTCCTCCAGCAGCCCCTGCTCACCACCTCCTGGATTGGGTTTTTCCTGCTTCCCTTCCCCCCCCCCGCCCCCTTCTTGGTTCCCCTGCCTCCTTTCACCTTAGGTCCCTGGCCCTTTTCCTTCTTGGCTTCCTTCTCTGGGCTGCTCTCTCTCTCCTTGAGTTCCGCTCTCTGCACTCCCCTTCTTGGGACCCCTCTCTCTCACTGTCTCCTCCTTCCCTCTTAATCCACCTCCTGTTTTCCTTCCTTGTGATCCATCTGCTCAGACCTCCCAGATTTCTCCCCTCCAGGGCCTCAGTGTTGATGTTCTGCTCTCTGCTTACTTCCTTCTCATGCAAGGCAAAAAGGAAAAGAAAAAAAAAAAAAGTTAACTGCCTTATTACCTTGATTTATCCTAATTGTGGGGTGGGTGTTGAGGATGGGAGAAAGGAAGGAGCTAAGATCTGTTTCAACTAATGAAAAATCTAAGTGATGGAGCAATTTGCAAGAAATATTATACTACTTTCAAATACATTCAGTAATACTGCTAACACGAACACAATCCAGGAGTCTTGTAAGTACTTTAACAAAGAGATAAAAATCATGTGTAATTGGCTTTATTTGAGCATAAATGCAACTGTTGAGACCCTCACCATTAAAGAGTCTGCTAATTCCCTTCTTAGACTCTAAGTCTGTTTGCAAACCCCATTTCCTAGCCACAGGTAAAAGTCCTGTTATGAGGGTTCTTTATAACGGTGATTTCCATTTCACTGCAGATGGTCTGTTATAACAGTGCTTTTCTTGATCTGTTTACTAGAATTATTGATGCCAATAATGTACAACAAATGGTTCCTATCTATTTAATAGCTAATCTCTATAAAGAATGTGAGTTCTTTTCCACTGCAGATGGTAAACAGGAGAGAGGAGTCAAGATGAGTTCTTCTGCAGCTGAGCCATGTGGACATGTGCGTTAGGTATCTGTGCACAGATCTTTGGCTGGCTATTTGTGAGCGCTGTAGAAGCGAGAAGGATTTAAGGTTATAGTAGGAGGTAGAAAAGAGTCTGCCTGTGTATCTGTATGTCTAAGCATGGTACCTAGATATGTATGTAGGTATCTAAGTGTGTTTGCATCAGTGCGTGTGCGTCTGTGTGTGGGGTGGGGGAGAGAGAGAGAGAGAGAGAGATCTGAGTCTTTATATAGACACTTTGTGAGAAAACTTGTATAAATATTTGTGTGGAGTGTAGAAAATTGTAGTTGAACTCAATATATAACTGTGCGCAATGTATCGTGTGTGTGTGTGTGTGTGTGTGTGTGTGTGTTTGAAAAAGAAGAGTATGGCTCTGCACCTGTATTTCTCAAACAAGATTGCAGGAGCCTTGTTAAGTCCTACTCCTCTCCAAATCAGATCCGTGGAGCTCTCCCCTCCGTCTTGCTTTCTCAGTTTCCTCTTTCTCTCGATTCTCTTCCTCCACTTGCCTTTTCCCCCCTTTCTTGTTTCACAGCAAAATTTCTCAATACTTAACCAGTAATTCCTGTCTCTTATTCTCCACTCACAGCTTTGTCAGTTTCACTCTACCGGAACATTCACCCAGGGTTAATTCAGAATGCCATTCCAAAGCGTGCTCAGCTCTCTTCCAGGACACCAAGGCAGGCCATTATAGGGAAGGAGATTAGCCTCCTGTGTTGAATCCAGCCACTTTAGTATAGCCGGTCTCTCAGGTAACACTCCTTCCATCGCCCTGGTGCCCCTGCAAGCAGCCACAGTGGCCTTAGTTTCCTTCCTCCCCGTGGTCTTCCTCCCCACTTCCTCAGCCCTCTCAGGGAAGCTTCCTCCTTTGGCTTTCTTACCACTGACAGCTCTTCTAGCTCCACGACTTCCATCAGATTCTGAATTTTGATCACTCTTACTATAATCTCTTGTTCATTCATTTACTGATTCATTCAATAAATATTTAATAACATATTATTCCAGGTATGTGTAATACATACTCAAAGTCAGATAATATTCCAGCTATGTGCAATCCATCAGTGAACAAAAGGGACAAAAATGCATGCCACTGACTTCACTCTAATGTGGAGAGACAGACAACTACAAACGAACATTAAAAGGTAGGTAAACAACATGTTATGTGGGCAGGTGATAAGTGCGGTTGAACAAGGTCAAGCAAAGTAATAGAGATTGGGAGTCTGTGTGTTTGAGTGTGGTGGTGGGTGCACGGATTGCAGTTTCAAGAAGGGTAGTTTGGATTGACCTCACACAGGTGACATTTGAGCCCAAACTTAAAGCAGTTGGGAATGCATTATGCAGATTTCTAGAAAAGAATTTTGCAACTAGTGCAAAGCTCCTGTGGTGAGAATATGCCTAATTACTAGAACAAAGTGAGCAAATAGCTGGAAACCTGAAGGAGGAAGGGATGGGAAAGGATGGGGAAGGGGTGCATTTACCCACACACTTCTTATCCTTCGTGTTCTGTTGTTTGCTTGCACTTTGATTTCCTTCCTAATAAAATAGTTAATAATTAAAAACACACGTAAGGTACTTGGGCCATTGTAGGCCCTATGGAATGCTGGTGTCCTTAGCACTCTCCATCTGCATCTCATGACTGGCCCTCTCAGCCAGAGAGCAGGGAGATTCAGTGAGAACACCTATGGCTTCTTTCTCAAAATCTTTAGCTTCACCCTCTCTCTCCCTCTCTCAGTACAATTTGTCTTTAAGAAAGACTTGTTCCTCCTTTCTTGCAAGGCTCACTCTTCTCTACCTGTGCATTCGTTCCCCATCTCTTCTCACTCTTCATCCCCTTTCTTGTCTGTAATTTTCAAACCCTCCCTTTCAACTAGCTGCTTCCTTACTGGAGACAAGTATGCACAGGTCTATCTTGGCACAGAATACCTTCCCTTAACCCTACTACATGCTCAAGCCACAGATTCATCTCTTTTCCCTATTAAATGTGTTCCAAGTGTCAAGTTGCTATTTCCCACAGACCATATGCAATTTCACTTTCATTTTCATTTCTGTACAAAAACTGAACTCTCATTGGCTCCTAATGTCCTCTTTCTCATCAAGTCCAAAAGTACATTATTAGTCCTCCTTATTCTTACCCCTTTGCTGTATGCTTTGATGAAAAGAACAGTCTTTGTCTCAAAACAGATAGATTAAGATTAAAATTCTGCTGACTTTTTAGAGCTACATTTTTTCATACATAAAAAGGAGTTGAGGGGCTGACGCTCTGGCATAGCAGGTAAAGCCGCTGCCTACAGTGCCGACATCCCGTATGGGCACCGGTTCCAGTTCCAGCTGCTCCACTTCCGATCCAGCTCTCTGCTATGGCCTGGGAAAGCAGTAGAAGATGGCCCAAGTCCTTGGGCCCCTGCACCCGTGTGGGAGACCCAGAAGAAGCTCCTGGCTCCTGGCTTCACATCGACGCAGCTCTGGCTATTGTGGCAAATTGGGCAGTGAACCGGCAGATGGAAGACTCTCTCTCTCTCTGCCTCTCCTTCTCTCTGTGTGTAACTCTGACTTTCAAATAAATAAGTAAATCATTAAAAAAAAAGGAGTTGAAGGGAGAGCATTGTGGCACAATGTGTTAAGCCATCACTTGGGAGCTTACCTCCCATACTGTATTACCTGGGATCCAGTCCCAATTCTGCTTCTGGTCTAGCTTCCTGATAATGCACACCTCAGGGGCAGCAGATGATGACCTAATTACTTGGATTCTTACCACTCCTGTGAGAGACCTGAATGGAGTTCTTGGCTCCTGGCTTCAGCCTAGCCTAACCCCACCTGTTATGGGCATTTGGGGAGTAAACCAACAGGTGGAAACTCTCTCTCTCTTTCTCTCTTTCTCTCTCTCTCTCTCTTTCTCCCTCTCTCCCTCCCTCTCTCCCTCTCTTCCCTTCTTCTATCTCTCTCTCTGTCATTCTGTCTTTCAAATACCTAAATCTGTTTTAAATAGGGGGAGGTGGCCATGCAGTCCAGCTTCACGAAAACTCTCGCTGCACTATGGCCCACAGGCACGTGGCACGCGCCCACCCTGCCGCCAGGATGCCCAAGGGGAAAGTCAGCTCTGCCCAAGGGACAGCGAAGGAGGAGCCCAAAAGGAAGTTGGCGCGGTCGTTGGGGAAGCCGGCCCCCGTGAAGGTGGAAGCAAAGCCCAAGAAGACCGCAGGCAAGATAAGTCATCAGTGCAAGCGAAGGAGAAGAGAGGAGCAAAGGGAATACAGGCCGAGGTGGCTAACCAAGAAGCTAAAGAAGACTTGCCTGCAGAAAATGGAGACACTCAAAATGAAGAGAGTCCAGCCTCTGATGAAGCAGAGGAGAAAGAAGCCAAGTCCGATTAATATCATACACCATGTGTTATCAGTGGTTCCTGTCTTCCTTCTTGTACAATCCAGAGGAATATTTTTATCAACTATTTTGTAAATGCAAGTTTTTTAGTAGCTCTAGAAACATTTTTGAGAAGAAAGGAAGCCCACCTCATCCCATTTTTTAAGTGTAAATGATTCTTTTTTAGGAGGTGAAATCATTTGTTGGTTGGTTCTTTTTTGGTACAACCAGAAAATAGTGGCATATTGAATTATGGGAGGCTTTCACTGTCCTGGGGGTAAGCTTAACATTCCATAGGCGAGGGTGGTTTTTGTATCCTACAGTACAATTCATACTAAATGGCGATTTGGAGTCTCAGTTGTGCATTTAATCTGTCTTGAATATTCTCAATTACTTCTCCTATGCTGTTTAGTAGAATTGTTTTCTACAGAAAGCCACTCCTTGTTGCTGTGTCAGAACCATGTGCACTCTGTAACACCTTTGGTTGTGGTAGTCCAGTTTTCCTAATGATTATGTTAATGTGCCATGAAAGATTGAAAATTTCAGTATTCAATTGTGGAGGCAGGGGATTTATGTAGCAGCAATATTTGAAGATACTGGCAATTCATGGCTTTTTAGATTTTTGGTACATATGCAAAGAATTGTGTACAAATTAAAATGTGTGTGCTGATTCTCAACACCAATAAAATCTCAATTATGGGGAAAATGGAGGGAGGGAATTGACAATATCTGTCTTATCAAGAGTTGGTGAGAATTGGAGAAAACTGATGTCAAGCACCCAGTATACCACAGGCATTAGCTGTTTTCTATACATCTGTGATTGCATTAGTAAAAAGATTTTTTTATTTATTTGAAATGAACAGTGACAGAGAGAGTGAGAGAAACAGAGAGACAGGGATCCACAAATGGCCACTCAGAAAGGTCTGTGCAAGATCAAAGCCAGGAGCAGGGATCTCGATCTAGGGCGCCCACGTGGTTGACAGGGGTCCAAGTGATTGGGTCATGTTCCATTGCCTTCCCAGGCACGTTAGCAAGGAGCTAGATCAGAGGTGGAATAGACAGAATTCAAACAAGTGCTCCTATATGGGATGCTGGTGTCACAAATGACACCTTAAACTGTTGCACCACAGAGCTTTTATAAAGATTGCTTTTTAGAAAAAGGATTTATTTATTTATTTATTTATTTGAAAGTCAGAATTACAAAATGAGAGAGAGAGAGAGAGAATGAGAATCTTCCATCTGCTGGTTCACTCCCTCAAATGGCCACAACAACCAGGCCTGGCCAGGCTGATACCAGGAGCCAGGAGCTTCATCTGGGTCTCTTGTGTGGGTGACAGGTGCCCAGACATTTGGGCCGTCTTCTGCTGCTTTCCCAGGCGCACTACCAGGAAGCTGGATTGGATTGCACCTGTGTCATGATGCCAGCCCTAATTGCTAGTTAGAATAATTTATTTTTGCTGGTTTTCCACCTACTGCCTTCTTAGAAGGTTTTGGATACTTCAAGATTTTACCCTTGGATCTCTTCTCTCATCATACCATGGGTCTTCAAAAAAGTTCGTGAAAAATATAGATTATGAAAAAGCTGTGCAAGGATTTCAAAATTTAAATATATTTTCTCATTCCATTTCCCAGGGACATTTTGAAGTCACCTCACATTGTAACTCCCAAGTGTCTTACGTATGCCCACCTCTTTAAGTCATACAATGTGTCCATGTGGGTCTAGATATCACAAAGGCCTCTCCTAGATGCCTTACGTGGATTTCCCACTCAAAGAGCCATTCCACTACAGGAGTTTCACTTTCCATGATTCCAGTTACTTTCTTTTTCTTTTTCTTTTTTTGACAGGCAGAGTGGACAGTGAGAGAGAGAGAGAGAGACAGAGAGAAAGGTCTTCCTTTGCCGTTGGTTCACCCTCCAATGGCCGCCGTGGCCAGCGCACCGCGCTGACCCGATGGCAGGAGCCAGGTGCTTCTCCTGGTCTCCCATGGGGTGCAGGGCCCAAGCACTTGGGCCATCCTCCACTGCACTCCCTGGCCACAGCAGAGAGCTGGCCTGGAAGAGGGGCAACTGGGACAGAATCCAGCGCCCCGACTGGGACTAGAACCCGGTGTGCCGGCACCGCTAGGCGGAGGACTAGCCTAGTGAGCTGCGGCGCCGGCCTCCAGTTACTTTCAGTCAGTCGTGCCCTGAAAATACAAAACGGAAAACTTCAGACATAAGCAAGTCGTAAATTTTAAATCACACACCATCCTGAGGAGCATGATGAAATTTCTTGCCGTCCCACTCCCCCCCCCCCAAGACATGAATCATCCCTGTGTCCAGGTATCCATGCTGTATCTGCTACCCACTTGTTAGTCCCTTGGAGATGCCTCTGTTAGCAGATCCGCTGTAGTTGTATATAGAGTTTGGATTCAGTTAACCCTTGTTTTACATAGTAATGCCCTCTGAAGCACAAAATCAGTGATGCTGGCAATTCAGATATTCCACAGTGAAGCTGTCAAGTGTTTCCTTGAAGTGAAAGGTTGAAAGTTCTTGGCTTAAGGAAAAGAAAATCATTTGCTGAGGTTGCTTAGATTGATGGTCAGAATGAATTTTCTGTCCACAAAATTGGGAAAGAAAAAGAAATTTATTTTAGTGTTACTGTTGTACCTCAAACTGCAAAAGTCTCGGCCACATGGTGTGCTAAGTGCTTTGTGCAGAGGGACTAGACATTAAATTTTTGGGAAGACATGAGCAGAAAATGTTTTCCAACTGACAGCAAGGCGTTACTTAAGAAAGGAATGAGCCTGTATGAATACTGTAGTACGGGATCCTCTGAAATGAGTGGCAGCTAGCCACTTAAAGTAAGGGGTGGTTGCACAGATTCAGGAATGGTTGAACTGAAAAATACATAGGCAGCACTTGCCACTACCTGAAGTTGTAGATATCCACGGGAAGGTCTTGGAATGTGTCCCCTGTGGATAAGGGGAATCTGCTGTATATTCTTTCTTGATTATTTTTGGGATGAGAGCAGAATTTGGGAGGGATATGAACAGAGAGAGATCTGAAGTAACATACTCAATTTTAGGCTAGAGTTTGGCTTGATAAACTCAGCAGAATAAAAAGGTTCAGTGGAATGGAGGAACAGGGTTTGAGTTTAGCATCTGTATGAGAAATGCACTATAGCCAAGAGAAGCTGGGACAGGAAAACCATTTACGATGATATTGCTTAGGGTTGGCATTGTGGCACAGTGGGTTGGGACACCGCCTATGGCGCTGGCATCACATATGAGCGCATGGTTCAAGTCCCGGCTGCTCCACTTCCAAGCCAGCTCCCTGCTAATGCACATGGGAAAGTAGCAGAAGATGCCTCAATGCTTGGGCCCCTGCACCCATGTGGGAGACCTGGATGAAGTGTGTGGCTTCTGGCTTCAGTCTGGTCCAGGCCTGGTTGTTGTGGCCATTTGGTGAGTGAAAGAAGATATTGCCTTAACCTAGATATAACTGAATGTGATTTTAGAAAGGAAAAATAAGTGCCAACCCAAGGAGTTTTATAGAAAAAGGAGGGAAGAGATGTATAATTTGGGACATGCTCAGGCTGACTTGCCCCAAGTGGTGGAGTTGGAAGCATACCAGGGGATTCCAATTCAATCCCATCGAGGTGGCATGTACCAATGCCATCTCACTGTTCCAGGTGATCAGTTTCAGTTCACAGTTGGTCATGGTGAAGGGACTGGGAGTCAAAGGGAGCACATAGACAAGTCTAGTACCTGCTAACGCAAACTGATGGAGTAAATAAAGGGGAGAGTGATCCAACATGGGAAGTGAGAATCTCAGCAGACTCATAGAATGGCAGATGTCCTAAATAGCACTCTGGCCTCAGAATCAGCCCTAAAGGCATTCGGAGCTGGCTGAAAAGCCCATGAGAGTATTTCAGGCATGGAAAGCCAAGACACTCTGGCAAAAGATCTCTGCGAGTGAGATCCCAGTGGAAAGAACAGGCCATCAAAGAAGGAGGTACCTTTCTCTGAAGGGAGGAGAGAACCTCCACTTTGACTATGAGCTTGTCTAAACAAGATAAGAATCAGAGAACTCAGAGGGCTTCCATAGCCTTGGAAACTCATGACTGGAGCATAGGGAGATTACTGATGCCATAGACAGGAGTGTCAATTGGTAAAGTCAACAACAGGAGTCACTGTGCACTTACTCCTCATGTAGGATCTCTATCCTTAATGTGCTGTACATTGAGATTTAATGCTATAACGAGTACTCAAACAATATATTTCACTTTGTGTTTCTATGGGGGTGCAAACTGTTGAAATCCTTACTTAATGCATACTAAACTGATCCTCTGTAAAAAAAAAAAAAAAAAAAAAAAAAAAGAAATTATCAATTCCCAACTTGACTCTCACTGGGATTAAACATGACAATAGGTCTGCTCTGATTTCATCATCATTTTAAAAAATCATCTATTATTTTTCACTTTATGTTTCTGTGTGGGAGCAAACTGTTGAAATCCATACTTAATGTATACTAAGCTGATCTTCTGTATATTAAGATAATCGAAAATGAATCTTGATGTGAATGGAAGGGGAGAGGGAGTGGGAAAGGGGAGGGTTGTGGGTGGGAGGGACGGTACGGGGGGAAAGCCACTGTAATCCATAAGTCGTACTTTGGAAATTTATATGCATTAAATAAAAGTTTAAAAAAAATAAAAAATAAAAAAAAATAAAAAAAATAAAAAAAAAAAGAAAAAGGATAAGAAAAATCTGGAAGTACACTGGATGCAGTACAAAGGTTTGAGCTGAATTGAAAACATATTAATGATACCCATTGAAGTGAAATGGACACTATGAGAGACAATGACATGATCAGCCCTTGTCTAGACTGTTGAAGAACAACTTACTATTTTATTCCTTTTAGTATTTTTGTTGTTGTTGTTGCTCTGTGTGTTCTACGTAAGACCACTGGATGAACTCTGTAATCAATGCACAATCATTCTTAGGCATTTAAAATTAACAGAAAAGTGATCTCTGTTAAACATAGGAGTGGGAATAAGAGAGGGAGGAGATATATAGGTTGGCACATGCTCACTTGGACTTACCTCCAATGGTGGAACTAGAAATGTGCCAGGGGATTTCAACTCAATCTTACCAAGGAGGCAGGTACCAATGCCAGCACACTTGGTAAAGTGATAAGTATAGATACACAACTGATCAAAAAGATAGGGTATGTGTCGATGAGATTTCACAAATAAGACCAGTGTAAGCAAATAATGAAGGATAGAATTAAAAGGGAGAGAATGATCCTGCGGGGGAAACAGGACACACAGCAGACTCATAGAATGGCAGCACTCCTGCCTCAGAATCAACCCTTGGGACATTCGGATCTGGCTAAAAGGTCCATGAGAGTCTCACAGGCATGGAAAGTCATGACACGGTGGCAAAAAACAATCTTAATGAAAGATCCTGGTGAACAAGACTCCAGCAGAAGGAACAGGCCATCAAGGAGAGAGGCGCCTTTCTCTGAAGGGTGGAAGGAACCTCCACTGTGATACAGCCTTGACTAAACAAGTTCAGAGTCAGTGAACTCAAGGGGCCTCCATAGCCTAGACAGCTCATAGCAAGAGTCTCGGGTGATTGCTGACGTCATAAATAAGAGTGCCAATTGTTAAATCAACAACGGGAGTCACTTGGTACATGCTCCCCACGTAGGATCTCTGTCCTTAATGTGTTTTGCTATGAAACTTAAAAACAACACTACTAGTCGAACAATACCCTATACCTTGTGCAGCTGTGTGAGTACAGCCTGTTGAAATCCTTGCTTAGTATATACTAAGTTGATCTTCAGTATATGAAGGTAATTGAAAATGAAACTTGATGAAGGGCGGGATGGGAGAGGGAGTGGGAGAGGGGAGGGCCACAGGAGGGAGGGAGGTTGGGGGGGGGAGCCACAACAATACAAAAGTTGTATGTTGTAAATTCACATTTATTAAATAAAAAAAACTATATAACAAACAAACAAAAAGAACTTAATACTTTACCCTTTTAGTATTTTTTATGTTCTACTTAAAACTGTTGGTTGAACTCTGTAATTAATACACAATTACTCTTAGGTGTTTAATTAATGCTATAACTAGTACTCAAATAGTATTTTACACTTTGTGTTTCTGTGTGGATGCAAACTGTTGAAATCTTTACTTAATATATGCTAAATTGATCTTCTGTGTATAAAGATAATTAAAAATTAATCTTGATGTGAATGGGAGGGGAGAGGAAGTGGGAGAGGGGAGTGTTGTGGATGGGAGGGAAGTTATGGGGGTGGGGAACTATTGTAATCCATAAGCTGTACTTTGGAAATTTATGTTCATTAAATAAAATAAAAAAAAACATATTGCAGCTGCAAGGATAAGGCACTAGAATACTTATGGTGCCATCAGTGGTAACACAGGAGTTAGGAAGAATTCTTATTTTGAAAAGCCCAGGCCAGTGAAAGAGGAGAATGATTAAAATTTTGATATATTAAATTTCAGGGGACAGTGGGAAACCCATGAGAAAAATATCTTGTAGGCAATTGGAACAGAAAAGACTGCAGAAAAGAAAATGGGTTCAAGTTAGTCAGTGTTGGCGCTGTCTATATTGGAGTCATTTGTATACAAAGAGTAGCCAACATCAGGAGGATAGATGAACACCCCTGAAGGGGTGAGGACAAAGGGGAGCTGGTGGGGAAGAACTGACTTTGGGAAACAGCTGCAGGGAAGAAGTGGGAGGTAGAAGCAGAGCTGGCAGAGCTAGGGTGAGAGAAAGCAAAAATACAAAAGTAGAAGCAGTATGAAAGAAGCCTACTGATTCTACTGCTAATTCATTGGTACCGGACTTGTGCTTCCGTTATGTGCCCACTTTCTTTCACTCCCCCATCTTAGTCCCAGGCTTTTCTTGCCATCCATTGTTTAGATGGACCTCATAGGCCTGGGAGTCTTATTCCTCCCGTCTAAACCAGTCTGAATGTATGACTCCCTGCACCCATCAGCCATTAACTCTTCCTGCCTCCATGGTAAATAGAGTTTACTTACGACCTGCTGAATTCTTTATTTACTGGAGGGTTAAGCTTGTCATTATAAAGTAGGTTTAAAGTATGTCATTGTAAAAGTTAAAGGAAAAATACAAAAAGGAGGAGGATGGAAGGTGGGAGTAAGGGAGGGAGGGAGGGCGGAATGGGAAGTATCATTATGCTCTTAAAACTGTATTATGAAATACATGAAATGTGCTCCCTTTTTACAAATAAAAAAGTAAAAAAAGGAATATCCATTTATGAAAAACATGCAAAGGATGCCATCTTTGCTACTATACTGGGATGCAATAGTAGTCATATTTCTTTCCCAATAGGAGGGCCTGCATTTATTTGTTCAGAAACATTGAATGACATATCACATCATGATGTTTCTACCAAGTTCCTACTATGTGTCCAGTTTCTACAAATTTATGAAGACATTGTAAACAAATTAATATTTAATATGGATAGTAAAAATGTGTAACATCTTACCTTATGAGTATTCTGTTGCTATTTTAAGTGTTTTCTTTCCTCAATTTACATTGTACATTTTTCTTCTATTTATCTCCTTTTTTCTTTTTTATACATTTGTTTATTTAAAAAGAGAAAGAGAGACAGAGACAGAGAGCTCTTCCATTCTCTGGTTTACTCCCCAAATGCCTACAACAGCCAGGACTTGGCCTGGCCAACATCAGAAGCCCAGAATTCCATCCGGATATCCCATGTTGGTAGCAAGGGCTCAAGTAATTGGGCCATCATATACTGCCTACCCAGACAAGTTAGCAGCAAAGTGGATGGAAGCAGAGGAGCCAGGATTTGAAGCAAGCATTCCAATCTGGAATGCAGGCTCAACCTGCTGCGCCTTTTTCTTTTTTTTTTTTTTTTTTCTTAAGATTCATTATATTTATTTGAAAGAGTTCCAGAGAGAAGTAGAGACAGAGAGAGAGGTCTTCCATCCACTGGTTCACTCCCCAGATAGCTGCAACGGCTGGAGCTGCGCCGATCTGAAGCCAGAAGCCAGGAGCTTCTTCCGGGTCTCCCACATGGGTGCAGGCGCCATCCTCTACTGCTTTCCCAGGCCATAGCAGAGAGCTGAATTGGAAGAGGAGCTGCTGGGACTAGAACTGGTGCCCATATGGGATCCTGGCGCTTCAGGCTGGGGCTTTAACCCGCTACACCACAGAGCTGGCCCTGGCACTACCTTTTTCTTTCTTTACCCTCAATCACATCTCTTTGCTTTTGCATGCTCACATTATACACACATCCACAAATACTCTCAAAAACTCAATAACATTTTGCGTACTAGCTTGCACAGAAAATCTTCTATTCATTTGTTTTTTATGCTTTTTCCAGCTTGGGAATTCAACCAACATTTATAAGACAATGAAAAAAATGTCCTAGCCATGTGACGTAAGAATTAAATAATTTATACCTTTCTGTCTTAGTATCTCTAATAACATTTGGTAATAGAAGGTACAACATAGGGATTTAATATTGCCTTTCATTCATAAATAGAAGTTTTTGCTTTGATTTACTTTTCCTTTATTATATTCATACAAAATAAAAATGTCTTGGGGCAAGTGCTGTGGAGTATCAGGTTAAACCTCTGCCTGCAGCACCTGCATCACATATGGGAACTTTTTCGAGTCCTGGTTGCTCCGCCTCTGATCCTGCTCCCTGCTAATCCTTGTAGGGAAGCAGCAGAAGATGGCTCAAGTCTTTGAGCCCCTGAACCCGTGTGGTAGATCTGGAAGAGGCTCCAGGCTCCTGGCTTCAGATAGGCCCAGCTCCAGCCATTGCAGCCATTTAGGGAGTGAATCAACAGGTGGAAGACCTGTCTTTTTACTTCTACCTCTCTGTCTGTAATGCTGCCTCTCAAATAAATAAATATTTAAAAAATAAATAATATGTCTTTATTATTTCTTCTGATTAGTGAAGCAGTATGTACTCATAGTAAAATTCTAAAAATTTGTGAAAGTGTAAGGAACAACAACTAGAAGTCTTCTGTAACCATGAAAGAATAACTGGTAATTGACTTGCCCTCCTGCTATAAATAACTATGAAACTGAAAGAAGTATTTGAGGATACTGTTGTTGGGAATTGCAAGAGCAATGTGAATTGTAGGAGAATGGAGGCAAATGAGATGAGCTGCACATTCTTCTCATCTCTCTGGAAGCGATTTCCATCGACGAGGCAGGCTGCAGTAGTGTGCAAGAAGATTTCCTATAGGCATTTGGCTTTGGTATGAGCTGCACAAGTACATGACAAGCTACCGTGAGGCTTGACGGAGAGTGACTACTAGAGGTTGTGAGAAGAACAGAACTATAGACATAATACCAGTGTAGGGAAATATTGGAATGCACTCCAGCCAGACTGAAGAGATTTTGTTTAAAAACCTAGGTACAGAGAAGAGGCAGCAGAGACACCTCCAAAGAAAGTTTGGAACCAAAGCTCCTGAGGTTTAAGGAAAACCACAAGTAAACTACCTGCCAGAACAAAACTCATCACTCTTTAATGGTAGTCAAACTGAGACTGCTTGAAATGCATCACTTACACTTACTAGTATACAATAAAAAATTACCAGACATGTGAAGAAGCAGGAAAGTGTGAACGAAAATAAAGAAAAGAATATACTGTCAAAAGAAAACAACTTTGTCATGATCCAGATGTTGAAATTATCAGTGAAGAATCCAAAACAATGATTTTTAAATATGACTGAGTTGAAAACATGGTCCTAATGGATAAAACATGGTGAATCTTTGCAGAATGAAAGTTGTAGAGATTAGAAGTACAAGCATAACATAAAAGTAAGCTGGATGAATCTAACAGCAGATTGAAGATGACGGACGAAAGGGTCTGTGAACTTGAATACAAAGCCTTAGAAAGTACACAATTTGAAGAATAGATAAAGAAAATATTGAAAAGAGAAAAGCTTCTCAGTGACCTCTTGGAATACTGGAATAAGAGGAGATAGAGCTAGAATATGAGCAGAAACAAATATTTGAAAAATTAATTGTTGAAAGTTCTTCAAGTTTGGCGATAAATGGCAATCTTAAGATCCATGAGTGTTTGGTTGAGCTATTTACTTAACATAGAATTAATCATAGGTGTATTAAGTCCATTGGAAATAGATCCCAGTTAAAAATAAGAGTGGGAATGAGAGAGGGAGGAGCTGTACAGTACAGCACACATTCCCACAGACTTACCCTTAAGGGTGAAGCTAAAAACTTGCCATGGGACTCCAAATTACATTAAGCTGGGTGGTACTAATCTCATCTTACATGATAAAGTGATCATATTAAGTGTGGAATTGATCATATAGATAGGATTAAGTGTCAACGGGATCACATAAATAAGACCAAGTATCTGGCAATAGCAATAGATAGAATTACAAAGGAGAGAATGATCCAACATGGGAAGCAGGCCACACAGCAAACTCATAGAATGACAAATGCCCTAAACAGCACTCTGACCTCAGAATCAGCCCATAAGGCATTTGGATCTGGCTGAAAATCCCATGACAGCATTTCAGGCATGGAAAGCCAAGACATAGTGGCAAAAACAGTTCTGCATGAAGGGTCTCTGTGAGACGCCAGTGGAAAACAGGAGCCATCAAAGAAGGATGTGCTTTTCTCTGAATGGAGGAGAGAACTTCCATTTTGCATATGGCCCTTTCTAAATACTGATGGAGTTTGTGGACTCAGAAGTCATCAATAGCCTTGGAAGCTCATGTCAAGAGCCTTGCGTGATCACTGACATCAAAAATAAGAGTGTTGTTAAATCAACAGCAGGAGTCACAGTGCACTTACTTCCCATGTAGGACCTCTGTCCTTAATGAGGTGTACTATGAGAATTAATGATAAAACTTGTCTTCAAACTGTACTTTATACTTTGTGTGTCTGTGTGGGTGTAAACTGTTGAAATCTTTACTTAGTATAGAGTTGGTCTTCTGTATAAAAAGTCAATTAAAAATGAACCTTAATGAAGAATGGGATGGGAGAGGGAGCAGGAGGTTGGATGGAGTGGGAGTGGGAAGATGGGAATGGGGAGAAGAACCACTATATTCCTAAAAGCTGTACATATGAAATTTGTATTCATTAAATAACAACCTTCTTAAAAAATATCCATGAGGCTAAGTACACTCAAAGCAAAAGAAAATACAAGGAAACTCATACGTACTTCCATCACAGACAACCTTCTGAAAATTAAAGAGAAGGGAGTGGTTTTTAGCCTAGAGGTTAAGATACCTGTATTCAACTCCTGACTTCGACTCCTGGCTCTAGCTTCCTGCTAACGAAGACCTTAAGAGGTTGTGGTGATGGTTCAAGTAATCAGACCTGGGCCATTCATGTTGCAGATCTAGATTGAGTCCCCAGATCCTGGCTTCAACTGCAGTCCAGCCCCAGCCATTTCAAAGCATCTGGGGAGTGACCCAGCAGATGGAAAGTCTCCTTCTCTCTGGCTCTCAAATGAATTGAAAGTGGTGAATTAACCTGTGATTATAGAATGAACTGAAATTATGTTTCTGCAAAAATTAAAGAAATAAAAAAGCAAGGAAGGAAGGAGGGGAATTCAGGTATTGAAGGAGAGAGAGAGGGAGGGAAAGAAGTATGATTATCTTCTTAGAACTGTACCAATGAAATACATGAAATCTGTTCTCTTTATGTCAGTAATTTTTTTAAATTAAAAGAGAAAAGTTGAAATTGGTGATAGTAAAATAGCACATTACATACAGAATGTTTCAGTCTATTTGTGCTACTGCAGCAAATGCCATAGACTGGTAACTTATAATAAAAAAATTTATTTACATACAGCTCTAGAAACTGGAAAGTCCAAGATTAAGATGCCAATAAATTCAGTGCCTGGTAAAGGCCTCATCTCTCTGTTCCAAGCTGGTGCTTTGAATGATGAGTCCTCACATGGAGGAAGGCAGAGAGGCAATAAGGGCCAAATCCTGCATGAATCCTCTTTCATAAGACCTTAAACTCCATTCACTAAGGAGGATCCCTTATGACCTAAACATCTCCTAAACACTGCACTTGTTTTTTTAAAGATTTATTTATTTGAAAGGCAGAGGTACAGAGAAGCAGAGGCAGAGAGAGAGAAAAATTGACAAGTGAGATATTACATCAAATCGAGATGCTTCTGTACTGCAAAAGAAACACTCAGCAAATTGAAGAGGCAACTGACAGAATGGGAGAAATTATTTGTAAACTATACAACTAATAAAGGATTAATTAGCAGAGTATATAAAGAAATCAAGAAAATCAACAACAAAGCAAACTATCCCATTATTAAATGGACAAAGGATTTAAACAGGTATTGTTCAAAAGAGGAAATCCAAATGGCCAACAGACACATGAAAAAATGCTCAAGATCACTAACCATCAGAGAAATGCAAATCAAAACCACAATAAGGTTTCACCTCACCCATGTTAGAATGGCTTTCATACATAAATGAACAAACAACAAATGCTGGTGAGGATGTGGGGAAAATGGTACCCTAATCCACTGTTGGTGGGAATGTAAACTGGTAAAGCCACTATGGAAGACAGTATGGAGATACCCCAGAAATCTGAATATAGATGTACCACATGACCCAGCCATCCCACTCCTGGGAATTTACCCAAGGGAAATGAAATCAGCATATGAAAGAGTTATTTGCACCCCTATATTAGGGTTGTGAATGCAGCTCAATTCACAATAGCTAAGACATAGAATCAACCTAAATGCTTGTCAACTGAAGAATGGATAAAGAAATTATGGGATATGTACACTATGGAATATTACACAGTGGTAAAAAAAAATGAAATCTGGTCATTTATAACAAAATGGATGTATCTGGAAAACATCATACTTAGTGAAATAAGCCAGTCCCAAAGGGGCAAATATCACATGTTCTCTATGACCTGTGATAACTAATGGGGCACCTAAAACTAAATCTAGCCTAGGCAGCTCATGTCAAGAGCTGCTGGTGATCACTGATGTCATACATGAGAGTGTTAATTTTTAAAGTAACGAGTGTCACTGTGCACTAACTTCCCATGCAGGACCTCTGTCCTCAAAGAGTTGTATTATAATTATGTATAAGTGCTTGCAAAAGATATATCATTCCTGAGGGCTTCTTTAAAGTTAATTAAGTTTTTTTTTTTTTTTTTAAAAAGCACAGCAGACCCATAGAATGGCAGATGTCCTAAACAACACTCTGGCCTCAGAATCAGCCCTTAAGGCATGCGGATCCAGCTGAAAAGCCCATGAGAGTATTTCAGGCATGGAAAGCCAAGACACTCTGGGGGGGGGAGACCTAAATGAAAGATCTCCACGAGTGAGATCCCAGTGGAAAGAATGGGTCATCAAAGAAGGAGGTACCTTTCTCTGAAGGGAGGAGAGAACTTCCACTTTGACCGTGGCCTCGTCTAAATATGATCAGAGTCAGTGAACTCAGGGGGCTTCCATAGCCTTGGCAGCTCATGACAAGAGCCTAGGGTGATTACTGATGCCATAAACAAGAGTGTCAATTTGTTAAGTCAACAACAGGAGTCACTGTGCACTTACTCCTCATGTAGGATCTTTGTCCTTAGTGTGCTGTACATTGAGATTTAATGCTATAACTAGTACTCAAACAGTATTTTTCACTTTATGCTTCTGCGTGGGAGCAAACTGTTAACATCTTTACTTAATGTATGCTAAATTGATCTTCTGTATATAAAGAGAATCGAAAATGAATCTGGATGTGAATGGAAGGGGAGAGGGAGTGGGAAAGGGGAGGGTTGCGGGTGGGAGGGACATTATGGGGGGGAAGCCATTGTAATCCATAAGCTGTACTTTGGAAATTTATATTCATTAAATAAAAGTTTGAAAGCAAAAAAAAAAAAAAAGTAAAATTAACTTCAAGATGCAATGACTTTGAACAGCCCTTGTCTCGACTGCTGAAGAATCATTTTTGTTTTGTTTTGTTTTGTTTTTCTCTTTTGTGCAAATTGTTTAACTCTTTATTTAGTATAGAGTTGGTCTTCTGTGTATAAAGTCAATCAAAAATGGATCTTAGTGGAGAATGGGACTGGGAATGGGAGAGGGAGGAAATGGGGGGTGGGAGGGTGGGTATGGTGGAAAGAATCGCTATATTCCTAAAGTTGTACTTACGAAATGCATGAATTTGTATTCCTTAAGTAAAAGATTTTTTGGGAAAAAAAATATTTATTTATTTGAAAGCTAGAGTTACAGACAGGGAGACCCAGAGAGAGGAAGTGGGAGAGGGACACACACACGCGCGCGCGCACACACACACACACACAGAGAGACAGACAGACAGACAGAGAGACAGAGAGAGATCTTCCATCCACTGGTTCACTCTCTAGATGGCTGCAATGACCAGGGCTGGGCCAGACCAAAGCCAGGAGCTTCTTCCAGGTCTACATAGGTGTCAGGGGCCCAAACACCCTGGACATCTTCCACTGCTTTTCCCAGGCCTTAAGCAGAGATCTGGGTTGGAATTAGAGCAGCCAGGACAGGAAGTGGCACCCCTATGGGATGCTGACATCAAAGACAGAGTCTTTACCTGCTATGCCTCTGGCCCCCTGATTTAGTTATCTTAATATGCCACATTTTCTGTTGCTCTGGAAATAAGAACCTCTGTTCGGTACTGTTCAGAAAATATAATGTTTTTTTTAAAAGAACTATATATTTAAATTACATAATAAAAACACAAGCAGCATACAATTTCACATAGAAGTTTTAAAAGCACATAACAAGTTGCCTTGTTGAGGTAGCTAGCTAAACCATCACTGAGAACATCACAGCTGATGGTATATAACCACCTGTAAGGAAATTCCTACACTGAATTGGTGTTTTAGTTCAGCTAATCTTTAAGGTTTCTTCTGAATCATAGAGCTCAAGAAGTAACCTTGGAGGGTTTATCCCATGATATTTAGCCCACAGACAAAAATACTAGGCCCTGGGAGCTCTCCATGTATGTATCGTGGATGTCTGACATTTTGGGCATGCCTGGTGCACACTCTGATCTCTGGAATAGTTTTAAGACAATTTCAGGACTGCCAGAGTGTCTGATTGTCTCTTTCCCCTAGGTAGGCAGCATCGGCTATTCCTCAGTCATACCATATTAGGGACAAAATGAATGATTGCAAATCCAAAGCTGTCACAGAATACCTGCTTTCTGCTATCTAACAGCATAGTACTGACACTCTGTCCAGGCCATAGTCCCTGGTCTAGACAATTTGCATGCAAGTACTCCTTTACCAGGGCATTCTGTCAGGTAGCAGGAACCAATAGTCTTTCAGAGGAGGAATTCCTGGAGAAATTCTTACCAAGTGATTCCATAAACCCTCTCTACATATGTCTAGATCTCCATATAGTAAACTAAGACACAAGTAGAACTGTGCATTGAAATTAACATTAAATGAGAAAAAAAAAGTTAAAGTAGAGGTGCTGGAAGTGGAAAACAGTGTTCCAATTACTTTGCTTCGCAGATAATTGCATATTTTATGAGATAATTGTATGTTTAAAGGTATCAAATGTTTTTAGTGCTCACATGGGGAGTCACTTCTCTCTTAGTACTTATCCTCTTGATCAAAGAGGCCAGGACAATTTTGAATTCACAGTGGTCTAGGAAAAACTCTGCCTCAAATCTGCTACTGGGGCTGGCGCTGTGGCGTAGCGGGTTAAGCTGCCGCTTGCAGTGACGGCATCTCATATGGATGCTGGTTCAAGTCCTGTCTGCTCCTGTTCTGATCCAGTTCTCTGCCATGGCCTGGGAAAATAGTAGAAGATGGCCCAAGTCCTTGGGCCCCTGCACCCACGTGGGAGACCCAGAAGAAGCTCCTGGCTCCTGGCTTCAGATAGGCACAGCTCTGGCAGTTGCGGCCAATTGCGCAGTGAACCAGTGGATGGAAGACCTCTCTCTCTCTGCCTCTGCTTCTCTGTGTAACTCTGACTTTCAAATAAATAAATACAGCTTTTAAAAAATGCTACTGATTTATTGCTTAGTTCCTAAGATGTTGAGTTACTTCTAGATAAGATGCAAGGTCACACAGTGTACCAGTAAATACAGTGATGACTGAAATTATTTCATATGATATATGCTTTAGTGGGTAAGCAGAAAGAAAAAAGAACAGATGAATGGACAGGTAAATGGGAGAATAGTTTGCACTGGAATGAATAGCTCTGTAGGGAGTTGGTGGAGCCTACTGTTGAAATCTTAGAACTATCACACTTAGCCTCTCTGAATTTTGTATCAATTGTTAAATAAGACAAAACAATAGTCCTTTTTAATAGTAAAAATATAGATTGGAAGATATAGCTGTTATTATTGGTAAAGTGGATTTCCTGACACTGAGTCTCAGAATTAACAATAATATCCACCGAGTCATAAGCAATACGGTATGGGAACATGGGATTCATGGAAAATTCTTCCATTACGAGTGCAAAAGAAGATGCAGATCATTTCAAGAAGAAAGAGGGAGGCCATTCAAATCCTGCTTTTGTTTCCAAACTCAGTAGTCACATCATTCCAGCTCTCACGGGGAAGAATAGGGAAGGGTGGAATGTATTACAAAAACGACACTCCTTCCACAAAGCAGGAATACCAGGAGTGGAGAAGAAGCATTTCATTCCAACTCATCTCAAGGTGGGCTTTGAGAGAGGAGAATGAGTGCTTAGAGAAAAGACGATAAAATATTTCTCACTTTTTTGATGACAGAAACACTCTTAGCAAGATCCAAAGTGTTCTATTATTTCAGCCTACTTATGAGGGATCTTCAAAAGTTCATGGAAAATGTGTATTATCAAAGAAAGTATACATGGATTTCAGTTTTTTGCACCAAAGTAAACTTATTTTAACTCAATTTTTTGAACCAACTTTTTTTGTTAACTAACTATATTTGAATCTAATTGGCTTAGTGAAGTCTTCAGGTCATATACTACAATGTTGGGGAAAAATGTTACAGGCACATTTAAATATCCTCTGTGATATAGAAATGAAATGACCTCATCTAAGGTAATTTTAGCACAACAATGATGATTTCTCTCGCCGAGCTTGGTAAGAGTTCCAAGACCCAGAATAGAAATAAAACATCATTATTCATGGAAAGCAGCTGCTATTAGCATTGAATAGCAAATATCTAAGAACTTGCATAAGCAATAGCAGAATTCCTTTGGGACTGATCTTTTAGTGACAAACACCTGAGTAAGGCAAGCTGTCTCTTGGATTTTGTAACCACCACCATCTATCCTAGATGTGGATAGGAAATTAATATTTTTCATTATTCTAGAAGGCAGCCGCATAAACAAGACAAAACTTAATAACCTTGTCTATCAATCATTACTTATAGATGGACAAATGCGATATTGGACTTAGAACTATGGAAGAAGTTAGGAAGAATTGCAAGCAACACAAAAAAGATCTAATAATATTGCATGAATTCTGAACCAATCTCCATCTGCATATTTAGGATGAATCCTGGATGGAAGGCATTACTTTTAGCATGATTATTTTCAAATTTAAAATTAAAAACATATTTCCTTAATCACCACACGTAATTATAACCTGCATTATTTCTCTGAAGATGTTTTAAAGCTGCATGCAATGTAAATATAATTTGGTTGGATACATAACTGATATTGATATCAGGCAGAGACTAGTTTATAGTTAGAACATGCAAATTACATGCAGTGCCCCAATTTTGATCCTCTCCATAATGACTAAGGCTGTTGCCTCTGAGATCAAATTTCCAAATGAAACAAATGGAAAAGATGATGAGAGACTGTCTTTTGATTACTATACAAGCTACAGTGAAGACAAACCATCAATGAGAAAAGTGATTAACAACACCTCTGCCAGTTGACACGGAGTTATTCCCTATTTCAATTTCTCCAACACTCATGAGAAAAACAAACAGCATAAAATATATAATTTGATAAACATGTTAGCTTTAATGTTGGTTATCAACATCTGATTTTAACATTTAAAATATAGTCTGTCAAATCTACAATATCCACCTTCCAGAGTTTCTAAAACAATCAAAACATCAAGGGTATTTACATGACAACAAATGTTGTTATCCATGACGTTAGATATGTAGTCTTGTGTGTGCTGTGATTTATTTTTTTGGGTCCAATCAATATATTTCCCACACTTATAACTGAAATTCTATCCATTCTTTGCTTTCAGGAACTCCCTCTATGGCTTTTTACTTCCTGTTATCCTATAAAAGCAACCAATATTTATTGAACCTGACAATTCCAGACAGAGTACAGGTTGCTGAGGTTACAAAGAGGAATAAGAGCCATTCCCCACCCCCAGGTAGTAAAAATACTCCTCAGAGGAGTATCATTAAATCCCTAACACCTTAGTGAGAATTAGTTTTATCGATTTTTTCCTGCAAGAGATACCGAAGGATAAAAAGGTAGTTGGAAGGTGATTGCACTCTGGATTTGAAAAGACAAGGAAAGGAAGGATTTTGAAATGGGGATTTGGAATGTACATCTCCTAGCAGTAATGAACGACTTTCCTGAAAGACATTCATCTCTAAGTTTTATCAAGAATAAATTCCAAATGCATGAAATGTAACAGTAATTATGCAAAAGCTCTAGCTGCTCTAGTAATATATAGTCTTATTTCTTCTCAACTACGAGCTAGAAGCAGGTTCTGTTGACATACTTCAATTAGTAAAAGTCAGGTCAGGGTAAGGTGAAGAAAGCCCTCCATTCAGAGGCAGAATTGCACAAGTTTCAATCCAAACGCTGCTGTTTATTACAAGTGTGATCTGAATCTCTTATTGGTCCTGAAACTGTTTCCTCATCTATAAAATCAGGCCAAGAATGGATAATGTATGCAAAGCAATAAGCAAAGTTCCAGGCTCGTAACAGGTGTTTCATAAATATTGTGCCCTTTTCTTTACACAATACTGTAGCCAGTCTTCATACCTTATCAGGGTATCCATAAGATCAAAACTATTTTCATAAAGATACTAAAATAACATTTTCCTTTTTTTCCCTCATCCTACAAGTTTACAGTAGAGTGGGATGTCACAATAGATTGAATGTAGAAGCATATATGAGACCAGTTGTATTCTATTAAGCTAGACATTGAAGAGATTCGCCAAAATGTAAAATAACGTCACACTTGCCACTGGTATTTTTTATTTTTGAAAATGCGGGGCTTTTGTTACAAATATGCTACTATTTTAATATCTAATGGATTATTTTTCATTTTAAGTGAAGTGAGTAATAAATATTATTTTAATATTTGTCACTTCATTTCTAATGCACCAAACATTGATGCGTATGATTCATTCAAATGAAAACTCTTTGGGTGCTCACATTTCAGAAGGACTGAGCACAATCACTGAAATTCTTAACATGTCCCCAATCTAATTTTTTTAAAGATAAATTTTATTTATTTGAAAGAGTTACAGAGAGAAGTAGAGACAGAGGTCTTCCATTTGCTAGTTCACTCCCCAGATGGCCACAATGGTCGAAGCTGAGCCAATCTGAAGCCAGGAGCCAGGAGCTTCCTCTGGGACTCCCATGAGGGTGAAGGGGCTCAAGGACTTGGGCCATCTTCCACTGCTTTCCCAGGCCATAGCAGAGAGCAGAATCGTAAGTGGAGCAATTGGGACTAGAACTAGTGCCCATATGAGATGCCGGCGCCTCAGGCCAGGGCTTTAACCCACTTCGCCACAGCGCTGGCCCCCCAATCTAATTTTAGATCCCTGAATTTCCTCTATTTACTTGTTTACTCTCCATAATTAACAAGTATCAACTGACTTAAGTCTTTACTCATTCTCATTTTAAGTCCTGTAGTTTCTTGGCAGAAGAGTGACTATGTCAGGAACCAGCCAAAATGTGGGCAAAGAGAAAAGACAAGACCTTGGGGTTTTTGTCAAATAGTTCATTAATTCTAAAAAATTGTTAACTTTTAATGGCTAAATAATATTTTCCATTGTACTTGTTAAAATATGATTTATTCAGATACAGTAAAATTCTCCATTTTGGTGTATGGTTCTGTGAACTTTAACATGCAAACCAGCAGTGTTTCCACAACCAAGACCCAAAAAGTTTCCTTGTACACCTTTGAAGTCAACTCCCTTCACCCCCAGCCCAGTCGCTGGCAGTCACTCGTCTGATTCGCATCATTATGGTTTTTCATTTTCCAGAGTGTCATACAAATGGAACTGATCATGATATGGCATTTTGAGTTTGACTTCTCTCGATTAGCAATACGCATTTGAAACTCATCCATGTGGTTGTATGTATCAATAGCTTGCTCCTTTTTATTGACAAACTGTATTACGTTGAATGGATGGAGGAATCAGTTTGTTTATCCAGTCACTAGCTGACAGATATATGGGCTTTTCAATTCTGGAGAAATGATAAATAGAGATGCTATTTAAAAAAAAAAAAAACCACATACAAGTTTTTGTCTGGGCATATGTTTCCCTTTCCCATCAATAAATATCTACTAAGAAATATTTGAACTGTTTCACAAAGTAGCTGTAACAATGATTTTTCCAGCAGGCATGCCTTTGTTAGAGATTTTAGGACTTTGATAATAAGAAAGTCTACCTCGTATTGGAAAATTTTGTTTATAAAGAGTAAAGAGAGTCCTGGGGCCAGTGCTGTGGTGCAGCCTAAAGCGCGGGCATCCCATGTGGGCGCCGGTTCTAGTCGCGACTGCTCCTCTTCCAATCCAGCTCTCTGCTGTGGCCTGGGAAAGCAGTAGAAGATGGCCCAAGTCCTTGGACCCCTGCACATGTGGGAGACCTGGAAGAAGCTCCTGGCTCCTGGCTTCGGATTGGCGCAGCTCCAGCCATTGCAGCCAACTGGGGAGTGAACCATCAGATGAAGACCTCTCTCTCTCTCTCTCTCTCTCTCTCTCTCTCTCTCTGCCTCTCCTCTTTCTGTGTAACTGACTTTCAAATAAATAAATCTTTAAAAAAAAAGTAAAGAGCAGGCATTTAGGAGTATAAATGCATTCTGATTTTCATCTTAAATTTAATTCCAAGGAGAGGCATTTGGCACAGCAGTTAAGATGCCACTTGGACTGCCTGCATCCCATATCAGAGTGCCTAGCTCTGCTCTCAAGTCCAGCTTGCACTCTGGGAGAAAGCAGGTGATGGCTCTAGTACTTGGGTCCATGCCACTGACATGGGAAACCAGGACTGAGCTCCCAGCTCCTGTCTTAAGTCTACTCCAGCCCCAGCTACATTTGAGGAGGGGAGTGAAACAATGAATTAGATCTCTCTCTTTCAAGAAAAAAAAATTTAATTAAATTAATTTAATTCTGAGGAACTAGGTAAAAACTAATGCAACTGTTGCTTTTCAATTTTATGAATTACAAAATATTATTTATATTTTATTGCCCACTATAAAATATGAGCTTACCCATGCTTTGTAGTACTGTCTTTTTGTCTGTCATCACCCTAAAATATTAAAAAAGCTTGCAGAAAACATTCTTTTCCCCACTTAAACAAGGGAGTGACCACTGGAGAGTTTAAAATCGTGACCCTAACAATGTGATTTTATCTGTTTTTCAATAAAACCTTAATGAGCCAGTTAGAATCAATGTCTAGATCATGGAGTAGTAGTTGCCTTCACTCTCAAAATCACACAGAGCCAAAGGAGATTATTACTAGGATAAGAGACCTGAGAATTGAGGAAAGACACATTCTCTAAGGTTCAGTTTTTCTGTCAATAGCTAGAATTGTGGAATCTATATTTTTTTATAAGACACTATTCAAAATCTTGTAAGCTATCTTGAGTTGCAGGTACCTCTTTCACACATTTCTTACAACTCGAGTTTCTGTATTAGTACATTAGATTGCAACAGTAAGTCACGTGGTTCTTTTTGAGAATGATGGTTAGAAATTGGGCTTCATAATCATATCATGTTGAGTACTACCATAAGAGAAAATGTCTTTTCATTGGCCATATGAAGGTCTAATCACTTGGCTACAAGGATAACTATCAGTGTTCAAGTGAATGTATTTAATAATATTAAGTTAAATTTTAACTCCGACAATATTTTACAGAGAAAATGCCTACTTCAAAACAATTGTTTATAAGTCTATTCTTTTTTAGCTGTTTTGGCAAATGTTGACATCTCTTTTCAAAATTTCAAAAGTCCATGGGGCCTGTGCTGTGGCGTAGTGGGTAAAGCTACTACCTGCATTGCTGGCATCCCATATGGGAGCCTATTCAAGTCCAGGTTGCTCCACTTCCAATCCAGCTCCCTCTTAGTGTGCCTGGGAAAGCAGAAGAAGATGGCCCAGGTTCTTGGACTTTAAGGAACTTATGGCTTCTGTAATTTGAAGCAATACAGCCTGTCCTCCTCAAAATGGGCTTATGTTAAAAATAATCTCCCTTCTTACTTTTCCCTCTCCAAAAATTCTTGTTTTGTCGTCTGACTAGCCAAGAAGAAATTTGATTACTAAATAAAATAATTCATACTAAGGTGTGAATGACTGATATATTCAAACTACCTGTGTGAACTATTTTTTATTAGTTCTCCCAAATCTATTTCCATCCTTCTCCATCTTGTTCTATGATCTTTAAAAGGTTACGTGAGCTGTATCAAAGAGTCATCTGGCCTCTGTCTTCCTATCAGGTTTGGCTAATGAAAGGTACTGACAATTATGAACAGTGTGATCAAGATAACTATTTGCCAAGTTGCCACTATGCTGTATCACCATGGGTTGTCAAAATCCTCTAATCAAAGGCCAACTCTTCTCTCAAGCAACCCTTTCATCTAGGTGTTTATACATTCTAGTAACTGTGAAGTCCTCTTGCCTCTTTGGGCCTATATGCTTCCCAGTGTTTCTAGGCTTAGAGTTTTGTACCATCCTTTGTTGAATTCCCTTAACTCTGCCCACATCTTCGCTAATAGTACATTTAATAAACTTTCCCTATTTATCCCATTTAGTGTGCCATCTTTTCCTCTGCTAAGATGCTAGCAGAGATCCTAGAAATGAAGAAAACTGTGCCTGAAGTTGTGATATGTTAAAAATGTGTCTGAAGTAAAAACTAAAAAGAAAGCTTTTACAGTAGATTTGATCAAGCAGAAGAGGGAATCAGTGAACTCAGGGGCATAACATTTGAAATAATCCAGTTATAGGAGCAAACATATTTCAAAAAATTAAGAAAGTTTGTGGCAATTTTAGGATATTATCAAGCTACCTTGGAAGGAGAGAAGGAAGGGAACCAGAAAACACTTTTAAAGAAGTAATGGCTGTAAACGTCTTCAAATGGGAGAAATATGACAACATTTAGGTACAGGAAATGCAGAAGACTCCAATCAAAGTTAACCAAAAGAAACATTCACCAAGACAAGCATAAAATCAAAAAGAAAAGAAAAAGAAAATTCTGAAAGCAGAAAAAGACGCATATCAAATACAAAAGAGTCCCAAAGTGGATATCAGTAGAATTCCCAGCAGAAGCATGGTAGACTAGGAGACAGTCGGGACAATGTATTTGAAATGCTAAAAGAAAGTAACTGCCAATGGAGAATACTTCAGCCAGAAAAATTGCCCTTTGGAAATGAAATAAAAATAAAAACATTCCCAGAAAAAAAAACTAAGCCAATTTATCAGCACTAGGTCTGCCTTATAGGAATTGCTAAAGGGAATTTTTTTAAGCTGTAAGAAAAGGCCAGTAATTAGTAATGTTAAAAAACATGAAAACAGACTGTACATTGAGATTTAATGCTATAACGAATACTCAAACAGTATTTTTCACTTTGTGTTTCTATATGGGTGCAAACTGTTGAAATCTTTACTTAATATATGCTAAACTAATCTTCTATATATAAAGATAATTGAAAATGAATCTTGATGTGAATGGAAGGGGAGGGGGATTGGGAGAGGTGAGGGTTGCAGGTGGGAGGGAAGTTATGGGGGGAAGCCATTGTAATCCATAAGCTGTACTTGGGAAATTTATATTCATTAAATAAAAGTTAAAAAAAAAAAACATGAAAACATAAAACTCAACAAATAAGTAATATTCAACTTCCAAATACTCTAAAACTGTAATGGTGATATGTAAATCATTTCTGGTACAGAGATAAAAAATAACTATCAAAAAATATAGATAAAGGCTGGCACCATGGCTCACTTGGCTAATCCTCCACCTGCAGGACTGGCATCCCATATGGTTGCCGGGTTCTAGTCCCGGTTACTCCTCTTCCAATCCAGCTCTCTGCTGTGGCCCCGGGAAGGCAGTGGAGGATGGCCCAAGTGCTTGGGCCCCTGTACCCGCGTGGGAGACCAGGAAGAAGCTCCTGACTCCTGGCTTCGGATCGGCGCAGCGCCGGCCATAGATGCCATTTGGGGGGTGAACCAACGGAAGGAAGACCTTTCTCTCTGTCTCTAACTCTGCCTGTCAAAAAATATATAGATAGATAAAATAAATTTTTTAAAAGCCTTATTTATTTATTTATTTGAAAGGCAGAGTTACAGAGAGAGGAAAGGAGAGACAGAGAGAGAGAGATCTTCCATCTGCTAGTTCACTCCCCAAATGGCCACAATGACATATAATGATATATAATGATATATAATGACATATAATGATAAAGATATCGAATCATCAAGAAGATATAGCCATTGTAAAAATATATGCACACAATATCAGGGTAACTAATACATGAAACAAACAGTAAAGAATCTGCTGGAAAAAGCAGCTTGCAGTATAATAATAGAAGACTTTAATTCCTCCCACTTAACAGTGAAGAGATCATTCAGACAAAAAAATCGCTGAGGAAATATCAGACTTAAACTATACTGTAGACCAAATGCACCTAGCTGACATATATGCAACATTCTATCAAAGAGCAAAAGAATACTCATTCTTCTCAAGCACACATGAAGTGTTCTCCAGGCTGCATCATATGTTAGGCCACAGAACAAGTTCAAATAAATTTATTAGTGAAAGATATCAAGCATGTTTTCTGAGCAAAATGGTTTGAGACTAGAGAACAATAAAAGTAGAAATCTAGGAAAATGTATAAATATGTGCTACTTATACAACATGACCCTAAACAACTAATGAGTAAAAAAAAAAAAAAAAAAAAAAAAAAAAAGAAATCAAAAAAGGGGGACTCCAAGATGGCTGAATAATGAGAAGTCATACTGGCTTCAGCTGCAGTAGGATATCAAAACAAACAAACAAAAAAAAAAAAAAAGAAAAAAGAAAGGGTCATGTTTCCAGGGGACTGACTGACAGAAGTTTTCAGTGTGGAAGTGACAGAACAGAGACTCTGTGGGACAGCGAAGAAAGAGGACAGACATGCTTCTGTGGCTGGCCACATGGTGCAGCCAACTGCTAGCTAGGAGTCATCATCTTCCCAAGTCAAGATAGGAAGAATGGCCATGCACCATGCCCCTGGCAGCTGCAGCAGAGGGAGAATTCCACACTCAACCATTGACTTGAATTCCAGCCTGAGGAAGGGGCTGGGTCTGAAGAACTGCTCGGCTCTGAGAAGGGAAGCCATATCGCCTCCCTCCATTTCCCCCGCCCCTGCAAAGCGCCAGACTCGACTGTGCAAAGTTGTGCACTGATCCCTGTACTGCTGCTACCAGAAGTGGTGAGAGCCAGAGTCAAGGCAGCTTGGAGGGAGGATAATAGATCCCTGCATCCTACAACTGTGGGAGCTATGGGCATAAGTCCCAGGGCAGCCCTCACTCTATAGGATCCAGATGGGCTGCCTTCAACTTCTTGGGTCTACTACCATCAGCAACAGCCCATAAAAAATCTTGGTGTGACCCGAGAAAGTTCTCTCTTCATCTCCTAGTTCATGGTGTTGTGAACCCTGGATACGAATTCCTGCGATACCCTTATCATGCCATCTGAGAACTGGAGGCAGTTTCATTTGTGCCTCGTGGAACTGCACTGTTAGTATTGCAATCTTGTGAGTAGTTTACACTCACTCACAGTATCTGGAGTACTCTATCTGCAACACTTTTCTTCTGAGAGCTGGCTACCACTATACACAACACCTGACTCACACCCTAGGAGATCTGGGTAATGACCCCCACTGTACCCGGCAACACCAGCACTGTGACAATCAGTACCAATTTCCTCAAACCCTCTGGAATCTTCCTGGTGTGATGTAGGAAAGAATCTACCTGCATTCCATCTCTCCGGATCCATCTCTGCCAGTGCAAATTATCCTGTATATATTATTGTCACCCTGTAGCACTAAAGCAAGGTTTGGTTCTGGGATTAAAGCTGTTGATGTTATAAGCCCAAGTACCAGTTGCACACTCTTAGCAGGACCTGAGGAAGGGCCCATCCACATCACACAGTCCTAAAGCCACAGCTGTTGGTGCCACGAGCCCCAGCATCACTCAGGCTTGCAAATGGGAAAAGGGTACAACCCCATTTGTCTCCCTCAATACCAAGAACAAGGCCCTGGCCATCCGAATCCCCAGTGTAACTTACATCAAACTCTGTGGTGACTGAAAATACACATGCTAGGAAGCCAACATTCACCTCAAAGTCACACTTCTATCCCTACCTCTATAAACTGCAGTGGACTAGACATCCATGGGACTTATAGACCCAGCTTACTTAATTAAAACAAAAGAAATAACTTAGAGGCTACACTTCTGGGCTCGCCTGGAAGTCAAAAGCCAAAGCAGCCAGCCAAGCAATACCCCGCATTACATCTAAACCGTAACTATTTTAAAATAAAGCATATTACATAAAAAGGGACTATTATACCAGATGTGAAGAGTCAACATAAGGACACAGGAAACATGAAGAAGCAAGGTAACATGACACCTCCAAAAGAACAGACTAGTTCTCCAGAATTAGATCCTTATCTGAAGGAAATATATGGAATGCCAGAAATAGAATTCAAAATAATAATTGTAAGGAAACTCAATGCAATACAAGAGAATACAGATAGACAGCATAAATAAAGGAGGAAATCAATGAGTGAAAGGAGTGAAAAATTCACTAAGGAGTTAGAAATCGTTAAAAAGAATGAAATACTGTGGAATACTACTCAGCAATAAAAAAGACTGAAATCCTCTCTTTTGCAACAAAATGGATGCAAATGGAAATCATTATATTTAGTGCAATAAGCCATTCCAAAAATGACAAATATCATATGTTCTTCCTGATATGTGGTAACTAATAGAGTACCTAAAATGTAATGTATAGGAGTGAAATTGACATTTTGAGATTTGATGATTGTTATAGCCCTTGTTTCTACTGTTGAGTAACAGTGTTTTCAATTTTCTTCTTACTATTTGTTGAACTCTTTACTTAGTGTAGGGTTAATCTTATGAGTATAAAGTAAACTGAAAATAGATCTTTGTAAAAATTAGCAATGGGAATAGGAGAGAGAGGTGGAAGAAGCATGGGAACGTGGGCAGGAGGGAAGTTATGGGGGGGAAGCCATTGTAATCCATAAACTGTACTTTGGAAATTTATATTTACTAAATAAAAGTTTTTAAAAAGTTGCCAATCATTTTCAAACACTTACAAAACATTAATGAAGAAAAATACTTCCAAGCTATTTTGTGAGGTCAGCATTATCTTGACTTGAAGTCAAACAAAAACACTACCATCCTCAGTACATTAAGTGCTTGAGCCATTGCCCCTATTGGGGGGACTAGGATGGACATTCTGGCTACTGGTTTTGATCTGGCCCAGTTCAGGCCTTTGCAGCTATTTAGAGCGAACCAGCAGATGGAAGACACCCCCGCCCCTTCTCTCTCCTCTCTCCGTGTGTGTGTGTGCGTGTGTGCATGCATCTTTGCGATGCTCAGCTTTTAGCTTTTCAAATAAATATTTTTTTGACAGGCAGAGAGGACAGTGAGAGAGAGAGAGACAGAGAGAAAGGTCTTCCTTTTGCCGTTGGTTCACCCTCCAATGGCCGCCGTGGCCAGCGCGCTGTGGCCGGCGCACCGCGCTGATCCGATGGCAGGAGCCAGGTACTTAACCTGGTATCCCATGGGGTGCAGGGCCCAAGCACTTGGGCCATCCTCCACTGCCTTCCCGGGCCACAGCAGAGAGCTGGCCTGGAAGAGGGGCTACCGGGACAGAATCCGGAGCCCCGACCAGGACTAGAACCCGGTGTGCCAGCACCGCAAGGCGGAGGATTAGCCTAGTGAGCCGCAGCACCGGCTTCAAATAAATATTTTTAAAAAGAATAAAAGAATCTACATAATTTACAATAGCCAAAGAAAAGTAAAATACTTATGAATAGACTTAACAAAGGAGGTGAAAACTATAACATTTTTTTTTACCTTTTATTTAATGAATATAAATTTCCAAAGTACGACTTATGGATTACAATGGCTTCCCCCCCATACCGTCCCTCCCACCCACAACCCTCCCCTTTCCCACTCCCTCTCCCCTTCCATTCACATCAAGATTCATTTTCGATTATCTTAATATACAGAAGATCAGCTTAGTATACATTAAGTAAGGATTTCAACAGTTTGCTCCCACACAGAAACATAAAGTGAAAAATAATAGATGATTTTTTTTAAATGATGATGAAATCAGATCAGACCTATTGTCATGTTTAATCCCAGTGAGAGTCAAGCTGGGAATTGATAATTTCTTTTTTTTTTTTTTTACAGAAGATCAGTTTAGTATGCATTAAGTAAGGATTTCAACAGTTTGCACCCCCAAAGAAACACAAAGTGAAATATATTGCTTGAGTACTCGTTATAGCATTAAATCTCAATGCACAGCACATTAAGCACAGAGATCCTACATGAGGAGTAAGTGCACAGTGACTCCTGTTGTTGACTTTACCAATTGACACTCCTGTCTATGGCATCAGTAATCTCCCCATGCTCCAGTCATGAGTTTCCAAGGCTATGGAAGCCCTCTGAGTTCTCCGACTCTTATCTTGGAAAACTACAACATTTAAAAAAGAAATTGAAGAAGACACAAATACTAAGGAAAAAAATAATCCATCATCATAAATTTGACAAATTAATACTGCTAAGACTCCGTATAGCCCTGTCTAACTACAGATGGAGTTTGTGGACTCAAGAGGCTTCCACAGCCTTGGCAGCTCATGACAAGAACCTCGGGTGGCCAATGAAATAAAAAATAAGAGTGTTAATTGTTAAATCAACAATAGGAGTAACTGGACACTTACTCCCCATGATGGACCTCTGTCCTTCATGATGCGTACTATGAGAATTAACAGTAAAACTAGTCTTCAAACTGTACTTTATACTTTGTATGTCTGTGTGGGTGCAAACAGTTGAAATCTCTACTTAATATAGAGTTGTTTTTCTGTATATAAAGTAAATTAAGAACAAATCTTGATGAAAAATGTAATGGGAGAGGGAGTAGGAGATGGGATGGGAGTGGGGATGGGAGGGTGGGAATGAGGGGAAGAACCACTATATAAGTATGAAATTTGTATTCATTGAATAAAAAACTTCTAAAAAAGACTCTCTATAATCCAAAGCAATCTTTTTTAGCATTCCAATAACATTTTTCACAGAAATAGAAAAAAGTCGTAAAATTCATATGTAGTTACCAAGAAGCCTGAGTAGTGTAGACAAATTAAGTAAATAAAATAATGGTGAAAATATCAGACTACTTTATTTCAAGCTATATTATAAAATTATAGCAAGGGGCCTGTGTTGTGGTGTAGCAGGTAAAAGCCACTGCCTGCAGTGCCAGCATCCCACATGGGCACCAGTTTGAGTCCTGGCTGCTCCACTTCTGATCCAGCTCTCTGCTATGGCCTGGGAAAGCAGTAGAAGATAGAAGATTCTCTCTCTCTCTCTCTTTCTCATTCTGCTTTTCAAATCAATAAATAAATCTTTTTTAAAAATATAGTTATAGCACAGCAGACTCATGGAATGGCAGATGTCCTAAACAGCACTCTAGCCTCGGAATCAGCCCTTAAGGCATTCGGATCTGGCTGAAGAGCCCATGGGAGTATTTTAGACATGGAAAGCCAAGACACTCTGGCAAAAAAAAAAAACCCTAAATGAAAGATCTCTGCCAGTGAGATCCCAGTGGAAAAAACGGGCCATCAAAGAAGGAGGTACCTTTCTCTGAAGGGAGGAGAGAACTCCCTCCCACTTTGACTATGACCTTGTCAAAATAAGATCAAGTCGGCGAGCTCAGGGGATTTCCATGGCCTTAGGAACTCATGACTAGAGCCTGGGGAGATTGCTGACGCCTTAAACAAGAGGGTCAATGTGTTAAGTCAACAACAGGAGTCACTGTGCACTTACTCCTCATGTAGGATCTCTGTCTTTAATGTGTAGTTCAATGTGAATTAATGCTATGACTAGTGCTCAAACAATATTCAGCACTTTGTTTTTTGTTTGTTTGTTTTGGTTTTTTTTTTTTTTTTTTACAGGCAGAGTGGACAGTGAGAGAGAGAGACAGAGAGAAAGGTCTTCCTTTGCCGTTGGTTCACCCTACAATGGCTGCCGCGGCCGGTGCGCTACAGCCGGCGCACCGCGATGATCCGATGGCAGGAGCCAGGTACTTATCCTGGTCTCCCATGGGGTGCAGGGCCCAAGCACTTGGGCCATCCTCCACTGCACTCCCTGGCCACAGCAGAGAGCTGGCCTGGAAGAGGGGCAACCGGGACAGAATCCAGTGCCCTGACCGGGACTAGAACCCGGTGTGCCAGCACCGCAAGGCGGAGGATTAGCCTAGTGAGCTGCGGCGCCAGCCTGCACTTTGTGTTCTGTGTGGGTGCAAACTGATGAAATCTTTACTTAATATATACTAAATCAATCTTCTGTATATAAAGATAATTGAAAATGAATCTTGATGTGAATGGAATGGGAGAGGGAACAGCAGATGGGAGGGTTGCGGGTGGGAGGGAAGTTATGGGGGTGAAAAGCTATTGTAATCCATAAACTGTACTTTGGAAATTTATATCAACTAAATAAAAGTTAAAAAAAATAGTTATAGCAAACAAGAGTGCATAGCACAGGCATCAAAGTAGACACATAGACCAATAGAACAGAATACAGAGCCAGGAAATGAACATAGTCACTTACAGTCAACTGATTTTTTGCAAAGTATCAAGAACCCACAATGGGGAGACAATATTCTCTTCAATTAAAAATGTTTGGAAAACTGGATATTCATAGAAAAAAAACTAAACTCTTATTTCACAGCATATACAAAACTGAACCAGAAATGAAGTAAAGATTTTAACATATCACTTGAAATTGTAAAACTGCTAGAAGAGAACATAGGGGAAAAGCTATAATATTGGTCTGGACAATTTTTAATTTGACCACAAAATCTTGGGCAATAAAAACAAAAATTGGGGCCAGCACTGTGGCGTAGCAGATAAAGCCATTGCCTACAGTGCCGGCATCCCATGTGGGCGCTGGTTCAGGACCTGGCTGCTCCTCTTCTGATCCAGCTCCATGCTAATACACCTGAGAAAGCAGCAAAAGATGGCCCAAGTCGTTGGGCCCCAGTACCCACGTGGGAAACCTGGGGAGGGAGTGCTCCTGGCTTCAGATCAGCTCAGCTCCAGCCCTTGTGGCCATTTGGGGAGTGAGCCAGCAGATTGAGAACCTCTCTCTCTTCTCTCTCTCTCTCTGCATCTCCTTTTTTCTGTGTAACTCTGACTTTCAAATAAATAAATCTTAAAAAAATTTGTGCAAAATTTCCTTCGAAGGACTAAATGGAATTACCATATGCCCCAGCAATCCCACCACTGTGTGTTTATATAAAAATTTATAAACATATCATAAATATATATAAATTAATCAGTGAATCCAAGAGATACCTGTATATCCAAGAGATATCTGCAGGCTCATATTCATTGCAGCATTATTCACAATGGCCAAGATGTGAAATCAAGGGCCGGCGCTGTGGCATAGTGGGTAAAACTGCCACCTGCAGTGCCGACATCCCATATGAGCACCAGTTTGAGTCCTGGCTGCTCCTCTTCTGATCCAGCTCTCTGCTATGGCCTGGGAAAGCAGTAGAAGATGGCCCAAGTCCTTGGAATCCTGCACCCACGTTGGAAGACCTGGAGGAAGCTCTTGGCTCCTGGCTTAGGATCAGCGCAGCTCCTGCCGTTGCGGCCATCTGGGGAGTGAACCAGCGGATGGAAGATCTCTCTCTGCCTCTCCTTCTTTTTCTGTGTAACTCTTTCAAATAATAAATAAATCTTTAAAAAAAAAGATGTGAAATGTCCATCAGTGGATGAATGGATAAGGAAATTTATTGGAGTCAACGCTGAGGCTTAGCAGGTAAAGCTGCTGCCTACAAAGCCGGCATTCCATATGGGCACGGGTTCGAGTTCCAGGGGCTCTACTTCAGATCCAGCTCCCTCTTAATGTACCTGGGAAGAGAGAGAGATAGCTAAAGTGTTTGGGCCCCTGTACCCAAATGCGAGACCTAGGAGAAGCTCCTGGCTCCTAGCTTTGGATCAACTCAGTTCCAGCTATTGTAGCCATTTGGAGAGTGAACCAGCAAGTGGACGTTCTCTTTCTCTCTGTCTCTCATTCTGTCTCTCTCTCTCTCCCCCTCCCTCTCTCTCTCTCTCTTTGTGTGTGTGTTGTATAACTCTGCCTTTCGAATAAATAAATCTTAAAAATAAATTTATTATACATACACAATAGAATACTATTCAGCCTTTAAAAGAATGAAATTCTGTCATTCATGACAACATGATAAACCCGGAGACATTAGGCTGAGCGAAATAAACTAAGCACAGAAAGACAAATACCAGACGATCTCCCTTATGTGTAAAATTTACAACAATAAAACTCAGAAGCGAAGAGCAGAATCGTGATTAGCGGAGTCTTGGAGATTGGGTGGAGGGGAAAGGAGAGATATTGGTGAAGGAATACATAATTTTGTTAAGCAAGAGCAATGTTTGAAATCTATTTCACGGCCGGCGCCGCGGCTCGCTAGGCTAATCCTCCGCCTTGCGGTGCAAGCACACCAGGTTCTAGTCCCAGTCTGGGCACCAGATTCTGTCCCAGTTGCCCCTCTTCCAGGCCAGCTCTCTTCTGTGGCCAGGGAGTGCAGTGGAGGATGGCCCAAGTGCTTGGGCCCTGCACCTGCATGGGAGACCAGGAGAAGCACCTGGCTCCTGCCATCGGATCAGCGCTGTGCACCGGCCGCAGCGCGCCGTCCACGGCGGCCATTGTAGGGTGAACCAACGGCAAAAAGGAAGACCTTTCTTTCTGTCTCTCTCTCACTGTCCACTCTGCCTGTCAAAAAAAGAGAAAGAAATCTATTTCATAGTAATACAGTTAACAATAATGTATTATCTATTTAAAAATTGCTGAGAGTAAATTTCAAATTTTTCCACCACAAAAGTAAGTATAGTAGTTCTTCTTTATCTGCAGTTTTGCTTTTCCTGGTTTCAACTGCCTGTGGTTAACCATGGTATATTCCTGATAAACAATTCATAAGCTTTAAATCTCGGGCCATTCTAGGTATCATGATGAAATCTCCCAACATTCCATAAAGACCCACCCAGGAAGGGAATCGTTTTATTGTCTCTTGTTTCCACATATTATATGCTGTTCATTCTTTAATCCTTTAAGTAACCTGTGCAGTTTTCAAATCAACCATCATGGTATCATAGTACTTGTGTTCAAATAACCCTTATTTTACATAATAATGGCCCCCAAACCCAAGAATAGTGATGCTGGCAATTTGGATGTTTCAAAGAAAAATTTCCTTTAAGATAACAGGTGAAAAATATGAAAGAATATTTTGAGAGAGAAGAGACCACACCATTATTATAGCATATTGTCATAATAGCTTTATTTCATTGTTAGTTATTATTAATTTTATATTGTACCTAATGTGTACATTAAGCTTTATGCTATGTATGTATAGATAGGAAAAAGTATAGTGTGTATAAAGTTCAGTACTATCCACAGCTTTAGTCATCTGAATCTTAGAACAAATCACCCATGGATAAGCAAGAACACTATACGTGAAGAGATGGATATGTTAATTAACTTGATTTATTCATTCCATATTGTATCTGGCTATCATAAGGTCACTTTGTAACCCATATATACACATCACTGTACTGTGTCCATTTACAATAAAATAATAAAAGAAGGACCAAATATTTTGTGAGTACATTGAGGAAAACCCATAAAGCATTCTGTGAAGAAAATCACAAAACTTTGCTAAGAGACAGAAAGGACAAAAAAAGAAAAGCTACATAAATGCAGAGATGTGTCATCCCAGAAGACAATTATGTAAAGACGTGCCCATGACACATTCTTCTCTTGGCATTTATGCTAGAACCCTCCCCTGGTTTTTCTGTTGTCTTGCCAGCTATTTTCCAGGCGTCTTTCCTGGGGTCTCCTTTTCCAGGAAATTCTGAAGGATTTGCTCCTTAATTTACTCCTCTATTTGCATTCTCCTGAGCAAACTCACCTTCTCTTATGGTTTTAAAGATTAACTATGTGTTGACACCAGCCCTGACCTCTCCCCTGACTGCCAGAGTCATATATCCAACCATTTGTTTGACATGTCACATGGATAAATCTTAAGAGGCTTATCAAACTTGAAAGATACAAAACAGAACTCTTTTAACTTCAGCTTGGAACACTTTTCCTTGAGCTCTCCATAGGCTTTTTCTCATTATTCAGATCTCCTCAGGTTGCCTTATGTAAAAACTAACCCTTGGGGCCAGCGCTGTGGCTCAGCAGGTTAAAGCCCTGACCTGAAGCGCTAGCATCCCATATGGGCGCCAGTTCTAGTCCCGGCTGCTCTTCTTCTGATCCAGCTCTCTGCTATGGCCTGGGAAAGCAGTAGAAGATGGCCCAGGTCCTTGGGCCCCTGCACCCACGTGGGAGACCTGGAAGAAGCTCCTGGCTCCTGGCTTCGGATCGGCACAGCTCCGGCCGTTCGACCAATTGGGGAAAGAACCAGCGGATGGAAGACCTCTCTCTTTGCCTCTCCTCTCCCTGTCTAACTCTGACTTTCAAATAATAAATAAATAAATCTTAAAAAAAAAGAATTGTATCTATAAAGCACATAGACTCTGTTAAAAACTAAATAAAATTTTTAATATTTTTAAATCTCCAAAAGTGTATTTTTTCTAGAAATTTATTTAAGGAAAAATTAAACAAATTTAAATATATGTATGTCCTTAATGCTATTATCTGTAATTCAAAAAATTAGATGGGGCCAGCGTTGTGCTGTAATGGGTATAGTCTCTGCCTGCGATGCCAGCCAGCATCCCTTATGGGTGCCTGTTTGAGTCCAGGCTGCTCCACTTCCAATCTAGCTCCCTGCTACTGTGCTTGGGAAGGCAACTGAGGATGGCCAAAGTGCTTGGGCCCCTGCACCCACATGAGAGACTCGGATGAAATTCCTGGCTCCTGACTTTGGCCTGGCCCAGACTTAGTCATTTTGGTCTTTTGGGGAGTGAACCAGTGGATAGAAGATCTCTCCCTATCCACTCTCCCCCAATAACCCTGCCTTTGAAATAAATAAAAATAAATCTTGGTTCTATCACTGTGGTGTAGCAGGTAAATCCACCGCCTGCAGTGCGGCATCCCATATGGATGTCCTGACTGCTCTCTGCTCCATCCATTGTGGTCATTTGGGGAGTGAGCCAGTGGATGAAAGACCTCTCTCTCTCTCTCTCTTTCTGCCTCTCAAATATATAAAATAAATCTTCTAAAAATCTTTAAAAAATTAGAAACAACTGGCCGGCGCCACGGCTCAATAGGCTAATCCTCCACCTTGTGGCGCCAGCACACCAGGTTCTAGTCCCGGTCGGGGCGCCAGATTCTGTCCTGGTTGCCCCTCTTCCAGGCCAGCTCTCTGCTGTGGCCCGGGAGTGCAGTGGAGGATGGCCCAAGTGCTTGGGCCCTGCACCCCATGGGAAACCAGGAGAAACACCTGGCTCCTGGCTTCAGATCAGCGCAGTGCGCCGGGCGCAGCACCCTGGCCGCAGTGGCCATTGGAGGGTGAACTAACGGCAAAGGAAGACCTTTCTCTCTGTCTCTCTCTCATTATCCACTCTGCCTGTCAAAAATAAAATTAGAAACAACTTAAATCTTTCAGAATAAAATTGTTAAATATTTTAATTAATGTAATAGAATAGTATGAAGACACTAAAACAAGCATATAGGTGATGGGGATGATGATGATGACAGATAGATAGATAGATAGATAGATCATTAGATATATTAGGTATGTGGAGATAGGTAGGTAGATATATAGGAAAAGAATCCCTGAAAATCAAGTGAAAATAGTTATCTGTATTATTGTCATATTTACAGAGGCAAATTGTGGAAGGATGTATACTAAAAAGTTAACAGTAGTGGGCTACAGGTTATTGAATTTCACTTGCTTCCCTTCTAATTTTGGTCATCAGTATTTCTAAACTTTTATAGGAAAATAATATATAGCTTGTGGAACTAAACATATGCTATATGTGCATACAAAGTATTTTTACCAATCAATTAAAAAACCCTGGCCGGTGCCTCGGCTCACTAGGCTAATCCTCCGCCTGTGGCGCCAGCAAACCAGGTTCTAGTCCCGGTCGGGGCGCCAGATTCTGTCCCGGTTGCCCCTCTTCTAGTCCAGCTCTCTGCTGTGGCCCAGGAGTGCAGTGGAGGATGGCCCAAGTGCTTGGGCCCTGCACCCCATGGGAGACCAGGAGAAGCACCTGGCTCCTAGCTTTGGATCAGCGCCGTGCGCCGACTGCAGCGGCCATTTGGGGGGTGAACCAACAGAAGGAAGACCTTTCTCTCTGTCTCTGTCTCTGTCTCTCTTTCACTGTCCACTCTGCCTGTCAGAAAAAAAAAAAAAAAACAATGTCAGGGTAAAATGAACACAAGACATAAGAAAGCAATTTATCAAGTAGGCAGTACAATGGGAGGTAGGACAATAAAAAAAGTGCTAAACAACTTAGTAGTTAAATTAATTTAAATAAAACAATATGCCATTCTTCCACGTTGGATCCACAAAAATAATCCGTAGGAAGCAGTATTCCTCTAACAAAGGTGGCTGGTCTCTGATATAAGCATTTTGAATATGTTTTTGTCAGTAAAGACCAAAAACTTTTAAAATGTGCACATCGTAGAGTTCAAGCATTTTACTTCTTTTTTTTTATTTGACAGAGTTAGACAGTGAGAGACAGAGAGAAAGGTTTTCCTTCCGTTGGTTCACCCCTCAAATGGCCGCTACGGCCGGTGCTGACAAAGCCAGGAGCCAGGAGCTTCTTCCTGGTCTCCCATGAGGGTGCAGGCGCCCAAGCACTTGGGCCATCTTCCACTGCCTTCCCAGGCCACAGCAGGGAGCTGTACTGGAAGAGGAGCAACCTGGACTAGAACCCGGTGCCCATATGGGATGCTGGTGCCGCAGGTGTAGGATTAACCAAGTGAGCCACGGCGGCACCTGCCCGCATTTTACTTCTTGATATGGGTGTTTGGTTTCGCTGTAAAGAAGCTGCTTGTAATGCCTGCATCCCGTATCAGAGTGCTTGCATTCAAGTCCCAGTACTGGATCCCTGTCACCCACATGGGAGAATTGGAATGCGTTTCTGGCTCCTGGCTTCTGCCTGACCCAGCCTTGGCTGTTGCAGCCATTTGGGGACTGACCCAGCTAAAGGGAGATCTCACTCTCTAGCATGTACATGCTTCATCTCTCCCTCTCTTTCTCTGATTTTCAAATAAATAAAATAAATTCATAGGAATTTTGAACATGTTCATGGTAAAATCGAATTAAAAGGCAAGGTTATTTTTTTTTAAAGATTTTATTTTATTTATTTGAAAGACAAAATTACAGAGAGAGGTAGAGACAGAGAGAGAGGTCTTCCATCCGCTGGTTCATTCCCCAGGTGGCTGCAACAGCCAGAGCTGCGCCAATCCAAAGCCAGGAGCCAGGAGCTTCCTCCAGGTCTCCCACGTGGGTGCAGGGGCCCAAGGACTTGAGCCATCTTCTACTGCTTTCCCAGGCTGTGACAGAGAGCTGGATCAGAAGAGGAGCAACCAGGACTCGAACTGTTGCCCATATAGGGTTCTGACACTGCAGACTGGGGCTTTAACCCACTGTGCCACAGCACCAGCCCCAAGTTTATTTCTTTTAAAAAAGAATCATTTTAGAAAATAATCAGACAAGGGTAAAAAATTATGTTTTATTTAGAGTATTCACAAATATTAATTATGATACCAGGATGTCAGAATTAATCTCAATATCAGTTGGTTAAATTATAGTAAGTCTATGTTATAAAGAAATGATATACAACCATTAAAATTCTTGTGGTAGTTTGTGTGTGTGCACTACTGGCACAGAGAATCAATACATTTTTAAGTAACACAAATAGATTACATATATATGCTAAAACACAGATGAACTTTGAAAATATGATGCTAAGTGAAATAAGCCAGACACAAAGGACAAGTATTGTGTGTTTCCACTTACCTGAGGCATGTAGAAGAACCAAGTTCATAGAGACAGAAAAAAGTATAAAGGTTACCCAGGGCATGGGAGAGGGGGGAATGAGAGTTAGTGTTTAATGAGTAAAGAATTTCTGTTTGGGATGATGTTAATATTCTGGAAATGAACAGTGGTCATGGCTACAAACATTGTGAATGTACTTAATGCCACTGAACTCTACACTTGAAATATTTAATACAGTAAATTTTATAATACATACATTTTATATCAAAAACATATCATAAATACATATGCATAATATGACCCCATTTTGTACCTCCCCATTTATGTTCACATTCACTAAAAGACCCAGTCGACTAGGCATTACATTTTGTGAACAGTTCAATGTCAAGTGGCAGCTTTATAAGTAGGTTTATTTATTTTCCTTATCTATGTGTGTTCATACTTTTTCTTTCATGAGTATGCAATACTTCTGTAAAAATGTTCTTTAAAAATAAAAAATGATAAATATATGATTAGTGAAACTATTGAATTAGCAGAAATGTTCAGAATTTTAAGAGAAATGAAAACCAAATATAGCTCTTAATTAACGTACATTTCCCAAACGAACATTATTCTTTACTACTCTTTGGAAGCAGAGTCTCCACTTTAGGATTCAGGCTGTTTATTTACCTATATGAATGTTTTAAAGTTAAACTTAAAGTCTTATTTCATTTAAAACAAAGGGAGAAGGAGGGAGGAGGAGGATGGAGGGCATGAACATGGTTATAGTCTTAGAATTGTATCTATGAACTATACTGAATGTTCTCTTTGTATTAATATCACATTAACATGAAAAAGGTAATGTATTAGATGGTAAAAAAAATCTTCAGGAGAGGAAATTTTAACATAAATCTTTATTGTGACTTCAGCTTCCTTTTAGTTACCTTGAAGATTTCTGCATTTTGTTTTTAAATCGGTATCTCCAAAGTCTTAACATTATTTAACAGATACATATTGAAGACCTTTTTGCCTTCTAATTCAGATAATGCATTAACTTAGAAATGATGCTTCTAGCAACGCACTGCAAATTAAAATCTAATGGAAATGAGAGTAAATAAGATGGCATTCACTCAGTCATCAAAAATATTTACTGAATACCAATACAGCGGTGACCAAAACAGACTTCATCTCTACTTTCATAAAAAGGAGAATCTCAGTTAAGACCTGAAGAATGAGCGGAGTAAGTAACGATAGTTAGATGAAGAATCAGCGGGGGAGGAAGGACACTAAAGCAGGAAGAGGGACTAGCTTGTGCAAGTTTCCAGAAGCAGAAAAAAGCTGAAAATGCTTGGACAATGGGTCATGAGGAAGAATATGGCTAGAGCAGACAGTGTAGCGATATGAAGGAAAATGAAGATGGAGAGATTGCGACCGGATCGTGGAAGGGCTGGAAGGCCTAATACTGCTTTTAAGCACAATAAGAAGTCATGAGGCGGTATGATATAATTAATGTGCGTTTTTCAAAGGTCACTTACCAAAACTCCCTTTGCTGTATTTATAGCCAGTAGGTTTTACGGGAGTACTTGAAAGTCTCGGAGGCCTATCCACGCAATTATCCCTCCACATCCTGTTGGGTAAATATATTTTCCCCTTTATCCTTGGGAGGAAGGCTAAGTTCACACAATGTCAAGTGTATTCACCCGGGTCAAGTAGTGAAGGGGTATGATCAGGACTCTAGTTGAGTTCTCCTGACTCGGGATCTTGTACTGTCCATTAACCCACTTTGAATATGAATCATGCCACGGGGATTCAACTCTCCAGGTCCTTTTCAGTAGGCTTTGAAACTTTCATCTTAAAAATACAGGGCACCAAGGCGGTGACAGCAGCAGCGGGGACTGTGGAGGGGTCGGGGCTCCAGGCTGGCGTGGCGGCACCATCTTGTGCCCTGGACGGGGCCCCTGGAGGCTTAGGGGGACTAAGGGAACAACCTGGAGTCTGACAAACCGGAACCTGGGGAGCTGTTGCCAGAGCCTGAGCCCGAAGAGGTGACACCCAGGCCCTGCGCTCCCCCGGGAACTCTGGGTCCTGGGCCTGGCTCAGAGCCCGCCCTCCCTCCCCCAGCAACCAAGAGGAGGAGGAATCCGGACTGGTCAAGGGTGACCCGGGGGACAGCGCCATTGAGGACCAGGAGTTGGAAGCGATCAAAGCCAGAGTCAGGGAGATGGAAGAGGAAGCGGAGAAGCTAAAGGAGCTGCAGAACAAAGTGGAGAGGCATATGAATAGGAGTCCATCTCCAGGCGGTGCTGGCCCAGTGATCGTGTTTACTGAGGAGAGAATGGAGGCTGACGCCCATTCCATCTGTGTTGGCAATGTGAACTACGGTGCATCAGCGGAAGAGCTGGAAGCTCACTTTCATGGTTGTGATTTTGTCAACCATGTGACAAGTTCAGTGGCCATCCCAGAGGGTTTGCATATAGAGAGTTCTCAGACGGTCAAAGAGGACTTCTCTGGCCTTAGATGAGCCCCTATTTGGATGAAGACAAATCAAGGTGATTCCAAAACGAACCAACAGACTAGGCATCAGTACAATAGACCGGGGTTTCCCACGTGCCCGCTACCGTGCAGGACCACCAACTACAACAGTTCTTGCTCCACATTCTACAGTGGTTTTAACAGCAGGCCCCGGGGTCGCATCTACAGGGGCCGAGCTAGAGCGACATCATGGTATTCCCCTTACTAAAAAAAAGTGTGTATTAGGAGGAGAAAGAGGAAAAAAAAGAAGGAAGAAGCAAAAAAAAAAAAAAAAGAATTAAAAACAGATGACCTTGATGGAAAAAAAATTTTTTTTTAAAGATCTAGTGTGGAAAGGGGAGAATCCTATAACTAACTGCTGAGAAAGGGCCTGCTTTGGGGAGTAGGGGAAGGCCCAGGGAGTGGGGCAGGGGCTGCTCATTCATTCTGGGGATTCGCAGTGGACACGTCTCAACTGTGCAAGCTGCTCCCCGTGTTTCCCTGCCCCACTCCACGCCTTTGGGGGCTGCTCAAGGGTAGGTGGGCAAGGGTGGTGGGAGGGTCTTTTTACCCAGGGCTCTGGAAGGACACCAAACTGTTCCGCTTGTGACCTTCCCTCCTTCTCCTCCAGCCTCTCACAGCCCCCTCCTGCCTGCTCCTGTCCTGCCAGCTCTGCTGCCCACCCCACCCTTCTTTCTCCGGCTCCCTGCCCCTGCAGATTACCTGGTGATCTATTTTGTTTCCTTTTGTGTTTCTTTTTCTGTTTTGAGTGTCTTTCTTCGCAGATTTCTGTAGCCAGAAGATCTCTGTCCAGCTCCCAGCGGCTCCAGGGTAAATTTCCCTTTCCCCTGGAGAAATGCACTACCTAGTTTTTTTTTTTTTTTGGGGGGGGGGTTTCTAGTTTTTTGGGTTCTTTTTTTCTTTACCTTTTTTTCTTTTATTTGGAGGGAATGGTAGGAAATGGGAACAGGGCAGTGGGAGGTGGATTTTGTGTATTTTTTAGCTCATTTCCAGGGGGTGGGAATTTTTTTAATATGTGTCATGAATAAAATTGTTTTTGAAAATAAAAAAAACAGGACAGGAGAATTCTTTGCAATCCACTTATTTTTAATAGAAAAATAAAGGTCTTGTGGATGTGGAGAAATAGTTGAGTGTTCTACTTAGGAGAAATCCAGCTAATAGTAGATTATTTGTACAAGATGAACTGCATTCAATGTGGCTAATGCAGTTTTCCAGAAGTTTGATTATGAGACATGAGAAATATAACAAAACAAAATAGAAAAAGGCTAAGGTAGACGCACACGAAATAGGGTACAATAGTTAATACAAGTAAACACTGCAAAATGAAAAGCACTTACCCGTAAGTCAAATGTAACCAATTATTGGAGAATGTTTTCCATAGAAAATGGTTTTAATAGTAGCTGTAGCTAAACGAAAAGATGCACCTTCAAAAACATACACAAAACCATGGAGCATGATTTGGGTACATACAGGCAAGTACTATTTACCAGCAAGGCTCTATCTATCTATCTATAAGTGCACAATGAAAGCACTGAAACCTAACCAATCTGTTTACCTTGTTACTCTCATGATTGACATGGCCAGCCAGATGATTGAGTGAGCCAGAGCAAGCAACATCAATATTGATGATGACCAAAATGAACAAAACGGCTGTCCCTAACTCAACAACACAAGAAGTCAGGTGAACAGATGTTTTTATAGCATCAATCATATACCCAGAAATGTTCTAAATAATTTTGGAGCTACACAAACTGAGAAGACATAGTCTGTGCCCTGAACTAATTTATAATTTTGTTAAGGACATGAATTCCAAATATATAAATGATCAAAATAATATTAGTACAAAGCAAACAATATATGCTTTATGGCTTCAGAGATCTATATGAAACAAAGTGAGCAAAAATATGTCAGACATCAAAGAAAAGGCTTGAATTGTTGAAGAGAAACAGAGAATTGAAGCTCACATTTGCTGAGTGCCTTCCAAAAAGCCTGTTTATAGTTTCTCTGGTAATATTACTTAATTCATGTTGGGGAACCTTTCCATCGACAATTTTCAGCCAAGTGCTTTAAGCAGAGTGACTCTAGTTCTAGGAGTGCATCGTAATTGTCTTAAGTCACTCAGGCTATTCCATCTTCCCAGCACGAGTGGCAGACACAGGGGTGGACATGTAACCAAGCCTAAACCAATTACTGCATCTTATTCTGCTGCACCCAGTAATCAATTTGAAGTAGATACTGAAAGGATCCCATTAGAGGAAACTTCTGTACATTTTCTGAGAATGCCAGGTCACAGATTCTCTGTTCTTCTAAATAGTGTTATGGGGTTTCAAAGCATATAGCAAATCACATTGTGTGGCGGAGGGAGACTGGCAGAACTATGCTGTGGTCCTTGAGGGTTGGTATGGACACCACTGCAACCAGAGCAGAAGCGATTCAGTATGAGCATGGATCCTTGTAACATCATTAAGCCACTAGACGAATCCTTCTCAGAAGCCATCTCGGGTGCTTCAGTTCAATAAACTACTAAATTCTTTTCATCGTTAGAGTGAAAGTTGATTTTGTTCATCGCTTGCCACACTGCATACTGGTAGAGGAACATTCTAAGTAATAGTACTAAGGTAAAGGTGAGATGAGAGATCAGGTATTTTCTAGTGATTACCTGACCTAGAGCAAAGGTTTCATGTTGAGGTATACTGGACAACCATATTAGATATTGAAAAAATCCAAGATTATAGAGAAATTTGAGTATTAGGGAGAGGATTTGGGACCTGACTTTATAGACAACTTGGAGTCATGAGTTCTCCCTGAAAAAGAAAAATCAAATATCATAGATTTAACCAAGGATGCCAAAGATCTCTATGATGAGATTTACAAAACATTAAAGGAAGAAATAGAAGAAGATAAAAAAAGGAAAAATCTTCCATGTTCATTCATTGGAAAAATCAATATCATCAAAATTTCCATTCTTCCAAAAGTGATCTACAGATTCAATGTGATACCAATCAAAATATCAAAGATATTCTTCTCAGATCTATTGAAAAAATGATGCTGAAATTCATATGGAAACACAGGAGACCTCACATAGCTAAAGCAATTGTACAGAACAAAAACAAAGCCAGAGGCATCACAATACCAGATTTTAAGACATACTACAAGGCAGTTATAATCAAAACAGCTTAGTACTGGTACAGAAAACAGATGAATAAACCAATGGAACAGAATAGAAATGCCAGAAATCAATCCAAGCATCTACAACCAAGTTATATTTGGCCAAGGAGCTAAAACCAATCCCTGGAGCAAGGACAGTCTATTCAACAAATAGTACTGGGAAAACTGGATTTCCACATGCAGAAGCATGAAGCAAGACCCCTACCTTACACCTTACATGAAAATGCATTCAAAATGGATTAAAGACCTAAATCTACAACCTGATACCATCAAAGTACTAGAGAACATTTGGGAAACCCTGCAAGACATTGGCACAAAGAGTTCTTGGAAAAGATCCCAGAGGCACAGGCAATGAAAGCCAAAATCAACAAATGGGATTACAACAAATTGAGAAGCTTCTGTACTGCAAAAGAAACAGTGAAACAGGAAAGTGACAGAATGGGAGAAATTATTTGCAAACAGTGCAACTGATAAAGGATTAATAACCAGAATATATTAAAAGATCAAGAAACTCCACAACAACAAAACAAACAACCCAGTTAAGAAATGGGCAAAGGACTTAAACAGACATTTTTCAAAATAGGAAACCCAAATGGCCAACAGACACATGAAAAAATGCTCAGGATTGGGCCGGCACTGTGGCGTAGTGTGTAAAGCCACCACCTGCAGTGCCGGCATCCCATATGGGAGCCGGTTCGTGTCCCGGCTGCTCCTCTTCTGATCCAGCTCTCTGCTATGGTCTAGGAAAGCAGTGCAAGTTGGCCCAAGTCCTTGGGCCCTGCACCCCGTGGGAGACCCAGAAGAAGCTCGTGGCCCCTGGCTTTGGATCGACGCAGCTCTGGCCATTGCTGCCAATTGGGGAGTGAACCAGCAGATAGAAGACCTCTCTCTCTATCTCTCCTTCTCTCTGTATAACTCTGACTTTCAAATAAAATAAATAAATATTTTTTAAAAATGCTCAGGATCACTAGCCATTAGGGAAATGCAAATCAAAACCACAATGAGGTTTCACTTCACCCCAGTTAGAATGGCTTTCATCACATGTTGTGATGTTTGTTTATTTCTATATGAAAGCCATGAATGAATGAAAGCCAAGAATGGCTTTCATATAGAAATAAACAAACATCACAACATGTGATGAAAGCCATTCTAACTGGGGTGAAGTGAAACCTCATTGTGGTTTTGATTTGCATTTCCCTAATGGCTAGTGATCCTGAGCATTTTTGAGTGTCAACTGGTAAAGTCAACAACAGGAGTCACGGTGCACTTACTCCTCATGTAGGATCTCTGTCCTTAATGTGCTGTGCATTGAGATTTAATGCTATAACGAGTACTCAAACAATATATTTCACTTTGTGTTTCTATGGGGGTGCAAACTGTTGAAATCTTTACTTAATGCATACTAAACTGATCCTCTGTAAAAAAAAAAAAGAAATTATCAACTCCCAACTTGACTCTCATTGGGATTAAACATGACAATAGGTCTGATCTGATTTCATCATCATTAAAAAAAATCATCTATTATTTTTCACTTTATGTTTCTGTGTGGGAGCAAACTGTTGAAATCCTTACTTAATGTATACTAAGCTGATCTTCTGTATATTAAGATAATCGAAAATGAATCTTGATGTGAATGGAAGGGGAGAGGGAGTGGGAAAGGGGAGGGTTGTGGGTGGGAGGGACGGTATGTGGGGGAAGCCATTGTAATCCATAAATCATACTTTGGAAATTTATATTCATTAAATAAAAGTTTAAAAAAAAGAAAGAAACAAACAACAAATGCTGGCTAGGATGTGGAGAAAAAAGGTACCCTCATCCACTGTTGGTGGGAATGTACACTGGTAAAACCACTGTGGAAATCAGTTTGGAGATACCTCAGAAATCTGAGTATAGACCTACCATATGACTGAGCCATCCCACTCCTGGGAATTTACCCAAGAGAAATGAAATCAGCAAACAAGAGTTATCTGTACCCCATGTTTATTGCAGCTCAATTCCCAATAGCTGAGACATGGATTCAACCTAAATTCCCATCAATAGAAGACTGGATAAAGAAATTATGAGATATGTACTCTGGAATACTACACAGCGGTAAAAAAAAAAGGAAATCCAGTAATTTGCAACAAAATGGATGAATCTGGAAAACATCGTGCTTAGTGAAATAAGCCAGTCTCAAAGGGACAAATACTTTATGTTCTCTCTGATCTGTGACAACTGAGCACCTAAAACGAAATCTATAGAAGTGAAATTGACACTTTGAGAAGCAATGACTTGATCAGATCTTGCTTTGACTGTCGAGAACATGTTTTTTTGTTTTTGTTTTTGTTTTTTCTTAATGGAGAATGGGACTGGGAATGGGAGGGGGAGAAGGAGATAGGGGTGGGAGTGGGGATGGGAAGGCAAGTATGATGGGAAGAATCACTATATTCCTAAAGCTGTACTTATGAAATTTGTACTCATTAAATAAATGGTTTCTTTGGAAAAGAAAATGAAAACCAGAGGCAAAAAATGTATGAAGCAGCTTAAATGTATGACTTAATTTAATTCTTAAAACAACTCTGTGAGGTAGAGCATTCTACAGATAAAGAAACTGAGACTCAGAGGGTTTAATGGACATCTTCAAGAATGTATAGTTGAAGCTCAAAGTCAGAGCTTCAGACTCTGAACACCATAGCTTTTAATGGCTTGCTGTCTTCAATTTAAAATACAAACATCAGGGTGGGAGCTCCAGTGCCTCCGAACTCTAGGCCCTCAGAGCAAAAGTCCATTATTGTTGGTAAGTGCAGCAGAGGCAGCAGATGCAAACAGCATCAAAGAGCCTCTGGATTATTGTGCAATATTCCCACTTCCATGAGGAATGTTACCTTTGTGCTGAGAAGAAAAAAGGTCTTATTTATGCCATTACTTACTAAGCAATCTCAGAGACATATTTCCCGGTGTGTGGCATACTGTGGCATCATACTGAAGCTAGGATCTCATCTAAGGGTCTTTTCCTATTTAAACCCACATTCTAGCAGAGAGCTTGATCAGAAGTGTGGCATTCAAGACTCAAACCAGCACCGACATGGGGTGCCCGCATCACAGGCCCCACAGCAGACTTTTTTTTTTAAGATTATTGATTTATTTGAAAGTCAGAGTTACAGAGAAGGAGAGGCAGAGGGGGCAAGAGAGGGAGAGAGACAAAGAGGGAGGGAGAGAGAGAGAGAGAATCTTCCACTGGTTTACTCCCCAAATGGCCACAGCAGCCAGATCTGGACCTGCCTAAAGCCAGAAGCCAGGAGCTTCTTCCAGGTCTCCATGTGGGTGCAGGGGCCCAAGGACTTGCTTCCCAGGAGCATTAGCAAGGAGCTGGATTGGAAGTGGAGTAGCCAGGACCTTAACAAGCACCATATGGGATGCCGGCACTGCAGGTGGCGGCTTTACCCACTACACCACAGCGCCAACCCCAGCAGAACTCTTTTAATAGTAGTAGGCTACACAGGAAGACTAGGCTCTCCTTGAACAGAAGGCCACCAGGAATTTGTATTATGAAGGATCATGAAGCAAGCTAGCGGAAGAGGCAGACTGGTGTACATGTCAGTAGAATAAAAGAGGCGAAATAGAGTTAGTGACAACTGTGTCAAGGCCAGGTGGTGGTAAACAGAAGATTGCAGGCTATACAGGATACTCTCTTAAGTAAACAATGACACACATAGGGGATGGTTTAAAATAAGAATACAGTATATTTAAACATGTATTTTCATACTTTGTATGGGAGGTACACACATCTTCCCATATACTTTAAGTCTAGATTACTTAATATACTTAATACAACATAAATACTTATGGGTGTTACAGTGTATTGTCTAGGGGACAATGACAAGAAAAATTTCTATACATATTCACTACCAATGCAGCTTTTTAAATATTTTCAGTGTGCGGTTGGTTAAGTCAGGGTGGCTGAATGTATGTGTGTGTTTAAGGATCAATATATGCCATATAAGCATAGCATGTTATCCAAGGAAATTTTATGAATAAAACAATATTTTTAAAATATAAAATGTGTTAATAAGGTTAGTAGCCTACAGTTGATACAAAAGACTAGACAAGGACGGGTACGGTGAGAAGAATCACTATATTCCTAAAGTTGTGTTTATGAAATGCATGAAGTTTGTATTTCTTAAATAAAAGGCCAGGGCCAGTGCTGTGGCATAGCGGGAGAGGCCGTCGCCTGCAGTGCTGGCATCCCATGTGGATGCTGGTTTGAAACCCGGCTGTTCCACTTCTGATCCAGCTCTCTTCTGTGGCCTGAGAAAGCAGTGGAGGATGGTCCAAGTCCTTGGGCCCCTGTACCTGTGTGGGAAACCTGGAAGAAGCTTCTGGCTCCTGGCTTCGGATCGGCGCAGCTTCGGCCATTGCAGCCAATTGGGGAGTGAACCATCCAACGGAAGACCTCTTTCTCTCTGCCTCTCCTCTCTTTGTGTAACTCTTTCAAATAAATAAATAAATATTTAAAAATAAATAAATAGTTTCTGGGAGAAAAAGAATAATATTATTTTGAAGTGATTTTTAAAAGTATTTGTGTGAGCTTTTAATTTGTGAAAGTATGTTTTTAAAAAATATCAACACCTACATTTTATCGTCACTCTCTCTCCTAAAATTGAGTAACCAAGTGATAGATAAATCACATTTTCTTGTTTGAGCTACAATGCAAAATTAATTTCCTGCTATGTAGTAGCTCCTATAGATAAACTTTTGGGTCTTGGCAGGTTTCTGGCAGGACTTCTTCTTTACCTATAGGAAGGGTTTCTAATTCAACAGGAATCAGGGCTCCCAAACAAGACTCTGAAATCCCTCATGGATTTGGAAACCCGCATCTTTCTGGTAGCTCATTCTAGAATTATTTCATCAGATAAGAACACAAGTAAAATACCAGTAAATTATTTAACAGCAGAGATAAACATGCAATTTCCATAGAAGCTCACAATTCTGTTTTTCTTTTAATGCACACTTGACCTTTACAGTTATTTTCCATAAAACTACTTCTCATAATTTGGCTTCCCATTTTGGCTATCTAAATTGCAGCTTTGTCAAATGGCATCATTCTATGAATTTTAAAAATGACTTTTTCATACACTTAAACAGCTTCTAACTCTATTGCCAACACTATACTTTTTTTTTAACAAATGTGCCACTTTATTTTTAAAGATTTATTTATTTATTTGAAAGAATTACACAGAGAAAGGAAGAGACAGAAAGAGACAGAGAAACAGAGAGACAAATCTTACATCCATCAGTTCACTCCCCAAATAGCCACAACAGCTAGGGCTGGGCCAGGCTGAAGCCAAGAGTCAGGAGCTTCTTCAGGGTCTCCCATGTGGGTGCAGGGGCCCAAGCACTTGGGCTATCTTCCACTGCTTTCCCAGGTTCATTAGCAGGGAGCTGGATTGGAAGTGGAGCAAACAAGTCTCAAAGCAGTGCCAGTACGGGACGCTGGCATCACAGGTGGCGGCTTTACCTGCTAACACCACAATGCCAGTCCTCACCACCTGTTTTTAATTGAATTTTTATTTAGAGATCATCTTAGATTCATGTGTAGTTGTAATAATAAGACAGAAATATCCCATATACGCTTTAACTGGTTTCCCTAAATGCTAACATTAACATAGCACAGTATCACAAACAGAATACTGACATTAATAAAATCTACTTATCTTATTCAGAATGTGCCAGTATTACTTGTACAATTCCAACACCATAAAAATCACACATGCTGCCCTTTTGTAACCACATCCATTTTCTTGCATATTCTTAATCCCTAGCAATCACTAATCTGTTCTTTATTTTATTAGTTTTGTCATTTCAGGCATGTTATATGAACTGAGTCATACACTATATAACCCTAAGGATTGGTATTATTTTATTTTATGCCATTTAACTTTATTTAAGGTCTACAAATTTCATAGACACAGATTCAGGGACATAGTGATACTTCCAATCTTATCCTCCCTCGCCACCAGGCTCCCACCCTTTTCCCTCCACTCTTAGTTTTTACAAAGATTTATATGTATAAGGTTAACCCTACACTGAGTAAAGAGTTCAACAAATAGTATGAAGAAAAAAAAAAACTGTTCCTCAGCAGTCAAAACAAGGGCTATTAAAAATCATTGCGTCTTGGGGCCAGCACTGTGCCTTTAGCTGGTAAAGCCGCCACCTGCAGTGCCGGCAACCCATATGGGTGCAAGTTTGAGACTCTCCCGCTCCACTTCTGATCCAGCTCTCTGCTATGGCCGAGGAAAGTGGTAGAAGGTGGCCCAAGTGCTTGGGCCCCTACACCCACATGGGAGACCTGGAAGAAGCTCCTGGCTCCTGGCTTTAGATCGGCGCAGCTCTGGCCATTGCAATCATTTGGGGAGTGAACCAGCGGATGGACAATCCCTCTTTCTCTCTGCCTCTGCCTCTCTGTAACTCTGCCACCCAAATAAATAAAGAAATATTTATCCACACACACATGAAAAATCATTGCATCTCAAAGTGTCAATTTCACTCCTATAGATTACCTTTTAGGTACTCTATTAGTTACCACAGACTGGGGAGAACATGTGATATCTGTCTTTTTGGGACTGGCTTATCTCACTAAGTATAATGGGGACAGGTCTTTTTACCCAGCATAATACCCTACAGATTCAACCAGCCTGTCATATCAATTATTTATTTAAAAAAAAAGATATTTATTTATTTGAAAGGCAGAGTTACAGAGAGGCAGAGAGAGAGAGAGAAAGAGAGCGCTTCCATCTGCTGGTTCACACCCTAAGTGGCTGCAGTGGCCAGAGCTTGGATAATCTGAAGCCAGGAGCCAGGAGCCAGGAGCTTCCTCTGGGTCTCCCATGCAGATGCAGGGGCCCAAGCACCTGGGTCACCTTCCACTGCTTTCCCAGGCCACAGCAGAGAGCTGGATTGGAAAAGGAGCAGCCGGGACTCAAACCAGTGTACATATGGGATGCCGGCACTGCAGGCGGCGGCTTTATCACTATGCCACAGTGCTGGCCCCATCAACCACTTATTTTTATTGCTGAATACTATTCCATAGTACAACTGTTTAAGCCTTTGTTTGTTAAAATATATCTGGGGTGTTTCTAGTTTGGGATTAGTAGTAAAACTGCTGTGAACATTTTTTAAAGATTTTATTTATTTGTTTGAGAGGTAGAATTACAGACAGAAAGAGGGAGAGACACAGAGAAAGGTTTTCTATCTGCTGGTTCACTCCCCAAATGGCCACAACTGCCAGAGCTGAGCGGATCTGAAGCCAGGAGCCAGGAGCTTCTTTGGGGTCTCCCAAGCAAATGCAGGGGCTCAAGCACTTGGGCCATCTTCCATGGCTTTCCCAGGCCATAGCAGAGATCTGGATCAGAAGAGGAGCGGCCAGGACTCGAACCGGCACCCATATGGGATTCTGGCACTGCAGGCGGAGTCTTAGCCTATTAAAATACAGTGTTGGCCCACCGAGAACATTTTTATGCAGGTGTGTGTGAACAACTTTTTTTTTCATTTTTCTGGGATAACTGCCTATGACTGAAATTTATGATTCATATGGTAGTTGAATGTTTAGATTTTTAGAAATTGGCAGTTTTCCAAAATGAGTGTACAATTTTATGTTTTCATCAACAATTTATCAGTGATCTAGTTTCTCTGAAACCTTGACAGCAATTTGTCTTGACACTATTTTTATTTTATCCATTCTGATGAGTGAACAGTCATAGCTCACTGTGGTTTTATTTGCATTTAGGTGATGTTGAACTTTTTAATGTGCTTATTTAATACCCATACATGCATCCACTCATCCTTTTAGGTGAAATGTCTATTCGCGTCTTTTGTCCTTTTTCTGATTGAATTGCTTTTTTTAGTGAGTTAGTTTTGGGAATTCTTTTTATAGTCTAGATACTAACTTTTTTTCAGATATAGGGTCTGAAAATATTTCTTGTATGTCTATAGTTTTTCTTTTCATCCTCTGAACAGGATCTTTCATAGAGCAAAAGCTTTTAAAATGGCAGAGGTCCAATTTATTAATGTTTGTTTCCATACAGTGTATTGTTGGTGTTAAGGCTAGGAACTTGTTGCCTAACTCTCAGTCCTAAAGATTTTTTGCTTTATTTTCCTTAAAACTTTGATAGTTTTGTGTCATACATTTAAGATCATGATCCATCTGGAGTTATTTTTATGAGGTTAAGGTATGAGATTAAGTTGACTTTTTTTTTTTTTTTTTCGCTTGCCTACTGTTGCCCAATTGTTTCAACATCATTTGTTGAAAAGTCTATCCTTACTCCATTGAATTACTTTCACATCTTTGTAAAAACCATTTGGGGTGTATTTTTGTGGGTCTACTTTTGGATTCACTATTCTGTTCCATTTATCTATGTGTCTATTCCACCACCTATGTGACACGATATTGATTACTGTATCTATATAACAAGCCTGAATATCAAGTGGAGTCACTTCTCCCAGTTTATTCTTTTCAAGATTATTTTAGTCTAGGACCTGTATTTTTAATATGATTTTTAGAATAATCTTGTCTGTATTTTCAATTTATTTGTTAATGATTATAATTCAGGTTGTAATCCAAATCCTTTCTCTTTTATCTTTTTTTTTTTGAGGTGGGAGGTAAGGAGGGAGGGAGAAAGAGAGAGAGAGAGAGATCCCAACTGCTGGTTCACTCCCCAAATGCCTGCAACAGCTGAAAGAATGGGCAAATCCCAGATCCAGAAACTCAGTACAGTTCTCCAACACTGGGTGGTAGGAACCTAACTGCTTGAGCCATCACCACTGCCTCTGAGGGTATGAACTAGCAGGAAGCTGGAATAGGAGCCAGAGCTAGGTGTCAAACACAGGTACTCTGATGTGGAACATGGGCATCCTAAATGGGGTCCCAACTACTAGGCTAAATGCCTACTGCTTACCTATACTTTTAAAGATTTATTTATTTTATTTATTTGAAAGAGAGAGAGAGAGAGAGAGAGAGATTGATTTTCCATGCACTGGTTCACTCCTTAAATGACCACAATGGCCAGAACTGGGCCAGGCTGAAGCCAGGAGTCAGGAGCTTCTTGAGCCATTGTCTACTGCTTTCCCAGGCCACAGTAGAGAGCTGTATGGGAAGCAGAACAGCCGGGACTTGAACCGGTGTCCATATGGATTGCCAGTGCTGCAGGCGGTGGCTTAACCAATAACCACAATTCCAGCCCCACCTATACTTTTAAATATTTATTTCAGTTAATTTTAAAATCAGAAATACAGAGATAAACAGACAGACATCTTTCCTCTGCTGGTTCACTCTCCAAATTCACACAACAACCAGAATTAGGCGAGGCTGAAGCCAGGATCCAGGAACTCAATCCAAGTCTCCCACATAGGTGACAGGGATCCAGTACTTGAGCCACCATCTGCTGCTTCCCAGTGTGCTCATTGGCAGGAAGCTGGAATAGGAATGGAGGCATGACTCAAACCCAGGCACATAGATGTGGGATGCCGGCCTCCCACGTAATATCTTAATTGCTGGACAAAACACCTACCAGCTTTGTATTTTAAAATTCTGGCTATGACTTTAATAGAAATTGTATTAAGTCTACAGATCAATTTCAGAAAATTAACACTCTTCCTATATTAAGTCTTCTGATCCATGAATGTGCAGTACCACAGCACAGTATGTCGGTCTTCCTTCTGCTCAAGTCAGGGTTCTCCTGCACATAATACATCATTTCTCTTTGGTTCTTGTGATGATTTTTCATTTGCCTTTATTTTTCCTGTTTAATTAGGATGTGTCTTAGATTCTTTTGGATTTATCCTGCTTGTGACTTGCTCTTGCTTTCAAAATCTGTAGATTTATGCCCTTTTCCAAACTTGGAAAGTTTTCAGTTATTATTTCTTTCAAAACTTTTCAGTCCCACATTTTTTCTTTTCTCTTCCTAGGTTTCATAAAGTGAACGTTATTTCTTAGTGTTAGATTTTTCAATATTGTAACACAGGCCTTTATGCTTCTTTACATTTCTCTCTCAGTCTATTTTCTTTCTGCTATTCAGAATGAGTAAATTATTTATCTGTCCTCTAGTTCACTGATTCTATGTTTGATCCTAGCAACTATAATTTATTCACTCCAACCAATGTTCTTTTATTTCAGCTTGTATTTTTACTTCTATAATACCCATTTGGTTATTTTTACATCTTGTCTTTCTTTGCTGGTATTTTCCCTTTTTACATTGTTTTGAGTTTTTTTGGTTTTTTGTTTGTTTGTTTTTGTTTTTTTTTTTTTAAGAGAGAGAAGAAGAGATAGAGAGATCTTCCATCTGCTAGTTCACTCCCCAAAATTCTGCAATGGCCAGAGCTGAGCCAGTCTGAGGCCATATACCCTCGTGGGTATAGAAGCACAAGCACTTGGGCCATCTTCTACTGCTTTCCCAGGCCATTAGCAGGGAGCTGGATCAGAAGTGGAGCAGTCAGAACTCTAACCAGCTACCATATGGGATGCCAGTGCTGCAAGTGGTGGCTTAACCTGGTACACCATAGCACTGTTCCCCTCCAAGATTATTTTTAATTACTGTTGGGGCTGGCGCTGTGGCATAATGGGTAAGGCCGCCACCTGCAGTGCCAGCATCCCATGTGGGCTCCTGTTGAAGACCCAGCTGCTCCACTTCCAATCCAGCTCCCTGCTGTGTCCTGGGATAGCAATGAAAGGTGGACCAGGTCCTTGGGTCCCTGCACTCACATGGGCGACCCGGAAGAAGCTCGTGGTTCCTGGCTTCGGATTGGCACAGCTGTGGCTGTTGTGGCCAATCAGGGAGTGGACCAGCAGATGGAAGACCTCGCTTTCTGTGCCTCTCTCTCTCTCTCTCTCGCTGACTCTCCTTCTCTCTCTATGTAACTCTGACTTTCAAGTAAAATAAATCTTAAAAAAATTACTGTTGAAGCAATTTTACAGTGATTACTTTAAAATCTTTTCGTGTTGTTTCAACTCCTGATTCACTGTTACTTACCATCAGTTGCTTTTTTTTTTCATTAGTTTCTGATTTTCTTGGTGAATTTCTATGGTGTATATTTTGTTTACTAGGAGACTCTTGATAAGATATAGATCTTCCATTTTAGCAGATAATCATCTTGTTTAAGTGTGGCACATAGGCTCTGGCCCACTCTTTTTTTTTTTATAGGCAGAGTGGACAGTGAGAGAGAGACAGAGAGAAAGGTCTTCCTTTACCGTTGGTTCACCCTCCAATGGCCGCCACGGCCGGCGCGCTGTGGCCGGCGCACCCCACTGATCCGAAGCTGGGAGCCAGGTGCTTATCCTGGTCTCCCATGGGGTGCAGGGCCCAAGGACTTGGGCCATCCTCCACTGCACACCTGGGCCATAGCAGAGAGCTGGCCTGGAAGGGGGACAACCGGGACAGAATCCGGCGCCCCAACCGGGACTAAAACCCAGTGTGTCGGCGCCGCAAGGCAGAGGATCAGCCTATTGAGCCACGGCGCTGGCCCTGGCCCACTTTTGTGTTCTGTAGTCCCAAAATCAACTTAGATTTCTGAGGTCTTAACAAGCTATTCTGTTCAGCTTCCTTTTTCTAGCTCTGTTTAAGCCCCTCCTGGATCCTTGCTGGCAGCACCCTGTATCCTTAGGTGTGTAATGGGGATGGATATCAGTCTCCTAACACGCAGAGTGTTTCCCCTAGCCTATTGTCTCATCACTAGATGTTTATCAGTGAGCTATCTATTGTGTCTCTGCTTTTGCCCCCAGGGGCAGAAAATACCTATTTTCTGCCACTAGGTGGCGGGCCAGGAGCTACTGAGACTGCCACTGCCACTGACAAAAGGGTTGGGAAACACCAAGTCATTCTGTTATTGGTGAAAAGTTAGGGGATACCAACCATGCTGGTGCCTCTACTGTGCACAGAGGGGTCCACTTGATGCCTCCTGGTGTGGGGCATGGGGTGAGTTATCCTGCTCCAGTTCTGCTATTACTGCTGTTGGCAGACTGTGACCATTTCCGCTGGCAGGTGGGAGGCGTAGGGTGGGGCAGCACTCCTCAGGTCAGTGCACTTTTGCCATTTCTTCGAGTAGGTCTGGTGTGCTGACCAGTGTGGGTCTCTCTGCTAAGTCCCTGAAGTAGTTCCTTTTTGGGGATTTTCAAATTTATTTATTTTTTGACAGGCAGAGTGGACAGTGAGAGAGAGAGAGACAGAGAGAAAGGTCTTCCATTGCCATTGGTTCACCCCGCAAAGGCCGCTGCGGCACGCCGGTGCACCGTGCAGATCCGAAGGCAGGAGCCAGGTGCTTCTCCTGGTCTCCCATGGGGTGCAGGGCCCAAGCACTTGGGCCATCCTCCACTGCACTCCCGGGCCACAGCAGAGAGCTGGACTGGAAGAGGAGCAACCGGGACAGAATCTGGTGCCCCAACCGGGACTAGAACCCGGTGTGCTGGAGCCGCAGGCAGAGGATTAGCCTATTAAAAAATATTTTTGGTCTTGCTTTTCAGGTTATTTTGTGAGTTTGTCTGGGCTGCAGAACATTCCAGCAGGCAGCCCAGGGTACCTGGAAGATAAAAAAGAAAACCAAGAGATCTCACTCCACCGTCCTTCTGTTACCGCTAAGTGCCCTATCCAGTCCACCTTTGCCTTCCTACATTTTGGAGTCCTTTCGTGATAATATTCAGTTGTATTTAGAATAAAAGAACAGAGAAAACTGAGACTATGCCATCTTGCCCCAACAGCAACATCCTTTTTCTGTTGGCTTTCCAAGTATTAATTAAGACAAATTTGACATCATTTGCACCTCTTTGGGTGATAAAATATCCAATGATTTTATATTTTAGTATGCATTACTGTGTATCATAGGTCAAAAAACGATGGCCTGCCATGGGCCAAATCAACTTCCACATTACAAAGTCAGAACTCAGTAGTTAGTATGTTTGCTTTTCAAAAACATTTATTTTATTTATTTTCAAAGTCACTGTTATGGAGGAGGATGGGGGAGTGGGGGAGAGAGAGAGAGAGAAAGATCTTCCATCTGCTGGTTCACTTCCAAGAAGACCACAATGGCCAGCGCTGGGCTAGGCCAAAGCCAGGAATGAGGAGCTTCATTCAGGTCTCCAACATGGGTGGCAGGGGCCCAAGGACTTACGGCACCTTCTACTGCTTTTCCAGGAAGCTGGATTGGAAGTGGAACTGCTGGGACACAAACTGGCACACATATGGGATGCTGGTGTCACAGGCAGTGGCTTTACCAGCTATGCCACAACAGAGGCCCTGAGACTGCATGTTTCTCATTAAACCTAAAATATTTATTGTATGACCCTTTACAGAAAAGCTAATCTTTGCCCTATAATACTTTAAGCTCTGTTATTTAAATAATTATTTTGTAAATATAGGCACCACCATAAAAAGACTTATTACAATGTAAAGATGAATTTGTACGCCGGCGCTGCGGCTCAATAGGCTAATCCTCCGCCTTGTGGCGCCAGCACACCGGGTTCTAGTCCCGGTCGGGGCACCAGATTCTGTCCCGGTTGCTCCTCTTCCAGGCCAGCTCTCTGCTGTGGCCCGGGAGTGCAGTGGAGGATGGCCCAGGTGCTTGGGCCCTGCACCCCATGGGAGACCAGGAGAAGCACCTGGCTCCTGCCTTTGGATCAGCACGGTGCACCAGCCGCGGCGGCCATTGGAGGGTGAACCAACGGCAAAAGGAAGACCTTTCTCTCTCTCTCTCTCTCTCTCTCTCTCTCTCTCTGTCTCTCATTGTCCACTCTGCCTGTCAAAAAAAAAAAAGAATTTGTATAGAATGTTACCAATGTTGCACCAGTGTAACAAAAATTGATATCCTAAATACAAATGCAAAATTATGAAATCCCTGGAGATAACGTTGTAGAAAATGGGGGTCATCTCAGGTTTGGCAATCTGCTGTGGCCAGGGAGTGCAGTGAAGGATGGCCCAGGTGCTTGGGCCCTGCACCCCGTGGGAGACCAGGATAAGTACCTGGCTCCTGCCATCGGATCAGCGCGGTGCGCCGGCCGCAGCACACTGGCCGCAGCGGCCATTGGAGGGTGAACCAATGGCAAAAGGGAGACCTTTCTCTCTGTCTCTCTCTCTCACTGTCCACTCTGCCTGTCAAAAAAAAAAATAGCTTCTTAAATAAAACATTCAAAACACAATTCTTAAAAGAAAAATTTGAAAATCTAGACTCAGTCAAATGAAAAGAACTACTCTGAAACTGACATTGTTCAAAGAAATCTACAGCCTGGGAGAACAGCTTTAATATAGCCAAAGACTGGTATCCAAAATATACAAGGACAGCTTCAAGTTCAACAACAAGAAAACAAAGAACCCAATTAGAAAATGGGCTGAAGATGTGAAAAAAATCATAGAAGAAAGACAAATGGCACTAGATGCCCCTACATCATATGTTGTTATAGAATTCCAAAGTAAATAACCATGATATACCACTCACATCCAACACTGACAACACCAAATATTGGCAAGGATATGGAGCAACAGGAATTCTTATTCATTGCTAATGGAATGCAAAATGATACAGATATTTAGGAGGCTAATTTATCAGTTTCTTATAAAACTAAACATGCTCTTCACATATGATCCAGCAATCATGCTCCTTGATGCTTACCTAAATGAATTAAAAATTTACGCCCACCCAAAAGCCTGAGAACAAATGTTTATAGCAGCTTAATTCATAGTTATGAAAACCTGGAAAGAACCAATATGTCATTCAATAGGGTCATGGACCCACAAATCAAGCTGCATTCATACCACGCAATATCCCATTCAGTAAAAATAAACGAGCTACCACAAGACCTAGACAAACCATGTATGCTAAGTGATGGAAGTCAGTCTGAAAAGGCTACATAATGTATGACTCCAGCTATTTGGCATTCTGGAAAAAAAAAAAAACTACTACTATAGACACAGTGAAAAGATCAGTGTTTGTCAGGAATTTGGAGAGCGGGAGAGAGAATGGAGGGAGGGGTAGGTGGAGCACAGAGCATTTTCAAGGCAGTGAAATCTTTTTTCTTTATGATACTGTGATGATGGATACATGTCATTACAAATTTTTCAAACCCCATTGAATGTACCACAAAAATAATGAGCCTGAATGCAAACTGGACTTTAGTTAATGAGTCACCATTGGTTCATGATTTGTAACAAATGTACCATATTAATGGATGATATTAAAAACAGAGGGAATTATTGGGGACAGTGGTGATGGGCATATGAGAGCTCTACACTTTTTAAAGAACTTTTTCTATAAATCTAAAACTGCCAAAAAATCCTTAATTGCTTTTCATCTATGAGGAAATATCGGTGAACTTCAGTTCCAGGATATATGATGGCGTTTCAAAAAGTATGTGGAAGGGGCCGGCTCTGTGGTGTAGCAGGAAAAGCTGCCACTTGCAGTGCCAGCATCCCGTATGGGCAACAGTTCGAGTCTCGGCTGCTGCAGCTCCTAACCAGCTCTCTGCTATGGCCTGGGAAAGCAGAAGATGGCTCAAGTCCTTAGGCCTCTGAACTCACGTGGGTGACCAGGAAGAAGCTCCTGGCTCCTGGCTTCAGATCGGCATAGCTCCGGCCGTTGCAGCCAACTGGGGAGTGAACCAGCAGACAGAAGACCTTTCTCTCTGCATCTCCTTCTCTCTGTGTAACTATGACTTTCAGATAGATAAATAAATCTTTAAAAAAAAAAAAGTATGTGTAGGGGGGCCAGCAGTGTGGCACAGCAGGTTAAAGCCCCGGTCTGCAGTGCTGGCATCGCATATGGGTGCTGGTTCAAGTCCCAGCTGCTCCACTTCCAATCCAGCTTTCTGCTATGACCTGGGAAAGCAGTGGAAGATGGCCCCAGTCCTTGGGCCCTGGCACCCACGTGGGAGACACGGAACAAGCTCCTGGCTCCTAGCTTAGGATCAGCACAGCTGTGGCTGTTGTGGCCATTTGTAGAGTGAACCAGCAGATGGAAGACCCTCTCTCTCTCTCTCTCTCTCTCCCCCTCTCCCTCTCCCTCTCCCTCTCTCTCTGCCTCTGAGTCTCTGTAACTCTGCCTTTCAAATAAATTAATATTTTTTAAAGTACATGGGGGCCGGCGCCACGGCTCAATAGGCTAATCCTCCGCCTTGCTGCGCCGGCACACCGGGTTCTAGTCCCGGTCGGGGCGCCGGATTCTGTCCCGGTTGCCCCTCTTCCAGGCCAGCTCTCTGCTGTGGCCCGGGAGTGCAGTGGAGGATGGCCCAAGTACTTGGGCCCTGCACCCCATGGGAGACCAGGAGAAGCACCTGGCTCCTGCCATTGGATCAGCGCGGTGTGCCGAATGCAGCGCACCAGCCGCGGTGGCCATTGGAGGGTGAACCAACGGCAAAGGAAGACCTTTCTCTCTGTCTCTCTCTCTCACTGTCTACTCTGCCTGTCAAAAAAATAAAATAAAAATAAAGTACATGGGAAATTAAATTAAAAGATGTCTATTTTGGTGCAAAATTTTTTAAAATCCTTGCATATCAGGGTTCCACAAACAAGGTTATGAAAAGAAGGAAGAGAGGTGGGAGTGCAGGTGGGAGGGTGGGTACAGTGGGAAGAATCACAATATTCCTATAGTTGTATTTATGAAAAAATAAATAAATTGTTATACATTCAAAAAAATAAGATAAAAGAAGCTAAAAAGGTTATGAAAAATACAAACATGAAAAACTATCCATGGATTTCAAAAAATTTTTGCACCAAAATAAACTTATCTTTTAATTCCACTTTTCCACAAACTTCTTAGGGTGCCCTTTCGTGGTTAAATGAGAAAAATAAGGCTCAAAATATCATCTATTCTATGCTACCTTTTGTGTAAGGAGAAAAAAAGAAAGAAAAAATATGTGTATGTAATCATTAATGTGCTCACTTATGCGAGAGGAAACACAGGGAGGAAAAAGTAGAAATAATGAGATTGGTACCTACAATTTCTATGACTATATGGCATCTCTGAAGTTCTGATTTTTGGAGCCATGATAATGCTTCACATAACCAATAAAGGCATGACTTGGCCGGTGCCACGGCTCAACAGGCTAATCCTCTGCCTGTGGCGCCGGCACACCGGGTTCTAGTCCCTGACGGGGCGCTGGATTCTGTCCCAGTTGCCCCTCTTCCAGGCCAGCTCTCTGCTGTGGCTCAGGAGTACAGTGGAGGATGGCCCAGGTCCTTGGGCCCTGCACCCGCATGGGAGACCAGGAGAAGCACCTGGCTCCTGGCTTCGGATCAGCGCAGCGCGCCGGCCACAGCGGCCATTGGAGGGTGGACCAACGGTGAAGGAAGACCTTTCTCTCTGTCTCTCTCTCTCACTGTCCACTCTGCCTGTCAAAAAAAAGGGGGGGGCATGACTAACTGTCGCTCCCCCCCTTCGCGGAGAAACGACACAGGACCCTGCACTGTTCTTTTGTCTGCTCGGCCCTTCCCTGGTTGGCTGCCGACCCTTCCACCTCCGTGGAAGGGCGGTGCCCCCTGCCACTTTCCCCACTTCCGCGGGGGGGTGGCACACCGCTGGCCGGCTCTCTCGGGGGCTGCACAGATGTTCCTTCAGATAGATGTTCCTCTTAGATGTTCTTGGTGCATGTTGTCTCTCTCCTCCTTTATAGTCCTCTTCCACCAATCCCAACTCTGTTACCCACACGCCGAGTACGCTGCTCTCCTCCAATCAGGAGCAGGATCAGCTCCTGCAGGTTACTGGTTGAACTGGAGGCAGCTGTGTAAAAGTTGTTTTTACTCCTCTCCCAGCGCCATATTGTGGGAGAGCAGATGCATAGAATAAGTCTTAATTCCAGTAACTTAGTCTAGTCCTAGTTGCTCCCCACAACTAACAACAAGGATGGATAAAACAACATAAGATGGAAAGAGAAACAAATGAAGCTAACTTATATTGAAAAAAAAATACATTCAATTGATATTTCAACATAGTATTTTATCTATGTATCCTAAGACTAAGGAAAGAAAAAAGAAGTAGAAACAAATATTGAACTTGGTTTCTAGATGGGTTTTTCACAGTGGCATGGATTAGCAGGTTTTTTTTAAGATTTATTTTATTTATTTGAAGGACAGAGTTACAGAGAAAGGTAGAGCCAGAGAGAGAAAGAGAGGTCTTCCATCTACTGGTTCACTCCCCAAATGACCTCAACGGCCAGAGTTGAGCTGATGCGAAGCCAGGAGCCAGGAGCTTCTTTGCACCACAGCGCTGGCCCCAAGGGATTAGAAGTTATAAAACTGCCTGGCATCCCTTCTAGGAATGAGACAACACAGATGTCACCTTGAAAGGGCTTTTCCTGTTCACATCTAGGACCACCTGAGTATTAAAGTAATGATGACAGTGAATTACAATATCTCAAATAATATAAGAATCCAGGAATCTATATTACCATAAGTAAATAAATATATAAATAAATAAAAGAAACTCATCCTACAGTAGAAGGCCAACTAATAAATGTAGAGGGGCTGATGGAATTAAGAAATCATTTTTTTTTCAATCATCATAACAATCAACTCAGGCAAGAATTTCCAGTGTATAATACAAGTCAGTGAGAGTTTCAGGAGTAATAAGATATTTAGACAGTCTCAAAATATCTCTCCTAAGATACGATTACTTACAAACTGTAACCTCACAGATTCTGCCCTAAGTCATCAAAATCAATATTAACAGAAAGGTGCAATCAACATTGTTGCTTCTTCATATGATCTCCTGAGAAGGAAAGGAAATTATTTTTGTAGTGCTTTTACCAAAATCTGTAGCCTGAATCTAGTCGTGGAAAAAAATTAAATACAATTTAAATGTATGCTACTAAAATAGCTAAACTCTTTAAAACAATCAAGGTCATTAAAGTCTAAGAAAGAATGAGAATTGACCTAGGTAAAAAAAAAAAAAAAAAAAAAAAAAAAAAAAAAAAACACTAGAGGGGGCAGTGCTGTGGTGCAGCAAGTAAAGTCCCAGCCTGCAGCACCGGCATCCCATATGGACACCGGTTCTGGCTGCTCCTATTCAGATCCAGCTCTCTGCTATGACCTGGAAAAGCAGTAGAAGATAGCCCAAGTCCTTGGGCCCCTGCACTCGCATGGGAGACCCAGAAGAAGCTCCTGGTTCCTGGCTTCGGATCACCCACCACAGCTCTGAAAGTGTTGGTCATTTGGGGAGTGAACCAGCGGATAGAAGACCTCTCTCTCTCTGGCTCTATCTCTCTCTAATTCTGTCCTTCAAATAAATAAAATAAATCTTAAAAAAAAGAAACTAGAGACATGACAAATGTGATACGCGATCCTGAACCAGAAAACCAAAATATTTTTCCAAAAATTTTGTTATTAGGATAATTGACAAAACTTGATGACATTTGTAGATTAGATAATAGTAATGAGGCAACATTAATTTCCTGATGGTGATAATTATAATGGAAGCAGTTAAGGAAAAAATTTTAAAGCACATTCAAATACTTAGGGATAAAGGATCATTATGTCACCAAATTACTTACATATTTTATATCCTATATATTTGATATCCATATTTACATCTATATTTGATAGAGAGATACACACATAATGTGGTATAGATAACACTAGCCAACCTTGGTGAAGGATATATGGGAATGTATCATTTTTTCAAATTATGTGTAATCTGAAATTGAGTAAAATATTAAACACTTTTCTTTTTTTAAAGTTAAAATATCATAGACTAGGCAGGCGCCGCGGCTCAGTAGGCTAATCCTCTGCCTTGTGGCGCCGGCACACCGGGTTCTAGTCCCAGTTGGGGCACCGGATTCTGTCCCGGTTGCCCCTCTTCCAGGCCAGCTCTCTGCTACGGCCCAGGAGTGCAGTGGAGGATGGCCCAAGTGCTTGGGCCCTGCACCCCATGGGAGACCAGGAGAAGCACCTGGCTCCTGCCTTTCGATCAACGTGGTGCGCCAGCGGCAGCGCACCAGCCGCGGTGGCCATTGGAGGGTGAACCAAAGGCAAAGGAAGACCTTTCTCTCTGTCTCTCTCACTCACTGTCCATTCTGCCTGTCAAAAAATAAATAAATAAAAATAAATAAAAAAAAGTTTCACTTCTCCCTTAAAAAAATCATAGACTAAAAAATGTTCACCTGTGAGTATATGATAAAAAAAGTACACACCAAAATATAAGGACATGGTTAATTTGAAAGTAAAGTAGTGAAAATAAAGATAAAACATTTGTTAGAGTGAGTGTTGTAGCACAGTGTGTTAAGCTGCTGTTTAGGATGCCTGCAACCCCTGTGTGAGTATCTGATTTGAATTTTGGCCATTCTGCTTCCAGTCCAGCTTCCTCCACTATGCCTGGGAGGCAGAAAATGATAGTTAAAATAATTGAGTCCCTGCCTCCTACATAAGAGATCCAGCTGGAGTTCCCTGCTCCTGGATTTGTCCTGGACCTGCCCGAGCAATTGCAAGCATTTGGGGACTAAACCAACAAATAGAAAATCTCTCTCTCTCTCTCTTTCTCTCTCTCAACAGTTACAAACCTGGATATTTTTAACAATATGGCCTTCAAATACACAAAGCAAAAACGTCATATAATTAAAATAAACAATAGACAAGTGTGTCAGCATAGTGAGAAAAATTTAACACACTTCTTTCAATAATTAATTTATAAAGAAGATGAAATATTGGTAAGGAAATAGAAGAGCTTAATGGTACAAATAAACACTTGAGCATATATATGTGTATATATATTATATATGGGGGGAGAGAGAGAGAGAAAGGAGGGAGAATATTGAATCTAGCTACTATAAAACATACATTTCCAGTTATACACACACATGCGCTTATACATAATATAAACAAAAAGCAGTAAAGCATACCAGGCAAGACAGAAAAAGAAAATAATATTGAAAAAAGCATAAATTTAGGAAATAAGTGAAAGTAAAAAATAGAAAGGATGAAGCCAAAAGATGATGCTTAGAAAAGACTAATAAATCACTGCCAAGACTGATGAAAGAAAAATATCATGCAAAGAGAAATAAACAATATTAAGAAAGAAATAGAATACCTAACTACAGGTACTGCAGGAAACAAAATGAATTTTTTAAAATATTTCTTTTATTTATTTGAAAGACAGAATTAGAGGGAGTAGGGAGAGAGAGAGGTCTTCCTTCCATTGGTTCACTCCCCAGATGGCAACAATGACTGGAGCTGCACCGATCCAAAGCCAGGAGCCAGAAGCTTCTTCTGGGTCTCCCATGTGGGTGCAGGGGTCCAAGCACTTGGGCCATCTTCTACTGCTTTCCCAGGCCATAGCAGAGAGCTGGATCAGAAGACTGATACTAGAGCCGGAGCCTATATGGAATGCTGGTGCTTCAGGCAAGGGCTTTAACCTGCTGCGCCACAGTGCTGGCCCAACAAAATGAATTCAATACATAATGAGGGACCCGCATTGTGGTGAAGCAGGTAAAGCTGCCGCCTGCAGTGCCAGCATCCCGTATGGGCGCTGGTTCGAGTCCTGGCTGCTCCTCTTCTGATCCATCTCTCTGCTTTGGCCTGGGAAAGCTGCGGAAGATGGCCCGAGTCCTTGGGCCCCTGCACCTGCCTGGGAGACCTGGAAGAAGCTCCTGGCTCCTGGCTTGGGATCAGTGCAGCTCTGGCCATTGTGGCCAATTAGGGAATGAACCAGCAGATGGAAGATTTTTCTCTCACTCTCTGCCTCTCCTTCTCTTTGTGTGTAACTCTGACATTCAAATAAATAAATCAATATTTTTTTGGAAATAGCTTTTTTATGCTCTATCTATAAATTTATTCCTTTATTTATACACATAAAATAGAAAATTGCTAGATTAAACCTCTGTTATAAGTACATATCATATATATGATATGTGGTATGTCACATATATTATGATAGGTATTTGCAAAAACCAGTTCAAACTGGCACCCCAAATTTCAATCAAAATGAAATGAAGAACTCAATAGATCAAATGACAAACATATTAGAGAGCTTTAAAAACAGAGTCAGTGAGACACAAGAGAGAATATCGGACTTAGAAGACAGAGCACAGGAAAACATACAGTCAAACCAAAGAAAAGAAGAGGAAATTAGAACTCTAAAAATATTGTTGGGAATCTATAGGATACTATTTAAAAAACCCAACATTCGAGTTCTAGGAGTTCCTGAAGGTATGGAGGTAGAGAAAGGATTAGAAGACCTTTTTAGTGAGATACTAGTAGAGAACTTTCCAGGTTTGGAGAAGGACAGAGACATCCTAGTACAGGAAGCTCATAGAACCCCTGGTAACCACTACTAAAAGAGATCCTCACCATGATACATTGTAATCAAAGTCACCACAGTGAAGCATAAAGAAAAGATTCTAAAATGTGCAATAGAGAAAGGTCAGATTACTCTCAGAGGATCTCCAATCAGACTCACAGCTGACTTCTCATCAGAAACCCTACAGGCTAGGAGGGAATGGCAAGACATAGCCCAGGTGCTAAGAGAGAAAAACTGCCAGCTCAGAATATTATATCCTGCAAAGCTCTCATTTGTGAATGAAGGTGAAAAAAAGACCTTTCATAGCAAACAGACATTGAGAGAATTTGTCGCCACTCGTCCAGCCCAGCAAATGATGCTTAAAGATGTGTTACACACAGAAACACAGAAACACGGTCATCAGTATGAAAGAAGGTAAAGGAAGGAAACCTCACAGCAAAAGATCACAGGAAGTTCAAAGCATATATTAGAAAATATCTGGGAAAATGGCAGGGCAAAGTAACTGCTTATCAGTAGTCACATTGAACGTTAATGGCCTCAACTCTCCAGTTAAAAGGCACAGATTGGCTGAATGGGTGAAGGTACAAACCCCAACTGCTTACAAGAAACACATCTTTCCAACAAAGATGCATGCAGACTGAAAATGAAAGGCTGGAAAAAGATATACCATGCCAACAGAAATGAAAAAAGAGCGGGCATAGCCATCTTAATATCAGAAAACATAAACTTTAACACAAAAACTGTTAAGAGAGACAAAGAGGGGCACTATATAATGATTAAGGGATCAATTCAACAAGAAGATATAACGATTATCAATGTATATGCACCTAATTACAGGGCACCGGTTTATTTAAAAGATATGTTAAGGGACTTAAAGGGAGACTTAGACCCCAATACAATAGTATTGGAGGACTTCAATACTCCACTCTCAGAAAAAGACACATCATCCGGACAGAAGATCAACAAGGAAACAGTAGATTTAAATGACACTATTGCCCAAATGGATCTAACAGATATCTACAGAACTTTTCATCCTACACCTAAAGAATTTACATTCTTCTCAGCAGTACATGGAACCTTCTCTAGGATTGACCACATACTAGGCCATAAAGCAAGGCTCAACAAATTCAAAAGAATTAGAATCTTACGATGCAGCTTCTCAGACCATAAGGGAATGAAGTTGGAAATTAGCAACTCAGGAATCCCTAGAGCATACACAAACACATGGAGATTGAACAACATGCTCCTGAATGAACAATGCGTCATAGAAGAAATCAAAAGAGAAATCAAAAACTTTCTGGAAGTAAATGAGGATAACAGCACAACATACCAAAACTTATGGGATACAGCAAAAGCAGTGTTAAGAGGAAAATTTATATCAATAGGTGCCTACATCAAGAAATTGGAAAGGCATCAAATAAATGAGCTTTCAATTCATCTCAAGGATCTAGAAAAACTGCAGCAAACCAGTCCCAAATCTAGTAGGAGAAGAGAAATAATTAAAATCAGATAAGAAATCAATAGGATTGAATCAAAAAAAAAAAAAAAAAAAAACAGAACAAAAATTCAGCCAAACGAGGAGCTGGTTTTTTGAAAAAATAAACAAAATTGACACCCCATTGGCCCAACTAACTAAAAAAAGAAGAGAAAAGACTCAAATCAATAAAATCAGAGATGAAAAAGGAAATGTAACAACAGACACTACAGAAATAAAAAGAATCATCAGAAATTACTACAAGGACTTGTATGCCAGCAAACAGGGAAATCTATCAGAAAAGGATAGATTCCTGGACACACACCACCTACCTAAATTGAACCAGGAAGACATAGAAAACCTAAACAGACCCATAACTGAGTCAGAATTTGAAACAGTAATAAAGGCCCTCCCAACAAAGAAAAGCCCAAGACCAGATGGATACACTGCTGAATTCTACCAGACATTTAAAGAAGAACTAACTCCAATTCTTCTCAAACTATTCAGAACAATTGAAAAAGAGGGAATCCTCCCAAATTCTTTCTATGAAGCCACCATCACCTTAATTCCTAAGCCGAAGAAAGATGCAGCATTGAAAGAAAATTACAGACCAATATCCTTGATGAACATAGATGCAAAAATCCTCAATAAAATTCTGGCCAATAGAATGCAACAACACATCAGAAAGATCATCCACCCAGACCAAGCGGGATTTATCCCTGGTATGCAGGGATGGTTCAATGCTCACAAATCAATCAATGTGATACACCACATTAATAGACTGTAGAAGAAAAAACATATGATTATCTCAATTGATGCAGGAAAGCATTTGATAAAATACAGCATCTTTTCATGATGAAAACTCTAAGTAAACTGGGTTTGGAAGGAACATTCCTCAATACAATCACAGCAATTTATGAAAAACCCACGGCCAGCATCCTATTGAATGGGGAAAAGTTGGAAGCATTTCCACTGAGATCTGGTACCAGACAGGGATGCCCACTCACACCACTGCTATTCAATATAATTCTGGAAGTTTTAGCCAGAGCTATTAGGCAAGAAAAAGAAATTAAAGGGATACAAATTGGGAAGGAAGAACTCAAACTATCCCTCTTTACAGATGATATGATTCTTTACCTGGGGGATCCAAAGAACTCTACTAAGAGACTATTGGAACTCATAGAAGAGTTTGGCAAAGTAGCAGGATATAAAATCAATGCACAAAAATCAACAGCCTTTGTATACACAGGCAATGCCACGGCTTAGGAAGAACTTCTAAGATCAATCCCATTAACAATAGCCACAAAAACAATCAAATACCTTGGAATAAACTTAACCAAGGACATTAAAGATCTCTACAATGAGAATTACAAAATCTTAAAGAAAGAAATAGAAGAGGATACCAAAAAATGGAAAAATCTTCCATGCTCATGGATTGGAAGAATCAATTTTATCAAAACGTCCATTCTCCCAAAAGCAATTTATAGATTCAATGTGATACCAATCAAGATACCAAAGACATTCTTCTCAGATCTGGAAAAAATGATACTGAAATTCATATGGAGAAACAGGAGACCTCAAATAGCTAAAGCAATCTTTTTTTTTTTTACTTTTTTTTTGACAGGCAGAGTGGATAGTGAGAGAGAGACAGAGAGAAAGGTCTTCCTTTTGCCGTTGGTTCATCCTCCAATGGCTGCCGTGGCCGGCGTGCTGCGGCTGGAACACTGCGGCTGGCGCACTGCACTGATCCAATGGCAGGAGCCAGGTGCTTTTCCTGGTCTCCCATGGGGTGCAGGGCTCAAGCACTTGGACCATCCTCCACTGCACTCCCTGGCCACAGCGGAGAGCTGGCCTGGAAGAGGGGCAACCGGGAAAGAATCCGGCACCCCGACAGAGACTAGAACCTGGTGTGCCGGCGCCGCTAGGTGGAGGATTAGCCTATTGAGCTGTGGCGTCGGCCATCTAAAGCAATCTTGTACAACAAAAACAAAGCCAGAGGCATCACAATAACAGATTTCAGGGCATACTACAGGGCAGTTGTTATCAAAACAGCATGGTACTGGTACAGAAACAGATGGATAGACCAATGGAACAGAATAGAAACACCAGAAATCAACCCAAACATCTACAGCCAACTTATATTTGATCAAGGATCCAAAACCAATCCCTGGAGTAAGGACAGTCTATTCAATAAATGGTGCTGGGAAAATTGCATGAAGGAAGACCCCTACCTTTCACCTTACACAAAAATCCACTCAACATGTATTAAAGATTTAAATCTATGACCCGACACCATCAAATTATTAGAGAACAATGGAGAAACCCTGCAAGATATAGGCACAGGCAAAGACTTCTTGGAAAAGATCCCGGAAGCACAGGCAGCCAAAGCCAAAATTAACATTTGGGATTGCATCAAATTGAGAAGTTTCTGTACTGAAAAAGAAACAGTCAGGAAAGTGAAGAGAGAACCAACAGAATGGAAAAAATATTTGCAAACTATGCAACAGATAAAGGGTTAATAACCAGAATCTACAAAGAGATCAAGAAACTCCACAACATCAGAACAAACACTTAAAAGATGTGACAAGGACCTCAAGATATTTTTCAAAAGAGGAAATCCAAATGGCCAACAGACACATGAAAAAACGTTCAGGATCACTAGCAATCAGGGAAATGCAAATCAAAACCACAATGAGGTTTCACCTCACCCTGGTTAGAATGGCTTACATTCAGAAATCTACCAACAACAGATGCTGGCGAGGATGTAGGGAAAAATGGACACTAACGCACTGTTGGCGGGAATGCAAACTGGTTAAGTCACCATGGAAGTCAGTCTGGAGATTCCTCAGAAACCTGAATATAACCCTACCATTCAACCCAGCCATCTAATTCCTTGGAATTTACCCAAAGGAAATAAAATTGGCAAACACAAAAGCTATCTGCACCTTAATGTTTATTGCAGTTCAATTCACCATAGCTAAGACCTGGAATCAACCCAAATGCCCATCAACAGCAGACTGCATAAAGAAATTATGGGACATGTACTCTATAGAATACTATACAGCAGTCAAAAACAATGAAATCCGGTCATTTGCAACAAAATGGAGGAACCTGGAAAACATCATGCTGAGTGAAATAAGCCAGTCCCAGAAGGACAAATATCATATGTTCTCCCTGATTGGTGACAACTAAACGAGCTTCAAAAAGGAAACCTGTTGAAGTGAAATGGACACTATGAGAAACAATGACTTGATCAGTCCTTATCATCACTTCTGATGTACAATTTAATACTATATCCCTTTTAGCATTTTTGTTTGTTCTACTTAATACCATGGGTTGAGCTATGTAATTAACACACAGTTATTCTTAGGTGTTCAAAGTTAGCGGAAAAGTGATCTCTGTTAAATATAAGAGTGGGAATAAGAGAGGGAGGAGATGTACAATTTGGGACATGCTCAAGCTGACTTGCCCCAATTGGTGGAGTTAGAAATGTGACGGGGGATTCCAATTCAATCCCATCAAGGTTGCATGTACCAATGTCACCTCACTAGTCCAAGTGATCAATTTCAGGACACAATAGACCACAATGATAGGTCTAAGAGTCAAAGGGATCACATAAACAAGACTAGTGTCTGCTAATACTAACTGATAGAATTAAAAATGGAGAGAACAATCCAACTTGGGAAGCAGGATACACAGCAGACTCAGAGAATGGCAGATGTCCTAAACAGCACTCTGGCCTCAGAATCAGCCCTTAAGGCATTTGGATCTGGCTGAAGAGCCCATGAGAGTATTTTAGGCATGGAAAGCCAAGACACTGTGGCCAAAAAAAACCTAAATGAAAGATCTCCACGAGTGAGATCCCAGTGGAAATAACGGGCCATCAAAGAAGGAGGTACCTTTCTCTGAAGGGAGGAGAGAACTTCCACTTTGACAATGGCCTTGTCGAAATAAGATCAAAGTCGGCCAGCTCAAGGGGGCTTCCATGACCTTGGCAACTCATGACTAGAGCCTGGGGAGATTACTGACGCTTTAAACAAGAGTGTCAATTTGTTAAGTCAACAGCAGGAGTCACTATGCACTTACTCCCCATGTAGGATCTCCGTCCTTAATGTGTAGTTCAATGTGAATTAATGATATGACTAGTGCTCAAACAGTATTTGGCACTTTGTGTTCTGTGTGGGGACAAAGTGATGAAATCTTTACTTAATATATACTAAATTGATCTTCTGTATATAAAGATAATCGAAAATGAATCTTGATGTAAATGGAATGGGAGAGGGAGCAGGAGATGGGAGGGTTGCAGGTGGGAGGGAAGTTATAGGGGGGAAAAGCCATTGTAATCCATAAACTGTACTTTGGAAATTTATATCTACTAAATAAAAGTTAAAATAAAAGAAAATCATAGGCACACAGACACACACATATACACAATGAAATAATATTCATCCATCAAAACTGGTGAAATTCTGAAATTTGAAACCAATGGGTGAAACTAGAGATCATTCTACTAATTAAAAAGCTAGACATAGACAAATACCAAGTTTTCATTCATATGTAGGAGTTAATACTATATATATAGATAGAGAGAGGGATATTATTTGGTTTAACAATATATAGATATTTATAAATGTTATCTTCACTGAATTATATTCCTTCGTAATATATACTCTTCTTTCTTCATTTTATGAACTTTGTTATATGGTATTTTTTTTTGACAGGCAGAGTGGACAGTGAGAGAGAGAGAGAGAAAGGTCTTCCTTTGCCGTTGGTTCACCCTCCAATGGCCACCGCAGCCGGCGTGCTGTGGGCGGTGCACCGTGCTGATCCAAAGGCAGGAGCCAGATACTTATCCTGGTCTCCCATGGGGTGCAGGGCCCAAGCACTTGGGCCATCCTCCACTGCACTCCCGGGCCACAGCAGAGAGCTGGCCTGGAAGAGGGGCAACCAGGACAGAATCTGGCGCCCCGACTGGGACTAGAACCCAGTGTGCCTGCGCCGCAAGGCGGAGGATTAGCCTGGTGAGCCACGGCACCGGCTTTCTTATATGGTATTAATATACCCACCCCTGCTTCTAATAAATATAGTATGCACATACATCATACATATATTATATATAAAGTATTTATATATGAAGCAATATGGCAAATATTTAAAAATATTAAATCTATGCATGCTCATTGAAAAAAACTGGAAAGAATTTAAAACCATTTCTAATATATATAATAAAAATTTCAGATAGCTGCAAATAAATTTAATGAAATTTAAATTTTTACAATGAAAACTACAAAGCAATGCTGAGAATAGACATAGATAAACTGAGTGTTATATCACGTTTGTGAGTTGGAAGACAAAACTATATTGGGATGTCCATTCTCAAACAAGTCAAATTACACATTCAGCCCAATTCTAATAAACTTCCACGATGTTTGTTTGTGAAAAATTGTTGAGGCTAATTTAAAAATGTATATGAAGTGCAAAGGATCTAACATAATGAAAAATATGTTGAAGAACAAAGTTGGAAGATCTACACTAGTTATACTAGATTGCATGACTTACGGTGAAGCTGTAGTAATTAAGACGGCATCATATTGGCAAAAAGATAGGCAAATAGATCAATGATAGCAGAGTCCAGAACAGCCTATCTGATGACTACCTCACCTCACACCTCAGAGAAAAATTAATTCAAAACGTATTGTTTAGGGGCCGGCACTGTGGCGCAGCGGGTTAATGCCCTGGCCTGAAGTGCTGGCATCCATTTGGGTGCCGGTTCTAGTCCTGGCTACTCCTCTTCTGATCCAGCTCTCTGCTGTGGCCTGGGAAAGCAGTAGAAGATGGCCCAAGTGCTTGGGCCCCTGCACCCGCGTGGGAGACCCAGAAGAAGCTCCTGGCTTCAGATTGGTGCTGTTCCAGGTGTTGCGGCCATCTGGGGAGTGAACCAGCGGATGGAAGACCTCTCTCTTTGTTTCTACCTCTCTCTGTAACTCTGTCTTTCAAATAAATAAAATTAATCTTTAAAAAGTATTATTTCTAAATGTAAATTGAAACAAAAACAAAAACATAAGGAAATGATTTAATGTCCTTTGGATAGACAAAGATTTTCATTTTTGAGGATTTATTTGTTTATTTGAAGGGCATAGTTAGAGAGAGAGGGAGGTATTCTATCTGCTGGTTCACTCCCCAAATATCCACAATGGCCAAGACTGAGCCAGGACAAGCCAGGAACCAGGAGTTTCATCCAGGTCTCCTGTGAGGGTGTCAGGGGCCTAAGCACTTAGTCCACCTTCTTCTGGTTTTCCCAGGCAGAAAGCTGGATTAGAAGTGGAGCAGCCAGTGTTGCATAGCAGGTAGAGCCACTGTCTGCAGTGCTGGTATCCCATATGGGCACTGATTCGAGTCCTGGCTGCTCCTCTTCTGATCCAGCTCTCTGCTATGGCCTGGGAAAGCAATACAAGTTGGCCCAAGTCCTTGGGCCTCTGCACCCGGAGATGAAGCTCCTGGCACCTGGCTCCTGGCTTCAGATTGGTCCAGCTCCAGCTGTTGTGGCCAATTGGGGAATGAACCAGTGGATGGAAGACTCTCTCTCTCTCTCTCTCTCTCTCTCTCTCTCTGCCTCTCCTTCTTTCTCTGTGTAACTCTGACTTTCAAGTAAATAAATAATTTTTTTTAAAAAAGAGAGAGAGAAGTGGAGCAGAGGGCCTTGAACCAGTGCCTATATAGGATGCTGGCACTGCAGGTAGCAGCTTAACCTGCTGCACCACAACGCCTGTCCTGACAAAGATTTTCTAAATAGAATAGGAAAACCACCAATAATTTTAAAAGGACAAACTGGAATTTATCGATATTAAAAACTCCTGTTACTCAAAATATCATTATTAAAATAATGAAAATTCAAAAATTTTGCTTGTGAAAATACATTATGAAGAAAGTGAAAAGGTAACTCATGGAATGAGAGAACATAATTACATATTATATAGCTGGCAAGGCACTTTTATCTAGGAGGTGTAAACAGTTCTTACCCTCAACGATAAGAAGGAGAAATATCCAATTAAACATGGGCAAATTATTTGAATATACATTTCTCCAAAGAAGGCATACACATGGCCAATAAATAAGAGAAGCTAAACATCATTAGCCTTCAGAGATACTCAGATTAAAACTATAATAAGGTATCACTTCACATCCACTGAGTGGCTATAACAATAAAATAAAAGAGGCTTTAGGAATCATATGGACAGATTGGAATTCTCTTATATTTCTTGTGGGAACATAAAAAGGTTCAGTCACTTTGGAAAATGATCTTTCAGTTCTTCCAACAATTAAACAGATACTGTATCAAAATATGATACAGCAGTTCCTAGGTATGGTCCCCAAAGAAATTAAAACATATGTCTTGGGGCCGGCGCTGTGGCATAGCAGGTAAAGCCGCCGCCTGCAGTGTCGGCATCCCATATGGGCGCCAGTTCAGGTCCCAGCTGCTCCACTTCCAATCCAGCTCTCTGCTATGGCCTGGGAAAGCAGAAGATGGCCCAAGTCCCTGGGCCCCTGCACCCACATGGGAGACTTGGAAGAAGCTCCTGGCTCCTGGCTTCGGATTGGTGCAGCTCCAGCTGTTGTGGTCAATTGGGAAGTGAACCAGCAGATGGAAGATATCTCTCTCTCTCTCTCTCTCTCTCTCTCTCTCTCTCTGCCTCTGCCTCTCCTTCTCTCTGTGTGTAATTCTGACTTTCAAATAAATAAATCTTTAAAAAACGAGAGTGTCAATTTGTTAAGTCAACAACAGGAGTCACTGTGCACTTACTCCTCATGTAGGATCTCTGTCCTTAGTGTGCTGTACATTGAGATTTAATGCTATAACTAGTACTCAAACAGTATTTTACACTTTATGTTTCTGTGTGGGAGCAAACTGTTGAAATCTTTACTTAATGTATGCTAAACTGATCTTCTGTATATAAAGAGAATCGAAAATGAATCTTGATGTGAATGGAAGGGGAGAGGGAGGGGATAAGGGGAGGGTTGCGGGTTGGAGGGACATTATGGGGGGAATCCATTGTAATCCATATTCTGTACTTTGGAAATTTATATTCATTAAATAAAAGTTAAAAAAATAAAAAAATACATATGTCTCTAAGATCATGTACAAGAGTATCCATAACAGCAGTGTTTATAATGGTCACAAAGTAGAAACACTGCAAATGTCCTTCAGTGATGAATGGATAACCGAGCGGGGGTGCCTTTATGCAAGGAAATGTTATTCTGGAATAATATGGAAAGAGGTGCTAACACATGCTCTAACATAGTTGGATGTGATTATTCTAAGTGAAAGGATCCAGTCAAAAATTATCACACTTTGTATAATTGTTTTGTTTTACATGAAATTTCTAGAAAAGGCCTATCTACAGAGAAATAAGGAAGATTAATGGGCACTGGAAGACAAGAGACAGAGACTACTAGCGAATAAGTAGTTTCTTTTGAGGGTAATGAAAATATACCAAAGCTTATTGTGTTAATGGTTGCACAATTCAAAAAGTTACTGCATTATAACTTTCAATGAGTAAATTGTGTGGGAAGTGGATTAAGTTTCAGTAAGGCTGTTTAAAAATACATCATTAGCAAAATGAAAAAAATAAGCTATATAATTGCAAAAGACATCTGCAATGCGTATATTTGAATAATGACTCAATAGATTATACATAAAGAAAACTGACGAATTAAGAAAAAGGGAGCTCTCTCCATCCCATCCCCTCCCCGCTGTGGCATAGCCCATGATGCTGTCACCCACAGGGTCAGAATCCCTGGTTCACAACCCAGATGCTCCATGTCCGATCCAGCTACGTGCTTCTATGCCTGGGAAAGTAGTAGAAGATAGTACAAGTGCTTGGGTCCCTGCCACCCAAGTAGGAGACCCGGATGGAGTGCCTGGCTCCTAGCTTAAGATCGGCCCAGCTATGGCAGTTGTGGCCATCTGGGGAGTGAATCAGTGGATGGATGATCTCTCTCTCTGTCTCGGCCTCTCTGTAACTCTGCCTTTCAAATAAATAAAGAAAAAAAGAAAAAAGAGAAAGACATAACAATTAAACATGGCAACAAACATGAAGAAACACTTTACAAGAAAAGATACATAAATGACCATTAGTGTATGTAAGGATGCTCATCATCAACCAATAGTCACAAGTGAAATGTAAAGTAATGCAACAATGATATACCACGCACCAGACTTGCTCTAATTTAAAATACTGGCTGTAGTGCAATGCATTAAGCTGTTGCTTGTAATGCCAGCATCTGGTGTCAGAGCCCTGGTTTGATTCCCAGCTGCTCAGTTCCAATCCAGTTCCTTGCTATTGTGCCTGGGAAAGCAGCTGAAGATGGCTCAAGTGCTTGGGGCCCTGCCATTCATGTGGGACACCAGGATGGAGTTCTAGGCTCCTGGCTTCTGCCTGGCCCAGTCTTGGCCACTGTGGCCATTTGGGAGTGAACCAGCAGATGGAAGATCTCTCTCTGTGTGGATGTGTGAATGCATATGTGTGTATCTCCCATTCTCTCTGTCACTCTGCCTTTCAAATAAGTAAATACATCTTTAAAAAAAATTTAGGGGCCGGCATTGTGGCATAACGTGTAAAGCCACTGCCTGCAGTTCCAGCACCCCGTGGAGGCCACTTATCAGTAGGATCCTTACCAAACCAAAAGGGGTACACCAGCATCCCGGTAGGAGCCCCAACTCTAGGTCTATAGCCACATCCAGCAGACCTGCAAGAGTCACCCAGGTGCATCCCGAAAACAATCCTTACCTCTCCAATCCAGAGAAAAGGCCCTCTTGCAGGCCTTTAACTTTCCTGGCCAATGCACGAAATGTTGCATCCACTCATCAGCTAAAATACAGTGCTACAAAATCCAGTGACAGACACACATGAATTTTATTGAAAATGAGAGGCAAATAAGAGACAAATGAGAGGCAAGGCAACTGATTGGACCAGCCACCGATTGTAACCAACACTCCTTACCAGGGTGCGGCCCCCAACAGCGAGTTACACAGCTTTTTATAGTATTCTGTCCACTAAGGCTCACAATTTCAAACCCCTGGTATGCAGTGAAGAATTAAAAAAAAAAAAAAAACAGAATATGGCTGTAAGATAACAGTTAACAATAACAAACCCAGGAACAAATCGCAGATCCAAGATGTGGTTGTAAGATAACAGTGCAGTGCATAAGATGACAGTGCAGGACACATTTCTGCCAACTTAGTTCCTTGGACTTTGGGTCCACATGGTTTCACAAGATACACCCTTAGCCCTTAGCAAGCAAAACTAATATGTACAGAAGCAAGAGATCTGCAATTAGCTTTTAGCCACACTCACTCCATTTTGATTTTGACTCTACAAAATGGGCACTGGTTCAAGTCCTGGCTGTTTCACTTCTGATCCAGCTCCCAGTTAATGGCCTGGGAAAGCAGTAGAAGATGGCCCAAGTGCTTGGGCCCTGCACCTGCATGAGATGTAGAAGAAGCTTCTGCTCCTAACTTCAGCCTGGCCCAGCCCTAGTCATTGTGGACATTTGGGGAGAGAACCAGTGGATGGAAGACTGATTCTCTCTCTCTCTCCGCCCCCCCTTCTCTCTCTGTATTTCTGCCTTTCAAATAAATAAATAAATCATATGTGTGTGTGTGTGTGTGTACACACACTTTGATTGGAATGACAGCAGGAACAATAATAGGGGAATGTATGAGAATAATATATTTATATTAACAATGACAAGGTTGGGGATTATGTTGATATATAGAATTTTTTGTGTGAAATAATATTAAAAACAATGTCAAATGGTTCAAAGATCCTGATTCCCTTATTATAGCTGTTCAAAATCATGTGAGTCTGCACTTAAATACAGAAAAATAAGAGTTCCAATAGAGTGTATTGTTCAGTGACTTCTATTTTTTGTAAAAAAAAAAAAAAAAGGTTTACTTCATAAGAACTCCATCAAATCTGTTCGTGCCAAACACCTAAGCCTCATCACTGATTCACCCCTTTTCCTTAAACTGTAAATCCAATCCCTCTGCAACTTCTGTAGATTTTACCCTCCAAATATATCTCAATTTTGTCCACTTATCTCTACCTCCAGCGCTATCACCGTGCCTAAGCCACCTTTATCTGGAGCACTAAAATACTATTTTCTTAGCTGCTCTTCCAGCTTCCAATTTTGACCACCTACAATTGGAGTGACAGCCAAAGTGTTCTTTTGAAAACATAAATCAAATCATGTCACTCTCTTGCTAAAACCTCTCTAACGGCTGTCCATTGTAATGAGAATAAACTCCAGACTCTTTACCTCAACCTATAGTTGAGTCAGGTGGCTCTTTGCTCCCTGCCTCCTGCTGTTTGACCCAGGGGTCTTTCAGTTCCTCAAGTACTCCAAACTCATACACGTTTTAATACCTTTGTACTTTCTCTTCCAGTGTCTGAAATTCTTCTGATCCTTGCATGACTAGTTCCTGCCTGGCATCTGCATCTCTGAGCAAAGTCATTTCCTTAGAAAGAGACCTTGACTACCCAACATGGTTGAATTCCCTAGCATATCATCCAGGTCCATTTCTCATCACAGAACCTGTCTCCACCTGATATTTTCTTATATGTTTGTCAATCCCCTACTACAATATAAACTCCATGAAAATAAAGACCTTGTCTGTGTTATCCACTACCACTTGTGCAGGACCTACAGCTCATTTGCAGGAAACATTTTTGAATAAATGAGTAAAGGAAGGGCTGGCGCTGTGGCATAGTAGGCTAAGCCTCCGCCTGCTGTGCTGGCATCCCATACGGCTGCCAGTTCATAATCTGACTGCTCCACTTCCGATCTAGCTCTCTGCTAATGGCCTGGAAAAGCAGTGAAAGATGGCTTGGGTCCCTGCACCTGTGTGGGAGACCTGGAAGAAGCTCCTGGCTTCAGTGTGGCCCAGCCCTGGCTACTGTGGCCATTTGAGGAGTGAACCACTGGATGGAATACCTTTCTCTGTGTCTCTCCCTCTCTCTGTCTGTAACTCTACCTCTCAAATAAATAAATAAAATCTTTTAAAAAAATCTTAAAAAGGAAAGTAAAAAGAGATGTAAGCAAACTTGCATCTTAATCATTTAAGATGTCCAGTTCTTAAGATGTTTGATCTCAGGGCAGAGTAAAGATTTCTGTGGATATTCAAACTAAGGAACTGTCTAAATATGTAGCATAGATGGATAGACACATCTGAATGGTGTCCAGCCTCTTTCTACCCATCTCAGAAACATTAAAAAGCACTTTGCTCTAACCTCTCATTTTTTAAGAGTAAACTAGGATTAGGGACCAATGCCATGGCGCAGTGGGTTAATCCTCTGCCTGTGGTGCTGGCATCCTATATGGACACCGGTTCTAGTCCCAGCTGCTCCTCTTCAGATCCACAGTGAGTTTATGTATGTGTGTATGTTTTTTGAAAGGCAGCGCTATAGAGAGAGAAGAAGAGAATATATGAGTCTGCTATCCACTCACTGGCTCATTCCCTAAATGGACACAAAAGCAAGGTCTGGTTCAGACCTAACTCGGTAACTTGGAACTCCATCTATGTCTCCCATTTGGATTATTATCTGCTGCTCCCGAGGCACGTTAGCAGGGAGCTGGAATGGAAGCAAGGTAGCCAGGAATGGAACCAGCACTATAATTTGGGATAGAGGTGTCACAAGCAGAGGCTTAGCCCACTGTGCCACATGCCAGCCCCCAAAGTGATTTCTAGAATAATGCTTTAAAAGATTCACAAATCACATCATGCTATACAATTTATATTTCAATCATTTTAATTGTACAAATACCCTAAAACAATTAGTGATTCTAATTGCATCCAGAGCATATACTTGGCATGACAGGAGACTGTGATCCTTATATTGTCCAACACATTCTTTTGGGTAGAAAATGGGGGAGACAAAGCAATCACAAGCTATCTGAATGTGACATGCATGAATTTGCAAATCAAGCAAAAGTAATAGATGACTAACAGAACGAGCCATGCAGGGAGCATGAATGATGGACAATAAGGTACCCCTCTCTTCAAGAAATTTCCAATCTTGTTGATGGCATCCTGTTGTTATACTGTACACACATATATACAGAGTGTATAAAGAAACAAAACTAGTTGCAAAGGAAAAGTAAGTACGCCTTGATGAATATCAGCTGGTACAGCTCAGTACTGGGAGTAGAGTTTCAGAATTTACATGACTCACTTTGTGGAGTGCTGTTCTCAGCTTTAATTCTATAACACTGCAAAGATGGCAGAGGAGTGCTGAACCGTGTGACAGGATGTTGCATCCAGTCGTCAGCTAAAACAGAGCATTACAAAAACCAGTAACAGTCACACATGAATTTTATGGAAAATGAGAAGCAAATGAGAGACAAAGGAGAGGCAAGGCAACCGATTGGGACCGGCCACCAATCGGGACAGACACTCCTTGCCAGAGTGCGGCCTCCAACAGCGTGTTACACTGCTTTTTAGAGTATTCTGTCCACTAGGGCTCACAATTTCGAACCGGACCCCTGGTATGCAGTGAACAATAAAGAGGAAAACCAGAATATGGTTGTAAGATAACAGTTAACAACAACAAACCCAATGACAGATCCAAGATATGGTGGTAAGATAACAGTGAAGGACACGTTTCGGTCAACCTAGTTCCTGGGAATTTGGGCCCACAGAGTTTCACAAGATACACCCTTAGCCGTTAGCAAGCAAAGCGAATATGTACAGAAGCAAGAGATCTGCAATTAGCTTTTAGCCACACTCACTCCATTTTGATTCTGATTCTACAAGAAGTTTTCAGAGGGCTCTTCAAGCAATTAAAAAAAAAGATTGCTTTTTAATTTATTTGAAAGACAGAATGATAAGGAGAAGGAGAGACGTGAGAGGGGGAGGAGAAAGAGATCTTTCAGCCACTGGTTCACTCCCCAGCTGCCTGCAACAGCCCAAGTTTGGGCAGGGCCTTAGCCAGGATCCCAGAATTCTGTTCTGGTCTCCCACCTGGGTGGCAAGAACCCAAGTACTTGGGCCATCATCTCCTGCCTCTCAGGATGCTCGCTAGCTGGAAGCTGGATCAGAAGTGGAGTAACTGGGACTCCAACTGCCAGAATGCCCACCCCAAAATATCCTTCTTTTAAAAAGATTCATTTATTTTATTTGAAAGGCAGAATTACAGAAAAAGAAAGAGAGAGAGAGAGAGAGAGAGGTCTTCCATCTGCTGGTTCACTCCCCAAATGGCTACAACAGCTGGAGCTGTGCCTATCTGAAGCCAGGAGGCTGGAGCTTCCTCCGAGTGTCCCATATGGGTGCAGGGACCCAAGCACTTGGGCCATCTTCTACTGCCTTCCCAGGCCATAGCAGAGAGCGGTGTTGGAAGTGGAGCAGCCGGGACTCGAACCAGAGCCCAAATGGGATGCCAGCACTGCAGGTGGCAGCTTTACCTGCTACACCACAGTGCCAGCCCCCAAAATGTCCTTTTAAAAAATCTTTTTAAATGGGCAAGATATTTTTTTGCTTGTTTTGTATTTATTGATACTGAAATCATTAATTTTATTTTCCAAGGGACACTTCATTCTGGATACAAATGTTACCTGTTTCTTGAACATTACATTATTATTCCTTTCTGAATGCTAATTAGCAAAAATGAATGGTTTATACAGATCCTTGATTTTTTTAAAAGATTTATTTATTTTATTTGAAAGGCAGAGTTACAGAGAGGCAGAGAGAGAGAGAGAGAGAGAGGTCTTCCAGCCACTCCCCAAATGGCCACAATGGCCAGAGCTGAGCTAATCGGAAGCCAGAAGCCAGGAGCCAGGAGCTTCTTCCAGGTCTCCCACACAGGTGCAGGGGCCCAGGCACTTGGGCCAACTTCTACTGCTTTCCCAGGCCATAGCAGAGAGCTGGATTGGAAGTGGATGAGCCGGGACTTGAACCGTCGCCCATATGGTCTGCTGGCACTTCAGGCGGTGGCTTTACCCACTATGCCACAGTGCCAGCCCCACTGGTCCTTGATTTTTTTTTTTGGTCCTTGATTTTGAATCAGTATGAAGTATTAAATGCTTACCTCTTTGAATCTGATTTTTCTTTAATATGTTTTTTTTTTGGTGGTAAAACATATCATATACATACAGACACATGTATAAAATACATGTTTAATACAGCTTAAATAACAATTAAAACTGAATGCCCATGTAACTCTCACACAGGTTAGGAGGTATGATCCCATGTAATTTTAATACATTGTCACAGAAGGAAGTATAGTATGAGGAAGTCTAAATTTCTTTGTCCTCTGATCAAAAATGAAAGTTTTCTCTGTTTACTCTTCTTGACTGCTTAACCTCACATTTGGAAAATGTCTTGAAATAAATAAGCATAATTATTTCACTTCCTAACTCCTTAACTCAAGTAACATTCTTTACATAATAGTTCATAATTCTCCCTGATGATGTATTTAAGAGGAAGAGGGAACATATAATTAATGAAGAATGAAATATTTTAAACCTATGCTGCTGATATTTTTATAATTATGATTTATTGTTGCTCTTTTTAATAAACGTCATGTGAAAGAAAATACGACAAGAAGCAATGATTAACAAGCCTGAACAAAATGTGGTCTCTAACCTGGCTCTCAACAGCAATGACCCTAAGTACTAAAGAGTGTCTTGAATGCCTGATATTTTATCTTTTGCAAAAATAATAGTCTCTGGGCTCATCATTTCGTGTTGTATTTTGCATTTAGATAAAAATCGATAATTCAACATTTGGTCACGGAGTTTAGTGCAGTATTAGATGCCATGAAGAGAAGAACAAAGGTAGAAAAGTGTGATCCCTGCCCTCAGTGGGGTGGGGCTTACAAAACACCTGGAAAGATAAAGCATCCACATAGGAGGCAACTGAAGAGTTCTTACAACTCAGAACCCATTCTCTCACTGTAAAGTATTGAGTGAATACAAAATTCAGGACTAACTCACAATGGTTACATTTCAGATAGCAGTTTGTAAGATGGTTGTTTGCAACTTGGAGCATATTTTCCCAACATAAACGTGCATCACTACTGATTGGATTTATAAATTTTCCCAAAGACTCCTATTTGATGAATCATTAATGACATTGTGTGGTACGTTTACCAGTGAAATATAGTAGAAAGCAAAATTGTTGTGATGCAAGCAATTAGGCAGAAATCAGAAAAAAAAGTGACTATGAGATACACTTATGAAATACATCTGGGCATATTTTGAATGCTGCTGCTTGAGAAAGAGTATGCTTAATTAGATAAGTGAGGCTTTCTGGGAGATTCTGAAGGAAAGCTCTCAAGAGCATTTGTAGTTCAGGAAGTTTCTATTCTACTAGCAAACCATGTATTTTTTTTTTTCATTTTCATTCACTAATCCAATAGCGTTTTAAAAATATTTGTTTACTTATTTATTTTGAAGGGCAGAGAGACAGAGACAGAGAAACAGAGAAAGAGAGATCTCCCATCTGCTCGTTCACTGCCCAAATGCCCATGACAGCCAGGACTGGGCCAGGCTGAAGCAGGCATCTGGGAACTCAATCCAGGTCTCCCACATGGCTTGGACAGGCACCTAATTACTTGAGTCATTACCTCTGCCCTCGAGGGTGTGCAATAACGGGAACCTGAGATGGATGGGGAACAGAACAGGGACTGGGACCCATGCACTCCAGTATGGGATGTGGGCAGCCCAAGTGGTGTCTCAACCACTGTGCCAGACACCTTCCCCTCAACAGTATCTATTGAGAATCTCTACTATGTGTTAGGCACTGTTCTAGGCTCTGGGAATACATGGTGACATACATGGAAAATGTATAGGAATACAGGGAGCTTACATTCTAGTAGGGGAATAGTAGGGAAAAACAACAGTATCAAGAACAGACAAGTGTGGGGCTGGCGCTGTGGCGCAGTGGGTTAATGCCCTGGCCTGAAGTGCCAGCATCCCATATGGGAGCCAGTTCGAGACCCAGCTGTTCCACTTCCAATCCAGCTCTCTGCTATGGCCTGGGAAAGCAGTGGAGGACGGCCCAGGTCCTTGGACCCCTGCACCCATGTGGGAGACCTGGAAGAAGTTCCTGGCTCCTGGCTTTGGATCAGCGCAGCTCTGGCCATTGCAGCCAACTGGGGAGTGAACAATAGGATAGAAGACCTCTCTCTCTCTCTCTCTCTCTCTCTCTCTCCGCCTCTCCTCACTCTGTGTAACTCTGACTTTCAAATGAATAAATAGATCTTAAAAAAAAAAAAGAACAGACAAGTACCAGGTTGATCTTTATTTATCACCCTCCAGGATCAGAGTTAGAATTTCTTCATCCTCAGATGTAATAAGGGAGGGAGGGACAAACATAGGGTACAGATACTTCCTGAGTTTCCAGACAACCATCGCAAAATGACACGTGAGAAGAGTCTCGGACTGATGACAAACAAAAAGAAAAGATGGGCAGGATGCTTTTGAAGGGGAAAAGATGTGAAATCAGGCCAAAGCCACCTAGCCTTACCGGTCGTGGGAGGCCTTGGGCACTGTGACAAGTGATCTGGAGGGGGACATAGTCTGCATTGACCATTTAGACCTGGCTTGAACATTTCTTTTCTCTTCTTTCCTTTTTCCTTCCCTCCATCCCTCCCTGCCTCGTTCCTTCCTTCTCTTCCCTTCTTCTTCCTCCTCCCTTTACTCCCCACCTCCCTCCTTTCCTACATTCTCCCTCCCTCCCTCCCTCCTTCTTTCTTTGCTTTTCTTCTTTCCTTTTCCTCTTCCCTTAGCTCCCTACCTCCCTCGGTCCCTCTCTTCCTTCATCCTTCTCTCCCTTCTCCCTCCATTCCTTCCTTCTTCCTTTACTGCTCTTCCTTCCTTTTGCCCCAACTCCCTTGCCACTTCCTCCTCCCTTCCTTCCTCCATGCCGTCCTTGAATCAAACACATACTAGGGAGAAAACCAAGATGAGTATGACAAAGTCCTGATCCTCAAAATGTTTATAGTCTAGAACAATATTCCCAACTCGGGGATTAGTTGTATTGATTATTTTAACTATTTATTTATTTTTAAAGATTTAGTTATTTTATTTGAAAGGCAGAGTTACAGAGAGAGAGAGAGAGAGAGAGAGAGAGAGAGAGACTCAGAGAGAGACAGACAGAGAGAGAGAGAGATCTTCCATCTCTAGTTTATTCCTCAGATGGCTGCAACAGCTGGAGCTGGGCTGATTTGAAGCTAGGTGCCAGGAACTTCTTCTGGGTCTCCCACATGGGTGGCAGGGGCTCAAAGACTTGGGGCCACCCTCCTAGGCTTTCTCAGGCACATTAGCTGGGAGCTGGATGGAAGTGGTGCAGCCCCAACTTGATCCAGGATGCTGACACTGCAGGTGGCCCCCCATTTTAACTATTTAACAACCTGTGTAGCACAAGTCAACCAATCAGAATGTATGCTAATCAGGGTTCAAGTTCTGGGGCCCAGGAAGCCCCCCACTGCTGTGTTAGCAGCTAACCTCATAATTGTTAGATAGTGAAGAGGAGGTGGGAGTTCCTGAGGGAGGGACTTGAGTAGCCAGTATTGGGTGGACAAATGGAGTTGGGGGTAGGGGGGTGCAGATTACCAAGTGGTAAGAGGAGTGTTACTGATTTTAACAACTGTCATTTAACAATGATTTGACTATCAATGAATACCATCTAATTCCTTATCTCTACCTACATCCAAATGTTTAAGAAGATTAGGTGGTAGTGGCATTGGGATTATGTGAGTGAGGAAAGCTTTACTGAGTCTTGATCTTAGTCTTGAGAGAGATGACTGGCATCAGTTGGTAATGATAATGGAAAGAGCATTTTAGACCTGTGGAACAGGTTAAGAAAAGGTGGAAATGGACAAATCATATATGAAAAGCCATATAGAAACCAATGAACCAGAGTGTGGACAGTGAGAGTGGATTCTAAGTAGAATAAGGGGGAAGTTTGGTTATATGCAGCAAGAGTATATGAGAAAGAGGGTTGGTTTTGGTGTCAATGGGGAAAAAGTAAACTTACATGTTAGGGTTAGGAGTTTAGGTCTGATGCGGTGGGGGTGGGGTAAAGGAGGGACGGGTATGATGAAAGTGACAAGTAAAGGAAAGTATTCTGCTGGCTATATGAAGAGACTGACAAGAGAGAAGCCAGTTGAGGAGGTTACTTCAGCCATCCTGCTAGAGTTGATCATGGCACAGACCTGGATGGTGACTGTGGAATTGAAAATAGGATTCAATCTGATGACCCCTGAAAAGAGTAGAGAAAGAAGACTCACGATTAAGCATAATACCTATGATAGGGCCTTCAAAATGCATGGAAATGTGTATTTTGAGAATTCTATGCATAGATTTCAATTTTTTGCACCAAAATAAGCTGATTTTTTAAAAATCTATTTTCCATGAATTTTTTGAAGTACACTTGTATTGTCTTAAATTATCTCCCATTGTAAGATAGCTGGTTTTCTAAACATCCAAAGGAAAATGCAATTCTATAATACTAACTCTTTTAAAAGAGCAACTGTAAGCATTTAATGATCCTCTTTAATTTACAAAGATTCTAACTTGAAGACAAGGTGGGATGAACTGACAATTTTGAGACTAAAAACAATCGTGCCACATGATACCGATAAGAAACAACATTCAGCAGAATTTCCTGTTGTTCATAGAGAACGTATGTGGTTTGAAATTGATGAAATCTGCGTGAAACCTAGCAGATTTCATTGTTCTGATGTTTAGCTTCCTTACTGAAAGTCATTCCTATGTGAAACTTTTATCTTTTGAAGGTGGGAAAAAATGCTTGATTTTTAACTGAGTTAATTTTCAGTTGACTCTTCAGATAACAGGGAAGCTTTAGCAGCCTAATTAAACCACATATTTGTCCTAATTACTTTAGCTGCAGACTGCTAGGGAACAAAAGCAGCAAACAGACCTGTTCTGTGTGCAGCAGTCAGGCATTTGATGGTTGTTTTCTCCAGCAGAGGTTTTGAGTAGCACAGAAGTAAAATCTGAGAAGCAAAGCCATCATCTGCAAACGGTGGCTGCAGCCACAAATCACAGGGAAACCCTTATTCACGCGCCGTGTATAAAGCATCATTCATCCTGCATGACTTCAGTGATGTCCAAACACAGAGAAAGCGATCATCACTGCTAGCATCATTTTTTCAGTATCATGAGCAGCACTGCATTTTTATCAACGTAATTGGGCATTAGCTTACAAAGACTATAGCGTTAATACTTAAAGGATAATTTACACATTTGGCAAGACTAATAGTTCTCTTCATACTCCTTACTTTGCCCCATAAGCTTTAGCCTTTTAAAATAATGTCATTCATAGTTAATGTAGCAGTTTAAATTAAGTAAATTTACACTTCAATTATCCATTTTGATTTTAGCACAAGTTGAGTTTGGAATACTGACGATCATATATGTATTATCCTTATGCACAAAGGAAGAAGTCAGACGAGTTTTTATCATCACTGACTAGTCAATTCAAACAATTGCTTTTTTAACACCAAAATCACAGGAAATTCCTTTTAAAGGCAAACCCATTAAAGACATGTTTCTTCGTTAGATGGGATTTGGTATAAAGGTAGTGTGTTTGTTTATTACTTTACCTTAGTTTCTAGATGCAAAATGCCAGCTGCAACTTTGCTTTTTTTCAGGGGAACTGGAAAACTAATATAATAAATACTGTGGATTCTATTACTTCTTATCTGTTGTTTAAGGAAAAAAAAATCTGTATTTCGGGCTCTTGGTTCCAGACATTTCGCAGACATTCTAAATAGACATGCAAACCCACTTTAACTTTGAAAGCAGTAAGTTGCCCTAAAGATAAAAACAAAAAATGAAAAGGTAGGAATCTACAACCAAAGGAGGTTAAAGCAGTAAAGCAACCATCTGGTGAGTTCAGGGCAAATACAAAGTCTCCAGTTTTTGCCTGACTCTCTAGATGTCTGTACCACCCCTCTGCTTTATTTTGCCTATGGAAACCTGACCTAAACTAAACAACTATTCTATATCATTAAGTTGTCCAGGAAGATGAAAGTTTAAATATACGTCAGACAAGCCGAAGCATCTGGTGCAATTCAGTAATGATGGTCTCCTTCGGAGAGCTCAGTGTTGGAACAACTTTAGAATGGAGGAGGTTTGGTTGACTTGTGGGAGGAAAATAATGTCCTTCTAGTCAAACATTCTCGGTGTTCACAAGGACTCGTACTTGCCAGTTCCTCTCCCATTGAAGGCAACGCAGAGTAAATCCCTTACGAAAATCTCCCTGTGTACAAAGTGCTCAGTACTGTTGTTCCTTTTCCACTATGGCTATTTTACAAATTATTCCCACACTGCTTTGTTAATACAATAACTAGTACTAGGCTTTTCCTCCTAAACTATCATGTCTTATAAAGTACTGTTGTAGAGTGAGCCTTAAAATCTAACTAATTTAGACGCTCTCTTATAGTTTGTTGACATGAGAACAAACTACGTTCTCCCTTAGATATTTTAAAAGGTTAGAAGTGATCATGCTGACATGTGTGTGTGTCGATTGCTGCCTTTTAAACTGTGCTGCAAACTACCACATACCAAATTTATAGATCTTTCAAAGTAGAAGAAAATCTGATTTAAATGTGATTTTCAAAATCAATAAGGAAGACACTTGCAACAAACATAGAGTTTTAACATTTTTTATTATGTCAACAAGTCACAAATAATAAGGAAAAATCACTAAAAATCAAATCCATAGGGCAAAGGACATTAAAAGACATTTTATAGTAGATAATATATTGTCAGTAAACTTACACACAAATGTTTTATCTCACTAGGAAACAAAAATGCAATTTAAAACAACGGAATGCCATTTCATCCACCATATTAGTGATTTATTTTTAAAGTAAGAATAACCAATGTTGGCAAATGTGGTGACAGAGTAAATTGATATAATATTTTTGAAAAATAAGGTATCAAATATTCTTCCTTTTAAGTTCAGTAATTCTAGTACTCAGTTTGCATCTCAAAGGATGAACTTAAACATAAAAAAGCTGCAGGAACAAGATACCCATTGCAGCATATTTATAATATTGAAAAAAATGAAAACACACTAAAAACCCCAAAGCAGAGAGAAAATCAGTTATATTAATATATTTTAACTGTGTGAGATACTATACTGCATTTAAGTGATGTTTTGGCTGATCCATACTAATATCAGTACATATTATTGTGCAATGCTGAGTGAAAACAATAGGACACAAAATTACATATATTGAAGAGCTTGTGCTTTATGTAAAACTCTATGCACAGGAGAATAAAGGCCCCGAGAATTTTTAAATTTTTTCTTTACAGTGGTTTCCAAATTTTACATAACATGCATTTTCATGCTTCCAATGGATTAAAAACTGTCATGTTATTCTTCAAAGCTGTTTCTAACTCAATGTTTTCACATTTTTCTCTAATGCAAAACCTTGTGCTTAGCAAGACTGATAAAATATCATAATGTTTATCACGAAAATTCCAAGTGAGTATTCATCCTTATTTTGGCTGTAAGTGTAGCGAATCCCGGACATATGTGACTAGGCAGCTGAAACCCGCAGGTAGCAGCCCCAGCCAGGGCTCTCTCAGCATCCACACTCATTCGGCCTTCAGCCCTTTTCAGAAACCACCGCTGCTCCTGCACTTGTGAATATACTGTGCTGATAAACAACTGGCAGCACAGGGAATGTTAACGATCGTTTCTAATATTTGCAGCACAATCAAAAGCAATTTCTTTTCCTTCAAAATTAGAGCATCGAAAGGGAGCCATTTATTCAAATATGTTTTTTTAACAGAGTAGATTCTCAAGAAAGCAAAGATGAGGTGTATTTTTATGATGTATACATTGCCTAGCATACTGTTAGCTTTTATAAATAACACCCTTTGCAGTATTTACCCTAGGGCAATGGCGAACTGACATTCCATTCCCGTGAAGAAAAATATCGTGTGTCTCCCCTTTTCTCCAGTTGAATCCCTCTTTGTAAATGTGGTCACTGCTTAGACTCTTCAATGTAATCCCGACCCATCTCCACCCCTGAAGAGAGAGAGAGAGAGAGAGAGAGAGAGAATGAATTAGTTCAGGAGGTTGTGGGTTGTGGTGTCAGGAAAGATCTTTTCTTGATGCGAGGGATGTGAAATATACTGGGATATATTTATTCGGTATGGTTCTTTGTTCTGGGTAGGAGTTTTTCTCTTTCTAAAGTTTTTCAATGTCGCTCAAGGAACAGAAAAGTTTATATTTTCAAATTCCCGTTGAAGGCACCTCTCAAAGCCTCCCCCACGGAAAACTCTCATCTCAGCTCAACACTTATGGGTTTCAGAAGAATACATCCCGATTTTTGAAAAACATGGCTGTAGACTCTGCAGCCCACCAAATCTGTGCTTTCCTAGTTATCATTAATCGTACAGCCAGAAACACCATCTTTTAGCGAACCTGTGTTTTGTGGGCGACGAATGCGCTCCGATTAACGATTAGGTTCATTTGGAAGGCATCACCGTTATTCGTGGGACTCAAGAGTCGCGGGCTTTTGTCAGCGGACCAGCGGGGCCGACGAGCGCCAGCAGCACAGTGGGCGGCAGGTCTGAGGGCTCTGGTCCTTAACGTTTTCAGGGACGTAGTATTTCAGGGACACTCCCCCCCCCCCGAAACTCACGGTGGCAGAGAGTGGACCAGACTGCTGTGACAGGAATAGAGAATGTTTGGGAGTGACAAGGAGCAAGAGAGAGGGTGCCCGACTGGGTCCCCGGGTCCCCGGGGCTCTGGGATTTGCACGAGTTTATCACCACCATTAACAGCGACTTGCGGAGGGTTGTTTACCGCCTGAGTGCGCTACAAGCAGGCAGCGAAGCCCACTCAGGGACCCCGGCCACGCCCCCTCGCCTCTCCGTCCCCCCCCCCCCTTCCCCCGCCAAACTACGAATTCAGGGCCGCCTTCAGGCCAGACCCTCCCATTGGCTCCTGTCCCAACCAATCAGATCCTTGCAACAGTTTCACCTGGTTCCCGCTTCCCAAATAAACAAACAAACCGTCCCGCGACTGTGCCAGTCCTGCTCTCCGGTGTCGCCGGCGCCGAAAGCGCCCCGCCACCTCTCGCCACCTCTCGCCTCCTCCAGCCAATGGAGCCCTGACCGTGGGGCCCCCGCCCAGCCCCGATCCCTGACCTCTCCCTCCTCCGACCCTCCGAGCCATCTCCGGTTCCCTCTGGCCTTCTTGGACTCCCAGCTAGGGTGGGCGCGGCCAGGCAGCCCTGCACCCTTCCTGTCGCTCCTCTGCTGGCCCACAAGCCGGGAGATTCACAGAGAGGGCTCGGCCGAGCCGCGGCTGGCCCCGCCTCCCGGACTCGCTGCCCCCCTCCCTCGCACACCTCTACTGGTGGCCGCCTGCTCCCCTCCAATGCGCCGGTAGCAGGATCCGCAGCGGCCGCCGCGTGAGGCGGCGGTCACGTGTTGTTTTGCCCGCTGCCGCGCGCTCGGAGTGGAGTGGGCGGGGGCGCGGGCCAAGGCGGGAGGGGGCTGGGGCGGGCGGAAAAGGGTAGACGGCCTCTTTCCCCAGCCCTCCCTTCCCCGAACCCCCCCCTCCCCTTCGCGCACCTTAAAACCACCGTGCATCACCATGGCGAGTTGCTCCTTCGCTCGCGACCAAGCGACAAGGAGACTGAGGGCTGCAGCAGCGGCAGCGGCGACAGCTCCAGCAGCGGTGGCGACCACCCCGCTTCTTACCTCGGGACCGCCGACCGCACTCATTGGGACCGGGTCGTCTTGTCCGGGAGCCATGTGGCTCTCCACGGCCACTGGCTCCCGGTCAGACTCCGAGTCCGAGGAGGAGGACCTCCCCGTCGGGGACGAAGTCTGCAAACGCGGCTACCTGCGGAAGCAGAAGCATGGGCACAAGCGTTACTTCGTGCTTAAACTCGAGACCGCCGACGCCCCAGCTCGGCTGGAATACTACGAAAACGCCAGGAAGTTCCGGCACAGTGTCCGCGCCGCGGCGGCTGCGGCGGCAGCGGCCGCCTCGGGCGCCGCGGTCCCCGCGCTCATCCCCCCGCGGCGCGTGATCACCCTGTACCAGTGCTTCTCGGTGAGCCAGCGAGCCGATGCAAGGTACCGACACCTCATTGCCCTATTCACCCAGGACGAGTACTTCGCCATGGTGGCCGAGAACGAGTCGGAACAGGAAAGCTGGTACTTGCTGCTCAGCCGCCTCATCCTCGATAGCAAGCGCCGCCGCTGCGGCACGCTCGGCGCACTGGCGGACCGAGAGCCGGCCGCGCGGGCGGCAGCGGCGGCGGCGGAGCCACCCTTCTACAGAGATGTGTGGCAGGTAGTAGTCAAGCCCAGGGGGCTGGGGCACAGAAAAGAGCTGAGCGGCGTGTTCCGGCTGTGCCTTACCGACGAGGAGGTCGTGTTCGTGAGGCTCAACACCGAAGTGGCTAGCGTGGTCGTCCAGCTCCTGAGCATCCGTCGCTGCGGGCACTCGGAGCAGTATTTCTTCTTGGAAGTCGGCAGGTCCACGGTCATCGGTCCGGGAGAGCTCTGGATGCAGGTGGATGACTGTGTCGTGGCCCAAAACATGCACGAGCTGTTTTTGGAGAAGATGAGAGCCCTGAGTGCAGACGACTACAGAGCCCGCTGCCGCAGCTACAGCATCAGCATCGGTGCCCACCTGTTAACCCTGCTGTCCGCTAGGAGGCACCTGGGCTTGCTGCCGCTCGAGCCCGGCGGCTGGCTCAGGAGGTCCCGCACTGAACAGTTTTGCCACCTCCGGGCCATCGGTGACGGGGAAGACGAGATGCTTGTCACCAGGCGCTTCGTGACACCCAGCGAGCCCGTGCCCCCCTGCAGGCGAGGGAGACTGTACCTGCCCAGAGCGCGCAGGTCCAGGAGAGCGATTTCCATGCCAGCGAGGTTTTTTCGCCGATTACCAGCCAGCCAGGTACGTGCCCCGCACCGTGAAGCAGCCGCTAGCGACAGAGCTTGCCTGTCTGCTGAAGCAGCTGGCTCCGGCTCCGGCTCTGGCAACTCTGCGGAGGAAGGCAATCCCCAGAGCAAAGAGGGTCAGGAGGGAAGTGGAGACGACTACATGCCCATGAACAGCAGGGGCTCAGGAAATGGCCGAGGCTCGGGAGGTGGGCATGGCTCAAGTGGCCAAGGCTCCAGTAGTCGGACCTCCGGAGGAAACCAGTGCTCTGGCGGGGAGCAGGGATCCGGAGGCGGCCAGGGCTCAAGTCGCCGGCAGGGGTCTGGAGGTGGCCAGGGCTCAGGAGGAAACCAGTGCTCCAGAGACGGACGAGGCACCACCGGTGGGCATGGCTCCGGCGGTGGCCCGGGACCCGGAGGTGGGCAAGGCTCCGGCGGTGGTCAGGGACCTGGTGATGGCCATGGCTGGGGCAGAGGCAAGAACTCTGAAGGGGACAAGGGCTCAGGACGTGGGAAAGGTTCCAACGGTGATGGTGACCGTGGAAAATCTCTGAAGAAAAGATCCTACTTTGGCAAATTAACTCAAAGCAAGCAAATGCCACCACCTCCCGCGCCGCCACCGCCTCCACCCCCAGCAGCTGGGGCAGCTGTTGGCAAGGGGAAGTCTGGAGGAAGATTCCGACTTTATTTTTGTGCTGACAGAGGAGCCACAAAAGAACGCAAAGAAGCCAAAGAACTGAAAGACCTGGAGACCCCAGAAGGTGCTGCTCGGGGTCTCCACAGAGCAAGAGCTTTTGATGAAGATGAGGATTACGCGTACATGCCAATGAGGCCCGGGGTGGCTGCTTCTCTGGCAAGCTCCAATGATTATATGCCAATGGCTCCTCAGAACGTCTCTGCTTCACTAAAGCGCCACTCTCGCCCACCTTTTGAAGATGCCAGAGGGTACATGATGATGTTTCCCCGAGAGAGCCCGCCACCTGCCCCAAGTCCTCCCAAGGCAGCTGATCCCAATAAAGAAGGTGACTCAAAGGATGATGGGGACAGTGACTACATGTTTATGGCTCCTGGGGCTGGTGCAATTCCAAAAAACCCCAAAAATCCTCAGGGTGGCGCTTCCTCGAAAAGTTGGAGCTCCTACTTCTCTCTGCCAAATCCTTTTCGGAGTTCATCCTTGGGACAGAGTGACCACAGTGAGTATGTGCCAATGTTACCTGGAAAGTTCCTGGGAAGGGGCTCGGACAAAGAAGTGTCTTCTAACTGGGGCCCCCAAGACACAGGTCCAAAACCTTCAGTTGAGGGGTCACACTCAAAGCCTAGAAATGGGGGGGCACCCTTAAAGCCTTCAGATGATGGGCCCCCAAAGAATAAGGCTAAGAGACCTAACCGACTCTCTCTTATGATAAAAGGGAATACAATGAAGCCCAAACTGCAAAAGCCCAGGAGTGAGCAGAGACAAGCTGACTACGTCAACGCTGACTTCAGTGAAAGAGTTCGCAATATGCCAGCCCCTTCCACTGAAGGACTGCCAGGTTCGTGGGGTGCGATTGCTAATCCCAGACACTCACTCTTTTCTAGTTACCTGAATGTTGAGTTCGGAGTGCCATTTCCAAACCCAGCAAACACCCTCTCAGATCTCTTCTTAAGGGCTATGCCAGGTGCCAACCCCTTCTCTCTGGACGGTGCTAGGTGGCCACTTCCTCTTCTTCCTCTCAGGGCCACGGGTAGCAACGCTAATGGGGACGAGGGGGACTGCATCAAAGTGATTTTCAATCCAGCGATGACACCAGCCGTGCCTTTTGCTGACAGTGCCATTCGCTATGATGCTGAAACAGGTCGAATCTATGTGGTCGACCCATTTTCGGAGTGCTGTATGGACATTTCACGCTCCCCTAGCCGATGCTCTGACCCCCCACCTGTAGCTAGGCTGCTGCAGGAAGAAGAGCACGGAAGAAGACACCCACCAAGCCGTTCGCAAACTTTCTTTGCAGCCGCCAGAACCGCAGTGTCAGCTTTTCCAACTGACAGCCTCGACAGAGACCTTTCTGCCTCCTCAGCCCCGGCTGCTGCTTGGGCAGCAGCGCCAACCTTAGCCGTGGGCCGGGCGTTAGCTGCAGCCTCGGCGCTCGCCGCTGCCCCGGGCATCGGCGCAGCCGCCGCGAGCTTCGAGGCCGCAGCTGGGTTTGACTCCGCCTCCGCCCGCTGGTTCCAACCTGTTGTTGCTGCTGCCGCTGCCGCTGCTGCCGCCGCCGCCGCTGCCGCCGCCGCTGCTGCGGATGCCGAGGCGCTAAGCGGGGTGCAAGACATTGCCGGTGGCTCGAGCCCTGGAGCCCCAAACCCACCCGCAGACCTTGTCAGAGGCGAGAATGGGGCGGGCCGGGCCGCCACTCCCCCACGGCCACTTCGCCGTCGCTGGGTCCGGAGACCCCCGGAGAGAGAAGATTCTGACAGTGACAACTTTTACCTGAGAATGGGCCTTGTCAAACCTGACTACAAGAAGTTTAACTCTCCCAAAAGAGGTTGGTAATTTTAGAATCAATTTCCCTTAAGTTAATAGTCATTACTTAATGAATGAGTCCATGTGGTACAACGTTAGGGATAAGCGGGGGCTAATATTTCCTGAATTGGTGCGATTTGACATGGAGGAGAACTTCAGTTTTAATTATTCGCACAATACCCCCTTTGATCTTGGCATCAACTGACGCTTTTATCTGCAGAACCAATTACTGTTGAAACGTGGGTGCTACTGTTTTAGGAACGGTTAAATCTCAAGGGCATGTATCATGAATAAGCTTTCACACATCCTTCCCCCAGCATACAGTAATAATGCAAAGCAGGGCATCATAAATTATTTGCAAATTGACAGTAGAAACCTGCTTCCCTACAACTGCCCAAAGTTAAGCGCAGGAATTTAATAAGAGCATGCAATATTATTCAATGACAGCTGTTAACGTTGTGGGGGGGGGTGACTTTCTGCTCTGAAAGTCACTTTGTTAACAGGAGTCATTGTTATGGTAGTTTGCTGTGATTTACCTCGTCAATGAAATCTCAGTGGTTAGAATGAATGTCTGGGTGGTAGGGAGGGGAACAAAATATACGCAATCCAAAACAGCAGGTGACTAAAAGAAGACAGCTTTCGGTTCTGGAATGGGCTTTTGTGTTGATTATTGTTTTATTTTCACACGCGATCACTTGCCAGAAATCTGGAGTGTTCCTTTGCTCTGTCACTGGTAGTGATGAGCAAGTCATGTTTGCTGTGCCTTATTTTCTTCTTTTATTCCACCCCCGCCCTCCTTAAAGAGTATGTGGTGACCACTTGATCATGGATATGAATATTATTTCAAAGGTTTAAAAAGCATTGGAAATATTGAATTGGTGTGTCTTCTTAGAAAGCAAGGAAAGCAAGATAAGAAAGCTGGAGGAAGACCTGAGCCTAGGGGCAGTCTACTGTGGAGCAGTGGGAACTGTCTAAAGGGCTGATTTTCCAAAGGAAGAAGGAAGAGTGGGAACTCTGGGATTTGGAACCAAGACTTAGCAGAAATCCACATTGCACGATGTTGTCATCAGTGTGTCTTGAGACATTCTCAAGAAATGATTGCAGAAGATGGTGTCTCCATAGGACTGCCTTTTCTCTTTAGTAGAATATGCTTCTTTCCCAGTGAAGGGAAGAGATGGACCCCAGCAGTTTTCATTCCAGTAGTCAGTTTAGTGAAGATTTTTGCTTTGCTTGCTCTGTGGAATGCTTTTGTGATTGGATCTGTGCCCACTGTGCCTGATCAGGCAGAACAAGTCGGGGACTGATCACAACAGTCACCTAACAAGCTCCCTATTTAGTGCAGGTGTAGCCCCCTCCCTTTCCCTTTCTCCCCCTGCTGTAGAAAACTGGCCATACAAAAACTCACATTTGCAGCACGGACACATTAAAGAGTGATCATTAAAACAACAAAAGGATGCTTTGGCTTGCCAAATGATTCAATTCAGATCTCTTTGTAAATTGTGAGCCCCTCCCCAACACACACACACACACACACAGCACTATTACCATAAGTATGCATTTAAAATATATAATTCTATTTCCAAGAATTTAATTCCTAATCAGCTTTTCAAGAACAGATCTACTTTGTTCTGTAAAGTACACCTGAAAATTGGCCTCAAGCTATGGTTTGAACCTAATTGTTGAAGATATGGTTTAAAATTTTGATGTAGGTGATATAGCGAAGTAGCTGCCTATGCCACTGCGGTGCTTCGGAAAGAATACACTTTCCTAGAGGTTTGTCTGTACTTTTCAATACTTTAGTCTTTGTTTAAACCCAAATTAAAAACAGTGACATCTTGTTGTTCCTCAAATAAACCCTGACTTCCTAAGGAGTATCTAGAACCATTGGCCATCATTTTAGCATAAATTACTGATTTGTGATGTTACAGCTATTTTGGATTTAACTTTCTCTAAGTGTGTTGCTTGTGGAGGAACTCCCTACCTTTGTTGATTGACTAAGCAAAGAGGTTATATCTTACTGAGAGGCAGGAGCTAAGGTTGAAATAAGAGAATGAATGTGGAAACACTTTGGAACATTAAATCTAAGATATTTTCATTGTGTTATTGGATTAATACCAAAATGAAAATTCAACAGTTAAACTTGATTATTTCTTTTCTTGGCAAAATGATTAGTCCCTATGGTGATCTCTGCATGTAATTTTCAGAGATTATGTAGAAGGGACGTCAGAGGAAGGGGTGGTGGCAAAACAACTCATTACAGGAAATGACTTTGCTGGGCATATTAATGTAAATTAATAAGGTAGAATGTTGTTTGGGAAATGTAAAGAACAGGCTGGATGAATCTGGGGGGTGCTTTTTTGGACTATAAACATATAGGCTAATTTTAACCCATTTCAGATCTATCTTCATTTTGCTATGTAACAGAAAAAGAACAACTTTGACAGAGGAACAAAGGCACAGTCTTTAGGACTCACTTATCTCTAAAAGTAATTTTAACTTCTGGAAAGTACTTAGAACAGCGTGTGGCACATAACAAGTGCCACATATGAATCATTATCAAGCTGTTATCAGTGTTGTGGTTATAGTTACTATTACGATTTGGAAACTGAATTAAATTCTCTACTCAAGTCACATGTTTTAGTAAATCTTTACTTTTCATTTAAAGGACTTTACATGGTTGTTCAGCATTGAGATTTTTCTGGGTGGAATTTGTTTATTATTTAATGAAGTGAGATTATAAATCAGTGGGACCTTTTTTTTTTCAAGTAACACAAAATGACTATGTAATCTCATTTACCTATAGTCATGCTGCAATATAAGTCAATACATAATGGCATTTGTTCAAATCGATTAGAAACACCAAGAAATGTAACCTGGCTGTGACTTTTTTTATAAATGAAATAATTTTAAGTAATTATTGGAAAGGAATCCCTGCATGTTAAGCACTTGGATTAATGGGCACTAACATTCAGGGGGAGAATGTAGTTTCCCATGTGGTTTAATTGCAGTCCTAACCTGCATTTGACATGGAGTGTGCTACTGCCACATCCTGCTGCTATCAATTATATGTGCTGAGAGCAAATTATGTTTATTGCCTCGAAATTATTTATTATAAGTTACTAGAATAAAATCTCCATATAGCAGAAATTTTCCAGTTACCACTGATGGGTCACTTAGGCAGCATTCATCCCCCACAAAATTGGACAGTCGTTTGGAATAATGAGGTATTTGACCTATAACAACTAAAGAAGACCTCATTCAATTAAAGTTAGCTAAAGTTGTTGGCAATCATTATTCATTTGCATTCATTCTATTTTAAGAGTAAAAATTTTGGCCACTAGCAAAGCATCAACTTTAAACAAGTACTAAGGCATTAATTGAGCACAGCAGACTACCACACATTCATAAAAATTCAAGCAAGAACCCTTGCTTTCTTTTCCTCTCCCTAATCGCCAAACATTAACCAAAATACTTCAAGTCTTTGGCAGGGAACTGTTTTGGGAACAAACTCAGGCTTTTCAAAGGGACCCAAACAAATTTCACACTGCAACAGGTGCAACTGAGCAGTGTAGGCAGAAGTAAGGAATTGTGTGTATGATTTTTAAAAAGGGCTGTTAAGTTGTTAACTTGTTGATTTGAGGGAATGCTTTTCAGTTGCAGATTGCCTTATAGTTTGCAAAGCACATTCACATTCATTACGTTACTGATGGATGGTAAGTTTTGGAAATGAAGCTGGTGTTAAGATTTTTCCTGTGGTCAAAAAGGTAAGTGTCAGAGCTGAAAATCTAATCCCATACATCTGGTTTCGAGCTCAGCACATCACACCTCCCTTTAATCAGGTGTTTAACCTGTATTTTCCTATTGATGAAAGATTATGATATAGTCAAGGGCTGGGACAAATTACCAGCTTGCCTGAATTTATTAGTGGCAAATTCATTGTAAGTGGCTTATTGAAAGTGTTATAACTGGGGACCATCTGGCAGGGCTTGGCTGATTTTCATTACTTTGAATTTAATAATTTTCATTGCTAAGAACCATGGTTCTTCAAATAAAATAATTTGACCTGTGCTGGAATTGAATGTCATAATCTGATCTGGGGAGGGGTTAGCTAATATTTACCTCCCAAATGCAAATAGTCTGTGCATCTATTTAGATTCCACTGAAACTTTGGAAGAAAAAAAGTGAATTGAGAGTGCATGCAGTAAGCTTCCAATAATGATCGTTTCCTTAACTGAAGTTACATTTCCTTGGATTTCCTAAAAAGCCAGGGTTATATGCCAGTTATAGCAAAAGTCTTTTCATTTAATTTTTTCCTCCTGTACAAAATCTGATATCCTAATATAAACCATTGCAGTGAGCAACACAGTATAAAATACGGCAGGTAGACGAAAAAAAGCACTTGTAGGCATAGAGGCTTTTCATTTGTTTAAAAAGCAAACTTGCTTTTGGCATTCAGGCAAGCAGATTTTAGAAGCGTTGGTACATAAAAGTCCTTGTTTAAAATTAAATTCATTTTGTTTAGCACCTTTTTAAGGCTTTAAGACTATGTAAAAATAGCCCAGACATTTTATTGGCAGTATTGGAAAATAGCTTTTGTAAAATGCTTAATTAAAGCCTGCAGTATGTTTTGTCTAAGAGGTGCTGCCAGGCTCTTAGATGGTGAGGATCACTTACTGGAACACATTGCTTGGTCCTGAGTGAGAAATGGGAGACTTTGAAAGCTACCTATTATAATAGTGAAATGGACCCCACCAGGCACTCAGTGTTGAGCACATCTATTGGACTGCAAATTTCAAAGCTATTGATAACATTGCCAAGGTATTTCACTTGCCATTTGACCTGAAATACATTCCCTGACAGTTCTGCAGTGAACATTGGTTATATAGTTTTACATTTCCACCATTTCTTTTCTTTTTTAAGTAGAGGTCACACTTGAGAAATGGGAATTTTAAAGGATTTCTTTAATGTAGACATATTACTATTTTAGATTTGCGTTCCTTCGGAGGATACCTTTGAACTGAGGAATTAATTCATGTTAGAATGGAAAATGTGCACTTAAATATTTACTTAGCAAAGTGAAAAAGTTACTGCTATTTGCTTTTTTTTTAAAAAAAGAATTATTTTATTTATTTGAAGGGCAGAGTTACAGAGAGAGAGAGAAAGAGACAGAGAGATCTTTCATCCGCTGGTTCACTTTCCAAATGGCTGCAACAGCTGAGGCTGGGCCAGGCAGAAGCCAGGAGCCAGGAGCTTCTTCCCGGTCTCCCATGTGGGTGCAGGGGCCGAAGGACTTGGGCCATCTGCTGCTACTATCCCAGGAGCATTAGCAGGGAGCTGGATCAGAAGAGGAGTATCTGGCACTTGAGATGAGATGCCAGCATCAGAGGCAGAGGCTTTATCTGCTACGCCACAGCACCGGCCCCGTGGTTACTGCTGTTTTCCCCCCAGCTTCCTGACATACCCTTCTTATTCAGTTTTTGATGGTTGTATTCTGTGAGTCTTGCCTTCATGTAACCTTTTCCACACTTGTTCCCATAATTTCAGGAAAACATGCCCTTTCCTGATTTGTCTCTGCCTGAAAAAGTGAGGACCACTCTGGGAGTCCCACAGGGCCCAAGACAACTCCTTTCCCCAGCTGCTGCTCACTGCTAGTTCCCAGCCCGCTCATGCTTAGCCTGCAGGAATAGCCTTCCATGTAGAGGTACTTGTTGTACTCTTTCCAAAGCTGTGGCAGCTTGCTGGGCTCTCACTTATTGGCACAGAGGCTGCTGTGCTGGTTGCTAAAGCTATTTTTATGGTTGCATTGACCACAATATGTTTGATGCTAGCCAGACTTTCTGAATTTAAGAATATCCGATTCCCCATCAATTGTAGTCACTTTGGCTAATTTTTCACAATTTATGTCATTTGTCCTAAGATTACTAGTTCTTGACTTGTAGACTTGTAACTTAGAGAGAATATCAATGGAGTCTCTATCTCTAAATTCCTCTTGAAAAATACTCACATGGGCACCCATGGTGCCTTTAAAAGTCTGAGCAACTGGGGCTAGTGTTGTGGTGTAGTGGGTAAGGCCACATCCCATATGGGAGCCAGTTCAAATCCTGGCTGCTCCCCTTCTGATTTAGATTCCTGCTAATGCTCCTGGGAAAGCAGGGGAAGATGATCCAAGTGTTTGGACTCCTGCATCCAAGAGGGAGTCCTGGAAGAGGCTTCTGGCTCCTGGCTTCAGTGTGGTCCAGCCCTAGCCATTGCAACCATTTGGGGCGTAAACCAGTGGATGAAAGATCTCTCTCTCTCTCTCTCTCTCTCTCTCTCTCTCTCTTTTTCTCTTTCTCTGTAACTCTGCCTTTAAAATAAGTAAATCTTAAAACAAAAAAGTCTGAACTACAGATGTTGTACCTCCAGCCTTGAAGGGATACCAGCCTGTCCTTGTCAAAGCCCCCTACCCCACATGAAGGAGTCCTTATTGTGGTGGCAGCTCTTACCATTTCCTCTCTGGGGTCACTGTGCCCGAAACTGTTCCAGCTACTTCAGATTAGGGAACACTGTTTTTGTTGCCATGGCTGGAAGACATATTTTCCTGGAGTCATAGATGGAAACTTCAAATGCATCTTTACGCAGAAATGATGGCTGCGTGTACTCAAAGCAGTCCCTCTGTTAGTTCAGGAACTGCGTAGGTTAAATATAGATGTGTGTAGGTGAAACCATGAACCTACCTACCATTTCCTTGACTTGATTTCTATGAGGTAGTTTACTCTGAGTATCGACCAAACAATGAGCCTTAGAACATGTGTCTTTTAAACTGGAAACTGCCGGTATTAGGATTCTCGTAACTTGCATTCTTTAAGTTGGTGGTAACTTTGCAGCAGACCAAAGTGGCTCAAGTGTGTGTTGGGAGGTGGTGGACAAGCTGCCCTGGGATGAAAATCCTGTAGCTGATTCCCAGTTTGTGATCTTTCTTTCTTTCTTTCTTTCTTTCTTTCTTTCTTTCTTTGACAGAGTGGACAGTGAGAGAGAGAGAGAGAGAGAGAGAGAGACAGAGAGAAAGGTCTTCCTTTTGCCATTGGTTCACCCTCCAATGGCCGCCGTGGCCGGTGCACTGCGGCCGGCGCATTGCACTGATCAGATGGCAGGAGTCAGGTGCTTCTCCTGGTCTCCCATGGGGTGCAGGGCCCAAGCACTTGGGCCATCCTCCACTGCCTTCCCTGGCCACAGCAGAGAGCTGGCCTGGAAGAGGGGCAACCGGGACAGAATCCGGCGCCCCGACCGGGACTAGAACCCGGTGTGCCAGCGCTGCAGGCAGAGGATTAGCCTAGTGAGCTGCAGCGCCAGCCCCAGTTTGTGTTCTTATCAAGACTGAAACAACCATGTTGAAGTGGTCCAGGACCAGCTAACAGGTGTGAACCAATTGAGCTGAACTCTGAGAAGGAGGTTTTACAAGTGTCATCCATTTCCCTTACAGATTCTTTTTTTTTTTTTTTTTTTTTTTTTTTTTTGACAGGCAGAGTGGACAGTGAGAGAGAGAGACAGAGAGAAAGGTCTTCCTTTGCCGTTGGTTCACCCTCCAATGGCTGCCGCGGCCAGCGCGCTGCGACCGGCGCACCGCGCTGATCCGATGGCAGGAGCCAGGAGCCAAGTGCTTTTCCTGGTCTCCCATGGGGTGCAGGGCCCAAGCACCTGGGCCATCCTCCACTGCACTCCCTGGCCACAGCAGAGGGCTGGCCTGGAAGAGGGGCAACCGGGACAGAATCCGGCGCCCCGACCGGGACTAGAACCCGGTGTGCCGGCGCCGCTAGGCGGAGGATTAGCCTAGTGAGCCGCGGCGCCGGCCATTTCCCTTACAGATTCTTTTGGCTTTTCTGTCACCAAGCTGTTGCCACCATGGGGAGAAGTTGCATTTTATCATCTGATCTACGTGGGAGATAATAGTCTGGCAGGATTGGTGTTGTAAAGACTAGCAACAATTATTGCACGGTTTCACCCTTAAGGGATAGCACTTCATTTTTATCAAGTCCAGGTTACAGGGAAGGTGTGACCTGTTCTTAATTGAAAATAAAAATTATACATTAGGGGGTTTCAAAAAGTGCATGGAGGGGCCGGTGCTGAGGTATAGAATGTTAAGCCTCCATCTGCAGTGCTGGCATCCCAGCACTTCCACTTCTGATTTGGCTCCCTGCTAATGTGCCTGGGAGGGCAGTGGAGGATGGCCCAAGTGCTTGAGCCCATGCACCCATGTAGGAGACCCAGAAAAGCTCCTGGCCTATTGTGGCCATTTGGGGAGTAAACCAGTGGATGGAGGATCTCCCTCTGTCTCTCTTTTTCTCTCTGTATCTCTGCCTTTTAAATAAATAATCTTTTTTAAGATTACTTATTTATTTGAAAGAGTTACACAGAGAGGCAGAGAGAGAGAGAGAGAGAGAGAGAAAAGAGGTCTTCCATCTGCTGGTTCACTCCCCAATTGGCCACAACGGCCAGAGCTGCGCCGATCGGAGCCAGGAGCTTCTTCCGAGTCTCCCACGTGGGTGCAGGGGCCCAAGGACTTGGGCCATGTTCCACTGCTTTCCCAGGCCATAGCAGAGAGCTGGATTGGAAGTGGAGCATCTGGGACTTGAACTGGTGCCCATATGGGATGCTGGCACTATAGGCGGCGACTTTACCTGCTATGCCACAGCACCGGCCCCAATAATCTTTTTTTTTTAAGTGCATGGAAATGCAATTATAAAAAAAACTATGCATAGTATCCAAAATTGTTTTTGCACAAAAATAAACTTATTTTCATTACATTTTGTGTGAACTTTTGGAAGCTAGCTCGTGTACTCCAGAGACAATGATAAATAATATAACTGTGTTACTATGTACCCATTTTGGAGTATACTCTTCCATTTCTCTGTATTTCCTTTTGCTTAGTTTCCTTCAACACTTTACTTGGTTGCCCCGATTTATGTGATCAGCAGTTGATCCCTGGGATAGCATACTAATGAACAGAGTGAGGATTTTTAAAAGACCTTGAAAGACATTTTTGAGTTCTATGAAAATTGGAATTGAAAAGATAGTTGAGACAAGAAGACAGGGGAGAATGTAAAGAGAATGAGCGAACAACTGGAGATTTTGGTATACTTTCCCCTTGCTCTGGGCAGGGGGACCATTGCTGTTTTAGACTGTAATAGAGACATGTTCATGATTCCTAGGAAAGAGGTCTGCACTGCCCAGGAGGAACTCCCTGCTTTGCTTCCCCTGCAGATTTCCAGGGATATTGAAGTCATGTGTGCTTTAGTAGTATACTAAAGATTGATGTGCAGGTTTGCACCAGACACACATGGAAACAGAGTGTTCACTTCATTAGCTTTTGAGAAGAAAATGCTACCTGCCAGATTTTGGAGGAAGAGAGAAGTGTTTTGAAGCGTCATAATCCATTGAAGTTTTCTCTCTTGCAGTGAATAATTGTTTGAATGGTATATATACCACCCATTAAAAGGGGTGATATTAACTTGTCATTAAAAGAGTCTTTGATTAATTGGAAAACAAGAATATACAACAAGGTAATTATTTGTGACATGTCATTATTAATGTGACTGATACATTAAAACCAGACCTTGTTATTAAAATCATTGCCATTTGCCTTGCTGTCGGTAAACTACTATAAAAATGAACAGGAGACACATCTACGGTTGAATTGTCAGCCCTTTAATAGCCCTTGTGGGGACTGTTCATGACTCAGTTTTGACCTCGGATTTCTTTCCATTGCCACCCAGAAAGCTTCTGAGTTACTTCCTTATGCTGTTCTTTGGAATGTGCTCAGGGAATGTAAGCTAATTTTAATATTGGCCTAAGTGAAACAGGATTATAAAGGCAAATCTGTAGCTCAAGTTCCCATAATGCATTTTGAAAGCAAATCAAATTATTTTGGGATTATCCTGTTTCAGATAGTCTTATTCCTTTCTACTAGCAGTTTACCAAGAATTGACAGATCTATTTTGTAAAGTTAACTTGAAGTTACAGTTATTTGACAGATTTTAGTAAGTTATAAAGCATTCATTCAATGCTGGTGTAGGTGTCATAGGAAAGCAAGTGAAATACGTGTCATTTTTAGTAGAGCCCCTGTCATTGACAAAAAATGAAGAAAGAAAGAAGACTGTGTCCTAATTTCAGGCTTACTGTTGATGGGGTAGCTATATAGAGCTTAGCTGATATGTTTCTGGAAAAAAATGTGTTTGAAATGCAATGTATCATATCAAATAATAAGAAATTCCCGTTAAAGTACATGCAGTATGCTTACTTGAACACATGATGATATTTTCATTGTAAAACCAAATAGTCAATTATATTAGGTGATGTACCTTTCTAACCTTGAATTTCAGGTAAAAACACGTAGCTGATGTCTGCTGCTGAGTGCACCTAATTTTGCAGGAAATAACATAGTTGCTAATATGGACTTCCACGGTTAACCTGTTCTTATCCCAGGTGGCTTTCTTCCTGTATAAACTAGATACCCAGGATCGAAAACTTCCTAAGTCCACGGCTGACAGGAAAACTGAATAGCTTTACTACTCTAGGCCATTTATTTTTTTAAGCTCCTTACTGTGGAGGAACAGACCTCTAAGTGAATCATGCCCAACAGCCACATAAAGGTGAAAGGGGACTGGAGACCTTAGATGCACCTTCCAGTTGCAAGTTGGGTACATTTCGAAAACTTCTGATGAAACAATGAATAGTTAAAGCTTATATTTCTGGTTTACTGAAGGCAACTCCAAAAGGTTCCTTGCATGGATTTGTTGAGGTTGTCTCAAATGAAATAGAATACTGGGGACATGGATATGACCCAATCTTATGTGACACCGGCCTCCCATAATCAATTTGCTGACCATTTATCCCCAGTCCAGCACCTTCATCTATGCCTGATTCCCACCTCAACCACCACCACCCTCTCTTATGCACTGTCTCAATAAGTAGAAAGCCTAGAGACTAATACTGGAACTCTGTTTTTATTAGGCTGATGGGAACTCCAGTCAAACCTCCTTTGCAGTTATGATTTTTGTTCTTTTAGAAGACATTCATTGATCAAGCCTAAAAGCTATTACCAGGGCCATACTTAAATCTGCTGATGTGTGCCACGTGATCTGGTGAAGGCATAATCAAGCATGTTGGAGAAGGAAAAACAATGGTAGCCTAATGCCAGGCTCACTGGAAGTGGAGCAGTGCACATAACTGCAAAGCCGTCAGCCGCTAGAAATGTCCGGGTGGCAAAAGGACGTAGACAAAGGAACTGCTCTTGGGTCTTTGACTGGCTTGTGCTGGTATTCGTCACAGGCAGCTAGCAGAGCTGATTAAGCGCACCCATGCCAAGGCAGTCTCCTCAGTATCTCTCCAAAACTTCGAGTTAGATTTTGTTTTAGAGTGAGGTCGGGGGTGAAAACTCTTCATCTCAATTCTGAAATAACCTTTGTTTTATCTTTTTTTGTAGAGTGATTACATCGCCACAAAAATACATTCTAGAAGAAAAGTGGTGTTACAGAGATTCATCTTCGTCTACGCTAGATCTACCTAAAAGAAAGCAACTCCAGAAGCTTCTGAATAGAGAACAACCTACGTTTCTGCACGCCAACACGTGGACTGTGGCAGGTGGATAATCCTGTTCCTGCAGATTGGTCATACTGTTGCCTTATGGAGCCAGTGATTTGGAATTGAGAGTATTCACACTGTGCTTTGTTTTCCTCCCCAGTTTGACTCTTTGAAAGGAAACAAAAACTATAAAAGTGAGCACCTCTTAACCTTTTCTTTCTTTAAAAGTGTTATTTACAATATGTGTAAATGTGACCAATTCCAATACTGACGGTGTACATTTTAATTTTGAATTTTAAAAGCCTCTGAATAACAGCAGATAAAGAAAAAGGTGTATTAACGAGAGGGTAGGTATGATCTAGAATCCTTTTGTCTGAGTAGTACATACACAAAAACATTTCTTGATCAAGGAATTTAATGTCTGAACTGACAGACAGGCAGAACTAAAGGGCAGATATCTCAGTTTTGGCTCATAACAAAACTGCAACTTTCTGTCCATATTAATTAAATGTCAATTAAACCGATATCTTGATCGGGCATTTCCAACATTTGCATGGCACAACTGAGGGACAGATGATCCATTTGCTCATTTACAACCCTGCGGTATTCTGCCTGTCAGTCCATTGAGCATTTCCAAACCTACTCTTTTCATGTTCTTTTAAAACCAACGTTTTCCTCATGAAAGAAGCAAGCTTCTTCAAAACTCTCCTCCTCACTCAGCTCCTCTCTACCTATCTGGGCCTCTTTTTGGTCACCCTCCTCCCCTCCCCTCTTCCTAGCCTTCTTCATGGTACACACTCTCCCTCCTGTGCCCAGGACTCCTATAAATAGATCAGTTTCCCACATTCAAGCAATTAGTGTGCAATTATCAAGCAAAATTCAGACTAAAATGCAAGCCAAAAGGAACCTCTTATAAGGCCTTGTTTCCTCCTGAACAATGAGCTGATATGAGATGTACCAATCAAAAAAAAAAAAAAAAACACACAATCAGAGCAAGCTCCCTCCTCCTACTGTTGCTTGCCTCTGATGGAAACTGAGTTAAGATTTTAGGAACCTGGACCTTTGAGAACATGACACCAACGGGTGGTGGCCACAGAGGATAGGTGCAAAGGTCTTGAAGCTTGCTTAGAGCTTTGTTACGTGGTGGTACACACATCTTGGCTCGTTGTACCATCACTGGCAAACCTCATCATATCACAGATGGGTATGAGTGTGTGAGTGTGTAAGTGTGTGAGTGCTAGTGTGTGTGTGCATGCACATATTTGTGTGTATGCACACCTTTGTGCACCTGTGAACACGTGATTGTTGATGTACCTGTTGTGCGTAACTCTTAAAAAAATTGCTTCGCATTTAATGTGCAACTTTGAAATAGTGTAATATTTAACTGAAGTTTATCGCCACTCGGGTTTTGATGTCTTTGAACGTGTACTTCTATCTTTCAGCAGGCTTACAGTACATGTTGCTAAACTAACCTTTCCAAAGAGCTAAGTCGACTTGTATTGTTTTTCCTTGCCTACCAACAAAAGGGATTGGGGGGGGGGCTCTTTGTTTTTCCCCTTGTGAGTGATGCTGAGGAGGGGATGTGGCTAGGGTACCTGTCACTACTCCAGTTACTGGTCACTGCTAGGGCATCAACTTCATCAGTTCCTTCTGTTCCTCTCTTTTCCCAACCTAATGAAATATTGCAGTGTGGCTTTTGTTCATTATGATAACCGTGTGCTCTTTTTGGCAGCCTTTATTCAAGCCTTCTGTCACTATCTTATATTCAAGTCAGTTAAGTCATAATCGTTCAGAATTGTGGGAAGGGAAGATTATTTTGGGGAAAAGGCTTTAACACTTTTATTTGCATTTTAGGTTCAGGGCTGCCAGCAGACAGGGTGCAGAGGGGACAGCACAGATATAACATCGCTGAATAAATGAATGGGAGACTTCATACATAACAGTACATACAAATAGTAACAGGTACAAATAGTCACAGTAAGCATAACAAATATGCAATCTTTTTGACACTACTTCTTAGTTTACAGACACAATTTATTCAGTATTGTGCTGGAAGAATCTTTGTAGAATATGTGTACCAGCATATCACTTACCTTCCAGCTACCAGTTTATGCTGCTGTTAAGAAACAAAACAATGATGGAACGATTTTTTGTGACCTCTACATTTAATTTGGTATCAGACATACTCACTTGGTCAGTAAAAGCGAAAACTTGACAGTTTCAACAGTCTTTACATTTACTGTTTCTGCTTTACAGATCTGCTTTGAGTTGCTCTGGCTTTGTCTTCCTTTGTAAATATTCTTAGACTTTCTTTTCTTTGTAAACATTGCATTTGCAGTTTTGGGAGACAACCTTGCAACTCTGTATAGTGTTTATATATATATATATATAAATAAATATATATATATATCTGACTTGCCGTCCCATAGAGCTACTTGCAATAAATGTGTTCATGTAAATTTATCGTGTGCAGATTCATGTTTTTCTTACCAATATTGTCTCTGCTCTCATAAGTTTTCCTGCTTTGTGATAGAATTGACTGTTTCAGATACTTGGTTTTTCAGTAGAGTTAATAAAGTCAACTGTCTGTGTTTCAAATGTGGAGGTGATCCTGATTTACAAAATGACTTCCCAGAGCTTTCATGTGGAACATGATAATGTGTAAATTCTATCCTGGAACGTCTGATCAAGGAAACTGAGGGGCCCATTTACAATTGTTTTTCTGTCCCTTTCCCGTGCTGCTTACTCTTGGCCTTTAAACACTCCATTTTCATTTCCTTACTTGTAAGCACTAAGAAGGCAAATATGAGTAGATGGAAAATATACCAATGAACTAATATCACTTTTGCATTGATGGAATATAGGATAGGCAGACTGAATATCAATAACTTATTAGCAAATTCTATGTCAGCCTTACCGAAAGTTTAAAGAAACACTAGAAAAATAATTGCACCTCCTTTGCTGATTTATTAATTTATTCATTTATTTTTACCAAATTACCCTTGCTATGCAGGAGGGCAATGAACATAAACAAGACTCTAGGACCAATGCCTGGCCCAGATCAATGGTGAGGAAGGAAGGCATCTGGGGGTTCAGATGAGCCAAAGAGTAAGAAGGCAGGTGCCATCAAACTCCAAGAGGTATCTGTACGAAGACAATTTGCTTGATTGTATAGCTTGACCTTACTTGATGCACTTGAGAAGTTGCATATAGAAGTAGAGCACAATAAGGGGGTGTAATAAGGTTCTTATCATTAAAAAAAAACTGTCCACACAGGGACAGGCATTGTGATACAGTGGGTTGAGCCACCACTTGGGATTGCTGCATCCCATATCAGAAGGCCTGGTTCAAGCCCTGGCTTCTCCTCATCCCATCCAGTCTCCTGTTAATTCAGTCTGAGAGGCAGCAGATCATGGCTAAAGCACTTGGGCCCCTGCTATCCACATGAGAGACCTGAAAGCAGTTCTAGACTCTTGGCTTTAGCCTGGCCTAGCCCTGGCTGTTATGGGCATTTGGGGAGTAAACAAGCAGATAGATATTCTCTCTCTCTCTCTCTCTCACTCTGCCTTTCAAGTAGATAAAAATAAATAAACATACAAAAAACTGTCTACACAGAGCATTTTCAGGATCTATCTATGTACTTTAAAAAGTTTGTGGAAGATGAAATTAAAAGACAAGCTTACTTTGGGGCAAAATTTTTGGAATCCATGCAGAGTTTTTTCAAAATAAACATTTTCCCCAGAACTTTTTGAAGGTCCCTCATACACACACAAACACACACACACACACACACACATACACACACACATATATACACACTTACATATGTGTGTGAACTCTAAACCTCACTTCAAGGGGCAATCTATGTTTCTCAGGGCATAACTCAAAAGTATTTTATTCATCTCTAATAGCCTGTCAAAGACAAACAGGTGCATCTGTGCTTACTAAGCCACATAATCATTGTGTGTTTATTTGGGTTCACATCTTAATGGGACTTGAATTCTTGGAACAGTAGGCATAGTCTGCGACTGCTTCAATAATCAGCAGAACTCACTAACAGGATCTGCATTCAAGAGTGCATAAATACAATTTCAGCTTTCCTGCTCTCCTAGTCTCACACATAGAAATCAAGTGTTCTTTGTAGACTGTATAGGGGTACTGTTTCCTTAAAAGATAAAACCTGCCCAGAAGACTTGTGAGGTAGGAGATGCCTAAGTATACATTTGTTAAGCACCTCCAGTGACTTCTTAGAAAAATATTACCAGGTGTAAATTGATCCCAAAGGGCATTTTGGAAATGCATCAAAATGTTTTTTAAAAATGATTCCCAGAACAATACCAACAAAGGCACAACTCAGAAAATGTGAACATGAGAGTTCGTGTGGGTAAACCAGACACAGCCCCTAATTTTTAAAATGTGCAAGAGAGAAAATAGGCAAAATTAACGTGCAGGAGGAGGTCGAATTGTATTCTGTTTTAGCAAAACCAATTCATTTCCCCTCCAAGATATGCATGTTAATGGATGCTGGTTTTCAGGCAGCTACCTTAAGTCCCCGTTTGCTGCTTAAGTGTACTTCAGAGATAAGAAATGCAACTGAGCTGTACAAAATGAGACAACTTCCCTCCTGTCTCTCGTGCATGATAAATGCTCAAGCAATTAGGAACCACTGTTGCATGCTGCTTTGGAATTTGTCAGCGGCATCAGTGCTGTGCTATGTAAATTGAGGAAACTTATTCAGAACAAAGTCCAGAGAATTTAGCAGGAGGCCGGTCATTGATTTTTCTTCATATTAAACATTTAGGTCCATAGACTTGAACTAGAAACAAGTCTGTCCTGACTTTTCAGTCTCAGAATATCCATTATAGGGTCTTCTATTTCACTGGGAGAAATCTGAATTACCATTTCAATAACAAAATGAGCAAAGAAAAATTGAAATGGAAAGCGGATCCTTAAGTGTCTAAAGAAAATGTGAAGCTTACTATTTATTCTGTATTTTCACACTTGTAACCCTCAAGAAAGTATTCAACACTTGCATTTTTGACATCACTTTCAGGGAATTAAATGTATGTCGGCCATTTAAAATATATCCCTGTTCAGAATTTATTACTGTTTTGTTTTAACATCTTGGAAACAACTTAGGAACTATCTGACTGATCTTGCTTTTTTATGTTGTTTTTTCCCCTTTTTATATAAAGATTATACTTATTCCAGGAAGACAGGAATTGTTGGTGGTGGTGCTTAGTACTTAGAATTAAAGCTAAATCTATTATATTACTTATGGTAAATTTCACTCATCTAAGATAAAGATACTCAAGCAATTTTTTTGTCTTTTTGTGGGGTGTGACAATAACACTAGGTCATGATGTATTATCAGAGCGTGGTTTGGTTCCTTAACACTTTAGAATGTGATAGTTGACTCTTTGTGTAGACTTGATAGTCTGTAATTGGGTTTAGAGCTACAAGGAGTCTTAAATATTGTATAGACCAGACCCTACCAGCCTTTCCACTATTTCTTGTTTAGCCACTCCTCCACCTTGCAGAAGTTACTTCAGTCACCTTTCATAGCTATTAAAGTCCTGATAAAATGTCCAGTAGGGCAATCGGATGGAATTATTGAAAAGACTTCCTAGTCTAGACATGATGAGCCAGGATTGTCCATGGAAAATGAAAGTTTTCCATATAGGATTTTTTATGTAAGATTTATTTAGTTTTTGTTTGAAAGGCAGAGTTACAGAGAGGCAGAGGCAGAGAGAGACAGAGAGAGAGAGAGAGAGAGAGGTCTTCCATCCGATGGTTTACTCCCCAGATTGCTGCTATGGCTGGAGCTGTGCTGATCTGAAGCCAGGAGCCAGGAGCTTCCTCCAGGTCTCCCACGTGGGTGTAGGAGCCCAAGGACTTGAGCCATCTTCCACTGCTTTCCCAGGCCATAGCAGGGAGCTAGATCAGAAGTGGAGCAGCTAGGTCTTGAACCGGCACCCATATGGGATGCTGGCATTGCAGGCGGTGGCTTTACCCTCTATGCCACAGGGCCAGGCCTGCCATATAAGACTTGAAAGATTTTTCCTTCTCTCTGTTTTGACAATCCACATCCTTACTAATAAATCTCTTCATTACACCTGACACAATATTTCTCTTTGTAAATTCAGATTTTACCCACTTAAAATTAACTAAAATCTTATTCTGCTCGAATTAATGATAAAAATAGCTTGAGTGAAAACTTCAATTACTCAGAACTGAGACAAAAGACTAGACCATCTTAATACAAATATAAATATACCATAAGAGACATACTTGATGGCCCTACATTGTAAGTTCAGTGTGCCACATAGTAAGCAAAATTCCATAGAATAATTTTGATCTACTGTTTAGTGAATACATATCCTGAGCTGTCACCAAGTCATTGCAAGTAATGAGAAATAAAAAAAAGCTTTAGGAAGACTTCTACTCTTGGCCAAGATAGACCAGATTTACCTTCCCACTTGAATGACCCTAAAATGTAGAACAAGGATGTTCAAGATACTTGAGGTCAGACAGTAAGAGACAGAGATCCCTGAGATGAGACACAAACTGGTTGAGCCTTACAATTGCCTTGGCTTACTGCATAGACAGCAATTTCAGGCCATGGAACAGTAGGGGAGCCCAAGAAGACTTCTGGAATTGAGGAGGTGGAGCTCAGGGTGCAGAGGCCAGGATGGCTAGGCTCCATGGAAGGGAGTATCAGGGAGGAGAGGTAGCTACACACACACCCACACACACCTACATGTGCACCTGCAGAACACTGATCACCCCATGCATCTGAGTAAATTATCTGAGTGAAGAACAAGGACTACCTGATTGCATTAGAAGTAACAGTGCTTGACAGTCACACAGATTCAGAAATAGCATATGATGCCACCAGGCAGAATAGAAAACCTCAAGATGCATGGGATACAAGTACAAAGAAGGGACTTGCACTAGTAATGAGAAAAAATTAATCCTAGACTGAGCACTGCTCCAGACTTATTTTAAAAATCTTACAAGCAAGACATAGTGGGAACAATTTTCAAGAAATTTAGCTATGTTCCAAAATTAAGCTAACAATCATAGAATTACAAGAATATCAATCATCCAACAGGACAAAATCACAACATCTGGCACTCAATAGAAAATTACAAGACACACAAACAAACAAAATTATGAGTAATAGTGAAGAGAAAAATCTATGTAAACCTTTCCAGAAATGACACAGATAATGGAATTGTGTACAGTTACAGTTGTTATAACTATATTCTATATATTAAATCACTAAGTAGAGATGGGGAAGATATAAAAATGATACATATGGAACTGTTACACTTGAAACCTGCAATATCTGATATAACATGTATACTGGCTGGAACTGACAGAAAATTAGACAGCAAAGAAGAAAAAATAGTCAACTTGAGGTCAAAGCAGTAATTTAGTATGAAACAGAAAGAGAAAAATAGAAGTGAAAAATCAAGAGAGCATCCACGAAACATGGGAAAACAGCAAATGGCATCATGAATATGAAAGGAGTCCACGCAGGAAAGGTGGGAAAATATTTTAAGAAATAACAAGTGAAGTTTATCAACAGATTTGTTGAATGCTGTAAGTCCACATGTCTGACAGACTAAATGCATGCTAAATACAAGAATCATGGATAAAATCACACCAGGACACACCATGATCCCAGGATATATGGAGGAACAAAGTTAGATATGACAGCAGCTTTCTCACCAGAAATTGTGCAAATGAGAAGACACTGTAAAAACATCTTTAAAATATGGATAGCATTTTAAAAAACTGTTCACGAGAGTTGTAAAACCAGTAAAAAGATGTTTTAAAATTGAAGGTGAAATAAAGATTGTTTTTCAGATATATAAAGCTGAATGGATTCATCACCCGCAAAGTGCACTACAAGAAATGTTGGAAGGTGTGCCCTCATGCATAGCAACACAGAGATACAGATCCACACAAAGGGATGGAGAGCGCTGAGAATGGAAACTATGTGAGTACACAAGTAAACCACTTTGTTTATTATTTTCTGAGATTTAAAGAGGAATATTAGTGGGAATGATGCTGTAAGTTTCCCCCAAGTCTTTTATTCATAAAAGCCAGAAGACCACTAAGGAAAATGATCAGGATCAACATTTTTTTAAAAATATTTATTTATTTATTTGAAAGGCAAAGTTACAGAGAGGCAGAGAGAGAGAGGGAAAGAGAATCTTTCATCTGCTGTTTCATTCCCAGATGGGCACAATGGCCAGAGCTGGGCCTATCCAAAGCCAGGAGCCAGGAGCCAGGAGCATTTTCTGGGTCTTCTATGCGGGTGCAGGTGCCCAAGGACTTGAGCCATCTTCTACTGCTTTCCCAGGCCATAGTAGAGAGCAGGATTGAAAGTGGAGCAGCCAGGTCATGAACTTGGCCCCAGGATCAACACTTTTAGAAGTCTAAAAATATTAACCAAAATCTTGTAGCATCCTAGGCAGTGTCTATTCAATAAAAATGGCTGGATTTCTATAAAAGCAGTAAGCTTCTTGGTAGTGTTTTTAAGATTTATTCATTTATTTGAAAGTCAGAGTTACACACAGAGAGAGGGAGAGGCAGAGAGAGAGGTCTTCCAGCCGCTGGTTCACTCCCCAGATGACCATAACAGCTGGAGTTGCACCGATCCAAACCCAGGAGTCAGGAGCTTCTTTCAGGTCTCCCGGGTGGGTGCAGGGGCCTAAGGACTTGGGCCATCTTCTACTGCTTTCCCAGGTCATAGCAGAGAGCTGGATCGGAAGTGGAGCAGCCAGGACTTGAAGTGGCACTCACATGGGATGCGGGCACTGCAGGCGGCGGCTTTACCTGCTACGTCAGAGCGCCGGGCCCTCTTCTTGGTGGTTTAACTTGTTCTACTTCCATCTCCTTCTACCCAGATATGTACTAGCTGAGAACTCAATCATATGGAAAACCACCTGGAAGCCACTGGCGGGAAGTAGAAAGGCGTTGAACCTCCTTCAAAGACTCATTCCCAGAAAACACCCATTACAACCTTTATTTAGCTTGGCACAGAGCTCCACTAGTGGAAACAAATTTTCCTTGGGAGCATTTGTTGAAAACAGCCAATGCCAATTGTTTAATATTGCAGCTGTCTGAAGTGGTAGATAACAGTTGAAAAAGCAATTGGCTAACCAACAATCTGAAAAGGAAAATCTAATGGGTGAGATGCTAATAGGAAGCTTTGAGAAGGTCTAAAATAGTTTGATAGTCTAGAAGAAGAAACACACCTATAGTGATATAAGCATGCTCAGGGATCTGCGCATATTCACAAAAGACTTGAGAAGGCCTGAAGCTCTCAGCGTCACCTGACATTGAGGCTCCTAGGCAAGCAGGGAATGAAGCCTAAGACAAAGTTGTAAACTTCCTGGCTACACGTTGGTGGTGTGCATTCATGAGCACATAGAACCGGCCAGCAATGACTGGGAGGTTTTTTGGTTCTAAGTATTTAAGGGAATATCTGTTTTTTTTTTTTTTAAGATTTATTTTATTTGAAGGTCAGAGTTACACAGAGAGAGAAGGAGGAAGACAGAGGTCTTCCATCTGCTGCTTCACTCCCCAATTAGCCGCAATGGCCAGAGCTGAGCTGATCTGAAGCCAGGAGCCAGGAGCTTCTTCCGGGTCTCCCACGTGGGTGCAGGGGCCCCAGCACTTGGGCCATCTTCTACTGCTTTCCCAGGCCACAGCAGAGAGCTGGATCGGAAGTGGACAGCCAGAACTAGAACCAGTGCTCGTATGAGATGCTGACACTGCAGGCGGCGGCTTTACCTGCTACACCATGGTGCTGGCCCCAGGAAATACTTGTAAAATAATTAGTTGGACATTAATTTAACTGAGAAAACAATTTTGTGTCACATATGGCAAAGAATATCTATTTTACAAAATTAGTACAGTGGGGCTGGCGCTGTGGTAAAGCCACTGCCTGCAGTGCTGGCACCCCATATGGGTGCTGGTTCAAGACTCGGCTGCTCCACTTCCTATCCAGCTCTCTGCTATGGTCTGGGAAGGTAGTAGAAGATGGCCTAAGTCTTTGGGGCCCTTAACCCTCATGGGAGACCTGGAAGAAGCTCCTGGCACCTGTCTTTGGATTGGCCCAGCTACCTCTGCGGCCAACTGGGGAGTGAACCAGCGGATGGAAGATCTCTCTCTCTCTCTCTCTTTCTCTCTTTGTATAACTCTGACTTTCAAATAAATAAATAAATCTAAAAAAATTAGTACAGAAACACCATTAAAGAAACAATAGGTAATAAATAGCTGGAGCTGGAGGTGGGGTGGGAGGAGTCTGATTTCCAAGGTGGCCACAGGATATTATTTTTAATATCCAGCTTTCAATAAAATAATTGTGAATAGATAAAGAAGCAAGAAAGTATGGCATGCACTACAAAGAAGAGAAACAATCAACAGACAGTCTCTAAGGAAGCCTGGAACTTGGAATGACTAGCAAAGACTTTAAATCAACTATAGTAAAATACGATTAAAGAACAAAAGAAATCGTGTCTAAAGAATTAAAGGAAAGTATGAGAAGTTTCCTCATCAAATAGAGAATTTCAAATACAGAGACAGAAATTATAATAAAAAAATCTAGAGTTAAAAACACAGAAATGAAAATTTCACCAGTAGGGCTCAATTACAGATTTCAGCTGGAAAAAGAAAGAATCAGCAAGTTTGAATATAGGTCAACTGAAATTATATGGTTTGAGGAACAGAAAGATCAAAAAATGGGAAAAAATATGATCAGAGCATCTGAGAAATACTGGGTACCATCATGCATACCAACAGTCATATAATGGGAATATCAGCAGGAAAGGAAAAGGAAAGAGGAATAAACAATAATCAAAAATTAATGGACATAAACTACCCAAGTTTGGTGAAATACATTAATCTATACAACCAGGAAGCTCAATGTAGGAATAACTCAAAGATAACTTTATAGCACACATGATAATTAAACTATCAAAATCCAGTGACAAAGAATCTTGAAAACAGCAATCTAGAAGTAACTCGTCATGCACAAGTGTTGCTTCATAACATTATCAGTGAATTTCTCATCAGAACTATCAAGGTCATATTCAAAGTGCTGCATGAAGGAAAGCACTGTCAACCAAGTGTCCTAATCTAGCGGAATTATTCTTTAACAATGGAGGAGAAATTCAGAAATCACCAAACAGTCCCTGAGAGAATCCAGCGGCAGCACACTGCCCTACAAAAAGTACTCACTATGTGGGATCCTTTAAGCAGAATGAAAGGGCACGAGACAGTAACTCAACAAATGAAGCACACTGGCATAGGTAACTGTAGGAGTAAATATGGTGGAAAGTAGAACTCTTTTTTTCTCCTAACTTACAAGACAGCTACATAAAATAGTAACTATGAATCTGTTTTGGTGGGCATACAATTAATAGAGATGTAATTGTAATACAATACCAGCACAAATGAGAAGGAAAATAATGGAGTTATAAGAGGTAATGTTTTAGTGTACTATGAAATTAAGATGCTAGACTATTATAATTTGTTAACGATACTCCATAGGGCAAACAACTGGAAATTAACTCCAAAATATATAGTAAAAGAAATGACAAGGGCATGTACACAAAACAAGCAGTGGAATCGTCATCACAAATCCTACAATTCAGTCCTGTATGACATGATAGTGGATCGACCAATCCAATCAAAAGAGATTAGCAGAACATAAATAAATATGTAAAGTATTATCCAGGTATGTGCTTCCAAGAAAAGACACACATAGAAGTCAAAGACATGTGGGACAGACATTGTGGTACAGCAGGTGAAGCCATCACTTGTGATGCCAGCATCCCATATGAGAATGGGGTTCAAGTACTAGCTGATCCATTTCCAATCCAGCTTCCACCTGGAAGGCAGTGGAAGATGGCCAAAGTGCTTGGGCCCTGCCACCCATGTATGAGGTGAGTATGGAGTTCCTGGCTGCTCTCTTCGTCCTAGACTAGCCCTGGTTATTGTGGTCATTTGAGGAGTGAGCCAGTGGATGGAAGGTCTCTGTCTTTCCCTCTCTCTCTGTTGCTCTGCCTTTCAAATAAATACATTTTCAAAAAGACACACACAGATTGAAAATAAAGGGATAAGAAAAAATGTATCATTAACAGTAACAAAATTGGAGTTGTAGTGTCTACGCTAATATTAAACGAATAGACATTTAGGACTGAATTTCTACTAGTGATGATAAAGGACATTTTATAAGATTAATTTTAAAAGATTAAATAGTAAAGGTGATATAATAATTATAATATATACACATCTAAATGCAGAATATAAATATTAAAGAAAGAATGACCTCAAATCGATAATTAAATTTCCATCTAAGCTAAAAAATGATGAACATATAAAACCAAAACAAACAGAAATACTGGAGTAAAATCTATGACATGGAGAGTAGAAAAGATGGAAAAAATTACAAAATCAGAAACTGGTTCTTCGAAAACAAAATTAACAAGATGGAAAACTATTTAGCTACACAGACTAAGGAAAAATAGAAAGCTAAAATTATTAAGGTCAGAAATGCAAGAAGGAATATCACTACCTACACTAGAGAAATAAAAATGTCTACAAAAGAATATTAGGGAGTAGTTTTGTTCTGCCGTGGATTAAGCAACTGCCTGAAATGCTGGCGTCCCATATGAGAGATGATGCGGCCATTTGGGTGGTGAACCAGTGGATGGAAGGTCTTTCTCTCTGTCTCTCCCTCTCTCTGTAATTCTGCCTTTCAAGTAAGTAAATAATCTTTTTGATTTATTTATTTATTTGAAAGAGTTATAGAGAGGCAGAGGCAGAGAGAGGTCTTCCATCCGCTGGTTTACTCCCCAAATGGCTGCAATAATGGCCAAAGCTGGGTTCATCCGAAGCCAGGAGCCAGGAGCTTCTTCTGGGTCTCCCACGTGGGTGCAGGGGCCCAAGGACCTGGGCCATCCTCAGCTGCCCTCCCAGGCCATAGCAGAGAGCTGGATCAGAAGTAGAGCGGCCAGGACTCGAACCGGTGCCCATATGGGATGCTGGCACTGCAGGTGGAAGCTTAACCTACTACGCCAAAGCACCAGCCCCATAAGTGAGTCTTTTTTTTTTAAAGAAAATATGAGGAAGAAATATATGAAAATCAATTAGATACACTATATGTAATAGCAAATTTTTAGAAGGATATGAACAACAAAAAGTGACAGGAAGAAGGAGAAACTCTGCATAGATATAAAATACAGACTAAATTATTAAAATATTTCTTTTTAAAAATATTTTATTTATTTGAGAGAGAGAGGAAAATCTTCCATTTCCTGGTTCACTCCCCAAGTGGCCTTGATGGCCAGAGCCAGGCTGATCCAAAGTCAGGAGCAGGGAGCTTCTTCCAAGTCTCTTACAGGGTACAGGGGCCCAAGCACTTGGGCCATCTTCCACTGATTTCCCAGGCCATAGCAGAGAGCTGGATCGGAAGTGGAGCAGCCAGGACTCGAACCGGTGCCCATATAGGACACTGGCACTGCAGGCGGCGGCTTTACCAGCTATGCCACAGCGCCGGCCCCAACATTGTTTCAAGGTGAAAACACTGGACAGCTGGGAACACAAGAGAATTTCCCTAAACTGACAATGCGCATCTATGAAAAATCCAGATAACATTACACTTTTTTCCCACTTTCCCAAACTTTATTAAAGAAAAAAAAAAGTTGTGGTAAATCTTTAGAAGAAAGTCAGTTTCCTGGGATTCCTCCTATGAAAATGTGTCATTAGATTTCCATAGACATGCCAGAAGTGTATGTGCTTCCCAAGTAATCAGGAGGGGAGAAGCTGAACTCCAGTGTTCACCTGCCACGTTCCCCAGTCTGTGGTCTGTCTTTGGGTCAGCATTAATTGCTTGCACAGCAACTGTGGTTTCATTAGTTTTTGTCTGTAGCTCTCTCAGCTCTTCTATATTCAGCAATCACAGAATCTGAGCATCCCCTGTGTCAAAACCAAGGATACAAGAATATGTTTGTCTATAGCAACAGGCAAGCCCTCTTTTGTTTGATTTGCTTTAGCAACTTCATCACATGTCTCGTGCTCCTGACCCAAAATGCGAATTGCCAATTGCTGTAAGCATTAGCAAGTAGTCGTCATGTCTGACATGAGGTTGACTCTGAAGAAAGTTAGCCAAAGCCATTACACCTGCCTTGAAATCAGGATTATTTACACCCAAACTGATCAGTGGCTCTGCATTTTTAGTTGCATTGTCAGCTTTTTTGAATTATCAGGTACTAAGCCCTTGTATTTTCAGCATTATCTCCATATTCAAGTTTAACATCTAAACCAAGAAGGCTGTCAGTTGCTTCCTGTCAATCTTGAATCTTGACAGGACAGTTAACATCTCTAAGATACATTTCAAAGAACTTGGGCAGGTCACTGCTAGGGATGTTTCTTAAATTTCCTGTCTTCAATCTTCTAGTGCCTGACTTTCTTATCTTCAAGCCAAATAACAAAGTTTCTAAATTCCCTTTCACCTTTGTAGTTAAAGCCAGCAGGGCTCCAATCCAGCTCCCTGCTAATGCACTGGGGGAAAGCAGCAGCAGATGGCCCAAGTACTTGGGTCCTTGCCATCCACGTGGGAGACCCAGACGGAGTTCCAGGCTCCTGGCTTCAGCCTGGTCCAGCCCTGGCTGTTGCAGTCATTTGGGGAGTGAACCAGTGCATGGAAGATCTGTCTCTCTGTCTCTCCCACTCTGTAACTCTGTCTTTCAAGTAAACTAAACAATCTTTAAAAAAATAAAAAGAGTGGAGTACTGGCACACGCTACGGCATGGATGAGCTTTGAACACATTCGGTAAAAAGAAGCCAGGCACAAAAGGCCCTATATCTTATCATTTTGTTTATGTGAAATATCTGGAACAGGCAAATCTGCAGACAGAAAGTACATTAGTAGTTGCACAGGGCTAGGGTTAGGAAGGAGTAGAGAAAATACGGACTGACTGCACATGGCATGGGGTTCCTTTTGAGTGATAAAATGTTCTGGAATTAGATAATGATGATAATTCAACAATTTTGTGAATATACTAAAAACCATTATATCGTGCCCTTTAAGAGTGCATTTTATGGTATGTCATATCCCATAAAAAGAGAATATACTATTTAAACAAAAATAATAACATAGTGTGGACTATTTAAAAAGTACAGCATGTGGAGATACTCAAGGGGGAGAATTTTTAAAAAATTATTTGAGAGGCAGACACACACACACACACGAGTAATAAAGAGAGAAAGTGAGAGAAAAAGAATGAGAGAGAGAATCTTTAGTCCTCTGGTTTATCCCTCAAATGACTTTGGTGGTTGGGATTGGGCTGGGACCAAAAAGTGTGGAAGACAGGAACTCAATCCATGTCTCCCATGGGGGTGGCAGCAACCCAATTACTTGAGCCATCGCCACTGCCTCCCAGAGTCTGCCTTAGCAGGAAGCTGGAGTCAAGAGCCAGAACTGCATATCAAACACAGCCACTCCAATGTGAGACACACACATTGTAACTGATAGGCTAAACGCCTGCCCCAAACCAGGAGAGGTGAATGTATGCTATTGTAACACATTTAGAGCATACAAATGTACTTCAAATAGTCTGTGGAAAATGGAATTAAAAGATAAGTTTATCTTGATGCACAAAAAGTGGGAGTCCATGCACAGATGTTTCAAAATATGCATTTCCATGAACTTTCTGAAGACTCCTTTTACATACAGTAGTATTATGTAACTTAAATACAGACTGTGATAAGTTAAAATGTGTGCCTTTATGGTAAAGCAGCCACCGAATTTACCAACCAAAATGTTATCGTTACTGTGCCACAAATGACACAGAATGGAAATAGAAAATAATATTCAATTAATCCAAAACAGAGCACCAAAAGTGAACAAAATACAAATGGAACAAAGACAAAACCAATAACAAGAGGACAGGTTTAAACTTAACCATAACAATAACCATGTTAAATGCAGTCTGTTAAAAAAGAAAAACCCAGACTGTCAGGTTACATAAAACACTAAGATCTCAGTATACTAATAGAAAATAAAAGGTTAAAAGTAAAATAATGGGAAAAATGTATCAAAGAAAGCTAGAGGACTATATTTCTATCAGTGTAGCCCTCAGAGCAATGAATTGACATATCCTTCACTTTATTACAATTATCATAATGACAAAGGGATCATTTTATCAAGAAGACATAAAAATCAGGAGTAACTATGCACCTAGTAACAGATTTTTTTTTTATTTTCTTAAAGATTTATTTATTTATTTGAAGGCAGAGTTACAAAGACGCAGAGGCATAGAGAGAGAGGTCTTCTATCCACTTGTTCACTCTCCAGATGGCCATAATGGCCAGAGTTGTGCAGTTCTGAAGCCAGGAGCCAGGAGCTTCTAACGGGTCTCCCACAGGGGTACAGGGGCCCAAGGACTTGGTCCATCTTCTACTGCTTTCCCAGGCCATTGCAGAGAGGTGGATTGGAAGTGGAGCAGCCAGGACTCGAACTGGCGCTGTAGGTGGCAGCTTTTCCAACTATGCCACAACACCAGCCCCACAGGTTTTCTTTATTTTTTTAAAGCTTTTAATATAGCGATTCTCCCCCCATACCCATCCTCCCACTCCCACTCCCACTCCTGTCCCACCTCCTACTCCCTCTCCCATCCCATTCTTAAGATTCATTTTCAATTAACTTCATATACAGAAAATCAACTCTATACTAAGATCTCAACGGTTTACACACACACAGACACACAAAATATAAAGTACTGTTTGAATACTAGTTTTACTGTTAATTCTCATAGTACAACTCATTAAGGACAGAGGTCCCACATGGGGAGTAAGTGCACAGTGACTCCTGTTGTTAATTTAACAATTAACACTCTTGTTTATGACATCAGTGATCATCCCAGACTCTTGTCATGAGCTGCCAGGGCTATGGAGGCCTTTTGTGACCACAAACTCCATCAGTATTTAGACAAGGCCATAAGTAAATTTTCAAAATAGATGAAGTGGGGGCTGGCGCTGTGGTGCAGTGGGTAAAAGCCACTGCCTGCGGTGTTGACATCCCAGATGAGCGCCGGTTTGAGTCCCGGCTGCTCCACTTTCGATTCAGCTCTCTGCTATGGCCTGGGAAAGAAGTGGAGGATGGCTCAGGTGCTTGGGCCCCTGAGAGACTAAGAAGAAACTCCTGACTCCTGGCTTCAGATCGGTGAAGCTCCGGCTGTTGAGGCCATCTGAGGAGTGAGCCAGCAGATGGAAGACTTCTCTCTCTGCTTCTCTGTAATTCTACCTTTCATAGAAATAAATAAATCTTTTTTTTTTTTACAGGCAGAGTGGACAGTGAGAGAGAGAGAGACAGAGAGAAAGGTCTTCTTTTGCCGTTGGTTCACCCTCCAATGGCTGCCGCAGCCGGCGCACTGCGCTGATCCAATGGCAGGAGCCAGGTGCTTCTCCTGGTCTCCCATGGGGTGCAGGGCCCAAGCACCTGGGCCATCCTCCACTGCCTTCCCGGGCCACAGCAGAGAGCTGGCCTGGAAGAGGGGCAACCGGGACAGAATCCGGCGCCCCGACCGGGACTAGAACCCGGTGTGCCGGTGCCGCTAGGTGGAGGATTAGCCTAGTGAGCCGCGGCGCCAGCTGAAATAAATAAATCTTAAAAACAATAGATTAAATGAAAGCAGAGCTGCAAGGAGAAAAGCCTCAGCACAGTTTCAAACCCCACGGCTGCTTCTGCTTGCTCAGGGAGAATAGAAGAAAATGCAGGTTTCCCAGAGTAGATGATGAGTGTGTGAAGATGGCTTAAGGCTGTTAGCACGTTACACTCCACGGTGGGGAGTTCTTGTGTTGCCACTGTCCTTAAGGTGGGCGACAGCTGTCACATCTGAATGTACATAGTGGAGTTGAGGACATACTTTAAGTCAGTAACCCCAAGGGCACACTTTTTATTTTCTGACTACTCTGAGCCAAGCACGACACTATTTTAGCCTAGATGTTTTCCAACTTTTCTTTAACCTTTTCTGCCTCTCTAATCAGATAAACAGCTACATACTGCTTGGCCCACTTGGCTTGATATCTCTTCATTTGATTCCCAGCCTAAATTTCTGCTGAACGGGGCCAAATAAGGAAAACTATTGCGTATGAAATATGACCAATGGAGGTTATGGTTAGCAAACTCAAGTTGCCTCTGTGTGCATTTTGGTATAGTAACTAAAATATTAATGAACTTTTCCGTTGGAACTAAAGGAATTTCCCCCTCCTCTGAGCACTTTCTGCGCTGTCTGTAACAGATGATACATAGATATTATCTTGATGGTCTCATACTTATGTAACTGGTCCTTACTTGGACAATAGTCAGGCTGCAGACTTTGTGGACCAGAATTTGGATTCAAGAGCTCGAAAGAAGCTCACACGGGGTGGGTGCCAGGTCAGATCCAAAAGGGTTTCTTTAGCTACAGAAGTTTAATTCAGACAGACAAGAATATCCTAACATATGGTGGATTCACTACAAGTCCCCCATGTCCAAGGGCTGATTTCAAAGGGTCTCTGGTGCTGCAATGGTGCTAGGAAAAGCATCCAATTTTAACTTGGAACCAAGATTTCCAAAATGTGCAGGCTCTATGAGTCTCTAGCACACAGTATTCTGAGTCTTTTTTTTTTCTGATAGAAATATCTTTATGGCTAAATGATAATGGATAGATTTTCCCCCAAAAGAAACCTTTTATTTAAGGAATACAAATTTCATGCATTTCATAAGTACAACTTTAGAAATATAGTGATTCTTCCCACCATACCTGCCCTCCCACCCATTCTCCCACCCCTCCTCCTCCTCTCTCTCCCATTTCCAGTCCTGTTCCCCACTAAGATAATGGCTAGATTTTGAGTGGAAAGAACTTAGTAACTTATCCTGTGACCTAGAGAGAGTCAGTTAACCATTCCAAGACTCCGCTCTGTGACTGTAAATTGGAGCTAATCCTTGCATTGCATTAATATGTTGAGGCTAAGATGAAACATGTCAAGAATGACATTTTAATGACAACTACACAAGATGTTACTCAGAGCTACTGAGGCATTAAAGGTAGCCTTTCTCAGAGGCCAAGTAAGGGTCAAATTATTGTGCAAAGAAACACATGAAGATTGGACATGCGAGTTTACCATTGTATCTAATGATACATGGGCAACAGCAAGTACTTTAATGGCCTTGAAGAAATCAACTAGAAAACTATTTTATATGAGAAGAAAGCATGTTCACATCTTGGTAGATGTCAGGTGGCCCTGATTGAAATTAGCAAGTCGTCTTAGACTGGTTTTGGCTTTAAAATCTGTCCTGCCTTCCACATTCCCTAGTGTGAGCATTCACTCTGGTATCGTTGTTGAACAGATGGGAAGCAGATCTGAACTACTGCAGGCTTACCTCTCACAGATGTTCTTGAAGGTAGAAAACCACGACTAAACTGCCCATGTCCCAGCTAGTAACACTTCAGGGCTTTTCACTGGCTGCAGGCCCGTCCACCTAGCTTGGCAGATCCCTCTAGTGGGAGTACTGGAGCTTTCAGATACCAGTTATCAGTAGTTACAATCTAGCCTGCCAATGAGGCAACAGAAATTCTTCATTTGGAGTAGGATGGAGCAAGCCAAATGACCCCCTAGAGAAAGTCAAAGTGCATTCTTTAGAGATCCAACAGGACCACGTTTGGGAAAAGCTAAGTAATTTAGGAGTATAATGAATATATTTTGCCTCATTTCACCCTAAGAACTTTGTAAGATAGCTTCCAATACAGCTTATTGAACTAAGTCTTAATTAAGTGGTGCTAAATCATGTTTGCTAGTCTAGTCCAAAATTGCAAGTGGAAGATGCTTAATCACGCATCTCAATTTTATTAATTCCCCCTAATTTTCCACCTATAGAAGAAAGCACCTCCCCTAGATTTTGGAAATGAAAAGCAGTTGTGTACTCATCAGGATATCAACAGCAAACAGACAACACCCTTAGGTTAGAATCATCTGAGGAGAGTTTAATTAGAAAGATACAAGTGGTTTTAAGGGAACCACAAAAGGAAATTCAGGAATCCAGGTCTACAACATAAGACTTTTTACTGTACCTAGACCCAACGGGATGAGAAAAAAGAGGTTACTGTAATCAGAAGGGGAGATAATTTAGAACAGATCATCCAGAAAGGAATAGCAGCATTCAACTGAGGGGCACAAGCCAACCTGGAGGCAACACTACAAAGAAGAAGTCATGAAAACAAATACCCTACCCCCACTCTTGTCTTTCCCTGTGCTCTCCTGCTGGGGCATCACATTGATTAACCCAGCCAGAAGCCAGAGGGCTCAGATACGCCCTGGGGCTGAAAACAGAATGAAGGCTGCAGTTATGAATCTGGAGGGGGAAGCAAAGATTTCTGGCACAAATTGTTATGATGTCAGCAATTGCTACCTTGTGGGGTCAGGTGTTGTCCACTCAGAAATAACGAATGAAGGTAATATAAATGTGATTTTAGACTGTTGATGTATTGGGAGACAGATTACTGATCTGGCTTCATCCAGATGGCTACTTCTGGCAAAAAGTCCCACGATCTGTCCTAATTTGGCATACAGTTAATCAGGTTTGGTAGTTAAAGATAGGATAGCATGATTCTTCTCCAGAGTATACTTGTATAACATAACTGTCTATCTTTCTGGTTGAGTTGATTTTGGATTGCTATTTTTTTTTTTGACAGGCAGAGTGGATAGTGAGAGAGAGAGAGAGAGAGACAGAGAGAAAGGTCTACCTTTGCCATTGGTTCACCCTCCAATGGCTGCCACGGCTGGCACGCTGCGGCCAGTGCACCGCGCTGATCTGAAGGCAGGAGCCAGGTGCTTCTCCTGGTCTCCCATGGGGTGTAGGGCCCAAGTACTTGGGCCGTCCTCCACTGCCTTCCCGGGCCACAGCAGAGAGCTGGCCTGGAAGAGGGGCAACCGGGACAGAATCCGGCGCCCCAACCGGGACTAGAACCCGGTGTGCCGGCGCCACTAGGTGGAGGATTAGCCTAGTGAGCCACGGCGCCGGCAAGGATTGCTATCTTTCATGGTACCTTATAGCTATTAAACATCCAATGAACTCTATAGATAGACCCTCTGGATTAATTCCCTTCCATGGCCCAACTTATGAGTGTTTTTACAAAACAAACCTTCCTAGCATCCTGAATATACTCTATACTGCTATAAAATGAAAAAATATGATTTCACAATATTATTCAGTTTAACTTGGAGCTGCCTCAGGATGAAGGTGTTTGTACAGTCCAGCATAGAATCAAGCTTTTCTGCCAAAGAAGCCAATTGAAGTCCTCACCAAACAAAAGTGATTTCTCTCTGCTTCTGTGTTGAGAGCCATGAGGGGTGCTACCCCAGCCAACTCCTAATCAGGCTCTTAAAAAGAGAATCTTTGACAGCAAGTTTGTTTCTTCACAAGGGATGCAGACATTGGGAACTGGCCCAACTCGTGGAATATCTGCTATCAATTTTTATGAACCTGGAAGAGTACATGCAACTTAAATCATGGAATCTAGAGGTAGACTTTTGAGTAACCTACCATTAACTCAACAAACTTTTACACATGCTGATTCATTTTTATAGGCAATAGTGCCCTCTTGTGATTAACTTCTGAATAAACTTTAGATGGCTTGGCATGACCAGTGAGTTTTCAATTAACCATGCTAGAGCAGACAATCCCGCTGGCATAAAAAATATATGAAGTGCTCTTCAAATCTGTCTGGATGGGGAAAAACACTGCACAAACACATGATGTCAAATAAAACCTCTATTGGAAGTTATCAGTGTGACACCAACATAGCATTAGACTGCAGGCCAAGCCAACGAGACAGAAAAACAATAGGAACATAGAGTTTCCTATATAACATATATGTCCATCCATCCATCCATCCATCCATCCATCACCTACTGACCTAGCTACTTACCTCTTTTGTTTCTTTTAAAAGGTGGAGATCGTGAACCAGTTTTTCCATATAGCTATAGGCCATTAGGATTTAGTCCTTTACAAGTTGAATCATGAAAGATCCATCTTTTAAAACCACATTTGTTACACTAAATCATTTGGTAATCAACCTATATGAATAAATGAACAGCTCACTCGTTGCCTGCTTATGTGGGAAAATCATTATTTGTGTATGACCCCAAAACTCACCAAAGGTAACTATAAGAGTAGCTGGACCGAAATAATCTTTGGGTAATTGGTGGCAAAGGAGTTCCACCAACACTAAGGTCCTGGAATGGAATTAGGTGTGTGTACTTCAAAGAGCAAACCAGGGTTGGGGAGTCTTAGGGGATTTAAAAAACACAAAGAAGCCAGTGCTGTGGCATAGTGGGTGAAGCTGCCTCCTGCAGTGCCAACATCCCATATGGGCACTGGTTCGAGTTCCAGCTGCTCCACTTACAATCTAGCTCTCTGCTATGGCCTGGGAAGGCAGTAGAAGATGGCCCAAGTCCTTGGGCCCCTATTCCCTTGTGGGAGGCCTGGAGGAAGCTCCTGGCTCCTGGCTTCAGATCAGCCCAGCTCCAACCATTGCGGCCATTTGGGGAGTGAAGCAGTGGATGGAAGACCTCTCTCTCTCTGCCTCTGCCTCTCTGTAACTCTGCCTTTCAAATAAATATAAATCTTTTAAAAAAGTTATATAAAAAACCCACATAAATCCATTAACATGCAGTAATTTATAAAGTAATAAAAGGAAGTTATTTTTGAGCCAAGGTTTACATTCAGCTATATACAAAGACAGAAAACTACAAAGGGCAAAATCATTAGTGTTTACAATGCACCTCAAGCAGCAACCTTTGAATATAAAGCATGTAGGAAAACATATAAGATGTAATATGTGTGTTTTCAGTTATAGTGACCCACTGGTCTTTGCATGTATGGGACTAAATGGAACAATAGAGCTATAATTTTTAATTGGCTAGCCAAAATCAACTAAATCATTAGTTACTATTTGTTTTTTTTGACAGGCAGAGTGGACAGCGAGAGAGAGACAGAGAGAAAGGTCTTCCTTTGCCGTTGGTTCACCCTCCAATGGCCGCCGTGGCCTGCGCGCTGTGGCCCGCGCACTGCGCTGATCCGAAGGCAGGAGCCAGGTGCTTCTCCTGGTCTCCCATGGGGTGCAGGGCCCAAGCACCTGGGCCATCCTCCACTGCCTTCCTGGGCCACAGCAGAGAGCTGGCCTGGAAGAGGGGCAACCGGGACAGAATCCGGCGCCCCGATCGGGACTAGAACCCGGTGTGCCTGCGCCGCTAGGTGGAGGATTAGCCTAGTGAGCCGTGGCGCCGGCAGTTACTATTGTTTATATCCTAAATTTTACCACTATTGGCTCCAAACTGTGAGATTTTTTTTTTTTTTTTACAGGCAGAGTGGACAGGGAGAGAGAGAGACAGAGAGAAAGGTCTTCCTTGGCTGTTGGTTCACCCTCCAATGGCCGCTGCGGCCGGCGTACCGCGCTGATCCGAAGCCAGGAGCCAGGTGCTTCTCCTGGTCTCCCATGGGGTGCAGGGCCCAAGCACTTGGGCCATCCTCCACTGCACTCCCTGGCCACAGCAGAGAGCTGGCCTGGAAGAGGGGCAACCGGGACAGAATCCGGCGCCCGACCGGGACTAGAACCCGGTGTGCCGGCGCCGCTAGGCGGAGGATTAGCCTAGTGAGCCGTGGCGCCGGCCCAAACTGTGAGATTTTTGCATGGGTTCGTATTAGAACAAAAAATTCTCAAAACTATTTTCATTGTCTAACATTTTAGCTGCAACAGAAAATCTTTTAGAGGCTTTTAGCAAGTCTTCAACTATTTTGGAGAGTGACGTGTTCATCTCAATAATTAAAAATATCAGCACACTAATCTGCTTTAAATGTTATTAACAAATTCTTCCCCAAATAGAAACTAGTTCTACTTCCTCAGTCATCAACAAAATGTTGTGAAGAAATTTATTATCTCAAAAACACCCTCTGAGAGATAGCTTTCTTACTCAGCTTTCTTACTATATTTTGCTGTCATCTCTCAAAGTGATTAAAGTTCACAGAAACCGATTCTCTGAGAAAGATGACTTGTTCATGTGTAGATGTGTAATTTATCTATAAACGAGCAGGTTTCTTAAATGTAGGCTGAAGAGACACACAACAAACCATGCTTATGATATGTATCTTTAATTAAATTTATATTGGTGGGTTAAAAAACATTAAGTGAGAAGATGATTGCTAAGGAAGTAAAGTATCCTATAGCTATTTATAATAAAATGTTTAAAATAAAAAAAGAGTAAGAAACATCAGTTGACGTTTTGTAATCGAAGAGACAAGACTAACAGAGTGTTGTCTCCCCAGTTCTCATACAAGCATATACCACAGGAGAATAATTCTTACATAAGAAGCACCAGTATAAGAATCATTAACTTTTGTGTGTAACTTTTGTTTCTCAAAATTGTGGGGGAGAACTTTGCCCAGTCAGGGATGAGCAAAAACAAGAGTGTCTTGCAGAATATAGTAAAAAAGGAATTACTCTTAGGTATTATAATTTGGTATGTGTATGTATATGTGTATACTTTTTTTTAAAAAAGTGAAGTGAGAACTTTGGGGGATAAAATTCAAAATAAATTTTCTCTCAGTAGTAATGATGTAAGACTATAAATTCTCTCACTTTGAGAAACATGGATATAAAATCTTTCCATCTGTATTCTAGGCTTTCTTACATTTTCTGTAAAGAGTGAATCATTCCAGGTCACATCTAAATGACTCAACATTTTGAGCTAAAAACTGTTTACACAATATACACATTCTTTACTTACAGAGTGAAATAAACTTAACATTTTTATATTAAAAACCTGGGATACAGTAGGATTAGTAGCACCATGAAAAATAATTCTTCCCCCAAACTGCAGTGTGATTCTTCTCTTAGTTGACTTTCTAATGTGCCATTTTAATAAGTGGGCAAAACATATATTCTTCATCTTGTAATCCTCAGAAAAAGTCATTCTGATCCCAAAAGGTAAATCCATTTTCTTATTTCTTTCACAGAAAAACTTGCTCTGGCACATTGCTGAGGTACGTCTGAATCTTCGTGGTTACTAGTCAGCATGCTCTCTTGGTCATATATAGTAGCACCATTGGTGGCAGCAGTGGTAAGGTTGGGGAGAGTGAGACATTGCATTCTGGGAATTTTATATATATATGTATATATATATATATATATGTCACATTTAAAAACGCACAAGGAATTCTTCAAAATGTTATGTCCTCTTCATGCACACTTGACACCGGCTAATACGTGTCCTCAAGTCTCCAGCTTTCAGTGTTTCTGATTGAGGTTTACTGGGAAATGAGAAAGAAGACGATCAGATTCACCTTCCCTGGTATTTCAACTCTATTATGGGTTCAAATTCAGAGTCAGACGTTCTCTTTGTGGGAGGTAGACATAATGGTTTATTTTTGAGAAGTGACTGGTATGGCCTTAGAGCCATAACTAGGTCATAGGTATTTTATAACTGTTCTCTCCACCACTATTACCTTTACATCCTTGTGCCTCCCTCTCTACCTCTGAAACCTTTTTTCTAATACTCATAGAATGAAAGAGATCTGTGCAACTAATAATGAATACATGATACAGACCATAACAATATCCAGAAATGATAAGTTGAGAGAAGCAGCAAATAAAAATAAATTTAAAATGAAAAAAATTCAATAGATTGAAATATCCTGGGGTAGATGTATTATATGTGTTCTTACTCATCCAAACAGAGAAGAGAGCTTTTGAAAATATTCTGGGAAGGTAGATAAATGGACTTAAGGAGAAAACACAGACTACAGTTTCAGTCCCTGGCTGACCTTAAGTCTAGAAGAAGAGCAGCTGATTTCTTACCATACAAGTCACATAAGGTTTGCTTGTCTCTACCTGTTAGTGAAAAATTAGTATCAAGGCATCTCAGACATACTTACCCTATGTTAGTGAAGTCTGTTTTTCTGACCTGAGTCACATAGATGAGAACAAGCCATAATAAAGAATACAGACCAGTAAGTTCCTAACATTCGTTGGGGATAAGCCATCTAAGAATTCTCCCTCTCTTCCCCACCATCTCTGAAGGAAGCTATCAAAAGGAACTAAAGCCACAAGCACCTTACCTGAACATGTCTGACACATCTACAGTTGCCAGCCAAAAACTGTAGGAGTTGGCATAGTAGTTACAGGTACCCCGCCCGTGACATTCAATGAAGGGAGCTGAACGAAACTCCTCCAAGCAGGAACCAGGGGATGCCAGAGCTTGGCCTGAGCCCTCTGCTCCAGCACTTGTATGCTAGAAATGACAAAGAAAAATATGCCATGATACTCATATGTCATAATAACTTAGAGAATCTTCAAAGATATATGCTAAGCTTGCTAAAAAAATTCACAGCCAGTGAAGGGACAAAGACCAGTAGTAACAGGTTAAGCTGCTGCTTACAATGCTGGTATCCTGTATGGGCACCACTTTGATCCAGCTACCTGCTAATGTGTGTGGGAAAGCAGCAGAGGATGGCCCAAGTGCTGAGGCCCCTGCACCCATGTGGGAGACCAAGAAGAAGCTCCTGGCTTCTGGCTTCAGCCTGGTCCAGCCCTGGCCACTGCAGCCATCTGGGGAGTGAACCAGTGGATGGAAGATCTCTCTCTCTCTCTCTCTCTCTCTCTCTCTTTTCTCTCTCTCTCCCTCCCTCTATAACTTTTTCTTCCAAATAAATAAAATCTTTTTTTTTTTAAGAATAGTATCCACACCAAGGGCAGTGAACAAATGCAGTAGGTAGATTATGAAAATATGTTCCGGAAAATGTGTGAGAAGCAACCTGGTGGGTGGACAGAAGTTGCTTCGGGATAGCTCGCATTGAGAAGAAATGTACATACTGGGGTCAGTCAGCTATGATGAGGAGGCGAGGCAGAGTGTTTCATACCATCATGAAGGAATAGCCAATCCACAGAGAATCCCATCCCTGAGGACAGTGGGGAATCTGGATGGTCTGACTGTGAACGGCGATCACCACAGCTGGAGCTTCGCACACTGCACATCTGGTGAAGGAGAGGGAAAGGAACACAATCCACAGAGTGAGTATACAGGAAATAGCCGGCTCGCTTCTTTGGAAAGCTTTCTGGTACAGAAGCCTAGGTCACGACTAAGAAAAGGAGAAAATGCACATTGAGAACTGCTTTTACATAAGCCCTGTCTCCCAACATATATAATAAAGTAACAGACTAAAACTAAACTTTTTTTCCATGAAATTGTAGAATCACTGCTCTAGCATTTTAATTTTCCATTCTGACCCACATTTGTATTCCAGCTTGTTATTGGCAATGCCGTAACTGCTGTAAGAGCTTGGCTTAGTGTATACTACTTGCTGTCCAAGTGCCCAACTGGAGAGTAGAAACTTTGTAATGCTGAAATTGTGTTAAGAATGATGTCTAATGAACTAGAAAAAGATGAGAAACAGACACTTTCTCCATCTTTACCTGTTATTTTTAGTCCAAATGACATTTATTAACCATTTGGCCATGTTTGGAGGAGTGTGACACATCCAGAATGCTGGGCATGTACCCAGGCACTTGGAGATGTGGCTGAAATCTATTAAATCAAGTCAAATATCAAGAGAGTGAATATGGCTGAGTCCACCAGATCTCTAATAAAGAGCATGAGGGGCCCTCTTGAAATATGACTGAGGCCAACTTGGCACACTTTACTTATATAGCAGGCCTTTTACTCTCAAGGGTTGGGACCGACAAAAATAGCATACATACACACACATACCACATACAGACATACACATACACAAATTTCTAAAGAACACAGACAAATGTATTATAAAGCACTCCATGAATTTGCAGTTAAGGATGAACTAGGTCTAATCTTTTTATATTCAATGGCAAAGAAATGAAAATTTTCAATGATTCATCCTCTATGGTTACTATAATCCCAGGTCATGATCAGAATAGAAATGGCAATAGGCAACCCTCTTAGGAGATTGAAGTAAACTAGCATTTCCAAGTGGCAAAATCCCAGGAAATCTCTATTAATGATACCATCTGTCTCCTTGTTACTTGTGTGCCAAACCTCAGCTATCACTTTCTCCTTCCTACAGCTAATAAATTGCCAAATACTGTGATACATGACCCCATGATGATTTTTAATCCATTCACATCAGGCCTGTAGCACTAGCCTTCGGCCTAACTGGCGTCTTTACCTCAGGACTGTCCTTTTTGTAATTAATTCATGTTACACACTGATGACTCTTCCTTAAAGTGTAACTCAAGAATTTAGGGGCAGAAGCTTTTTCTTATAGAGCAAATAAATTCCAAACCATAATTTGGCACTGAAGTCTTCTACCATCTGGGCTCAAGTTATTTTCCCAATCTTTTGCAACATTTCTATATTAAATTCTAAACACATTAGTGCATAACCCATTCTTATTTTCTCAGTTTAGTATGTCTTTCCTCTTTACAACTTCCTATGCCTAAAGTCCTCCAATCCCTCAAGGACTGACCAGACCAAAACACATTTCTTCCATACAGTCATCCCAGATTTCTCCAGTTGGAATTATAATCTTTCCCTTACACTTTCATAACATTTTATTAGATCTTTTTCTAGCACTTAACCCAAGCCTGACATGCATTAGATTAATTCATACATACATTCGCTGCAATTTTCGATATGGTTTGAGTTTTCCCCACGGCTTCCTGTGTTGAAATGTAATTCCCAGTGTGAGGTATTAAGGTGGAAACTTAACCTGACTGTGGTGTTCAGAGGTGGGGCTTTTGGGAAGTGATTTGGATTGGCTTTATAGGAAGAGGGAGAGAGACCAGACACACACGCATGTGCACTGTCTCTTGTCATGTGATGCTGTGTATTGCCTCAGGACCCTGCCAACAGCAAGGTCATCACCAAACAAAGTCTCTAGACCTTAAACCTCCAGAACCATGAGCCAAAAATAAATCTCCTTTTTGTTATGAGATAGCCTACTTCAATATTTCACTGCAATAACAAAAATAACGTGGACTGACATATTTGCCTAGTGGCTAGACTGTGAGTTCTTTGGATATTATACGTACATGGGGTCTGGTCAAAAGCAGATCTTATATGTGCTTTGGACTTATTTCTGCCTAGCTAAACTAACTGAGAATTCATGAGTCAAAACTAGACCAACGGCTCACCGACTAATGAATGGCTCGATGCTTTGGCCCTTCAGGGGTTCCATGCTCATTGGCATGGGTTCTGGAGTGGATAGCCAGTATGAATAGTCATTTCTTGAAGCAAAGTTGCAAACATTATTGATGTTGCAGAACATGAAAGGCATGGTACTGAAGCGACGAAGGCAGCTGCCAGCCGTTCCTAGGAAGAATCAGAGACAAAAAGATGAGGGACTGCATCGTGATGAATCTTTCATTTCTTCTAGAACAATAACACATTTTCAAAAAGAAACTTGCTTTAGTTCTTAGATAATAAATACATTTTCCTTTGAAAAGTCTAAGATATACTCAGTTTAACACTTCTAAATTTAGGATGTATTTTATAACTTACGTGGACATTTATTGTGATAGTTCACTATATATGCCCCAACGCTGTTTTTAAACTATGTTGTACCTTATAAATAATGGTGTCTTATGGAGAAGAGTCAGTAATTTACGGGTACAAGTGAAGGACACACACTGAGTCCTTAGGAGACCATATCAATATTTCCTGGTCCAGGTTGCCCTTCCTCTAGGTTTCCCACAGTATGTACCTTGTGTGGGTTTGCAATCACTTTATGTCTAGAGACAAGACTAGTGTTGACCAAAATGTGCAGCAACCACAGACAGATCTGAGGGTGAATAAATAAAAGGAAAAAGAGAGGAAGAAAGGATGTGAGTGGGGAGAAAACACAAGGAGGAATCTGAGTTTCAGTGCTAGTAGGTGCAATAGAAGTTATCTCAACCAGTGATCAAGTCTTTTTTCTCTAATTTCCTAACAAAAGAATAAAGAGAAATTATGTTTCTTCTCTCACATTTTTAAGCGCTACTGTATCTAAATCTTTGACACCTAAATTTCTCTGTCAGAAGTTTAAATTATTACTGTGCCAATATTAAAATATTTGTTGTTGTCTCTCACCTTTAAACTCATCCTTGTACACTCCCTTTTGTAGTACCAAAGGCTAGAAATTTGCAAGCAGCATTTCTGCATTGCCAGCTGGTCATGTTTTGGGTTTGGGAATATAGATATTTAAAAGCAAACTTTTTAAAAGATTTATTTATTTATTTGAAAGGCAGTTACAGAGAGGCAGAAGCAGAGAGTGACAGACAGACAGACAGACAGGTCTTCCATCCACTGGTTCACTCCCCAAATGACCACACAGTCCAGAGCTGGGCTGATCTGAAGCCAGGAGCCAGGAGCTTCTTCTGGGTCTCCCATGTGGGTGCAGGGGCCCAAGGACTTGGGCTATCTTCCACTGCTTTCCCACTCCTTAGCAGAGAGCTGGATGGGAAGTGGAGCAGCAGCTTTACCTGCTATGCCACAGCACTGGCCTCTAAAAATAAACTTTTGCATCACTCTTTAAAAAAAGATTTATTTATTTATTTGAAAGTCAGAGTTACAGAGAGAGAGGAGAGATGGGGGTGGGGGGCAGTCTTCCATCCGCTGGTTCACTCCCCTATTGGCCACAACAGCTGGAGCTGGGCTGATCTGAAGCCAGGAGCCAGGAGCTTCTTTCGGGTCTCCCATGTGGGTTTAGGGGCCCAAGCACTTGGGCCATCTTCCACTGCTTTCCCAGGTCATAGCAGAGAGCTGGATCAGAAGTGGAGCAGCCGAGTCTTGAACCAGCACCCATAAGGGATGCCGGCGCTTCAAGCCAGGGTGTTAACCCACTATATCACTCTTTTAAAATGTATCCAATGTCATGATCTGAAACCTAACATTAACCTCTTTTTAAAAATCCATAAACTCATCTTTGATAGCTGGAAATTTACATTGCCTTTTGTAACTGGAAATGATATTTCTATTCTACTCATCTCACACAGTTTTATCTCAATATATTTTTGTGGTTCACAGTCTGTTATTGAACATTTATTATGTTTCTTAAAACAGAATGTTAAAAGTTTTAAATTTTCTTGAAGTATGTCTTTACACATTAAATCTTTTATTTTGATCTGTCATTAGTTATTATTGATTCACAACTGATCAAAATATAGATATAACTTAATAATTATTAAACTAAAATGTAAACTCTTAGAAATATATTTCTTAATGAGATAGATGAGACGTAGTTTATAGATCCTGAGTTAATAGATGCTTTCAAAAAAACTGTTTTTTTAATTGTCCTTTTGAATTTTTCTCTCAGAGGTTTTCATACTACAAGGCAGAATGCCATAGTGTGATTCTTCTATAAAGTGGGAGAGCCCGACAGGGGACATGGGAAAGATTACCCAAGGCACATTCACCAGCAGAGTAACTTTAGGAGAAAGTGCACAAGAAAGTCAAATATTTGGCAATGGATTCCTTTAAAATTATGCTTGTGTACCACTTGGAAATTCTTCATGTACCCGAAGGGATAGCCTTATTTATTAGACTGAAGATAATTGATAAAATATCAACTGTTGTTTAAAACAGTAGATACTCAGAATCATTTGAAGTTTTTAAATAATAGGTTTTGGATGGACCTAGGAATCTTCCAAAGTTTCCCAGGCTGAAAATTACTTAGTCTATTTTATAAAACAAACAAACAAACAAAGTGTAACTCAAGGTAATGTGAGAGTGAAAGACAATATGGCATAATTTAAAACAATTGATTTATAATTGGAAGAGGTTAGATTCAAGTCTTCATCACTTTCTGTGTGGCTTTTGTATAAATGACTGAAGCTCTTAGCCAGTTTCTTTGTATAAAATATGGAGGGGCCGGTACTGTGGCATGGTGGGTTGAGCTGCTGCCTACAGTGCTGGCATCCCATATGGGCACCAGTTCGAGTCCCTGCTACTCCACTTCCCATCCAGCTCTCTGCTACGGCCTGGGAAAGCAGTACAAAATGGCCCAAGTGCTTGGGCCCCTGCACTCGTGTGGGAGACCTGGAAGAAGCTCCTGGCTCCTGGCTTCAGATCAGCCCAGCTTTGAGCCATTGTGGCCAGTTGGGGAGTGAACCAGCAGATGGAAGACCTCTCCCTCCCTCTCTCTGCCTCTCCTCTCTCTCTGTGTAACTCTGGCTTTCAAATTAATAAATAAATCTTTTAAAAAAACATGGAATAAACCCCACGAAATATTTGACTTATCTTGATCGTAGTTGTGAAAATCGTTAGATAATGTACATGAAAATTCTTTGTATATTATAAAGCAATTTATAAAGAAAATTTACTGTCTAATTTGAGACAGAGGTAGAAATGTTTTTGCTTTCATAAAGATAAAAGGAAAAGGTACATAAAAGGAAGGCCCATAACTCTGTGATCAGAGGTGTTTGTGTCTGTGTTATGCGCTGCCCACAATGATGCAGAATCCTGAGTTACAGTCTCCAAAGTTTCAAGCAGAGGGTGATCCTATGCACCCTCAATGCTTCCCATAGCCTAAAATAATATAACATTTAATAGACTAATGGTTCATAGTATGTTTTATCCTCCCAGAAACATTTATAGTAACCATCCTCTTTTTCACATACCATAATCCTTCCACTAATCCAACGTGGACTGTATGTATCTTACCAGTTGCTTGTTTAACAGCAAAGCTATAGCTACCTTTATTCTTTGTTCAGTCATAAAGATATCTCCAATTTGATCCTTCTGTGAGCCCTGGTAGAGCTCATGCAATCGAGGAATTCTCTTGAGATCCTAAGCCCTACCATAGACATCCTGTGTCTGAGGCCTAAACAGTATCAGAGTCATGGCTGGTTTGTAGGATTGAAGTCTTAATGCCTATTTTGATGACTTCCTTGAACAAGTACATACATTCTGAAAAGTGGCAAATGGCCTACTGGATAGCAGATCTCATTTTCACTTTGCATTATATTTTTTAATCTCATAGGGCTCAAAAACTTCTAATAGTTCTTATTGATTTGATAGTTCAGGGATTTGAATTTTATAAGTTTGATCGTAACTTTGACTTTGTGACACAGAAGAGAGAATGGACAAGAAAGGAGAATTTGATGGGAAAAAGATGACAAAATCATCCAAATATTTTTAATGAATTTGATATTTAATTAAAACTACCTAGATAATTTAATTAATTTAATGAAGACTTATCAATTATAACATTAGAAAATGATGGAAAAAACAAAAGAAGGAAGGTAGCAGTATAAAAATCAAAAGGAGAAAAAAAGAAAAGGAGAGGAAGAAAAGAAAAGTTGAAGAGGAAGAAGAACGTTGTTGGGCAAACCTCTACTTCATTTGGCTTCATAAAATGGCCTATGGCCATTGGCTTCCACATCAAGTGGACGTGACTACTTGGGTAGACTTGTATTGGCTAGCAGGTGTGCCATACGCCCTCGGAACAGATTGAGTAGAGCACACCCCTGCTGAAGAACTGTTTTTTACACAGCTAATGAGACCTCAGGAGGCCTCGTCCCATAGAGATCTCAGAAACTGGGAACCCAGATTATCCATCTCGTCTTCTTTTTTAAAGTTTAAAAACAATATTTTGAGAGGCGGAGGAGAGAGGGGGAGAAGGGGAGAGACAGAAAGAGAGAGAGTGAGAGAGCTCGCTATCTCCTGGTTCACTCCATATATGTCTCCAACAGCTGAGACTGGGCCACAACCAAAGCCAGGACCTGGGGACTCAACCCAAGACTCCCACATAGGTGGCAGGAACCCACCTACTCCAGCGATCACCACTGTTTCCCAGGGTCTGCACTGGCAAGAAGGCAGAGCCAGCAGTTGGAGCTGGGATTTGAACCTAGGAACTTTGACATGGGACATAAGCATTTTAAATGCAAGACTAAATGCTCACTCCCAGACTATCTTCTTGAATGTCTTTATGGAGGTGAATGAGATAATAAGTCCTAAAATGGGCAGTCCTAGGGCAAACAATGGAACCTCAACATCCAATGTCAAATTGCAGAAGAAGAAATCTTGGGAACTGAAGAGTCTCCGAGAGTTATCCAGTTCACCATTGTGTTACCAAACAAGCTGCTCACTCCAGTAGAGAAGATATAAGGTGTCTTCAAAAAGTTCATGGAAAACATGTATTATGAGAAAAAGGCATGGATTTCAAATTATTTTTTCAACAACATATACTTATCCCTTAATTTTATTTTCCTTAACCTTTTTGAAGTTACCTTACACATGGGAACACTTCAAATGAATTGGATTTTATATCAAAATTTGGTGCTCTGTATAGCTTTAAAGTACTATGGTAATACTTTATGAAGCCAAGGCATACATTTCAGAAACTACAAAGCAGCATAATTCAGCAATGACTTTACTTTTTTTGATCTAGGAAATCAAGATTTTCTTAAGAAATCATCTTTCAACTTGATGAAGACTGATCTTAATGAAGAGAAACCTATTTCCCATGAATTACAAACATTGCCCACTGAAGAAGCTGCTATGGTATAAAGAACACAGAGAATTTGTTCTCTTAATAACTAACCTTGGGGCCAGCACTGTGGCTTATTGGGCAAAGCTGCCACCTGCAGTGCCAGTATCCAATCCGGGTACCGGTTTGAGTCCCGGTTGCTCCAATTCCAATTCAGCTTTCTGCTATGGCCTGGGAAAGCAGTAGAAGATGGCCCATGTGCTCTGGCACCTACACCCATGTGGGAGACATGGAAGAAGCTCCTGGCTCCTGGCTTTGGATTGGCCTAGTTCCGATCATTGTGGCCATTTGGGGAGTGAACCAGTGGATGGAGGACCTCTCTCTTTGCCTCTGCCTCTCTGCAACTCTGTCTTTAAAATAAATAAATAAATCTTTTTTAAAAAAGAACTAACCTCTAACTAAAAGTAAAGGTGCCCTTTATTTTCAAACATTTCTTGCTTTAGTTAGGCCAAGAATTGTAACTTAAACTAGTTCATTAATGCTTTCAGTTAAGTGTTTATTTAAACTCACAGAAGTTATATTCAATTACCCGTGATATGGTCTTCAATTTGGAAGTCCCAAAAGAATGGAGATGCGTTCTGGCCAAAGCTACTCTGGAATCCACCAGGATTTTCAAAACAAAAACAAAATGTATAGCAAGCAATAAGATGCTGATTATCTCACCCAAGTCTTGACCGTGAGCTCTTTTATTTCCTTGTACATACAGGAGAGAGAAGCCATCATAGATGTGAACTGTTCCCTGTGGGCATTGTGGTGCATCTGTTGTCTGGCTGTGGCGTGTGATGAGGAATCCATGGGCAATAGAGGAGGTTCCAGGGGGACCTGGGGGACCCTGCAGTCCATCTGGCCCAGGGGGTCCATCCAAACCACGGGTACCTATTTCCACAAAATCATCAGTATACAACATTAAGTAAGCCAGGATCCATTATTATGGCCACTGAAAAACATCTTGACCTCATTTGTTTAGTTCATATATTCAATAATTATAGAATATCTTTAAAGGCTTGGTTACATATCATGGGGTTGGAGACAAATAAGATATGTTCCCTGCCCTCAAAGAGATTTAGATGTGTTTCCCTCCTCTGACATTAGTTGAAGACAGCAGGCAATAAAACACTGGGAAATGGAGCTTTCAATGGGAAGAACTGGTCCTTATTTGGAGAGATTGTATGTTATCTAGTTTCTTCCTGTATTGATGAAGGCATTCGAATCCCAAGACCACATTTAGGTTCGCTGTTTTGCTCAGCAACAAGAAAGGAAGGGTGTGGTTACCCTCAGTCTTCCATCTTCAGTGCTGAAAAACATTTTCCTGTGGATCTGCCTGGGGAACTATTCTTAAGCATACCTTTTTGTTTAGAGAACAGGCAGGGCGTTCTGAAGAAGCCTTTTCAAAATGTCTATTTTCAATCTATCATTGACTTCCCTTTCCCATTTAGCCTCTTGATTTGAACTCATTTAAAAATTCTCAGGCTGTTCTCTGGTCAATGTGTCTATAGATTTTTATTGGGGAAAACTTGTCAGCAACACCTGTAATGAAGATGATACTAACCTGTTTCTCCCATAGAAACAGAGTTAATGAAATGCAGCATGTTACCTCTAGGGAAGCCATGTGTGTCACCACATTGCCTTGTTGCCATGTATATGTTTTGCCAACACAAAATCATTATGTTTATATTATTTTATATTATTTAGAATTATATTATCTATAGAGTTGCTAACATATATTAGTAATCTATTGAGTTTATGATCTTCTATTTCTATTTTAGCAATCTTACATTAGTGTATATCTATGATTTTTGCAAGTTACCTTCAATTCTTTTTGCAAGTAGGTGCAGTACAGGTTGGAAATCTAGTAGATAACAGATTCAGTATTATCAGGAGCACCTAATAATGAGTGACCTCAAATATTTGCATAGCAATTTATCATCTCAGCCTGAGATAGCGCTATGACTCTCAAAGGTCTACGGGGATCAATTAAACTTTTTCTTTATATTTACCCCATCTTATGGGGAAAATTACAACCTATTGTGATATTTCAAATGTGGAAGGGTCGGCAAGGGTTTCATGGTAGTCAAGGGATTTAAACCAACACTGAGAACTAACTCAACAGGTAAGTACAATGAGTACCTGGAAGCTCCCCATCTTGAGGATGAGCTGAGTTTCCTGGGGCTCTAAGTACATAGATAAAAGGGACTTCAGTAGTTGTCTCTCAGAGTGGCAGATCTCCTTCTACGTGCCTTCCTGTTTTCCCTCAGCTACAGATTTACAAGTCAGCCGTGCTCTCTCAAGAGGGAGATCTCAAGCTCCACGTGGAGGCCACAGGTCCCGAAGTCTCCCAGACTTAATGACCAGCTGCAGCAGCACCGTTTTACTTGTCTCACCTGGCTGGCCTGGCAGACCTGGGTCTCCTTTGCGTCCTCCTGCTCCATCAAAACCAGGGAGTCCATTGCGCCCCGGATCTCCTGGAGGGCCAATTGGACCTGCAAGAAAAGAAATGGGATTTTAAATGCGGCTAGAATAATTCCTCATTCACATCGATCTAAGAGACTCAGGTTCTTGAAGATGCTGGATTCATAATCTGATATTGGCTTAAACCCAAGCAAATGAAAGAGTATCTAAAATCCAAGACAAAAGAAGCAGACGAGGACTTGGCTTTGCTTTCAAACATTCCATTTGCTTCTGAAGAGATCCCCTTAATATGGCAGCTGTGTTCCTTTGCCTTCATGACCACACAGGAGTGCCGGTCCTAACTTTTTTTATCTATCCCACCATAGGTAGAGCTGTTACTATGAGGCACACTTTATTTATGGAAAGGCTGCCACTCAGTCTCTTAATAAGGGGAGGAAAACTGAAGTTAGTTCCAGCTTTTTAAATTGGCTGTAAGCACAGAGTCAAAGCCAACTAGAGAGCAATTTTCTTAAAAGTCAAGGAGCCTCACAGTGGGAACCTAACAGCACACCAAATCAGCCTTCCATCTTTCTGTTGGGCGAGGCAAAGAGAACACCAGATCTTCAATGCATTTCCACTTCATTACAGAGTTTTAAACATTATTCTAGTTCAAGTTAGAATAGCTACAGGAGGTAAAATAAATCTAACTGGGTCTGAAAGACATTCTGACATGATAAATTAACAGTTTCAAAAAAAAAAGGGGGGGGGGGGGAATAGGTCCTGTGGTGGTCTGGTATTCTGCCAGTGTCTGACTCCTATTGTCAGAGACAAACTCTGAGCTGTAAAAAGAAAACTAGGGAGATGTTCTTAAACAGATTGGCCTTAAAAATCAATGTGCAAAGTACCTGGTAAGCCTTGAGGTCCTGGTAATCCTGGTGGACCTTTTAACCCAGGTTGGCCAGGGACCCCTGGAGGACCAGCATCTCCTTTGATTATAATACTCTGTCCCGAAGGACCAGGTAATCCAGGAGGACCTAAGAGGAAAAACATTGGGATTTAAAGGTGAGGAACAGAACATTGAGAAGAAATGGGTGCTAAAGTGACCTAGTGTCAGAAAAGGAATAATATTGAGACAAACAAGCTACAGGAATGAGGGGATTTCAAAAGGTTCCGGGAAAATGTGTATTATCTTTTAATTCCACTGTTCCATGAAAATGTGGGGGTTTTTAAAGATTGATTTATTTACTCAACGGGGCTGACGTTGAGGCACAGTGAGTTGAGCTACTGCCAGCAATGCTGGCATCCCATATGGGTGGCAGTTCGAATCCCAGCTGTTCCACTTCTGATCCAACTTGCTGCTAATGTGCCTGGGAAGGCAGTGGATGGTGGCCCAAGTACTTTGGCCCCTGACACCCAGCGTATGTATGTATGTATTTATGTGAAAGGCAGAGGGAGAGACATAGAAAGAGATATTCCATTCTCTGGTTCACTCACCAAATGGCCACAACAGCCAGGGCTGGGCCAGGCAAAACCAAGAGCTGAGAACTCCATCTGGATCTTCCACATCTGTAGCAGGGGCCCAAACACTTGGATCATCATCTACTGCCTTCCCAGGCACATTAGCAAGAGGCTAGATCAGAAGTGGGGTAGCCAGGACTTGAAATGACATTATGATATAGGATGCTGGCATTGTAAGTGGCAGAGTAACTGCTGTCCCACAAGGCTGGATTTCCATGAAAGATTTTTTTTTAAAACATTTATTTATTTGTTTGAAAGGCAGAGTTACAGAGAGGCAGAGGCAGAGGCCAAGGCCGAGGCTGAGAGAGAGAGAGAGAGAGAGAGAACTTCCATCCACTGGTTCACTCCCCAAATGGCTGCAACAGTTGGAGATGGGCCAATCCGAAGCCAGGAGCCAAGAGCTTCTTCCCTGTCTCCCATGGGGGTGCAGAGACCCAAGGACTTCAACCATCTTCCACTGCTTTCCCAGGTGCATTAGCAGGAGCTAGATTGGAAGTGGAGCAGCCGGGACTCAAACCAGCGCCCATATGGGATGCCAGCACTGCAGGCAGTGGCTTTACCTGCTATGCCACAGTGCAGCTCTCCATGAAAGTTTTAAAGTACTTGATTACTGTTATATCCAACAGAAATCTGGGGAAACTACCATTATCTCATCTAGAAGACTGAAACATAAAAAGCTTTCTTAGGGTCATTGGAAAAATAATGCTTATCATCTATATTTTCAAGCTGTGAGCATTACAGATTTACTAGAAAACCTAGTCCAAATGTAAACATTGCTATCAGAGGAAGACGAACCAATTCCTTGACAAGTCCTTTCTGATTGTAACATAACTTGCAGTCCTGTTTGTTTGTTGCATTTCTCAAGGAACTCACTGAACTACTATGAAAATTGAGTAGATGCCCTATTTGACAGTTTATAGGAAGGTTTTATAAAACCTCTTAGCAAAAAGAATTATTTTAATGCAAAAAAATACAAACCTGTATATATGGCTTGCTCTTGTCATTTGTGTAACTGAATATGGGAAAGCTGGTATAAAAGCCAGTAAAAATCTCAATGAGGAGGCTGGCATTATGGCACAGCAGATTAAATCACTGCTAGTGACATTGTATATCAGAGTGCTAGTTCAAGTCCCTGCTGCTCAGTTTCTGATTAAGTTTCCTGCTAATGTACCTAGGAAGGCAGCAGAAGATGGCCCAAGAGCTTGGGCCCCTGTCACCATGATGTCACCAGATAGAGTTTCTAGCTCCTGGCTTTGGTTTGGCCCAGTCCCAGCTGTTGCAGTCATTTGGAAAGGGAACAGTGGATGGAAGATCTCTCTTTCTCTCCCCCATCCCCCACCATGCTCTACCTTTCAAATAAAAAAAAAAAACAATCTTTAAAACATCTCCCTGAAGTATTATTATTCATCCTGCATTTATCTTAAATTTAAAAAGTCTACTATTGGGGCTGGTGCTGTGGTGTAATAGGTTAAGCCTCTGCCTGTGGCGCCAGCATCCCATATGGGTGCTGGTTCATGTCCTGGTTGCTCCTCTTCCAATCCAGCTCTCTGCTTATGGCTTGGGAAAACAGTAGAAGATGGCCCAAGTGCACCCATGTGGGAGACCCAGAAGAGGCTCCTGGTTTTGGATCAGCCCAGCTCCAGACATTATGGACATTTGGGGAGTGAACCAGTGGATGGAAGACTTCTGTCTCTCCCTCCCTCTGTCTGTAACTCTCTCTCTCAAATAAAGAAATAAATATATTTTTAAAAAGTTTATTAATATTACATGAAAAAATACAGAGTTGAAGAAAATAGCAAAAAGGGGGAGAGACTTGCATAAGACTTTAGCTTTTGAGAATTTGCTTAAAATACAGAATGCAAACTTTCAAATTATTTAATGTATCTAGGTATTGAGTATGACTAGCTTTAGTAGTGAGTCTTACCTGGAGGTCCAGTAAGTCCTGGTTCCCCCTCAGGGCCAGTTGAACCAGGCATTCCACTTGGTCCTTTCATGCCTGTAAAGAAGGTAAGTACAACTGTATGGCAAAGCAAGAGGGTCATAGTATTTACTCAATCAAATCAGAAAATGGCTATCTTGTTCCAAAGGAATTTAAAGGAAAACCCAAGAACATTCAAATACCTGGGAATCCTGGAACACCAGGGAGACCAGGATCTCCTTTCATTCCATTGAGACCAGGCCGGCCAGGGTTACCCTGAGTAAATGAAATCATCAATGTCAGAAAAAAATTGGGGTGATGTAGGGGAGTCAAGTCAGAGGTATAGCATAGTGGTTTACAGCACTATGTCTACAGTCAAACTTTCAGGATTCAAATCCAAATGCTGTGACCTGAGTTGGATATTGGATCAATTTGATCCATAATATTTTTTTCATTTCTTTTTTCATTTTATTTATTTATTTGGGAGGTAGAGTTACAGACAGGCAGATGGAGAGAGAGAGAGAGAAAGGTCTTCCATCTGTTGGTTCACTTCCCAAATGGCTGCAATGGCCAGAGCTGAGCTGATCTGACCCAATTCCACCCAGTTGCAAGGGCCCAAGCACTTGGGCCACCTTCTATTGCTTTCCCAGGCCATAGCAGAGAGCTGGACTGGAAGAGGAGCAGCTAAGACTAGAACCGGCACCCATATGGGATGCCGGCGCCACAAGAGGAGGCTTGGTCTGCTACGCCACAGAGCCAGCCTCCTTTTCATTTCTTCTTTAAAGATTTATTTATTTGAAAGATGGTTACAGAGAGAGAGAGAGAGAGAGAGAGAGAGAAAGAGAGAGAGAGTGTCTTTCATCCACTGATTCACTCCCCTGCAAGGGCTTGGCCAGGCCGAATCCAAGAACTTCTTCTGGGTCTCCCACATGGGTGGCAGGGGCCCAAGCACTCGGGCCATCGTCAGCTGATTTTCCCAGGTGTATTAGCAGGGAGCTGGATTGGAAATCGAGTAGCCAGGACTCGAACTAGCACTCATACTCAGTGCCAGCATTGCAGGAGTTGTCCTAACCCACTGTGCCAGAACATTGGCCCTGTTTTTTCATTTCCAGCACTGAGAAAACAGTAGTGTCTACTTCAAGGTGGGGAGGGATATTAATCAATTTGCATGTAGTGTGTACTTGATATATGGTCACAATTACTATTAATCAAAACACTTAGTTTTTAGTATAGACCTGAGGTGCTGACCACTTGGATTAGAATCACATATGCAGAAATGATAATATCTGAAATGCATAGCAAAAATATAGTAGGGCCTGTTAATTAACTGGGTTTGCAAATCACAAAAGGTATGGGAAGAAGAGTTGAAATTAATTCTAGAATGGATCTAGAATAGTAATATTGTTTAGGAGGTTACAATGCTAAGCCAAGTGCAGGACAATGAAGCTTGCATTAGTAGGAACAAAGAAGAAACAAGCCCGAAATGTCTTATAATGTAAAAATAAAAGAAACTGCTAACTCAATGAGGTGGGGCATCTGTCAGGAAAATACAGAAAGCAGCTTGAAGGGGCTTATAAATCTAGAACAATATGAGCATTCAAAATAAGTAATGGTAGTTTTAAAATGTATAAATCATTGAAAAAAGGGAAATAATGAATCCATACTGATAACAAATACATAAATAAATAGGCAAGAAGGGAGAGCTCTTGCTTACAGTGAGCTAAGTGGTATATGTGGTAGTGCTAGAGTTGGAAATTAATTATTTTGCCACTATTCCTTTAGAGAGTATTTGAAGCAAAAAATCATTAACAGATGTTAAATCTCAGGGAAAATTTTCACAAAGAACAGTATGCTTGTATGCTCTTAATGTACCTTCCCATAATTTTGCTTACCTATTAGCTGCAGGGAAGAAAAGTAGAAATTATCACAGTTGAGAAACTGAACAACAAATTGATCAAAAGTAAATCACAAGGTGGGCACTGTGGCACAGTGGGTTAAGCTGCCACTTGGGGAACCTGCATCCTGTGTTGGAGTGCCACCTCCGCTTCTGATTCAGCTTCCTGCTAATGTGCCTGGGAGGCAAGAGATGATGGCTCAAGTACTTGGGTTGCTGCTACCCACGTGGGAGACCTGGATAGAGTTCTGTCTCCTGGTTTTGACTTGATCTAGCACCAGGTGTTGCAGGCATTTGGGAAGTGAACCAGCAGATGGAAGATTTCTCTTTCTCGCTTTGCCTTCCAAATATGTAAATACATATTTTATAATACTCAAATCACAAATGAGGGGTAAATGGACATATGGATCCATTTATCTGTTATTGTGAGAAGGATATATCATTCATGTAATATTCTAGCTGAGTATTCTAACCTCAACCTATTTATGAAGAAACATTAGAGAAAAGAAGGAATATTCTATTTAAAAAATGGTGAGGGTAAGGCTTTTAAATGCCAAAGTCATGAGAGGAAAAAGAAGGCTAGGGAATTTTCCCTGATTAAAGAAGACTAAAGAGATATGACAAATGCAACACCTGATTTGGCCTGGGTCGTCTTGTACTGGAGGACACAATGCTAAACAGGATATTACTATGTCAACTGACATCATTGGAACATGAAAGGTAGAAATTAAAGTATTTATATCTATGTTCGATTCCTCAAAGTTGATTAACTGTACTCTGGTTATGTGAGAATACCTTTAACCTTAGGAAATATGCACTTAAGTGTTTAGATACTTTTCTTTTCTGGAAGACAGCAGCCTGTGGAGTTAAAAGACAGCCCAGAACATGTTGGCTGCCAAATCTACTAACAATCCACTTGAATGAATGAAGGAAGCTTTCAGGATTCATAAAGAAGTACGTGACTCTCTGGGTTACTCAGACCAAGGTAGAAAGCACATGAGTGGATATGCTATTATTCTTTCTTTAATAGGTGAAGACAGAAACCCAGAGTGTCTGTTTTCCTCACACACAAAGCAGAAATGTGCACTGGAGCTGAAATTGGACCCTAACTTTATCTAATTTCAAAGTCTAAAATATTCCCAATCACCATAATTACTTCCCTATGGGTGGACTCATCCACATGCAATGCTCTGACATATGTATCTCCTTTACATAAATTTACTTTCACTGAAATGAAAGCTTCTCAAATCTAAATACTATACACACCAAAGACTCTAGATAACGTATCTTTTGAGAAACCTGTTTGGTATAATATAGCAAAAATCCCCTTAGTAAGACTACAGGAAACTTGCTTCCTACATTCTTTTTAATTTGCCAGTGAGCCATGCATAGAGACTTGTCCAGAGAGTGCTAATTAAATGATGCAGTTTAGAATTCTCATTTTGAATGCAAATATCCACATTCTTCTCTTATCAATTACCTACTCCCATTTCCTACCGGGAGTCCTGGTGGTCCTTGGTCTCCTTTCAAACCAGGCAAGCCAGGCTGCCCGGGTGGGCCTGGGTTTCCTCGCTCTCCTTTAATAGCTCCATTTCCAGGGAGACCCCGAGGACCCTCTGGACCTGGTAGACCTTGATAATGCACAACAAATGATCACAAGTTCAGTATAGCATAAGAGTAGCACAAAACGCAGGCTTGTAAAATATCAGCCATCTTCCTATTAGTTGGAAAAATCTAATTGTACAATGTAAAATCTAGACTACATCAAAATATATAGACCTGTGCTGACTCCCTTTCTAACATAAATTGGACTAGGTTCTTTCTGTTATTAACACTGGTTTGTAGACTCTTTTAGTTTATTTTTTTATATAGTAAACCCAATAAGCTCATATCTAAAGAAAGGACTCAGGACATAATAAAATTTGCTTCTGTAAGCTTCTCACAAAATGACTTAAATCAAAATGAAATAAGACACTGCTGGGTCCTGTTCTCAAATTGGAGCACGCATACATCAGAATCGCATGGAGGAGTTGTTAAAACAGATTCCTGGGCCCACCCCCAGAGCTTTGGAATCAGCAAAGCTAAGGAGGGGCCTAAGACTTTCCATTCTCCTAAGTACCCTATAGCAGCTGAAGCTTCTAGTTCCAGGATCACATTTTTAAGAAGCACTACTATAGGGCAATCAGGGATTTAAGCCATTTGTCTTGCTGTGATTAAAATCAAATTGTTTTATTTGTAAGTAGCTACATTTATTCAGCTTTTTATTACTATGCAATCAAGACAGTTATTTAAGCAAATTAACTGATCTCATTTTGATATGCTTGATACATGGGAACATTTTTAAAATTTTTATAGAATAAACATACTTTTATTTTGCATTACATTATTTAAAACAAAGCAAATAGTCCAGTACATAACGTGTCTTTTTCTTTCTCCAATATAATTGTGTTATTTGATTATAAGGTTCAGGTTTTCTATTTGACCTTATGAGACATGCAATTTTGGCAGTCAGTGCCAGGTGGTAAATGGCCAATTTAAGAAAAACAGGTAATTCTTTCTTTATTTTGATTTTAACAAGAATGTGAATCACCAATCCAGCATTTTTTGAAGTACCATTAGTGTTCAATCCCTTACATTTCCCCTTCACACCTATTATGGTTCATTTGCTTCAAAGAATTTGTCAGCTTTCATGGTAGTTACCATTAGTGATAAAATAATGTCAATTATTCAATGGATAACCACATAATCCCCATAAAAATAATTGAGGAAAATTATTTTATGATCAATGCATTATAAATCCAAAAATGGAATCCAAAATATAAAATGCAATGATTTTGTATTTTTTGCCATCTAAGAAAATGCAAATATATTTATTTTTAGATGTTAACTGACACATAAAAATTGCACATATTTATGGGGTACCACACTTCAATACATATATGCATTGTGTGATTTCCAGATCAGGGCAAACATACTTATCTCCTCAAACATTTATCATTTCTTTGTGGGAAAAACATTCAAAATCCTGTCTTCCATCCCTTTTAAGAAATATACAGTATATTACTGTTATCTTTAGTCACCATGGGAATGTTTTTAAATGTCAGAAATTTGTACTTTAAAATTTCTTCATATTCTTTACAATTTATTTTGAAAAATAAAGAATTCTACACATGTCTTGTAAACAAATAAGATCATTTAAAATGGGATTTTTGCTAGTTTTTTTTCCTACTGCTATGTTTTTAATCTGCCTTTGCAAATAAATGTAGAAGGTCCATTAGGCAACCATGGAGATAGTATCATTCATTGACCAAGTGTTTTGCCACTAGGTGGGAAATAGGTGCTACTTGCTTGCAGTGTTTAGTGGCTAAGGCTGAGACTAAGTTGTCCTGCCTTAAGAAAATAATTACAAAACCCTAGTTAGCACTTATGCCTTCTCTCCTCTGATAGTCTCAGATACATTTTATTGATTTCAACCGAACAGGAAAATATGTTAAGATTTTTTTAAAGGAACTACCATAGATATATGCATTTAGAATACTGAACTCATGCTTACACGTGGACAAAGGGTCATCTTTTTAATCAGAGAGTAAATTTGAACATTAGTTCCTTTCCCAATACTCTTACGATTCAGAATCAGTGGCTACACAATAAAAAGGCAGGATGGCATAATTATTGAGAATATTAATTCTGGAGACACAATGCTGGATTGGAATCCCAGATCCATTAGTCATTAGCTATTTGACCTTAGCAAGAGTATCAATTTCTTTGACTTCATTTTCTTTAAGAAAAATGAAAATAGTAATAGCCTCCACTTTATCAGTATGTTGCAAGATTTAAATGAGATAGCACATATGAATTACTTAGCACAGTGCCTAGTACAAAGTAAGAGCTATAGGAAGTTTTTTAATTCTTATTTTAGTATTATTATAATTATTATCTTAATTATTAGTAAAATTAAAGGTAAGAACATATCTTAAAATATGAGCCCACTTCTAATCTTTCAGATATTCCTACATGATTTCATAATATAACACTATTGGCACACGAGAAAGAAGAAGCAGGTTCACAACACTACAAAAATCATTTTTTTCCAAAAAACAACTCATATAAGTCTCCTTACCCAGGCAACCAGACACCACAAATTTTTTTTTACCGAATCATAAAGAAAAGGCTGGGGTACTTGGTATACAAAACAAAACAAAACTTATTTAATTCATATCCACTAGATAGTTATCTCAGTAAACCTGCTAGTTTTCATACATAATGTGTGATTTAGACTAGAAATTAGGTAGCATATCAATGTATTAAGAGAAAAATAAGCCGTGAGTCAACCTGATAACAATGGCAAGATAAGGGGGGTCGGGGGAAGAAATTTTGTGTAACTGTATTCCCCAGTTTGAAAAGTTACCAGAACACTGTATCATTTGAAAACAAAACAAAAAACTAGGACACTGCTCTTTTTGCAATTAAAAGATACACGTTAATTCGGATCTGCTATTCAGAGTCCTACTAAAACAAAAGGGACATATAATTTATTTAGCAGTATTCAGAAGTTTCCCTCTTCCATTACTGAAAATAATCATGAGTATACCGATCAGGGCAATTTGAGGCAACAAAATTTGAGAAAATGAAATAAATATGAAGAGATCACAAACGCACCACATGCTTGCCTAAATATCTTAAGTGTATTTCCATTTAAAATTCAACATGCTTTCACATATGGATTAACTATTAAGAACAATCTAAATCACAAAGACCTAATGTCATTTCAAAGTCAATTATAAACAAGTCACATTACCTTCACCAAAATGTTAAAACCTGAGCAGGTGGTATTTGAGGATAATAGCACTCTTCAATGACTTCTGAATTATAGCAAAAAAGGTGCAATTTCTCTTATCATACACATAAAGCATTAAAAAAAAAGAATTGACCAGTGAAGAGTCTAACCTTGAAAACCTGGGAAGATCAGAGTTCACCAAAGCCCAAAGATCGATGTTAGCAGTATCAGACATCACACAGTACAAAATAAGATTATGAGTTAGAAGTGGTTCACATTATAGCACAAGTTAAACAATAATACTCTTTGCCAGCATTTTTAATATCTACAGCATAATATGAATGCAAACAGAACCATACAGGAGTATGGAGACTCAGACCTTTTCAAATAGAGCTTGTTCTACAGAATAAGTTGTCTTTTTTCATTAATTCAAAAAATGAAAAACTACTAAAGACATTATGTTAACACTGCTACTGTGACTTTTGAAAAGCCACATGTTAGCGTCTCAAACATTAAAGTTGGCAAAAATAGTACATTTCACTGACAGCCTTCAGTTCCTGTAGCAAAAGGATAATTATGGATAAATGTTTATCTTGGCTTCTGCTATCCTTTATTAAAGACACAAGGTGCATATTTCTTGCTATGTTCAGACTGATTCAAAGAGATAGCAGTTAACTTTAAAGGCCTCATTGACAAAAAAAAAAAACTACAAAGAACATAGGTGAGTGAATAGAAAAATAAAAACATGCTTATGCTATGTCCATATTAACCTGTATTTTTGTCTTATTTGAAAATCATTCCATGAAGTCACATTCTGATTTTTTTTCATAACTCATCGGGAGGTTTTTTCCATATATTACTACTTCCAACTAGTTACTTAATGAGAAAAAAAAGTACACTTGCACATCACTAAATTGAAAATTAAGATTCACATTTTCCAGAAATGTGAAGACTGTCAGTGAAGGGGTGCTTTAACATATCTTAGCATGCGATATTCCACCCCATACCACAGAAAATATCACATTTACTTTATTATTATTCAATGCACATATTAAGTTAAGCTATTCACTATTAAAAGAAGGCTCATTAAATAAAAAGATAAAACCTTTTGGTTAGTGTTAACTGACTACAAACACAATTTCTGCTTCTTACAAGTCTTGCTATGATATATAAACACTGAATATCAGAGAAGAGAACACTGAGTTTAAGAATCAGAAGACTTAAGACTATTCTTGACTCTGCTGTTTGATAACTGCAGTGAATTATCTGGGCAATTCATTGTCTCTGAGCTCATATTCTCACCTGTGTAACGGGAACGCTATTATCTGCCCTAACCTCCTTCACAGAATTTTTTAAAAATCAAATTCAATTTAAATAATATTGACCTAAAATATTTTAAAAAATAAAAAATATTGACCTAACATCTGCCATGTGCAACGTGCTACAAAGGAAGACAAAAATGAGTTAAGATCAAAACTCTGCCTTCAAGGAACTTACAATAAAATACATTAAATGATGTAAATGAAGATATGTCATATAAATGGAAAACATTATCATCATTGCCTAATAACGCAGCTTTTAAAGCATCCAAGACTTTGAAATTCATAAAGCTAAAATTGGCTTCTGTTTATTTAAATGGTTCCTGAACCATGTACAGCAAGCTAACACAAGACAACATTTAGAGCAGAGTCTGGCCACATGGCTAGTTAAATAAATTAAAATTCCTAGCTAAGATAATTCAGAATTTAAGTAAAGATAATTTATATGTGTGTTTGATATAGAAGGACCAATAACAGAAACTATTAGAAAAACATTTCATTGAAATATGATGCTTCAGTCTGAGTCAGGAGTAAGAAAAACTTTGGATCATATCATAGCAAAACTTCTAAGATTTTCATTTCTAAAATGTAACATTTTAATGAGTTATATGCCAAGTCAATTTTGTATATAAGGCCTTCAATTCACCATTTTTTATAGCATCTAACGAATTTTAACTGAAAAACAAAATGAAAACAAAACCTAAAGTCTTGTACATAAGTGATAATTTTTTAACGATCAGCTGTTGAGCTTACTGGTATATTTTAAATCCAGCTTCTACTTAAAGTTTTAGTTTTCAACTATTGCAAAGAATACAGCGCCACAGAAACCAGGTTCTAATAGTTATGCAATTTAGAGCATATTTGGTAAATAAGAAGTTGTTAAATTGATTTCAAACAATGTGGCTATTTTTCTTTTTTATTCTTTGAATATATTCTATATTTTGTCTCAGCTGAAAGAAATTTTCTGGCTGACAGTATAGTCTAGCAGTGATCAAGGTAGCAAAATTCCATGCAAATCAGACAGTGGAGATCTTAAAATTACTTCAAAGTTGTCCCTGGCCTTCTCTTTATCTTGGTAATAGTTAAATTAAATAGCAGGATAGCATTCTTTTATGAAGGACAAAGGAAGCAGCTATTAGGGGTTTATGAAGCTTTTGAGATTACAGAAAACCAGAAAGTGGATGTGAGGTCCAAGCTGCTATGGTTATGGCTAAGAGTCTTCTAAAACAGCAGAAACAGCTTTGCTCATCACTTGTCATATTTATAGCTAGAATAAGACACCAGATTATAAACATGAAGCCATATAAGAGCCTTTGTGGAAGGATGATATGGTGCTCACCAGGATAGTCATGTAACTAAGCACAGATGTGCACTAAGGCAGATTCCCAGGTGTGACAGTCACTGCATTACTCTAACCAAGCTGCTTCTTTGCCCCTCAGTCTTCTCATAGGTCATCAAACTCTTATCTTCACCATACTTTAGGTGGGCTCCCCCCTGAGCTGCTTCTTGACTAGGCCACCTCCTTGGTCCCGGATACAGCAAGAATCCTGCTTTATCAGTTTGGGGAGACTCCCTCAGTCACTCCTCCAACCCCTTATGCCAATAGTTTCTTCTTCTCTGCAATAACCTTGAATAAAATGTCTCCCAGTCTTTAACAATGTCCAGTGAGTAATTTGTCTTGAGCACATCTAAGATTTTGGTTTCTTCTAGAAAAGACATTCTAAGCTTCAATGAAATAATGGGTTTGTGGGGAAGTACAAAACTAGGCGATCAATTCAGATAGATATAGATGACCTCCTAAAAATAATAGTGAAAAACTATTGACTTTAAATATGTAAGAGATAAAATTGTCCTACTCTCATTAGCCACTCCTCAGGAGTATACTTTTTCCTCTTTTAATTCCACCTTAGAAATGTGAAAAGAATGATTTACCTTGAACAATAATAAATACATTCAAGTATTTATGGCTTCTTTTTTACTCTTGATTACATCAATGTATTTCATTATGAGCCTGCAATTATCCGTAGATAGATCTTGGTCATTTTTCTTTGGCGTGATTATTTACATGTGTATGATGGATATAAGATGGAAAACCTTCTAATCTGTGCTGGATGCATTGATTTTTCTTTTTACTCTGTACCTATCAGTCTTTTTTCACATAAGTATAATTTAGAACTTTGTGACAATTCAGGATGTGAAGATGGGATGGCTTCACAACCTGCAAGAGGTATGGCAAACCGACAATTTCATATTTGCAGGAATTGATAATACATATTATTTCAAAATGAATGCCTCTTTGAAGGATAGCTTGATACAATTGGCAATGAAAGATATAAAGCAAAGATCAGAAATATTCTTTATTCTGAAGGAAAGGTAAAATATTATGCAATGCTGTTTTGGGTAGTATAAATTTTCAGGTAAAATAATACGAATTCATGCATTTTGGAATGGAGACAATAATTTTTCTAATTAGGTAATCTGTGGTCATTGCAATAGACAGAAACACTGAGCTTTACAAGTTCCTGACAACGTACAGAAATAGGCCACCATGTAAGAATTGAATTGGCATATATGCTCTGCTCTTAAAATATATTCAAACACTTAAAAATTAAGTAGAGGTGTATATATATACATATACATAATACACACATATATGTATACATACCCACATATAAAATATATGTATATAAGTATATAAGAAAAGTTTCAAACTTCATGCAGTTACTACTTTAGAGTTAAGGAGCTAACCTGTAGGACCTGGATAGGGATCAAAGTTCACCAAGGCCCAATGACATCATTAACAAAAGGGAAAAATATCAAAACTGTTAGAAATATCAAGATACTAAATCATTACACTAAATATTTTCAAGTTAAAATTTAATTCAATGAAAGAATATCCTGCAAGTTCGTTTTCATGCATGTGTACATAAACCAAATTATCATCACTTAGCATCAACACTAAGATGAAAATAGCACAAGTGCCATATTTTGAAAGGCCAAAAATCATTTTCTCATAATCCTTACATGAGCTCAGATTAACAGTAACTGAATTTAAAACTTCATTTTCATTTGTAGTATACAAACAAGTTAAGAAGTTGAACACTCATCAGGTATATGTTCTTCTGAGTTGTTTTTAGTATTTCTTTAAATCCAGTAATTTTCAAGCAACTTTGTGACTAGCAGTTTTATGCTGACATGTTTTAAAATGCCAGTCAACAGTGAGCTCCATCATCAATAAAAATGACAAATCACAGTGCTGAACTGAAGGGGATAATAGTTTGGTTTATTTGAATTATTACATGCAAAACAAACCAAGATACTTGTTGTCATTTTTTATATTACATGCAAGAGACTTAATATGGCTGAGACGTTCACTGGTTTTTCTCCAACAAAAAACAAAGGTAAAAACCTTAATTAATGCTTCTATAGTCAAGTCAGAGCAGATTAACATTTTGTTTTGAAAATTATTCTCTGAACATGGTATGTTATCTCATATGTTTTCAGATAGTGTCTTATTAAAATTAACTTCAACCACTTAAGATTTTACTGTAATTTAAATGAAACTTTTCACTTTTAAATGCATTTTAAAAATAAATCATGGATATGGACATGAAAGGATAATTGCTGTTTCTTTAATCGTAGAATTCTCTTATTTCTTTCAATCAATGAAGGCCAAATTCTCAAGGACCAGAAATAAAAACTGAATATCAAGTCTCAAAAATCTGTTAATAGCCTATCACCAGTGATTGAGCTCGGCAATATTAATCACAGATGAAAATGAACATTTCCAAATTAGTAAAATGAAATGACACAGCATAGACACAAAATGGAAACGTGACCATTGGATGCAAAATTGTGACGAATAAAGCAATGAACACAAATGAGGTATAGACACAAAGATGGTATGAAGAGATCACTAGTCAATTTGATCATGCTGTGATGCTGAAGATAAATTTGATTGCCTAATTCCTAGACAAGATACAATTTTTTATTGTGCCTGGTGATATTTGCTGATCACGTGACAGAACCATAGCAACACTTTTGATATGGGCCACAAGCATCTATTGGGTGATCACTAAAATGATTTCTGTGATGACATGCTGAGAAGCTCACATTTAAAAATGCACATGGCAATTTGCTGCCAGGTTATCAGTTTAGCTTACTCTTTGAATAACAAGACTAATAAAACCACTATTTCCTTTTGCTCCTCTAGTCTGCTTTGTCTTACTTCAAGTTTAAGTAAATGATTAAACATGTTATTAAAAAGGATATACAAGAGGCTAGGGACATGGATGGAGGAAGCTATAAACCAAGCTATTTATTTGTAAGAAATTCTAATACTACAGATTCTCAAGTACTAAAGTCTGAATAACCTGCCAGCAAAATGCAATAAATGGGCTAATAAATAGAGCATTCTCCTACCACTCATGAACATACCTGGTCTCCCAGGAGGACCTTGGGGCCCAGGGTTGCCTTTGGGGCCTTCCAGAGCTGGACCTGGAGAACCAGGAGGGCCTGGAGGACCTTGCACACCAGGGAAACCCTGAAATCCTGGTTCTCCCTTTGGACCTGGAAGGCCAGGGTTTCCTGGCATGCCAGGTAATCCTCCATCACCCTTTTGACCTATAAAAGTAAAGTGATATTAGAGAACACATTAAATGACACTGAGTTATAGGTTTGCCTTTAAGGGTAAAGCTATTCACTGTTATTTGAACACCTAATGGAATTCACTACAGTGATTTCTATCTCCCACAAAACCTAAACCCACCCAGAAAATCCCTTTTCCTATTCAATGTATGTATCTTTTATCAGAAGTATTTGTTAAAGTATGTATAGGAACAATAACAGCTTGGACACAGAAAGTTCTCTCTTGCATTGGGACATAGAGCCATAATCATATGACCAGTAGTTATGAGAAAAAAATTAAAAAAGTATAATGCTCAAGAATATGTTCAAGGGGTAGGTGCTGTGGCATAGCAGGTGAAGTTGCCACCTGCAGTGCCGGCATCCCATATAGGTGCCAGTTCAAGTCTCCACTGCTCCACTTCTGATGCAGCTCTCTGCTATAGCCTGGGAAAGCAGTGGAACATGGCCCAAGTGCTTGGGCTCCTACACCTGCGTGGGAGACCCAGAAGACGCTCTGGGATCCTGGCTTTGGATCCACACAGCTCCGGCCATTGTGGCCATCTGGGGAGTAAACCAGCAGATGGAAGACTTTCTCTGTCTCTCTCTGTCTCTCTGTCTTTCCCTGTATCTCTGTCTCTCTCTCTCTTTGCCTCTGTCTCTGCCTCTCTGTAACTCTGCTTTCCAAATAAATAAATAAATCTTTAAAAAAATATGTTCAAGATAACTAGAGGCAATTCTTAGAATATGTTTCAAGCCTAATTTTGAGACTAACGGAAGATACAGATTTTCAATAATCACTATGTGTCCCTGAAGATCATTCTAAGCAAGATTTATAATCACAATCCAGACAAACTCTTCTTTGAATTTTTTCTGCATCACTAATATGCTTAGCCAAAAGACAGTGGTGCATTAAAATAATTTTTATGTTGCAATCTGAGAAAGATATGAGCATTTCTAGGAGATAGGTATATGGTTTGAAGAAAGCCTCCAGAGACTAGCCAATGGTCATTTCAGAACACAAATAAATATATGTGTGTGTGTGTGCGTGTGTGTGTGTTGTGTGTGTATATTGTATACACACTTATATTTTTTTCTATTAACTATTTGGTGCTTACAGGGAGAGTATGCATAAGCAAGAGAAGGTTGATGTGCATATGCACATACCCATCCAAATATGCAGAAGACATAGTAAGATGGAGTTTTCAAGAAAGTTTTATATTGGTACATATTCCTACAGAGTTTCCTTATATTGCCTTGATACTGCTTCCATGGGGGAGAAAAGAGTAGATCTTTTTCTGGTTCAGTGAGTTCTTAAAAGACTAATGAAATCTACTTTTTCTATAATTTTGCTTGTATTATTTCATCAGTATTTATTCCTGAAGTTAATTAAGAGTATATACAAGTAAATTTCCTTAAGGACACATTTTCATATAGTACAATTCCTTATACTAACTTGATAATTAAGAAATACTTTCAGGTATAATTCCAGTTTTGAGCTTCTGGGTTTGCTTGTGTATTTTATTATAGAAAGTGGTAGACATGTAAAAATAATCTTACTGGAGAGTATTTTCATTTTATGAATTGATTTAGCATGTTTTATTAAGGTTTACCAGAAAGTCCTGGGAGTCCAGGGGGTCCTGGGATTCCAAAGCCTGGTTGACCTGTCAGGGTACAGAACAAAAAATAAATCCCAAATTGATAATAATAACTGAAACAGGTATTATGTGACCACTATGGTTTTTATAAGCTATATAAACCATGTGGAAGATTGATTTCCAATACAGAAAAAAAATTCCAGCACTATTAGAATACTATACAAAAACATATCCTATTTGATTATTAAATACACCTTTATAGATATATATCATATGAAAATATATAAACAGTATATGCTGCATACTGAAGCAGAGAAATCTGAAAGAGCTGGGTAGCATCTTGACATGAAAATTGGACAAGGAAAGATACGGAGTTTTTTGTAAGACAGAGGCAACTTGATCAACAAAAAAAATGACCTAATAGTCTCAAGAATAAGATGGTAATTAGGAAGGAAAAAATCTACCAACAACAGATGCTGGCGAGGATGTGGGGAAAAAGGGACACTAACCCACTGTTGGTGGGAATGCAAGCTGGTCAAGCCACTATGGAAGTCAGTCTGGAGATTCCTCAGAAACCTGAAGATAACCCTACCGTTCGACCCAGCCATCCCACTCCTTGGAATTTACCCAAAGGAATTTAAATTGGCAAACAAAAAAGCGGTCTGCACCCTAATGTTTATTGCAGCTCAATTCACAATAGCTAAGACCTGGAACCAACCTAAATGCCCATCAACGATAGACTGGATAAAGAAATTATGGGATATGTACTCTTTAGAATACTATACCGCAGTAAGAAACAACGAAATCCAGTCATTTGCAACAAAATGGAGGAATCTGGAACACATCATGCTGAGTGAAATAAGCCAGTCCCAAAGGGACAAATACCATATGTTCTCCCTGATCGGTGACGACTGACTGAACACCAAGAGGGAAACCTGTTGGAGTGAGGTGGACACTATGGGAAATGGTGGCTTGATCAGCATAGCCCTGACTGTTAATGAACAACTTAATACATTATCCCTCTTAGTAGTTTTTTTTGTCTGTTCTACTTAATATGACTGGTTTAGATCTGTAATTGATGCACAGTTATTCTTAAGTGTTGAAAATTAACTGAAATGTGATCCCTGTTGAACATGGTGGTGGGAATGGGAGAGGGAAGAGATGTATAATTTGGGACATGCTCAGGCTGACTTGCCCCAAGTGGTGGAGTTGGAAGCATACCAGGGGATTCCAATTCAATCCCATCGAGGTGGCATGTACCAATGCCATCTCACTGTTCCAGGTGATCAGTTTCAGTTCACAGTTGGTCATGGTGAAGGGACTGGGAGTCAAAGGGAACACATAGACAAGTCTAGTACCTGCTAACGCTAACCGATGGAGTAAATAAAGGGGAGAGTGATCCAACATGGGAAGTGAGATACTCAGCAGACTCATAGAATGGCAGATGTCCTAAATAGCACTCTGGCCTCAGAATCAGCCCTAAAGGCATTCGGAGCTGGCTGAAAAGCTCATGAGAGTATTTCAGGCATGGAAAGCCAAGACACTCTGGCAAAAGATCTCTGCGAGTGAGATCCCAGTGGAAAGAACAGGTCATCAAAGAAGGAGGTACCTTTCTCTGAAGGGAGGAGAGAACCTCCACTTTGACTATGACCTTGTCTAAACAAGATAAGAGTCGGAGAACTCAGAGGGCTTCCATAGCCTTGGAAACTCATGACTGGAGCATAGGGAGATTACTGATGCCATAGACAGGAGTGTCAATTGGTAAAGTCAACAACAGGAGTCACTGTGCACTTACTCCTCATGTAGGATCTCTATCCTTAATGTGCTGTACATTGAGATTTAATGCTATAACGAGTACTCAAACAATATATTTCACTTTGTGTTTCTATGGGGGTGCAAACTGTTGAAATCCTTACTTAATGCATACTAAACTGATCCTCTGTAAAAAAAAAAAAAAAAAAAAAAAAAGAAATTATCAATTCCCAACTTGACTCTCACTGGGATTAAACATGACAATAGGTCTGCTCTGATTTCATCATCATTTAAAAAAATCATCTATTATTTTTCACTTTATGTTTCTGTGTGGGAGCAAACTGTTGAAATCCATACTTAATGTATACTAAGCTGATCTTCTGTATATTAAGATAATCGAAAATGAATCATGATGTGAATGGAAGGGGAGAGGGAGTGGGAAAGGGGAGGGTTGTGGGTGGGAGGGACGGTATGGGGGGGAAGCCATTGTAATCCATAAGTCGTACTTTGGAAAATTATATGCATTAAATAAAAGTTTAAAAAAAAATATTCAAAAAAAAATTAAAAAAAAAAAGTGTATGATAGCTTAGAAGGTAAGAAAGAGTGTGTCTTGGAACAAAAAAATGTCTTGGAAGTTGGTTTATGTATTCTGTATTGATAATAAAAGAAGTTTAAAACTGTATAAAAAAAAAGAAGGTAAGAAAGAAAATGTAACCTCACTGTTGAAAAAATAGCAAGTTAAAGTAGACAAGGAGGAAATCAGAAAATTAGGAAAAATGAAAAAATATATACAGCACCTGGTTCACCCTTCTGTCCAGCTGGTCCAGGAATACCATCTTGACCTGGTTTGCCCTTCTCACCTGGAGGCCCTGGTGACCCAGGACGACCTCCACCACCTAAAGAATAGAATACAGCAGGTTAATCCCTGTTGCCGACTCCCTTTTCCTTTAATATACTTCATTCTTTCCATGCTTCCTTCAAATAATTCTACTGAAATGACATAAAGTGCATCTGACACACTCCTTTAAATAATGAACTCCTATAAAAAGGAAGCATAAAAATGAAGGAAGATAATAAGGAACATCTTAATCATTCACTCAATATAAAAAAAAAAAAACTCCGTTTTTCATTTTAGTATGGCTTCAGAATATCCAAGAGAGTAATGTGCAAGAGGTGGAAGAGTACATCATAGGCGTCACATGGAGCCAAGAGAAGTCTTACTATAGATGGCCATGCACGAATACAATTGTTGTGGCCTGCCATTCTAAAAAGAAAAATATCAGTGTCTATCTTCTATTATAGAACACTTGAATTAACTCTCTCCAGAAAAAGTGAGCCTCGAAAATAAGGTCTCATTATAGTAATTTTAAGTAACGTTTATTAATAGCTTGTTCATTTTGTACCTAACACACAGAGCTAAATGAATGATCACTGCATTTTCTTGGTTTGAAAATGTTCATGGCTCAACATGATTTAACTTTCCCAAACTGAATATAACTTGACTTTATCAAATAGAGTGTGATCAGCTTCAGTTTTACAGAACAGCAAACTCTTATTTTTTTTAATGCTTACCTACAGGACCAGGTTCTCCTGGAAGGCCAGGGTTTCCTGGAGGACCAGTGACACCTTTTGGTCCAGGAAGGCCTGGGGTTCCTAAAGTAAAGAGCTCAATTTAAAAATGAAAGACAAACTTCATTGCTTTTAGAGCTACAATTCAAACTTAAACAATTTGTTGTGTTAGCACAGAAATGGTGACGAACAAGGTATGGAATTGCAGGGACTTAGAAAAGGCATATGTTGTGTTTTATTAAAAAAAAATACTGTTGAACTGTTTTATGCCAACAACAATGTATGAGAATTCCAGAAGTTCTAGATTCTTGCACAATATATTGATGACATCAGTTGTTTGTAGCCATTCTGGTAGGTATGTATTACCACTTCATTTTGGTTTTAATTTGACTTTCTCTGGCTAATAATATTGACCATATTTCCATGTGTTTGTTGGCCATCTTTATATTTTTTGTGTGTGTGAAATGTCTATTTAAAAATTTCTCCATTTTTCAAAATTTGACTGTATGTGTTTTTGCAGAAGTTCTTTATATATCCTAGATATAAGTCATTTGTGGGGCACAGCGGGTTAAAGCCCCGGCCTGAAGTGCTGGCATCCCATATGGGCACCAGTTAGAGACCCAGCTGCTCCACTTCCAATCCAGCTCTCTGTTGTGGCCTGGGAAAGCAGTAGAAGATGGCCCAAGTTCTTGGGCCCCTGCACCCATGTGGGAGACCTGGAAGAAGCTCCTGGCTCCTGGTTTGGATCAGCACAGCTCTGGCTGTTGCAGCCATCTGGGGAGTGAACCAGCGGATGGAAGACCTCTCTCTGTGTCTCTACTTCTCTCTGTAACTCTTTCAAATAAATAAAATAAATCTTTAAAAAAAAAGATATAAGTCATTTGTCACATACATGTTTTACAAATATTTTCTCCTGGTCTGTGCCTTTCTTATTCACTCTCCTAAAAATGTCTTCTTTTTTTCAAAAAATCATTTATTAATTTGAAAGGCAGGGGCTGGTGTGGTGGCATAGTAGGCTAAGAATCTGCCTGTGGTGCCAACATCCCATATGGGGACTGGTTCAAGTCCCAGCTGCTCCTTTTCCAATCCAGCCATCTGCTATGGCTTGGGACACAGTAGAAGATGGCTCAAGTGAATGGGGCCCTGCACCCATGTGGGAGACCCAGACAAAGCTTGTAGTTCCTGGCTTCATATCGGCTCAGCTCCGGCAGCTGGGGACATTTGGGGAGTGAACCAGAGGATGGAAGACCTTTCTCTCTGTCTCTCCCTCTTTCTGTAACTCTAACTATCAAATAAATAAATAAAATCTTTAAAAAATTCTAAGGCAGAGTAATAGAAATAGAGAGATCTTCTTTGTGCTTGTTCACTCTCTAACAGCCAGTGAAAGACAGGCTGGGTCAAACAGAAGCCAGGAGCCAGGAACTCAGTTGACCTCCCATGGGAGTGGCAGGGACCCAAGTACTTGAGCCATCATCTGCTGCCTCCCAGCAGTATATATTAGCAGGAAGCTGGATTGGAAACTGATGTAGAAGGCAGAACTCCTAAGCACTCCTATATGGGTGTGGCCATCTCAAGTGGTGGCTTAACCTGCTATGCCACAACATCCACCTAATGATCTCTTCTAAGGAGCCGAGGTTTTAAATTTTGATTTCTTCTAATGTATAATTTTTCTTTTATAATTACTGATTTTTATGCCCTAAGAAAATTTTACCTGATCCAAGTCATGAAAATATTCTATTTTTTTCCTCTAAAAGCTTTATGGTTTGAGCTTTTAGGTTAGGACTAATAACAAATTCAAAATAATTTTTCTATATGACATAACATAGATTAAGTTTCATTTTGCCCCCGATGAACATCTAGATGTTCCAGAGCCATTTGTTGAAAAAAGTTTGCTTTCTCTATAGGATTACTTTGGTACCTTTATCAAAAGGCAGTGTGCTGAATGATGTCACTATGTTCTATTAATAAATATATCAATCCTTACACAAGTACCACACTGCCTTACTTACCATACATCTTGAAATCAGGTGCAAGTCTTTCAAATCTATTTTCCTTTTTCCATATCCTATGTACTTTCCATTTTTACATGTATCTTAGAATTAGTTTGTCAATTGTTCTCAAAAAAGATAGGAAAGCCTGGTGGGTTATTAACTAGAATCACTTTGAATCTATGTAACACTTTGAGAAAAACAGGGATCTTAGCAATTTTGATCTTCCAATCCACAAATATGCTCTATTTCTTCATAAATTTATCAAAGCAGGTTTTATAGTTTTCAGTGAACATATCTTGCAAATATTTTATAGGAACTCTTAAATAATTTTCAGACCAGCTAAAATGGAATTAGCCCTCTACAGCCTGTTTTATCCACTGATTACAATTAAAAATTGGACAGAATATAAAAAGCAATTATTCAATGACTCTGAAACAAAACAGGCATATTTGGGAGGGAAGTAAAAACTTGAAGAATAACCAGAAAAGCAGTGCATTTGTTTTCTATGGTTGTATAACAAATTACTCCAAACCCAATGACCTAAAACAACACCTGTTTATTATCTCACAGTTTTGTAGCTAACATCCTGGGCATCTCTGAGCTGGGCTCTCTGTTTAGTATAGAATGAGGCCAAAATTTAAGGTGTCAGTCTGTCTAAACTCTCATCTAGAAGCTTTAGGGAAAGATGCACTGCCAAGTTTACTGAGGTTGTTGACCAAATTCACTTCCTTCAAGTCTCTGCTTCCTTGATGGCTAGCTACCAGGATCCACTTTCAAATTCTGGAGGAAATTCACTTTTACACCCCATAGGTTTTCTCCATCATAGCAATGGAGATTCTCCCTTACGTATAATCTGTCTCATATTTTTAACCCCCTCTGACAGCCTCTTCTGCTACCAGTTAGACAAATTTTTAAAGACCTCATTTGATTAGATTCGGCAACCCAAAATATTTCTATCCAGTACAATCAACTGATTTGGAAGTTTTATACCATCAAAATTCTTTCACAGTACCTAGATTGAATAACTAACAGCCAGGAATCTTAGTGGGGAGCATCTTAGAATTCTATCTACTACATAACTCAATAATTAAAGAACAATAAGGGGGTCCGCGCCGTGGCTCACTTGGTTAATCCTCTGCCTGCGGCGCTGGTTCTAGTTCCGGCTGCCCCTCTTCCAGTCCAGCTCTCTCCTGTGGCCCAGGAAGGCAGTGGAGGATGGCCCAAGTGCTTGGGTCCCTGCACCCGAGACCAGGAGGAAGAACCTTGGTCCTGACTTTGGATCGGCATAGCTCCAGCCATAGCGGCCATTTGGGGGATTAACCAATGGAAGGAAGACATTTCTCTCTGTCTCTCTTACTGTGTAACTCTATCTGTCAAATAAATTTTTAAAAAGTTAAAAGAACAATAAGAACATTTTTCTAATGAATGGCAGCTGGAATTTGTTGTCAAGAGACTCTACTCCAAGAAATACTAAATGTGATTTTTTTCAAATGAAATGATCCCACATTTAAAAATCCTCACATTCCAGGTCTAAGGGGATATACCTAAGACCAAGGGCAATGGAAAATTGCCCTGTCTTAACAAAGCCTAAAAATCATCACTGCAAAGTCAAGTTGATTCCCATGTAATTGATCTGCCCACAAGAATAGTATTCAACATTCTTCAAAGAAATTTAGCAGAATCCAGAGAACTTCTGTACCACACTACCATGGTATTCAATATACAAATATAATTTAAAAATTGGGGCCGAACTGTGGCGTGATGGTAAAGCTGCCACCTGCAGTGCCTGCATCCCATATGGATACCGGTTCGAGTCCCGGATGCTCCACTTCTGATCCCGCTCTCTGCTATGGCTTAGGAGAGCAGCAGAAGATGGCCCAAGTCCTTGGGCCCCTGCACCCACATGGGAGACCTGGAAGAAGCTCCTGGCTTCAGATGTGCACAGCTCCGGCCATTGTGGCCATCTGGGGAGTGAACCAGCGGATGGAAGACCTCTCTCTCTCTCTCTCTCTCTCTCTTTCTCTGCCTCTCTGTAACTGCTTTTCAAATAAATAAATAAATCTTTTAAAAAACAAATATAATTAAAAATAGATATGAAGGCACTGAAAAATATGACTATTGTAAAGAAAAAAAGACCTAACAATGTAAGTAGATCCATGGATATCTAAAATATTGGAAGAAGCAGAGAAGATCTTTAAAATATCTATAATACGTATGTTAAGGAATTCACAGGCAAAGATGTATATAAGTTGTGAAAAAAACAGGGAATTTCTGGAGAAGGTAACTGTAAAAAGAACCAAATGGAAATCAAAATTTTTGTGGCAGGGATTAGCAGCATATTGAACACATTAGTGAAAAAGGATCAGTAAGCTTGAAGGTGGGGAATAAAAACTACTCAAAGCACAGAGTGAAAAAGCATAGAAAAACATTGACAGCACAGCAGTGTTCTTTCAGACAACAGTGAGTGATTTAATATGCATGCAACTGCATTCACATAAGAGGGGAACAAGTGGCTAAAGAAATGTCCAAACAAACAGCTGGCATTTTCCAGTTATTCAAAACAACACTACAGATCCAGGAATATAAGCACATATAAGATGAAATAAATACATCCACAACTAATAATGATGAAAAGAAACAATGACAGATAAAAATCTTAAATATATTCAAAGAAAAAAACAGATATTACAAAAAGAGGAAAACAATCATTGTTGACTTATTATCAGAAAAAATGGGAAAAAAAGAAAAAAATGGAGATCAAAAGAGAGTATAAGACATTTTCATATAATTTAAAATTGAGACACTTTATCAACAGCAAAATCACCATACAAAGTAAATGATAGTGGAAATATGTCAGCCTTTAGGGAATGATACCAAATGGATGTTTGATGCACAGGAAAATAGGACATATTTTCCAGTACTTTCATATCTGTTTTTAAATTATATTTGTATATTGAATGCCATGGCAGTGTAGTATAAAAATTCTCTGAGTTCTGCTAAAAATATGTAGGTATGCATAAAAATTAGTTTTTTTCACAGTAAATTCTTTAGAAGACAACAGTCTATTAAAAATTATAGCAATAAATTCTAAGACTGATTATAAAAACATGAACACAATAACATAAAATAATATGTAGTAAGTATAATATTATAATAAGTAAATAGAATTATACTGTTATAAGGATCTTGCATTATATGAGAAGCAGAACATTGTTCATTTAATATAGAGTGTGGTAAATTAAGAGAGCATATACAAATATCTGAGGCAGTCACTTAAGTACAGTAGAAAGAGGTATGCGTTAAAGGAAAGGAATATCAAAGCATAGTTAATTGACACAAAAGAGAATAGGAAAGGAATGATGAAGGACAAACAGCAAACAAACAGAAAGACGGTCAACTAAAACACAAATATAATAATAATTACATTAAATATAAATGGACTACATACAACAAATAAAAAAGAAAACTGTCCAACAATTGCAAAAAAGGAAGATAGAAATTCACACTTGGATATAGGAGACATATTTTAAATATAGACAGGTAAAAAGTAAAAAAATAAAAAAGATATAGCATACAAACATTAAGCATAAAGAGTCTGATATATCTAGATTGATATCAGATAAAGAAAGACTCCAAAGAAAAGAGTATTATGAAAAAGAAAGACATTCTTGACAGTTTCATGCCAAACTTGGTAGAGAAATCAGATGTTATAAACAAGCTTGGAGTCATTTTCTGCTGTTGTCAGGATTTGTTCATTAAAATGCTTCATCTCTGTGTCTCAAAACATGGTCATCAACAAGAACGGGGACCTGTTATGAACATTACCCTGATTTCGTCAGTAAAATCTATCAAGAATATGGTGGGTATAGGTAGGAAGAGGGATTAAAGAATATTTGTTGTGGCTTTTTAAAAAGATTTTATTTATTTATTTGAGAGGTAGAGTTACAAGACAGTGAGAGGGAGAGACAGAGAGAAGGTCTTCTGTCTGCTGGTTCACTCCCCAGATGACCACAATAGCCGGAGCTGCACTGTTCTGAAGCCAGGAGCCAGGAGCTTCCTTCAGTCTCCCACATGGGTGCAAGGGCCCAAGCACTTGGGCCATCTTCCACTGCTTTCCCAGGCCATAGCAGAGAGCTGGATTGGAAGAGGGGCAGCCAGGACAAGAATTGGCGCCCATATGGGATGCTGGCACCGCAGATAGAGGATTAATCTAATGCGCCACAGCACCAGCCCCTCCCTGCTGTAGCTTTTTTTTAAAACTTGGAAACAGCCCAAACGCCAATCAATAAATGACTAACCAACAAAAAGAGTGCCAAAAAGAGGTTCTTTATCGTATGACAAAATAGTCAATTCTTCAAGAATACATGTTTCCTGAGTTTATATACACCTAATACAAGAGTTCCAAAATACATAAGACAAAAAACTGAGGGAAATAGAAGACATAGAAAAATCTACAATTGTATTGGAATATTTAACACCTACCCCTCAGTGATTCCTAGAACATTTGGACAAAAAGTTGGTAAAAATATACAAAATTGTAGTAACACTACTAACCAAGTTGAAAATGGATATTTATAAAATGACATATAAAATTTAAAGTGTAAATTATTTTCAACTGTATAGGGACATTTTCCCCAGATACAACATAAGCTGTGCCTATGATAAGTCTTAATGGTTAAATTGTATAAAGAATGTATTCAGACCACAACAGAAGGAAACTAAGAATCAGTAACACCATGATATTTGAGAAGTCCTCAAATATTTGGAAATTAAGAAACAGTTCAATAGCTGAGACAGAAAAAGAGAAAGAAAATTATATAGAGTAATAGAGCAAGAGAGAGAGAGAGAACTCCTACCCACTAGTTTACTCCCCAAATGGCTGCAATAGCATGGTCTGGGTCAGGCTGAAGCACAGAGCCAGCAACTCCATCCAAGTCTCCTACATGGATTTCAGGGGCCCAAGCACCTGGACCATCATCCACTGACTTCTTGGGCACATTAACAGGAATCTGGATCAGAAGCAGAGTAGCTGGAACTTGAACCAGCGCTCTGATTGGGATGCTTGGGTGGTTTAACCAACTGGGCCATACCACCAGCCCCCAAACACTCATTCGTGATTTTAGAAAATTTAAGTAAATTATGAATATGAAGAAATTTTCTTAATTTTATACACACACAGAGACACACATACAATAAAACACACACACCTCTGGCACTAACAATAAATTTATTGGAAGAACAGTAAACATAGTTCCTCTGAGTTTCAGAAAAATATAAAGATGTTGACTATATTTACTGCTATTAGATATTACACTGGAGGTCCTAGTTAGGGTAATTAGGGAATAAAAAGAAATGAAATGTATAAAGAATTAAAAGATATAAAAAATCTGAGATCATATGTTAGTTCAAAAACAAAAGAAAAAAATCTATCAACTAAGACTGAGTGAGGGGCTGGTGTTGTGGTACAGTGAGTTAAGCTGCTACCTGTGACTTTGGCATTCCATGTGAGTGCTAGTATGAGTCCTGGCCTCTCCTTTCCAATCCAGTGCCCTGGGAATACACCTGCAGCAGAAGATGGCCTAAATGCTTGTGCCTCTGTCATCCAAGTGGGAGACCCAGAGGGAGTTCCAGGCTTCTGGCTCTAACCTGGCCAAGCCCCAGGGAATGCAGCCATTTAAGGAGTGAACCAGTGGATGCAAGATCTCTCTCTCTCTGTCTTTGTCTCTCTCTCTCTCTGTTTATAACTCTGTTTTCCTTTTAAATAAATACTGTCTTTAAAAAAAAATAAGTGAAACCAACGATCTTCCTGCACACAAAATCAATATTTCAAAATCAATTATTTAGACAGGTGCTGTGGCACAGTAGGCTAAGCCTCTGCCTGTGGCACCAGCATCCCAAATGGTTAGTGTCCCAGCTGCTCTTCTTCTGATCCAGCTCTCTGCTATGGCCTGGGAAAGCAGTAGAAGATGGCCCAAGTCCTTGGGCCCCTGCACCCACGTGGGAGACCCAGAAGAAGCTCTTGGATCCTGGCTTCGGATCGGCGCAGCTCCGGCCGTTGTGGCCACTTGGGGAGTGCACCAGCGAATGGAACACCTTCCTCTCTGTCTCTCCCTCTCTCTGTTTGTAACTCTACCTCTTAAATAAAGAAAATCTTTTAAAAAATCAGTTATTTATATAGAATTATAACAAATGATTGGAAAATTAACTTGGAAAAGCAATACTGTTTAAAATACCATGAAAGGGGCGGGCATTTGGCCTAGCAGTTAAGAAGTCCCTATCTCATAAAGGAGTACTTAAGTTTGATACCCAGTTCTCTCCTGGCACAAGCTTTCTGGTAACGCAGACCTTGGGAGATAGCAATGATGGCTCAAGTGATCAGTTCTTGCCACCTAGGTGGGATACCTGGATTGAGGTCCTGGCTGCCCGCTTTAGCCTCAGGACAGTACCAGTACAGGTATTTGGGAATTGAACTAGTAGACTTTTCTCCTCTTTCACAAAGATAAATAAAATAAATTAGTACATTGAAAATACCATCAGAAAGCATCAGATTTCCAGATAAACTTAACAAAAGATGTTCAAGATTTATAAAATGAAAAGTGTAATGTATTGTTGAATTAAGTTACATATCTAAACACATATTCATTGGGTTATAAGATTAAATACTGTTAAAACTGCAATTCTCCTTAAAGTTATTTAAAGATCTATTGTAATTCTAATCAAAATCATAGCAGGAATTTTCTAATGTAAATTGATAAAATGACTCCCAAACTCATACAAGAGACCCAGAATAGCCAACACAAACTATCATGGCTCAAGACTTTATATAAATTTACAGTAATTCAGACAGTGTTGCATTAAGTAAGAATAGAAGATAAACCAGTGGAACAGATTATAGAATACAGAAACAGACCCTATAAATTTGGTCAATTTGAGTTTCTGAAAAAGGAATGACTGCAATTTATTGGGATAACTCAGGTTGCTTTATAAAATAAAATAATGGGGAGCAACTGCATGTGTATAAAGTTAACTGAAAATAGACCTTAGTAAAAAATAAGAATGGGAATAGGAAAGGGATGAGGAAGAGGGGTAGGAGTGTAGGTAGGGGGGTGGAAACAGTGGGAAGAATCACTATATTCCTAAAGTTGTATTTATGAAATGCAATAAGTTTGTATTCCTTAAATAAAAGGTTTCTGGGGAAAAAATGAACCTTGACCCCCTACCTCACACTATAAAAATATTTTTATTTGAGATATATCATAAACCTAAATGTGAAAGTTTAAACATTAAAGTTTATAAAAAACTAAGGGAATAGCTACATATCCTTGAATAGGCAAATATTTATTGAATAGGACACAGAAAGTACATGGAAGAAAAGATTAATAGGGGCTGGCGCTGTGGTGCAACGGGTTAACACCCTGGCCTGAAGCGCTGGCACCCCATATGGGCGCCGGTTTGAGACCCGGCTGCTCCACTTCTGATCCAGCTCTCTGCTATGGCCTGGGAAATCAGTGGAAGTTGGCCTAAGTCCTTGGGCCCCTGCACCCACGTGGGGGACCTGGAAGAAGCTCCTGGCTCTTGGTTTCGGATCAGCGCAGCTCTGGCTGTTGCAGCCAACTGGGGAGTGAACCAGTGGATGGAAGATTCTCTGTGTAACTCTGACTTTCAAATAAAAATAAATAAATCTTTAAAAAAGATTAATATACTAGATTTTATTAAATTAACAACTTTTTTCTCATTACATGACATAATTAAGAGAGTGAAAGGCAGACCTGAAGGAGCAAGAACATATTTACAGTATATTTTTAGTATATATTTATAATATATAATGAAGGACTCATACTCAACATAGGTAAATACTCCAAATCAATAAAAAAGCACACTTAAAAAATGAAAAATAATTGAGCAGTCACTTTAAAAGATGCTATCAAAATGGCCAATAAATTTATGAAAATGTTTATTGTTTTGATTCTTCAAAAAGATACTTCTATATACTCTCCAGGGCAGATGAAATAAAAAGATTGACAATACACAGGGATGGTGAGGGTATCGGCAGCTGTATGTAACATACACTTTTTGTGGGACTCAAATGTATAAAATCACTTTTGAAAATGGCGTGGCACCACCTACTAAAGTTAAATGTACATCTATCCTGTGATTTCAGGAAATCTATTGCTAGGCTTTTGTCTAAGAACAATCAGTATATATGTCCACTGAAGCACATGTAAAAGAATGTCAGTAGCATCTTTTTGTATAAGAGTCCCACAAAGGAAATAACCAAAAAGTTCATCAATAGGAGATGGGTAATTTAATCTCCTCAATGAAATATTACATAGTAGTGATAAATAAAATTATAGACACATAAAAATATTTTTACAGACATAATGATGAATGGAAAAATCCAGATATGACAACATTCTGTATGGTCCCATTTATATAAATTTTAGTAACAGGCAAAATGAACTAGTGATGATAGAAATCATAGTAGTATTTATCTTGGGGTGTGGGATTCCCTGAGAAGAGGTATTGGTAAACTTTATTGGATAACTGTCTTATATCTTGATGTGTATGGTAGGTTTATGGAAATACACATGGGTAAAAACTCATCAATAGTCTTGTATACTTAAGTGCTTCACCATATGTATGTTACACTTCAATAAGATTAAGTAAAAGATAATCAGAGACCCACTCATCTGTCCTTCTGTGCAATTAAAGCAATAAACAAAAAATTAAGTGTTAGTATGAACAAGTAGGTACTATAATAACCTAGTTCAGGCTACCAACTTGAATATAGTGCAAAGTCCCTTCACTTGAATGATTGAATCCTTGCCATCTGAGTGAACTGTGTGATTGTTCCACCAACAGTCACCAACTGTGTGCCTGCCTACAATTTTCTAAGAGAATCAGCAGCAGGCAAGAACTTGGCAATGTATATTATCACCTACAAAAATAGTAAGGCTTCTTAATTGATTTGTGGCTAACAGTCAAAGATTGAAAAATGCTTCACCAAACAAGTCTCTCTGCCCACAGGATATTGTCCTGCTGAGTCAGTAACACTCATTCTCATTTTATATAGAAAAAAATGTTAAAGAGCTAGCTTGAGGTTATGCTGCAAGTTAGTATCTGATTGGGAAATAGAATGTTAAGTCCTGTTGCTCTGTGACACTGGTTAGAGTAGATAAGGAAGGAGACAAGGAAGTAGTTAAGAAGAGGAATATTTACCTGGAAATCCAGGAAGGCCTGGTTGTCCTTTTGCTCCAGGGGACCCTGGTAACCCAGGCAAACCAGTATCTCCCACGGAACCTTTGATGCCTGGGTCTCCTGGGTGTCCAGGTAGACCAGGTTCACCCTGAAAGCACAATAAAGAAACTGAAGTCTGTATATGACATAGGTTGTCTAACAAAGTGACATTATTTATAGAGCTTTTACTATATGTAACATACATTGCTTCATTTAATCATCACAATATACTAGTTAGGCTTTATCATCTCAATGTATAAATGAGAAAATTGAGTCTTAAAGAAGCAAATGCCAAGGTCTTTAGGAAATGGCTAATGGGATCAGAATCAAAGTCTGTCTGACTCAAGAGTTCATGTTATTCCCACGGTAGGTAAATGCATCAATCACATTAATCCTTACCAGTATTATCAGAAAGCTGTTATTATTATCTGCATGGTCTAGTGATATAGCTAGAAAGTGGTGAAATCTGGATTTGCATCCAACAGTTGGACTTCACAACCTGTGACTGTCCTCCCTACTGTATTACAGTGTAATTCATTGCTTACAATAAGCATGTCAACTACAGTAGGTTTTATTGCAGAAGGTTAAGTTCATTTTAATGTGAAAAAGTCTATGAACTCTACAGTGGACATTTAAATCCCACTTCTTCCATGATATCATGTTGTACTAAGCTTACCCCAGAAACTTAAGGTAGACTTTACTGTGGGGAGCAACTAGGAGCAACTCGGACCAGACTAAGTTACTGGAATTAAGACTTATTCTATGCATCTGCTCTCCCACAATATGGCGCTGAGAAGGGAGTAACAGCTTCTACACAGCTGCCTCCAGTTCAACCAATAAACTGTAGGACCTGCTCCTGATTGGAGGAGAGCAGGGTACTCGGCATGTGGGTAGCAGAGTTGGGATTGGTGAAGAGGACTATAAAGGAGGAGAGAGACAACATGCACCAGGGAACATCTATCTGAAGGAACACCTGTGCAGCCCCCGAGAGAGCCGGCCGGCGGTGTGCCGCTCCCCTGCGGAAGTGGGGAAAGTGGCAGGGGGCCCGCCCCTCCACGGAGGTGGAGGGACAGTAGCCAACCTGGGAAGAACCAGCAGCAAACCCGGGGAGGGCCGAGCAGACAAAAGAACAGCGCAGGGTCCTGTGTCGTTCCTCCACGAAGAGGGGGAGCGACACTTTACTCATATCATGTCTGTAAAAGTTTCACATATGCAAGTCTTAACTCTTCAATTATACCGAAAGTTTTTTTGTGGTCAGAGATAATTCATATACAACCACTGTGCTCAATGAATATTTTCCCCATATCTTCTTATAGAGCCTTAGAAGAATTCATACCAGCTTTCAAAATTAAAATGTTTTTCTGAATATTAATTAAAACATAAAAGGTTATTTCAGAAAGTTTGTGGAAAATGAAATTAAAGATAAGTATATTTTGGTGTAAAACATTTATCCATGCATAATTTTCTCATATACAGATTTCCCCTGAACTTTCTGAAGTCCCTTCATGCATTACAACTTTAAGTCTCTACTACAGTGGGCTTACAGCTCTGCCTATGAGGACAACGACCTCTCCAATGAAGTGTTAGTGTTCAACGTCACCTACTGAATGCTTCCTTGCTCACACTTCTCTAAGTAAAATCTCTAACACATGTTTCTGCATTAATAGCCTTTTATTTATATTTAAAATTATTTATTTATTTATTTAATTTGAGAGGTAAGGAGAGAGAAACCTGCAGAGGGATGGAGGGAGGGAGAGAGGCAGAGAGCAAGTGAGAGAGAGAGTGTGTGTGTGTGTGTGTGTGAGAGAGAGAGAGAGAGAGAGAGAGAGAATTAGTTCCCATCTACTGGTTCATGCATCAAATCCATGTAATGGCCAGGGCTGGGCCAAGGTGGAATTCAGGAGCTCGGAACTTAATCCAGGTCTCCATGTGGGTGGCAGGAACCCAACTATTTGAGCCATCATTGCTGCCTCAGTCTACATTAGCGAGAATGTCAGAATCAGGAGCTGGGGCTGGGAATCAACCCCAGGCAGAAGTCGTAATTGGCATCTTAACTGCTAGACCAAATGCTTGCTCCAGGCGATAGGTTTTTAATATAATTGCTTTTTCATGACATTCTTATAAAAAACAAGAATCACGTTAATATACTGTACATTTCTCTATTAGAAAACCAGGAGATGGGATTTTGCATATTTTCAAGACAGGAAAATGTTAAATGTTTGAGGAGATACATATATTTACCCTAACTGGGCATTACACAATGTACACATGTTGAAACATCATATAGTATCCCACAAATATGTACAATTTTTTTTGTTCTAGTACCATTGGTTGAACTCTGTAATTAACACACAATTATTCTTAGGTATTTAAATTTTAACTGAAAAGTGATCCCTGTTAGGAATTTGGAAAACATTATGCTGAGTGAAATAAGCCAGTCCCAAAGGGACAAATACCACTTGTTCTCCTTGATAGGTGACAACTAACTGAGCACCAAAAAGGAAACCTGTTAAAGTGAAATGAACACTATGAGAAACGGTGACTTGATCAGCCCTCACCCTGACTGTTGATGAGCAACTTGATATGTTATCCCTTTTAGTATTTTTTTTGTTTGTTCTACTTAATACTTTTGGTTGAATACTGTAATCAATACACAATTCTTCTTAAGTGCTGAAACTTAACTGAAAAGTGATCACTGTTAAATATAAGAGTGGGAATAAGAGAGGAAAGAGATGTGCAATTCGGGACATGCTCAAGCTGACTTACCTCAAACGGTAGAGTTAGAAACATACCAGGGGATTCCAATTCAATCCCATCAAGGTGGCATGTACGAATGCCATCTCACTAGTCCCAGTGATCAATTTCTGTTCACAATTGATCATAATGATATGACTAAGAACCAAAGGGATCACATAAACAAGAATAGTGTCTGCAAATACTAGCTGATAGAATAAAAAAGGGAGAGAACGATCCAACATGGGAAGTGAGATACACAGCAGACCCATAGAATGGCAGATGTCCTAAACAGCACTCTGGCCTCAGAATCAGCCCTTAAGGCATGCGGATCCGGCTGAAAAGCCCATGAGAGTATTTCAGGCATGGAAAGCCAAGACACTCTGGGGAAAAAACAAAAGAGGACCTAATTGAAAGATCTCCACGAGTGAGATCCCAGTGGAAAGAATGGGTCATCAAAGAAGGAGGTACCTTTCTCTGAAGGGAGGAGAGAACTTCCACTTTGACCATGGCCTTGTCTAAATATGATCAGAGTCAGTGAACTCAGGGGGCTTCCATAGCCTTGGCAGCTCATGACAAGAGCCTAGGGTGATTACTGATGCCATAAACAAGAGTGTCAATTTGTTAAGTCAACAACAGGAGTCACTGTGCACTTACTCCTCATGTAGGATCTTTGTCCTTAGTGTGCTGTACATTGAGATTTAATGCTATAACTAGTACTCAAACAGTATTTTTCACTTTATGTTTCTGTGTGGGAGCAAACTGTTGACATCTTAATGTATGCTAAACTGATCTTCTGTATATAAAGAGAATCGAAAATGAATCTTGATGTGAATGGAAGGGGAGAGGGAGTGGGAAAGGGGAGGGTTGCGGGTGGGAGGGGCGTTATGGGGGGGAAGCCATTGTAATCCATAAGCTGTACTTTGGAAATTTATATTCATTAAATAAAAGTTAAAAAAAATGAAAAAGAATTATGGGCTGGTAATATGTGTATTTTTTTCTGAAGCCTTATAAATCAAACAACTAGCTCATTTTAGGCACACAGTAGATGTACAATAAAATTCTGGATTGGTTTCAGTTTAGATGTTTACCCAGAAAAGCACTGATTCTTTTTATTATTTATGAATATTAAATATATATACACACCAAAATATAAAACAAGAAGAAAATTCTACTATTCTCCTAGTGAAAGGCAGTGGACAAACTCATGCTTATTTATGATACTGAAGTATGTTTAATTCTAAAAATAATCCTGTCGCTAACTTCAGTCACCGTCAATATAGTTCCTTTCATAAACCTTACACCTCTACTCCTTTGAGTCAAGGAAATTTTAAAAAGAAAGTAAATATTTTGTTAAGTTTTTTGAAACAAGAAAATTTGCTAGCTTCAACTTTATCATTATTTATACACTTGCAGGGAAAACAAAGAGTTTCAAATAAGGTAAGCAAGAACAGACAAAGAAACAAGTACTAAGAAAATCAACAAGCTAGCCAGGAATCCCATATATCACTCACAGAAAGGAAAATTCAGGTCTATTTGCACTACTTACATTAAAAGTGGTGTGAATTCAATTAAACTGCAAATATTGACATCTGTTATAATCCCAAGTTTTGATAAAATTTTGAAAATGAAATTTATTATTACCCGATGAATCAAATTTATCACTGTGAAATTATCTAACAAATATAGTAACACTGGAAGACCAGAATGTTTTTCTAAACTAGCTTGAAAACAGAACTGCTGTATCACATGCAGTCTATGTAGAAAAAGAAGCCAATTTGGTACCTTTCTTGTTAAAATTCAAATATGTTATCAGAGTATTGGCTCATAGTCAATCTTTATTATGTCATAGTAGTAGTATCTTTTCTTCCATTCCATCCTATAATAACTTAAGGCTCAGAATAAAATTATAAGGCTTCCATACTTTACAGAAAGGGAGACATCAAAGTTGGTGAGAAAGATAATTTTTTATGTTCTTTTGTTGTATTATAATATATTGAAGTAGCATTGCCACTGGAAACAAATGAATACAACAAGTAGAAAATTTTGGAGATAAAGGGTAAAAAATATATTTTGCTTTATGGTAAGAAGAATGTAACAAAAGTAGTCCCACAAGTGGAAGGTGTGCTCCCCACATAACTGCTGATTTTTTGTAGTCCTATCTGTATTTAAAGACTAAAAATACTATGGAACAAAGCCATAAGTAGTTTCTATGTTATACAACAGATTACTAACAGAGGAAATTGAGTAAATACAAAGTATCATTTTTCTTAAAAGCTTTGAGATATAATTAATACATAAAAATGTACATATTTGGGGCCAGCACTGCGGTGTAGTAGGTAAAGCCACCTGGCATAGGTAAAGCTGGCATTCCATATGGGTGCCAGTTCAAGTCCTGGGTGCTCCACTTCCAATCCATGGCCTGGGAAAGCAGGAGAAGATGGCCCTAGTCCTTGGGCCCCTGTACCCGCATGGGAGACCTGGAAGAAGATTTTTTTTTTTTACCATGCAAATTGTTGAACTCTTTACTTAGTATAGAGCTGGTCTTCCATGTGTAGTTAATAAAAATGGATCAGCACAGCTCCAGCCATTGCGGCCAATTGGAGAGTGAACCAGGGGATGGAAGACCTCTCTCTCTCCCTCTGCCTCTCCTCTCTCTGTACAACTCTGACTTTCAAATAAATAAATAAATCTTTTAAAAATGTACATATTCAATATATATATTTTGATGACTTGATACATGCACACACCTATGTTAGTATACCCACAATCAAGATACTAAACATATTCATTACCTCCAAAATTTTCCTGTGTGCTTTTGTGTGTGTTTTGTATTAAGAGCACTTAAATTTAAACCCAGCATTTAAAAAATTTATTTATTTTCCCCCCAAAGAAACCTTTTATTTAAAACAGATTTCATGCGTTTCCTAAGTACAACATTAGGAATATAGTGATTCTTCCCCCTTACTCACGCTCCAGTCTTTCACCCCTCCTCCTCCCCCCTTTCCCATTCCCAGTCCCATTCTCCATTAAGATCCATTTTCGATTAACTTTATACATGGAAGAACAACCCTATACTAAGTAGAGTTCAACAATTTGAATGGCAAAAAAAAAAAAAAGGTTTCTCAACAGTTGAGACAAGGGCTGTTCAAAGTCATTGCTTCTTAAAGTTAATTTCACTTTTTTTTTGGAAACTTAATTAACTTTAATGAAGCACCCAAGAATTAGACATGTCTAATTTTTTAGAAGGTTTTTCTTTAATGAATACAAATTTCACATATACAGCTCTTAGGAATATAGTGGTTCTTCCCTTCATTCCTGCCCTCCCAGTCCCACACCCATCCCACCTCCTACTCCCTCTCCCATTCCATTTTTCATTAACATGGCCATTTGGGAAGTGAACCAGTAGATGAAAGATCTCTTTCCCTCCTTCCCTGTCTCTCCCTCTCTTGTTTTGCTTTTCAAATAAATAAAATAAATCTCAAAAAATAAGTGGTATTGAAAAAGGAGTATACAATAAGATCTTCAAGTTTACATGTCAGTTAGCTCTCTCATGCAGTGAAATGGTAAGCTAATAGGGCAACCTGCCTGGGCAGGCCAAAAAGGTACCTCCGTGAGATTTAACATGAGTACATGTAAGGTGGTGGACTCAGAAAAATAACCTGAGCTAAGTTTTTAAGGTAATGGATTCTATAATGTCCTTTACCGCTTAAGGAAGCAATATTAGCAAACTGCTGCAAACATCATCCCAGTGTAGTCAAAAATGATTCAGAATGTTAAACATTAGGGAAAAAATATCACTTGTCAAATCACGCTATGCCATACTAGCATAGCATGTGTAGCTATAGTAGCCACACTACACAAAATTACTTAAAATATATTCAAAATTAAGTGTGCAGAAAAGAATAATGTGTATTTGCTCAATGAATATTAAGAATCTAGAAGAATAAACACAAGATAGGGCTTAGAGAGCAGGACGTCCAGCTTCCCAGTTCGGGCCTTTGGAGGGGAGTGCGAGCCACTAACGAGCGAGTTAAAAATGGGTGATGTTGAGAAAGGCAAGAAGATTTTTGTTCGGAAATGTGCCCAGTGCCACACTGTGGAAAAGGGAGGCAAGCAAAAGACTGGACCAAATCTCCATGGTCTGTTTGGGCGGAAGACAGGTCAGGCCATTGGATTCTCCTACACAGACACCTACAAGAACAAAGGCAACACCTGGGGAGAGGACATTCTGATGGAGTATTTGGAGAAGCCCAAGAAATACATCCCTGGAACCAAAATGACCTTAGCTGGCATTAAGAAGAAGAATGAAAGGGCAGACTTGATAGCTTATCTCAAAAAAGCTACGAATGAGTAAGAGTTGGCCACCTCAGAATAAGCCCTTAAGGCATTCGAATCTGGCTGAAGAGCCCATGAGAGTATTTTAGGCATGGAAAGCCAAGACACTCTGGAAAAAACAAAAGAGGACCTAAATGAAAGATCTCCGCGAGTGAGATCCCAGTGGAAAGAACGGGTCATCAAAGAAGGAGGTACCTTTCTCTGAAGGGAGGAGAGAACTTCCACTTTGACTATGACCCTGTCAGAATAAGATTGAAGTCGGTGAACTCAAAAGGCTTCCATAGCCTTGGCAACTCAGGACTAGAGCCTAGGGAGATTACTGACGCCATAAACAAGAGAGTCAAATTGTTAAGTCAACAACAGGAGTCACTGTGTACTTACTTCTCATGTGGGATCTGTCCTTAATGTGTTGTCCAATGTGAAGTAATGCTATAACTAGTACTGAAACAGTATTTTACACTTTGTGTTTCTGTGTGGGTAAAACTGATGAAATCTTTACTTAATATATACTAAATGGATCTTCTGTATATAAAGATAATTGAACATGAATCTTGATGTGAATGGAATGGGAGAGGGAGCGGGAGATGGGAGGGGTGCGAGTGGGAGGGAAATTATTGGGGGGGAAGCCATTGTAATCCATAAACTGTACTTTGGAAATTTATATTTACTAAATAAAAGTTAAAAAAATAAAAAAAATAGTTGGCCACTGCCTTATTTATTACAAAACAGCAATGTCCTGTGACTTTTTTTATTTGTACCATAATTTAATTCTCATACACCAGAATTCAGATCATGAATGGCTGACAGGCTGACAGAATATTTTTGTCTGACAGTCTAATATTGCCTTGTATGGTTAAATAGGATTGGGTTTATTGAAATTTTGGTAGTAATTCCAGTTCAGTAAATGCCTTCACTGTTTTCCCATTCTAAGGATATGGTTGGACTTAACTAACAAAAATTGTGAATGTCATCCCAAAACCTGCTGGGAGGTTGGATTTAGATTTCAATACTGGGGAAACCACTGTCTCAGAATGCAGCAAGATTCACCTGCTAAAGACAAGAGGTGAAGACAGCTGAGAACATCTTCGTATTTCTGGTCTTAGCTGTGGCAATCTCATTAGAATTTCCTGTATCTAAACTTCTGCCTTTTATTTACTGAAAGGCATTTTAGTGTGGTTTATGTATATCAAATAAAGAATATTTAACACTTAAAAAATTAAAAAAATATGATAGTAATTTTAAAACAAATAAGAACATTATATGTTACTTGTATAAACTTGGGAGATTTTCCAATAATTAAGTCTTTAAATGACTTCATTGAAACATAATTCACATCCCATTCAATTAATCCATTTAAAGTCAATAATTTGATATTTTTAGTATAGTCATAGATTGAATGACCATAATTTTGTCCTTTTCTGGGCATGTCAAACAAGTGAAATCATTTGACTTGTGGTCTCTTGTGTCAGGCTTCTTTACTTGGCATAACATTTTTTAAAATATTTTATTTATTTATTTGAGAAGTAGAGCCACAGAGAGGAAGAGATAGAAAGGTCTTCCGTCTGCTGGTTTACTCTCCAAATGGCCACAATGGTTGGGGCTGGGACGGTCCAAAGCCAGGAGCCAGGAGCTTCTTCGGGCCTCTCACATGGGTGCGTGGGCCCAAGCACTTGGGCCATCTTCCACTGTTTTCCCAGGCCATAAGCAGAGAGCTGGATCATAAGAGGAGCAGCAAGGACTTGAACTGGCACCCATATGGGATGCTGGTGCTGCAGGTGGAGGCCTAGCCCACTAAGCCACAGTGCCGGCCCCCAACTTAGCATAACATTATGAAGTTTCATTCATGCCATACCATATATTAGGTCTTTATTCTTTTAAATGGCCAAATAATGTTCCATTGTACTGATTACAGCACAATTTGTTGACCAATTCATCCACTGCTGAACATTTGTTTTTTCCTCATTATGAATATTATGAATAATGCCGTTATGAATAATCACAGACACACACACAAAGATATATTTATATGTGTGTGTGTGTGTATATATATATATATATATATATCTTTGTGGAAATAAATCCTTATTTCTCTTGAGTATATACCTAAGGAGCAGAACGGCTAGGTGATATTTTAACTCTGTGTTTAACTTATTGAAGTATTGCAAAATATTTTTTCACAGCAGCTCTAATATAGACATTCTCAACAGCAATGCGTAAGAGTTCTAATTTTGTCAAAACTTTGCCAAACTTTGTTATTTTCTGTCCTGAGTATGGATATCCCAGTGAGTATGAAGTGGTATCTCACTGTGGTTTTGACTTGAATTAACAATATAACTGATGAGGTTGGACATCTTTTCATGTACTTACTGCCCATTTGCTCACTTCATAAGTGAAATGTCTATTCAAATCCTTTGTGCATTTTTTCACTTGTCTAAAATTGGTTTATTTTTAATTCAGAAATAATTGTATATATTTATGAGGTAAATATTATAATACATATATTTTCAAATGGTTCAATCAGGCTAACTACCATATTTCCACTTCTATGCAGCTTTTTATTGTGGTAAAATACACAAAACATAAAATTTTATCTTTTTATATGCATGGATCAGTGGCATAAAACACTCTGACTTTATTGTGCAAACATCACCACCATATTTCTCCAGGACATTTTTTCAACTTTCTCAACTGAAATCACATCCATATCCACGATTATGGAAGTTAACACATCTATCACTTCATCTAGTTACCATTTTTCTCTTGTGTGTGGTGAAAATATTTTAAAACCGTTCCCAACAAATTTCAATTATACAAATCAGTTAACTATAGTTAACATTCTATACATTAGATTGCCAGAAATTAGTCAACATTTTTATTCAGATGCACAGAGATACAGAGAAAAGCAGAAAGACACCCCCAAATACTTGCAACAGCCAAGGCTGGACAAGGCCAAAGCCAGGACTCCAGAACTCAATTCAGGCCTATTTTGGTGGCAGGGAGCAAAATACTTGAGCCATGATCTGCTGCCCCTGCCTATGCATACATTAGTAGGAATCTGGATGGGAAGCAGAGTAGTTGGACCTGAACCAGGCATTCTGATATGGGATGCAAGCATCCCAACTGGAACATTTTTTTAAAAGATTAATTTATTTTACTTGAAAGTCACAGTTATACAGAGAGAGAAGGAGAGGCAGAGAGAGACAGAGAGGTCTTCCATGTGCTGGTTTGCTCCCTAAACAGCCACAACAGCCAGTGGCCAGAGCTGGGCTGATCTGAAGCCAGGAACCAGGAGCTTCCTCCGGGTCTCCCATGCGGGTACAGGGGCCCAAGGGTTTGCGCCATCTTCTACTGCTTTCCCAGGCCACAGCAGAGAGCTGGATCAGAAGTGGAGCAGCCCACACTAGAACCCACACTAGAACCATGTGGGATGCCAGCACTGCAGGTAGCAGCTTTACCTGCTATGCCACAGTGCCGGCACCCCAACTGGCATCTTAAACCACTGTGCCAAATGCCCACCCCATATTCACCTTATAATTAAAATTTTATACCCATTGGCCAATATCTCACCATTGACCTGTCTATTGCCTAATTTCAACAATAATCAATATATAGTCAATTTTGTTTCATACTACTAAATTATTTTGAAATAAATCCAAGATCTTTGCTTTAATCTCTATTTCCTTCCTTCTGCTAGCTTTGGATTTAATTTGTTCTTCTGTTTGCAGTTCATTAAGTTATAAAGTAAGGTTTTTTATTTGATATCTTCTCTAAAGTAAGCATTTAGAGCTACTAATTTCCTTTTTAGCATTACTTTCAGTGTATCTCTTAATTTTTGGTATGTTTCATTTTCATTTGTCAAGATAATTTCTAATTTCTCTGTTGACTTTTTTCTGTTTTATTAGTTGTTTAAGAGTGTATTATTGGGGCAGCATTGTGGCATAGCAGGTTAAGCCTCTGCCTGCAATGCCAACATCCCATATGGGTGCTGGTTTGAGACCATGCTATTCCACTTTCACCCCAGCTCCCTGCTAATGTGCCTGGGAATGCAGCTGAGGATGGCTCAAGTCTTTGGATCCCTGCATCTGCCTGGGAGACCTGAAGGAAGCTCCAGGCTCCTGGCATTGGCCTGGCCCCGCCTTGACTGTTGCAGCCACTTGGGGAGTAAACCAGCAGTTGAAAGATGATTTCTCTCTCTCTCTCTCTCTCTCTCTCCATCTATCTCTCTTTTTCTCTCTTTGTAACTCTGCCTTTTTTATAAAATAAAAAGTAAATCTTTAAAAAGGGTGTGCTATTTAATTTACATACGGTTGTAGATTTTCATCTACCTTTCACTGATTTCATTCAATTGTTATTGGAAGTGATTTATACAAATGTTTTTATATTTATTTTAAGTTTTTATATTTTTAATGTTTTCATATTTATTTTATATTTTAAATATAGCAGTAGTATTATATTTTAGTTATTAGATTAAAAAATTTAAGTTGTATTTATTTACTTGAACAGCAGAGATACAGGATGGGAGAGTCAGAGTGGGAGATTTTTCATCCTCCATTTCACACCCCAAATGGCCACAACAGTCAGAGCTAGGCCAGACTAAAGCTAGGAGTCAGTAACTCCATCTGGGTCTCTCACATGAGCGGCAGGAATTCAAGTACTTAGGATACCTCTGCTGTCTTCCCAGGTGAACTAGCCGGAAACTGGATTGGAAGTGGAGTAGGTTAGGCCTTAAACTGGCACTCCAATATGGGATACTGGCATCACAAGCAACAGTTTAACATGATGCACCATAATGCTGGCCTCAGATTTAACAATGTTTAATATTTTTCCATATTCATTTCACACGTAAATATTATACACATATACATAATTACTATTTTTCTTGAAGGCAAGGACATTAATATATAAAGTAGGATCCATGTCAAGGATCAGAAAGTGAGAAAACAAGGACATATTATCATACAGAGGGTATAATTCAGTGAAGGCAACATTTTTAACTATCTATATACCAAATAATGATACCCACATATTTTTTATACTCTCTATATATGTGTATGTATATATATTCATATATATGTGTGTATTCATTTTCATTTATATTTATGTGTGTATGTGTATTAAGGTCCACATTGAGAGAAAATGTGGAATTTGCCTTTCTGTGTCTGGCTTATTATTTTTAATCTTCTAAAATTAACAATTATTTTGTGGTCTAACATATGGTTTATTTTGTAGAATGTTTCATGAGCACTTGTGAAATACATAATCTGATGTTGAATAGAATATTGTTTGTCTATTAGCTTCAATTCACTTTGTGTATTATAAAAATTGAGTTACTTGCTTTCCTATTGAACTACACATTTCTTTATATATTCTGGATATAAACCTTTATCTGATATATTGTTTTCAAATATTTTCTCCAATTCTGTGACTCCTCTTTTTAGTTTCTTGATAATGTCACAGCTAATGTGTGTCATAGCTAAGAAACCATTACTTAACCCAGCCAGAGTCATTGTGATTTAGTCATGTTTTCTTCTAAGCTCTTCAGAGTTTTAGTTCTTATGTTCAGGTCAATTATCCATTTTCAGTTAATTTTTATATGTGGTATGAAGTAGAGGTCCAAATTAATTGTTTTGTTTTGCATGCAGATATCCACTTGTCCCAGTAATACTTGTTGAAAAGACTGTTCTTTACCTTTTTAACTGTCTTGGCATCCCTGTTGAAAATCAATTGATCCAAAATGTATAAGTTTATTTCTGGACTCTAGTCCATTGATCCCAAACTATCAACTAAGTTTTTAAATCTAGAAGAGCGTGTGCTCCCAATTCGTTCTTTTCAAGATTTCCTTGGCACTTCTGTATCCTTTGTATTTCCATAGGAATTTTAAGATGCGCTTTCTAGTTTCACCAAAAACATCCATCAAGGATTATGACAGGGACTGCAGTGAATCAGTAGTATGATTAGATCTTAGGAAGGTGTTATGGAGGTTAGAATCATTATGTCATGTAGAAAGAATGTTAAAGATTCATATAGTCCCACAGATTGATTAAATTTAAGGTATTTTAGGGGCTGGCACTGTGGCATAGTGGGTAAAGCCTCCGTCTGCAGTGCCATCAACCCATATGGGCTTTGGTTTGAGTTCCAGCTGCTCTACTTCAGATCCAGTTCTCTGCTATGGCCTAGGAAAGCAGTAGATGATGGCCCAAGTCATTGGGCCCCTGCATCCACGTGGGAGACATGGAAGAAGCTCCTGGCTCCCGGCTTCGGATCAGCCCAGCTCTGGCAGTTGTGGCCATTTGGGGAGTAAACCAGCAGATGGAAAACCTCTCTATCTCTCCCTCTCTCCACCCTTCTATAACTCTGCCTTTCAAATAAATAAATGTTTTTTTTTTAAATTTAAGATATTTTAGAAATCTTAGCAACCACCTTCTCCAGCCTTATCATTTTACAGATAAAGAAATATTATGTATAGGGTCTTTTATAATCTTCAGGTTTTTAAAAAAATGTCATTAAGGCTCACAGTAACTACGCAAAAGGCAAGATATTGCCTCTTCTCCTTTTACTGAAAAGGTAGTGAAGATACATAAGAATTATAAATGACTTGTCAAAGTCATATATACTCAGTATCCTAAAAATTAGTAATATTGATTGGAGAGGGATTTAAATTGTCCAGAGAAAAAAGTATTTTCAAAACCATCAAATACTTACAATATCTCTATTATAAGTAATTTGTAGGCTAATTAGTAATCAATTTAGCTATTCATTAAATCTTTTTCCAATGATATGATATTATAGAAAATATTTGGATAACTCAATCCTTGTACCTGAAATAAATTAAATAGCATTTACATAGAAAAAAAATCAGGACTCAAATTTCTGCTCATTAACTCACTTTCTTAGATTTCAGTATATAATATTGATCATGCTTTTTTTTTTTACTATCAATGACACTGTCTCACAAACTATGCCCTTTGAAAAACAAACTGATTTGATCTTTTACCACTATTCCTGTTTCTTAACAGTGTAATAACTATAGAAATTTATTGTATACTTGTCACTCTCCAATCATTATATTTCCTCAAAGTTTTCTTCCCCTCTTCCTTCATGATATAGGCACCCCTTGATTTATCTGGTGGTGTGGAATTGTAAAAAGCCCAAACTACTTCAAGTGATCTTAATAATCAACAGGAACTATTATGATTATTTCGGGGACTTTGACATTATTTAAAAAAAATTTCTCTATATGTCAGTTATACATGTATAGAGAATTAACAAATATTAATGTTAATTTAGTGTATTTTAATTTAAAATATTAAATACAATTATAGAGCGCCTGACTTCTTTGTAAAAATTTAACCAAGAATAATTTGAGTACTGTCTCACTCCTTCTCAACATAAAACTTACAATATGGAACACACATCTTTTCCTCAACTTGACATAGAAATTGCCACATTACTCGGATCAGCTTCCAACATTTTTATCTTTGCACTTCCAATTTTGTGAAATATCTCTAAGAGATCTTTTAATATGCAGTTGTGTGTACAGTGACACTTACTTTACATCTTCACCTTTTTTTCGTCAGTGCCATGTGCCCCATTCATGTTGATAAGTTTGCCTTTACCAAGATCCTTAGCTACACATGTATTTTCTCTAATGGTACCACTATCTACATTCCTATGGTTACCTATTTGTACTACTCCATTTACATTAGATTCAAATCTTGCAGTGTTATTACTTTTCATTACTTGCTACACTTTTTTCCTTTTTTTTTTTTTTTGACAGATAGAGTTAGTGAGAGAGAGAGACAAAGAGAAAGGTCTTCCTTCCTTTGGTTCACCCCCCCAAATGGCCACTAAGGCCAGCGCTACGCCAATCCGAAGCCAGGAGCCAGGTGCTTCCTCCTGGTCTCCCATGCGGGTGCAGAGACCCAAGCACTTGGGCCATCCTCCACTGCACTCCTGGGTCACAGCAGAGAGCTGGACTGGAAGAAGAGCAAACGAGACTAGAACTGCCACCCATATGGGATGCCGGTGCTGCAGGCGGAGGATTAACCAAGTGAGCCACGGTGCCGGCCCCCATTTTTTCCTTCTTGGCTAATTTTTTCTTTTAATTACAATTTTTGTAAAATGCCACATTGGTTTATCACTGGGAAGCAGTGACTACGTGCCTTTCTCTCAGGGCATGAACTGAGCAGATGCATGGCAATTAATACTGTTGGAATTTGAAATCTGTGAAATAACTGCTCACTACTTAAGATGCACATCTCTTTATTTACACGGCAATTTATGGACTTATATGCTAATATAATATGGTAACTGAAATTTGAGCTCTGCTATTGTGGATCAGCATTATTTAACTTAATCATGGTAACTGAAATTTGTGAAATAGAACTTGCTTGTTGAAATATAGGCCATAGGGCCAGTGCTGTGGCATAGCGGGTAAAACCGCCACCTGCAGTGCCGACATCCCATATGGGCACCAGTTCGAGTCCCAGCTCCACTTCCAATCCAGCTCCCTGCTATGGCCTGGGAAAGCAGTAAAAAGATGGCCCAAGTCCTTGGGACCCTGCACCCATGTGGGAGACCTGGAAGGAGCTCCTGGCTCCTGGCTTCAGATCAGCACAGCTCCAGCTGTTGTGGCCAATTGGGGAGTGAACCAGTGGATGGAAGACCTCTCTTTCTCTCTGCCTCTCCTTCTCTCTTTGTGTAACTCTGATTTTCAAATAAATAAATAAATCTTTAAAAAAAAAAAAGAAATATAAGCCACATAGAAAAGCTCAAAATTAGCCTCTTACTTGAAGAATTGAATATAAATTAGTCAATTGAAATAATTTTTCTCTATCATTCATTATAAATTGAGAGATTATTTACTATGGTAATTTCTGTTCTATTACATACATGTTAAAGTTCATTCATTCTGTAAAAAACCATATGAACATATGTAGGAATTTTTTAAAATGAAATTTTGAATCAGTGAGTAGAATTCGAGTTTGTAACAAATGGGGTTGGATTGATAGGGTACTTATTTGGGCAAAGTATAAAGTGACTTCCTCCCTCAGAAAATCTACAAAAAATTCAGAAGGATTTAAGATATAAAGTACAAAAACACGAAAATACTGAAAGAAATATATAAATCTATTTTTATAATAGGATGTAGAAATCTTAAGTAGATCAAAAAATAAACCAACAGACTTAAAAGTCAGGCCTACAACTTTAGTCATCTCTTTCTCCCTTTTCCCTCCTGATGAATTTCCACCTTAGCGTGTGTTCCTGATCTTTCTCACCATACCTACTTCTTCCAAAATCTTTCTAATCTCAGCATATAACAACTCCATGCTTACAGTTGTTCAAGATAAAAACATCTATGATCAATTTCCAAAAGTAAAGCTGTGATATTTCTTTAATCTTTAATGTGGAATCTTTTTTTATATTTGTTACCAATTTTCCTCAGTAATAAAAGCCTTTACAGTAACTTTTAATTACCTAACTTATTTATCATGGTTTGTAATGAATTTTCTGATGTGAGCTTTGATTTTGAGGCTGGAATATAAAAAATATAAATTATATATTATATATATTTTATAAAATATAAAAAATATAAAATATAAAAATATATATTTTATAAAATATAAAATATAAAAATATAAAAAATAAGAAAACTGTGTTCCTGATCTTTCTCACCATACCTACTTCTTCCAAAATCTTTCTAATCTCAGCAAATAACAACTCCATGCTTACAGTTGTTCAAGATAAAAACTTTATAGTCATCCCTGAGACTTCTATTTCTCTCATATTCTGTAAGCAAATCTTTCTGGCTTAGAAAGTACATTCAGAAATCTTGGGACAGGCATTTGGCTTAGTGGTTAAGATGCCACATGGAACATCACATCTCATACTGGAGTTCTGGGGTTTGAATTATGGCTCTGCTCATAATTCCAGCTTCCTGCTAATGCACACCTGGTAGGCAGCAAGTGATAGCTCAAGTAAATGGGTTCTTGCCATACATGTAGGACACCGGAATTGAGTTTATGGCTCCTGGCTTGGGCCTGGCCCAGTCCTGGCTGATGTGGACATTTGGGGAGTGAACAAACAGGTGGGACATTCTCTCTCTCTCTCTCTCTTTCTGGCTCTTTATGATTGTCTCAAATTTAAAAAAGATAAAATATGTTCACAATCTGACAATTTCTTATTACTTCTACTGCCACCACCATCATCAAGTTACCAGTATCTCTAACCTGTATTATTTAAATAGCACCATAACTGGTCTCCCTGCTTTAATCTTTGCTCATCTATGATCAATTTCCAAAAGTAAAGCTGTGATATTTCTTTAATCTTTAATGTGGAATCTTTTTTTATATTTGTTACCAATTTTCCTCAGTAATAAAAGCCTTTACAGTAACTTTTAATTACCTAATTTGATGTCCTTTAACAAATTGAGCTCATCTGCTCTTTACTTTAATTTCACTCATTCTGTTTAACCATACTGGCCTCACTTATGTTCCTTAAATATGTCAGGTACGTTCCCCCCACAGGGTCGTTGCATGACTCATTCCCTTAATACAGAGAAGTCAGTCCTCAACTGTCTTTGGAGAGACTCTCCCTTACTTCTTTCACAATGTAACTTCTCAGTGGTTCCTATTCCCAAGCATTGCTTTAATTTTTCACGAGTTTTACCACCTTCTACCCTATTTTATGCTTATTTTGTTTACTACATGAGAGGACTTCAAAAAGTACATGGAAAAATAGAATGAAGATAAGGTTACTCTTATGAAAGATACTTTGAAATCAAAATTGTTTTTCCATATGATATATTTTCCATGAATTTTTGAAGACCCCTCCTATGTCTCTTTGACTAGATAAAAGTTCTGTGCAGGCAGTGAATTTTTTTGTTTCTTGAATGTTGTATCTCCAGAACCTAAAACAATACTTGAAACATGTTAATACTCAATAGATATCTTTGAATGAATAAAAGAATGAGTATAAAATTTATTTGTCAAAATTTTAAACTTCTACATGATAAAATGCACAGTAGACAATGATCTCAGACAAATAATTGGAGAAAGTACTTATAACATACAAAATAGACAGTGGATACATCATCCCTATATGTCATTAATGGACTTTCACAAATCACTAGGATTTATACAACCAATTCCCTCCTAAGAAAGTGTGACAAAGGGAATGAATAGACAATTTATAGAAGAGATATAAACATATAAAACCCCAATTGTAATCAGAAAAAATTCAACTAAAGGAATAATTATATACCATTTTTCACTCATTAGGTTGGTAAAGTTCAAAAAGTTCATTAAAGAGTATCATCAAAATGTTCATTCTTCTGAAAACAATTTACAGATTCAATGTGATACCAATCAAAATACCAAAGACATTCTTCTCAGATCTAGAAAAAATGATGCTGAAATTCATATGGAAACACAGGAGACCTCGGATAGCTAAATCAATCATATACAACAAAAACAAAGCCGGAGGCATCACAATACCAGATTTCAAGACATACTACAACAAAGCAGTTTTAATCAAAACAGCCTGGTACTGGTACAAAAACAGATGGATAGACTAATGGAACAGAATCAATCCAAGCACCTACAACCAACTTATATTTGACCAAGGAGTTAAAACCAATCCCTGGATTAAGGACAGTCTCTTCAACAAATGGTGCAGGGAAAACTGAATTTCCACATGCAGGAGTATGAAGCAGGACCCCTAACTTACACCTTACACGAAAATCCACTCAAAATGGATTAAAGACTTAAACCTATTACCTGATACCATCAAATTACTAGAGAACATTAGAGAAACCCTGCAAGACATTGGCACAGGCAAAGATTTATTGGAAAAGATCCCAGAGGCACAGGCGATCAAAGCCTAAGTCAACAAATGGGATGACATCCAATTGAGAAGTTTCTGTACTGCAAAAGAAACACTCAGGAAAGTGAAGAGGCAACCGATAGAATAGGAGAAATTATTTGCAAACAGTGCAATTGATAAAAGATTAATCACCAGAATATATAAAGAGGTCAAGAAACTCCACAACAACAACAACAATAACAACAAACCCAGTTAATAAATGGGCCAAGGACTTAACAGACATTTTTCAAAAGAGGAAATCCAAATAGCCAACAGATACATGAAAAAATGCTCAGGATCACTAGCTCTTGGGGAAATGCAAATTAAAACTACAACGAGGTTTCACCTCACCCCAGTTAGAATGTCATTCATACAGAAATCAACAAACAACAAATATTGGCAAGGATGTGGGGAAAAAGGTACCCTAATCCACTGTTGGTGGGAATGTAAACTGGTAAAACCATTATAGAAATCAATTTGGAGATACCTCAGAAATCTGAATATAGACCTAGCATATGACCCAGCCATCCCACTCCTGGGAATTTACCTAAGGGAAATGAGATCAGTAAGCAAAAGAGCTATCTGTACCTCCATGTTTATTGCAGCTCAATTCACAACAGCTAAGACATGGAATCAACCTAAATGCCTGTCAACTGAAGACCAGATAAAGAAATTATGGGATATGTACACCATGGACTATTACACAGCGGGGGAAAAAAAAGAAATCCAGTCATTTGCAACAAAATGGATGAATCTGGAAACCATCATACTTAGTGAAATAAGCCAGTCCCAAAGGGATAAATACCATATGTTCTCCCTTATCTGTGATAACTAACAGAGCACCTAAAAGGAAATCTGTAGAAGTGAAATGGACACTTTGAGAAGTAATGACTTGAATAGCCCCTGTCTTGACTGTAGAGGAACAGTTTGTTGTTGTTGTTTTTCTTAATGGAGAATGGGACTGGGAATGGGAGAGGGAGGAGGAGGTGGGGTAGGAGTGGGAGTAGGGGTGGGAGGGTGGGTGTGATGGGAAGAATCACTATATTCCTAAAGTTGTACTTATGAAATCTGTACTCATTAAATAAATGGTTACTTTGGGGAAAAGAGTTAATTAACACTCAATATTTTTAAATGAAAAGAAAACGGTCTTATGCTAATAATTTTCATAAGAGAATAATTATTTAATAGGAAAATTTGGCAGTAATTGTCGATATTAAAAGGCATATAAATGTTAGCTTCCTGTAATTCTACCCAGAATTTATTCTATAGCAGCATTTACCCAAAATTCTTAAGATACGCATATGTAAGAATCATCAGTATCACATGTATCTAATTATACAATTATGGAAATGACTTTAGTACTAATAACAAGTGAAATTATGGGAAACCAACAAAAGGATACTAGATACTTATTGAAAAGAATGAGGCCTGTATTTATGAGCTGATAAAGGGAGTTTGCCAAGATTTACTAAGTGATGATAACTACATAAGAAGATGCACAGGGTGATTTTTAATGTGTAAATAAAAATATCCAAAGAAATACAAATTTGGAAGATGCAGCATCATTTCATGCATGAGCTATTTAGGAAAACTTTTTCCAAGTTGAATTGTAAAATGCTTTTTAAGATGTACTGCAGTATCAGAGATTTTGAATATAACAACAATGACTCTTAAAATCATTTAAATATAATGTAGGCATGTGTTAACAAATGTTTTCTTGAAAAGCACATTAGAAAGTGCTAAACTGATTACCCTGGGGATGGCAAACTGGGGGTTTTGGGTTTGAGAACATGTAGAAAGAAGACTTCTCAATTTACATCTTTCTATTCTGGTTGTATTTTATAATCAAGTTCGTATGTTATCTATTATTTAAAAAAACTAAAAAGACAATAATTTAAATGTACTTATCCTTTCATCCAAAATTTCACATTCCAGGAATCTATCCAGTATAAATAATTATATGTGCATCCACAGATATAATATATAATGACAAAGGAAAATTTTTAAGATAAATTGAAAAAGAAAATTGTGATACAGCAAGGTATAGGATAGCACATACACCATACCCTCATATATACACTGTGTAGAAAAAAGGAGAATTCCACATACATATACATAAATGTGTAGAATAAAGGATTCAAACATAGACACCAATTATTGACAGTGAGCCTCAATAGTGAAGGGGATGGAGAAACAAGAGGATGGGTATGACGATTTTCACTATTGCTTTTTATATGCCTGAATTGTTACTTTTTAAAAAGGATTTACTTGTTTATTTGAAAAGTAGAGATGGAGGGAGAGGGAGAGGGAGAGGGAGAGGGAGAGGGAGAGGGAGAGGGAGAGGGAGAGGGAGAGGGAGAGGGAGAGGGAGAGGGAGAGGGAGAGGGAGAGGGAGAGGGAGAGGGAGAGGGAGAGGGAAGGGAGAGGGAGAGGGAGAGGGAGAGGGAAAAGGTGAGGGAGAGGATGTTCTATTCACTGGTTCACTTTCCAAATGGCTGTGACAGCCATGTCTGGGCCAGGCTGAAGCCACAAGCCAGGAACTCCATCTTGGTCTCCCATGTGGGTGGCATACAGGTACTTGGGTAATTGTCTACTGCCTTCCCAGGCACCTTAGCAGGGAGATCAATTGGATGCTACTTGGCACTCATACCAGCATTCCGATATGGGATGCAGGTATCTCAAGTGGGGGCCTAAGCTGCTATGCCACAATACCAGTCCCTGTATTGTCATTTTTTTAAAGATTCATTTTCATTTATTTGAATGGCACAGTTATGGGGTGGGGTGGGGGACAGAGAGAGAGAGAGATTGGTTTCCCTATCTGCTGTTTCACTCCCCAGATAGCTGCAACAGCAGGGGCTGGGCCAGATTGAAGCCAGCAGCCTGGAACTCCATCCAGGTCTCCCACAAGGGTTCAGGAGCCCAAGGACCTGGGCCATCCTCTGCTGCCTTCCCAGGTGCATAAGCAGGGAGCTGGATCAGAAGTGGAGCAGCTAGGACTTGAACTGGCACCCACATTAGATGCTGGTGTCGCAGGCAATAGCTCCACCTTCTACACTACAATGCCGGCCCCACACTATTAGCTTTTAATGAAAGTGTATATGGGAGTCAGTGCTGTGGTGTAGTGGGTAAACCTGCCTCCTCCAGTGCCAGCATCCCATGTGGATACCGGTTCAAGTTCTGGCTGTTCCACTTCCAATCCAGCTCTCTGCTATGGACTGGGAAACCAGTGGAAGATGGCTCGGGTCTTTGGGCACCTGCATCTGCATGGAGACCTGAAGAAGCTACTGGCTCCTGGCTTCAAATGGGTTCAGGTCCGGCCATTGCAGCCATCTGGGGAGTGAACCAATGGATGAAAATGGGTGGAAGACTTCTTTCTCTCTCTCTCTCTCTCTCTCTCTCTGCTTTTTCCTCTCAGCAGCTCTGCCTTTCAAATAAATAAATCTTTTTTTAAAAAAGAAAGCATATATAAATATATTACTGGTAAAATATAAATATAACAAAAATTAAAATCCAATTCAATAAAGTTTACATAATTAAACCGGAATTAATATGCAAAAATTTCCCTTGATTATGTTTATAATAAGTTGAGTAACCAATCAACCAATAGAAATTTCCTTTAAAATATATTTTAGAAAAATAGAATTTCCCTTACTGTGTGTATCAGTATTGCTGCAAATATAGTTTTGTCAAACTTTGCTTTTATATCTCTGTCAAACCAATTGTTAAGAATGATATATTACTATCATTTTAATGATCTGTGGTTAATTTAAAATTTTCTGAAATAAATCTTTAAAAAAAAGGGGCCAGCGCTGCGGCATAGTGGGTAAAGCTGCTGCCTGTAGTGCCCACATCCCATATGGATACCAGTTCTAGTCCCAGCTGCTCCACTTCCGATCCAGCTCTCTGCTATGGCCTGGGAAAGCAACACAATATGGCCCAAGTCCTTGGGCCTGTGTGCCCATGTGGGAGACCTAGAAGAAGCTCCTGGCTCCTGGCTTCAGATCAGGGCAGCTCCGGCCGTTGGGGCCATCCGGGGAGTGAACCAGCAGATGAAAGACCTCTCTCTCTCTGTCTCTCTCTCAGCCTCTGACTCTGTATAACTCTGCCTTTCAAATAAATAATTAAATCTTTTAAAAAAAGTTCTGTATATGAGGAAAATGGATATCATTTAATTTTGTTATTGTTTATAACCCTTGCCTATATTCCCATTGAATTGTGGTCTTTTTACTTTTTATTTGTTGAATTGTTTATTTAGTTGAGGATATATTATCAAAGAGAGAAAGAAATAAAGAAAGGGAGGGAGGGAGGGAGGGAAAGAAAGGGGGAGGAAGTAGGGGAAGGAAAAAGGGGAAGTGGGGGAAGGGAAGTATCATTTTATTCTTAGAATTGTATCTATGAATTACATTCTTATGCCAAAGATTTATACATAAAACCTGTCCACATGAAATTATTGAGAGACATTTTGTTTCAGTTTTACACACATCCACACACACGAAATCTTAAAAATGTAATACAGTTGAAATTCTAACTGGAGAATGGAAACCTATCTATCATCCTTTTTATGAGTAGACAGTTATGACTGCACCAAAATCCCAATTCCCTTCACCCGACAGTGTGTTGGTAAATGGTTAGCAGATTAGTTTTTCAGAGGAAAAATTACTCAGAAGTTCTGATTTATGGCATTTGTTGAATTTCTTTGTGTAAAATACTTTCATAATGGGAAACTCCAAGTTACCAATGGTTATAAATCTGTTGGAGGAACTCCTGAAGATTTAGCAATTAGTTCTTGTAATCTGGTAGAAATACATAAAACTGTATAACTTAAATAAAATATAAAAATAAATAAATAAATACATAAATTTTTCAATAAAAAAGAATGCTTCTACATTGCAGGCTGGTGTTGTGACACAGAGGGTTAGGCTGCCATTTGTGATGCTGGCATCCCATACTGGAGTGACAGTTTAAGTCCCATCTGTTCTGCTTTCAATCCAGCTTCCTGCTAATGCACCTGGGAAAGCAGTGGAGAATTGTCAAAGTGCTTGGGTCCTTGCCACCCAGGTGGGAGACAGGGACAGAATTCCAGGCTCTTGGATTTAACCTGGCCCAGCCGCCACTGTTGTGGGAATTTGGGAATTTGGGGAGTAAACCAGAATATGGAAGATTCATTCATTCTCATTCTCTCCATCTCTCACTGTCTCTCCCTCTCCCCCTCCCCCTCCTCCATTCTCTCTGTTACTCTTCCTTTCAAATAAATACATCTTAAAAAGAATATTTCTATGCTTTCATTAGCTTCTTAAGTCACTTTACTTATAAGTCTTTTCAAATTAGTTAATAAGAATATTGAGACAAAGATCAGCAACTCCATCACTAAAAAGGAAAAATTAGGAAGAAAATCAGGAGGAAAATATGCCTAATTTATTTAAACATGCTTGGAGATCAAGAAAGAAACAAAATAAAGAGATCAGAATTTTTCCCCCCTTCTTTTAATGCACTGGCCACAAATGGTATGACACGTCTTCTTACAATCTAAGAGAAAAGAGAAAGAATAAACCTCTGACCTAAAATAAAACATGTCATCTATAGTTTGTCTAATAAAGAACTGGGAATGAGTGCGTTGTTAGAGAAAAATCCCATCTGCTCAGACATACACTTAGGGTATGATTACCTTCGGGCCAGGAAGACCTGGAAGACCAATGCCTGAAACACCAGGATCACCCTTTTCTCCTTTCTGTCCAGGAAATCCTGGTGAACCAGGTTGTCCAGGAACTCCAGGAGGTCCAGGGGGCCCTTCCACACCTTGTGGGCCTGTTGAAAATATAATGTATACTATTTAATAAAATATCCTTTACTCATGATGGACCTAAGATGTCTATGACCAAGCAAAAAGATAAAAAACACCACACAGAATATGAGTTATACAATAATGAGCTTCACAACCAGGATTATATAAAACCTATTTTTAACAGAAATTTAAATTAAAGGAGTACAGTTTGTTAATTCCAACTTTTTAGGTTTCTAAAGCTCTACCCTTTAATTCCCACTTCACATATTTGTGTAACAGGAGAACGTCTACCCACAGATCATGTTAGATGTTTTCTCAATTTTTCCTCAATAGTCACTTTACTGATAAAAAAGAAAACGAACTGTCATTTTCCATTAATGAGGCTAATGAGATTAATGAGGGGTCAGAGGTTTGGCCTAATAGTTAAGCCACTGGTTGGGAAGCCCACATTCCATATTAGGGTGCCTGAGTTCATGTCTTGGCTCCTGATTCCAGTTTCCTTCTAATTCAAATCCTGGGAGGCAGCTAGCTGCTGGGTACTTGTCACCCATGTGGGAGACCTGGACTGAGTTCCCAGCTCCAAGATTCAGCCTGGCCCAGGCCCAACCAATGCAGCTATTTGGGAAGTGAACTAGCAAATGTGAAATCTGCTTCTAAAACAAACAAATATTTAGAAGATTTTCATCACTCACCTGGAAAACCCATATCACCTAGATTTCCTTTAAGTCCAGGGGGTCCTATAAGTCCTGGCTGCCCAGGGAGACCAGGGTTTCCCTTGGGACCTAAAAAGTTACATTGCTATTATTAAGAGAAGTAAACAATATTGCATTTGTCTGGTTTCTTAGAATGGGCAGTAATTAAAGTGCCAGCATGGGATAGGATACATTAAATATTAAATATATGATTAAAGTCCACAGCTATAATTCAGTATAAAACAGGCAAGCAGTACCTAAGAAATCTCTGTGGGAACATGTTACAATATAATCATGGTAACAGAGGTCTCCTAATATAACTTTATAAAAAAAATTACCAGGACACCTTGTCCTAAAGCAATTCTAATCACTTGAAGGCTCATTTGTTGTATGTGTACAACTACCCTACCCTTACTCTATTTTCAAGATATATCCAATATAATAAATCTGTTTTTAAAAGGTTCAGAATGGCTTACTCATGTAAAGCCTGAGTATATGAGACCAGGAAGAGGAAAGGTGATACACTGTCACAATATAGTCCTGTTACATATTAGGCCAGCAAGAGATACAGGATGATGGAGTGGTACTGGGAAGACATCTCAAACAGGCATGGCTGCTCTGTTTGCACATACTTCCTAGATGACTGGTACTTGAACTCTGTGGTGATACCTAAGTATTTTTCAAGGATTACAGTGTTATCTGAAACTTTTTTTTCCATTTTCTCTCATACTGACTTCCAATTTGAGGGAGAAAATACAGAAGATACGAGGGAAGACAAAGAATTTCTCTTTCCAACTATGTCAAGGCAATATGGTGTGGCATTAAGAGCAAATTAGTGACCTATAAGTACATATATTGTTCTTATAAGGATAGGAACTAGCTGCTCTTTATTTCTTTAGGGGACAAACAAAAAGAATATTGTTTATGGAACAGCCGAAAAAAGTTTTAACAGAAATAAAAAAATGTTGACTGTAAGGGTAATTAATTCTGTAACAGACTACCAATAGAGGTTGGGAAATTTTCATACGTAGATGTTTTTAAAAATAAGACAGAATTAGCAACCATCTGTTTTACGTGGCTTGATTATTTATTTGTCTGAAGGGGAAACAACTGGAAAAGGTGAATTATTCAGACATGTACCAAATAATTGTCTTACTTATGTATTGCTATGTATATAATAAAAAGCAGCACCAGAGTTGGATCATACTTCTGATTCTGTATATTCACAAAAAGAAGAAATTAAATGAGCAAGGCAAGTAGCTTATAAATTTTCACTGTTGAAACTTGGGACAAATGACAACATTTTTGTCAAAAGTGAGCTCTACATTTCAGTAGCTACCCTAGCCAAATCTGAAACATCATAAAATATAAATACATAATTACTTTTCAAGGGTTCAGATCAGGCATCAATTGGTACAAAGGTTCTATCAAGCCTACCTGGTGATCCCGGTAATCCAGGCTGTCCGCTCAGTCCAGGTTTCCCTGGGTCTCCAGGCAGACCCTGGTAACCTTTTGGCCCTGAAATTCCAGGAATACCTTCCAAAGATGAGTAAAAGATACCATTAGACTGATACCAACACATGAAGTGAATTTGCCAGAACAAGCTACTTCGAACTATAAAATGAGAAAGAGAATCTGGTGATAATCTGATATAACATGAACCATTAGTGTTGGACTCCTATTATAATCCTCCAATTTTTATTTTTTTACCACTGAGAAATGCAAAATACTCAGAAACTGAGTTGTTTTCCTCTTTGAGCTTCAGTGTCTTACACTGTAAAATGAAGAAATTGTGACTGATGATCTTCAGGCCCTTTCTTAGATTCTATGATTATCTTTAGTAACCTTCACAGTAGAGCCCAAGTATACTTTACTGCCCCTATTATCCTGGAAGCATAATTGGAAGAGAAAACAAGATTTGCAAGGGGAAAGACAAGAAAGACATCTCAATTAACCTTTGTACACAGACAGCAATCTGAACAGCTATTCATGCACCAAGTTATCTTCACAGGAATTACAGAAACCAGGTGAGAGACAACAGTGCTTTGCTGTAATATGATGATAAGGAAAGTCACAATGAATAAAGTAGGAAGGAAACATTTGCTTGCTACACCTCTCTCAGAGCTCCAAGGAGCACAGCATGAAAGAGACGTCTCTTGCTGGAAGTAGGAAAAAGGAACTGAATCCCAGTGTCTGCCAAGCCTGTGATTGGCAAGTATGTGATAAAATTCAGAGTCAGACAAAATCTCATGGCCTCTAGTCCCAGGCTGAGACCTGAAGACTGAGTACTGGGACCCTACATAGCCAGGTAGCCTCTGCTACCCCTTTCCCAACCACTGGCACAAAGCTGAGCAAGTCAACAACCACTACAGAGTAAGGCAGAAGAGAGAGCTTAGGACCTTGCTTTGGAGCTCATGTCTGGACTGGAGACAGTGAGGAACCACAGGACTGTATTGGGACTCTGTGCCATGCTGACAAGACTAACTACTGACAAGGTCCTACTAGTCATAACCCACAGGCAATATTTGTAAATAGAGCTTCTGGCCTGCTTTGATGCCAAGTGAAGTTCCGTGCCCACAGTTGATCAGTCTTAAACCCAAATCAGCAACTCCAAAGGCTTGTAGGAGTGGCATTGGGCAATAAGTCCACTTGACTAATAGGCAGACCATAGCTTGGTGTATTTTGATTCTACCCTCAGGCTGCACTGGTCTCTGTGGGTTCTGCGTGTCATCTATCATGGTGTTAGTAGCAAAAGGTTCAGGTATCCAGGCCTACCCAAACCTCAGGAAGAGGCTTATAAGGCATTGTCTACCCTTTTTAAGGAATTTCCACAGATCATTCTTAACAAAAATCAACTATTGATTGGGGATATATTTGAGCTTAGGCAATACTGTAAAACTGAAACAATGCAAAGATACTAAAAACAGACCTGCAGCAAACTTTGATTTAGAGTACTATCTAGTGATGAAGTAGTACAAGTGTCCACACACTGAAAGAAAATAAACAGACTGCTTATAATTTCTGGTACAGCCGTAAAAAAAGTCAAAGTATTATTAACTAGTCTTAACATCACAGTTTAACATCATTCAACAAAAAACATCAAGTAATTCCAGGGAACCCTGACCTCACCTAAGGAACAAATTAAGGTACCAGAAACCAACCACCTAGGAACTGAAATTTCAAAATGCTCAGATCGAGATTTCGAAATAGCAGCTTCAAGGAAATTCAATGAACTTCAACTGAACACAGAAAAATTATTTGATACTCTAACAGAGCAACTTTGCAGAGAGATGACAGTAATTAAAATAAATCAAGAAAAACTGGTAAACTGAAAAGTACACTAAACAAAATTTAAAATGAGATGGAAGGTATTAACAACAGAATAGATCAAACAGGAAAATCAGTGAGTTCCAAGATAGGTTAATTGAAAATACACAACTGGAGGAGAAAAAGAATCAACGGAAATGAAGAAAGCTTAGAGAACTTTGGAACTTCACAAAAAGAGCAAATATCCAAGTAATTTGGATTCAAGTGGGATGTGAGAATGCCAAAGGTGTTGAAACCATATTCAGGCCGGCGCCGCGGCTCACTAGGCTAATCCTCCGCCTAGCGGCGCCAGCACACCGGGTTCTAGTCCCGGTCGGGGCGCCGGATTCTGTCCCGGTTGCCCCTCTTCCAGGCCAGCTCTCTACTGTGGCCAGGGAGTGCAGTGGAGGATGGCCCAGGTGCTTGGAGGGTGAACCAACGGCAAAGGAAGACCTTTCTCTCTGTCTCTCTCTCTCTCACTGTCCACTCTGCCTGTAAAAAAAAAAAAAAAAAAAAAAAAAAAAAAAAAAAAAAGAAACCATATTCAAAGAGATAATAACAGAAAACTTCCCAAACCTAGAGACAGATATGACTATTCGGGTGCAGAGAGGTTAAAGATCACTGGTCAGATTCAATCCAAACAATTCTACCCAAGACATATTTACTTATTTATTTAAAGATTTTATTTATTTGAGAGGTAGGTAGAGTTATAGACAGTGACAGGGAGAGACAGAGAGGTCTTCCATCCACTGGTTCACTCCCCAAATGGCTGCAATGGCTACAATGGCTGGAGCTGGGTCGATCTGAAGACAGGAGCCAGGAGCCTCTTACGGGTCTCCCATGTGGGTGCAGGGGCCCAAAGCAGTCATTTCACATTCTAATGCTTTCTCAGGCCATGAGCAGAGAGCTGGATCGGAAGAGGAGCAGCCAGGACTAGAACCAGAACCCATATGGGATGCTGGTGTCACAGGTGGAGGATTAACCTACTGCGCCACAGTGCCAGCCCTGCCCAAGACATATTATAATCAACCTCTTCAAGGTTAAAGATAAAAAGATTCTCAAAGTTCCTAGAGAAAACAAATCAGGCAAATTGAGACCCACATATGTGTTTAAAGGGGTCCCAATTTGCCTGATGGTCTCAGAAGAAACCTTTATAGGGCAGGAAGCCATGAGCTGAGACTTTCACAGAACTGAAGGGAAAAAAGCTGCCAGTTAAGAATATTCTACCTTGCAAAGTTATTCTTCGGATATGAGTGTGAGATAAAAGCAATATCAGACAAACAAAGCTGAGAGAATTGATAACCACTAGACCTGACTAACATGAAATGCTAGAGGGGATTCTTCAAACTTAAACAAGAAGAAAACATTAACACAGAACTCACTGGTAAGAATAGCTGAAAAAAACAAATTCAGAATGTTATAAAACTATAAACATGGTGTATAAACCATTCATATCATAGTGTGAATATTAAAAGACAATAAAATGGTAGCTATATCAAAATGTTAACACATAGACCATATTCAAAATGACTTGTTATAATCAACAGAAGTGTTTTGTATAACCCATCATAACCACAATCCAAAAATCAATAGTGGATATATAAAAAATAAGGAAGACATACAAAAAAAGTACTGGAGAAAATTCCTTGACTAAAAGCAAGATTGCAAGAGAAGGAGAAAGGAAAGGAAAAGAAAAGAAAAAGAAAAAAATAAGGAATTAGTTAAACCAGAAAAACAGAATCAAACTGGAAGTAGTAAGAACTTACTTATCAATAATTACCTTAAATGTAAATGGATTGTATTCTCCAATTAAAAGACACAGAGTGACAGAATGGATTAAAAAATGAGACACAATTCTATGCTTCTTGGAAGAAACTCTCTTCACCTCTAAGGACATAGGCAGACTAAGAGTAAAAGGATAAGATATTCCATGCAAATGGAACCCAAAGAAAATCAGAAGTAGCCAGACTTCCACCAGTTGAAATAATTTTAAATCAAAAGCAGTAAAAAGACACAAGGAAGGTCACTATATAATGATAAAGGTTCAGTCCAGCAACAGGAAACGACAATTGCAAACGTGTGCAGTCAATATTGGAGCACCCAAATATATAAAGCAAGTATTAATAGACCTACAGGGAGAGATAGACTCCAATGCAATAATAGCAGCAGGCTGTAACACTCAATTTTCAGAAAAACATCATCCAGACAGAAAATCAACAAAGACATGGCAGAATTAAATTTCACCCTAGATCAATTGGACCTAACAGGTATAAACAGAACATTCAATCTAATGGTTGTGGAACACACATTCCTAACAACACATGGAACATTCCCCAGGAGAGATCTTAGGTCACATAATAGTCTAGACAACTTTTTAAAAGTAAGATTAATATCTTGTCACAGTGCAATAAAACTAAAAATCAACAATAAAAACTTTGAAAACTATGTAAATAAATGGAAACCAAACGACTTATTCCTGAACAGCCAATGGATCAAGGAAGAATATAATGAAGAATTGAAAATTTTCTTGAGGCGATATGGGATACCACAAGAGCAATACTAAGGGGAAATTTACAGCAACTAATGTCTGCATCAAAAAAGCACAATGATCTCTGATAAACAACTTAGCACTGTATCTTAAGAAATTATAAAATAACAAGAACAAATATATCTCAAATTAGTAGAAGGAAAAAATGATAAAACTCAGAGAACAAATAATGACCTAAAGTTAAAAAAAAAAGTCAATGAATCAGAGCTGATTCTTTGAAAAGAGAAAAACATTGACAAACCCTTAGCTAGATCAAGAAATAATAGAGAAGGTATAAGTACATAAAATCAGAGATGAAAAGAGAGACATTATGACTGACACTACAGAAATACAAAGAAGTGTTAGATATTACTGCATATAATTATTTGGCAACAAATTTAATAAATTAGAAGAAATGGATAAATTCCTGAACACATATATCGTAATTGAATCATGAAGAAATAGATTAACTGAACAGAGTAATAATGAGTAATGAGATTGAATCAGTAACAAAAAGTCTTCCATCAAAGAAAATCCCAGGACTAGATTATTTCAATGCAGAAGTCTAGCAAACATTTAAGACAGAAATAACATAAATTCTTCCAAAACAACATAAAATGAAAGAATTCTTCCAAACTCATTCTATGTGGTCAGTATTACCTTGAAACCAAAAAGAACACAAACAAAAAGAAAGCCATACACCAAATAAACTTGATAAACAAAAAAGTAAAAATTCTCAGCAAAATACTTGCAAACTAAATCCAACAGTACATACAAATGATTATTCACCATGATCTAGTGAGATTTATTCCAGGGATTAAGGATAGTTCACTGTATGAAAATCAATAAACATGATACATCACATCAACAGAAAGAAGGATAAAAATCATATGATCATCTCAAAAAGACATTTGGATAAAATTCACCATGTTTCATGATAACAACTCTGAAAAAATGGGCAGAGATGATATGTACCCCAACATGGTAAAGCCCATTTATAACAAGCCAACAGTAAGCATCATACTGAATGGGGGAAAGCTGAAAGTTTTCTCTTTAAGATCTGGAACAAGGCAAGGATGTCCAATTCTACCATTTTTATTCAATACTATCAGAGGTCCTGGTCTGAGCAATACAGCAAGAGAAAGATAGAAATGACATCCATTAGAAAGGGGGAAGACAAATTGTACTCGTTTGCAGATGACATGATTTTACGTATAGAATATCCCAAGATTCCACCAAAAAAAAAATACCTGTTAGAAGTAGTAAAAAATTCAGCAAAATTTCAGGATACAAAGTCAATGTGTAAAAATCAGTAGCATTAACATACATCAATAGTGAATTAACTGAAAAAGAAATCAAGAAAGAAGTTCACTTCCAATAGCTTAAAAATTAAAAATAAAATTAACCAAAGAGTTAAATATCTTTACAATGACTTTAAGTCAACTGATTATTGAAAAGGACAAAACAAAATAGAAAGATATCCCTATTCATAGACTGAAAGAATCAATATTGTTAAAATGTTCATACTATCCAAAGAGATTCACAGGTTCAATGCAATTCCTATCAAAGCACCGATGACATTTCTTTTTTTTTTAAGATTTATTTTATTTATTTGAAAGACAGAGTTACAGAGAGAGGTAGAGACAGAGAGAGAGGTCTTCCATCCACTGGTTCACTCCCCAGATGGACGCAATGGCTAGAGCTGCGCTGATCCAAAGCCAGGAGCCAGGAGCCTCCTCCGGGTCTCCCAAATGGGTGCAGGGGCCCAAGGACTTGGGCCATCTTCTACTGCTTTCCCAGGCCATAGCAGAGGGCTGGATGGAAGAGGAGCAGCTGGGACTAGAACCGGTGCCCATATGGGATGCCAGTGCTTCAGGCCAGGGCTTTAACCCACTGCACCACAGCACTGGCCCCATCAATGACATTTCTCACAGAACTAGAAAACCAATAAAAAAAATTTGTATGGAAACACAATAAACCCTGAATAGCCAAAGAGATCTTGAGCAAAAGAACAAAGCAGGAGGCATTCCATTACCTGACTTTAAAATATATTACATTGCTGCAGTAATTAAAACAGAATGGTATTGACACAAAAATAGACACATAGGGGCTGCCACTGTGGCACAGCGGGTTAAAGCCCTGGCCTGAAGTGCTGGCATCCCATATGGGCGCCAGTTCTAGTCCCAACTGCTCCTCTTCAGATCCAGCTCTCTGCTATGGCCTGAGAAAGCAGAAGATGGCCCAAGTCCTTGGGCCCCTGCACCCACATGGGAGACCCAGAAGAAGCTCCTGGCTCCTGGCTTCAGATCAGCGCAGCTCTGGCTGTTGCAGCCATCTGAGGAGTGAACCAGCAGATGGAAGTCCTCTCTGTCTCTACCTCTCTCTGTAACTCTGTCTTTCAATAAATAAAATAAATCTTTTAAAAAAAATAGACACATAGACCAATGGAACAAAATAGAGATCTCAAAAGTATATCTAGATAGCCACAGCTAACTGAACTTTGACATAGGTGCTAAAAACATGCATTGGAAAAAGAGCAATCTTTTCAATAAACAGTGCTTAGGAAAACTGTATTTCCACATACAGAAGAGTAAAGCTAGATGTGTCACCTATCTCACAGCATGTACAAAATCCAACTAAAAATAGACTAAAGATCTAAACATAAGATCTGAAACTTTAAAACTATTGAATAAAACAAGGGAGACACTTCAGGTCATGGGAATGGGCAAAAATTTTTTGGATAGGACCCCAAAGCACAGGAAACAAAAACAAATCAGACAAATAGGATTTCATCAAACCACAGAGCACAGCAAGGGAAACAATCAAGAGTAAGGAGACCCTACTGAATTGGAGACAACATTTGCATGATATATATCTAACAAGGGGTTAACAGACAGAATATATGAGGAATTCAAACAACTCAGTAGCAAAATTCAAATAATTCAATTAAAAATGGGTAGTACATTCAAATGAACATTTCTCACAGGAAGACATACATATGGTCCACAGGTACATGAAAAAATACTCAACATTACTAAATATAAGGGAAATGTACATCTAAACCACCATGAGGTACTCTGTCAGTCCAGTTAGATTGGCTGCTATAAAAAAGATATAAGATAACAAACACTTTTGAGGATGTACAGAAAAGGGAAACCTTGCATACTGTTGGTGGGAATATAAATTATTACATCCATTGTTGAAAACAGTATGGAAGTTCCTCAGAAAATTAAAGCTAGAACTACCTTATAATCCACTAATCCCATTACTGAGTATATATCCAAGGGAAAAAATCACTCTGTCAAAGAAACTTCTGTACTCTAATATTTATTGCATCACAAGATGCAACAACCCAGAAATGGAAACAATCTAAGTGTCCATCAGTTAATAAATGGATGAAGAAAAGGTGATACGTATACACAAAGGAATACCATTCAGCCACAAAAATGATGAAATCCTGTCATTCACAACATCGATGGAACTGAAGGTCATTATTTTAAGGAAAATAAAGCATACATGAAAAAGAAGTACCACATGATTTTACTAATAGGTAGAATCTAAAATTGCTATCTCTTGGAGACCCAGAAGAAGCCAACTGGCTCCTGGCTCCGGCCGTTGCAGCCATTTGAGGAGTGAACCAGTGGATGGAAGATCTCTCTCTCTTCCTCTGCCTCTCTGTAACTCCACCTTTTAAATAGATACATAAATCTTTTAAAGAATTGCTATCTCATAGAGCTTAAGAGTATAATGGTGGTGATATTATCAGAGGCTGGAGTGGGAAGGGGAGAGGGAGACAAGGGAATTGTTGATACATGGGTACTGTCATAGTTAAGTAGGAGTAAGAAGTTCTAGGGTTCTATTACATAGTAGAGTAGCTATAAATAAGTTAAGAAACATATATTCCTCTATAAAAATCCCTGGAATATAGATTTTAAAAGTATTTTTCCCCATAAAGAAATGTCAAATGTTTGAGCAGATAAATATACTTACATTGATTGGACACTATACAATATAATACATATAAAAAAATCACATGATATCCCATAAATTTATATATATAATTTTAAGTGTTAAAAACTTTATAAAAATAAAAATTATATAAAAAATTCTAATTAGGTGGCCCTACCTCTTTTTTGACTATACACAAAACTACAATAATATTATTTATACACCTTTTTGAGGAATAGTGACTTTCACAGGAAAACATAACATCGTGTCCATTATACACAGTCACATGAACACATGGACTAATAATATTAATGGCTAGAACACGGAAAGAACTACAAACTTTACTAGAAGCTACAAGTAAGCATACTTTGTTTGAAAGTTCCATACTGCTTTAAAGGCTATTCTCCACATATATTGGTTTGTAAGTCCTTATATAGTGACTTCTGCTTATCCACATTTTGCAATGTTTTGTTATGAATATGTCATACTTCTATAAAAGGAAAATGATTTTTTAAATTAAAAACAATCTATGTTATACATCACATCTTGTTTGCTTCTAACAAAATAAGTATTATCACAGCAACTTCCCTCAGGGCTAATCTTGTCTGTTCATAGTCCAATATTTGTTTATTCTGCCAAAGTAAAGTAACTTAAAATCTAAGTATAATATGAGTATCAAAATATTATAGTACAACAGTGTATCATTAATCCCCATCTGGTTTCAAGGGAAAAATTCTGAAAAGGACTACCAAATTTCCTAAATAATAAATTGTGCTTTCCAAATGATTATGACTGTAATATTGTTTTCTCTCTTCTACATCCTATACTACTTTCTGGAAGGCTTGAAGATGAGTGCCTAAGTATATGTTAAAAGCTTACCATTTGTGATAGGTAAACTACAAAGAAAAGACTCAAGCAAACATAGATCAGTGGAACAATATGAATCAAACAAAAATTGAAATTCATTATCAGACTTTGAGGTACCTAAATACCTTTTGTTGGTGAATCCTATGTTACAAAAATATGCTCTTTAAAAAATTAAACTTCAGATGTACCAGAAAAGTACTCAAATAAATGCATTCACTCACCCGGTAAGCCAGGTTCCCCCTTCTCTCCTTTTGCACCCAGCAGATCTGGATCCACTGGTCCAGGAGGGCCTGGAAGGCCAGGCTCTCCTTTGCTACCTTTTTCTCCTGCTGGGCCAGGAAGTCCTGGTTGACCCTGTACGCCATCATCCCCTAAAGCCAATGTGTGTGGAAAAGGTACAGCAGATCAGATTTATCTATCCAGGATTAATCTATATAATGATTATTCTTATCTTTTGTAGCTTGGCTGCTAGCCACCCAAAATAGTCATGCAGCTTTGTTATTGTATATTAATTAATTGAGCACATGTATATTTAAATGATAATAATCTTTCTTCTGCAATTTCATGATAATGAAAGAGATTTATTATAAGAAAAAGAATCAAAGTTGAATTCTTATTTTTTGTCATTTTTAGCTAATTATTTACCATGTCTCATGGCATCCAAATGAAGCAGCCACACAATTGAAAATAAGCCTTATTTGAACACAATGCCACATAAAAACAAAATAACTAAGCATTGCTATTTTAAAGCAGTCAAGCAAAAGTATCCTGTACTGGCATCAAGCAACGTTTGATTTTCTCTCTCATACACATCTGTCAGCAAACTCTGAATATTACCTTTAAGACCTGGAGCACCACTCCTTCCAGGAATTCCCAAAGGTCCTGGTGGGCCTGGAGGTCCCATCATACCCATTTCGCCTTTGGCACCTTTGAAAAACATCAATAGGTAACTTTTGCCTTTCTTTGACTTTGGAAAGATGAAAGCTAAGTTTTAAGATGTCAGGAAGGCACTGTGAAGTTTTACTCCTTTTCACTTGCCTACAACATTAGTGCCCACTGTTGCTAGCATCAATGAATAAAGAGACTCACTGTGGTAACTAATATCCTAAGATGCCCCTCACCAATGGACCCTATTACCAGGATCCACACCCTTATGTAGACTTTTCCTTTGAATTTGGGCCAACTCTGTGCCTTAACCCAACTAAATGATACTGTGTGATTCCTTTGGCTAAATCATAAGAATCTTGCAGCTTCAACCTGGGGTTCCTCAAACACTTGCCTTTGGCTTTGGGGGTTCTCTCTTCAAAGCCATCTTTCATTGAAGGAAAGCAACTAATCAATTACCCTGGTACTACCATAAAGTGAGGGGTCCAAGCCATGTGAAGAGGCATCACGGATGATGAGATGCAAGGTAGACAACGAACACTCAGGTGAAAGAAAAGTGCCATCTTGGAAGTAGATCCTTAAACCCTAACCACTGCCTTCCTTTAATTCCTTACCCATAAAATCTTGAACAAAATTAAAAGCTTCATTTTAACCTTTATGTCTTGGGGCTGTTTATATGACTGGAACTCTCACAGAGGAGAAAAGTTGTAATGTGAGTTTCTTATAAAAGACATTTAACACTCTTCATTAAGGGATAGACTCTATCCAGAAAACTATTAGTTTTAATTTCCTGAATACAAAACCAGAGGATACATTAAGCAAATTACCTGGAAATCCAATGGCACCTGCTTTTCCTGGGGGCCCTGGTGGTCCTGGAGGTCCCATAGGACCAGGTGCTCCAGGGACTCCAGGACTGCCTCTCTCCCCAGGGGGACCTGGAACATCAAACCCAGGAGGTCCTGGATCTCCTTTCTCTCCTGGTATTCCATGTAAGCCTAGTATGTAAAACACCAAAATTAACAAGCATTGAAGTAATTTTAAAAGATGTATCGAGGGGCTGGTATTGTGGCAAAAGCAGGTTAAGTTGCTGCTTGGCAATACCTGCATCCTATATTGCACTGCAGGTTTGAGCCCCGGCTACTCTACTTCCAATCCAACTTCCTGGTAAAGCAGTGGAAGACGGCCCAAGAATTTGGGCTCCTGACACCCATGTGGGAGACCAGGATGTAATTCCTGGCTCCTGACTTCAGTCTGGTTCAGATTTGGCTGTTGTAGGCATCTGGGGAGTCAACCAGCAGATGGCACATCGATCTGTCTCCCTCCCTGTCTCTCCGCCTTTCAAATAAATAAATAAATAAATAAATAAATAAATTTTTGTAAAGATTTTAATTTATTTATTTGACAGAATTACAGTGGGAGAGAAAGAGAGAGAGAGAGAGAGAGAGAGAGAGAGAGAGAGAGAGAGAGAGAAAGGTCTTCTTTCCGTTGGTTCACTCCCCAAATGGCCACCACGGCTGGCGCTGCACCAATCCAGGTGCTTCTCCCTGGTCTCCCATGTGGGTGCAGGGGCCCAAGGACTTGGGCCATCCTTCACTGCCCTTCCGAGCCACAGCAGAGAGCTGGACTGGAAGAGGAGCAGCCGGGACTAGAACCCGGTGTCCATACGGGATGCTGGCGCCGCAGGTGGAGGATTAACCAAGTGAGCCACAGCGCCAGCCCCAATAAATAAATATTTTTAAAAAGATGTATCTGGTTATTTTTCTAATAAACAAGTGATAGAACCCTGTGTATATAAAGTTATGTGTGAGTTATAAACATCATGCACAAAAAATCAAGCTTTAGGATTTTCAAGCATATTTCTCTAACACATTGCTTCTCAAATTATTTCCAGTGAAAGTTCAACCTTTTCTTAATTTCTAGTCTTTCATGGAAGATTTTTTTGTAAAATAATTACTTAGGAATGAAATAAAGACAAAGACATACACAATGAAAGTCTAATTTTTGCTATTATACTCAACAAATAGTCACACTATCAAATGGCTGTAATACTGTACAAATGCTTACTCTCAATATGCTCCAATCCCACTGTAGACTGGCAACCATTTTTGATTCAACACTGGTCTACTACCACATTGCATTTACACTATTTTAATATATTATGATACATATTTGGATTATTTCTAAAAATGGTTAATTATTGAATAACTCAATTATATGGACTTCTTTTTTTTTAAGTTTTTATTTTCCCTTTTATTTTTATTTTTTGAGATTACCATATTGAAAACATATTAGGTAATAAAAATAAGATTTTTTTCCCTGCTATTCAGTGTAAGAATAAAACTCTAAAATGAACTTCAGAGAACAGAAGCAAGAAGAGCGGGCCAGGAGCCCTTGCGCCTTTGCTAAAAGATGCTCAGTCCCATCCAGCAGGCACACTGGCTGTACAGATCCCGGTCTCTCAATTTCCTCAGCTCCAGCTGAAGGTAGACTCAGATGGAGAGCACGAAGTGGCATTTCCAGAAAACTTCCAAATTTTACCTTATCTTTGTTTTACATATTTTACTAAATGTTATTGTTAGTTTTTGCTGTTAATTTTTGTTTTTCATTATTTCAACCAGGGTTTTTTTTTTTATCAACCAGGACTTTTTAAAAGGCTTTTTTTTTATTTATTTGAGAGGCAGAGTTACAGAGAAAGAGAGAGAGAGAGAGACAGAAAAAGAGAAAGAGAGAGATCTTCTATCCACTTATTCATTCCCCAAATGGCTGCAACAGCTGGAGCTGGGCCAATCTGAAGCCAGGAGCCAGGAGCTTCCTCTAGGTGTCGCAAGTGGGTGTAGGAGCCCAAGTACTTGGGCCATCTTCTGCTGCTTTTCTAGGCACATTAGCAGGGAGCTGGATCAGAAGTGGAGTAGTTGGGACCTGAACCAGCATCCATAGGGGATGCCAGCACTGTAGACAGTGGCTTCACCCATTACACCATAGCGCAGGCCCCACTAACCAGTATTCTATAGAAAAAAATGCCACGGCAAAACTGTTTAACCTTAGTAAATCTCTGTTATACTGAACCACTCCAAAAATCAAGGTAGTTTAAAAAGAATATGTTAGACCAGTGCTGTGACATAGCAGGTAAAGCTACCGCCTGCAGTGCTGGCATCCCATGTAGGCACTGGTTCGAGTTCTGGCCACTCCACTTCTGATCCAGCTCTCTGCTATGGCCTGGGAAAGCAGTAGAAGATGTCCCAAGTCCTTGGGCCCCTGCACCCACATAGGAGACCTGGGGGAGGCTCCTGGCTCCTGGATTCGGATCTGCTCGGCTCCGGCTATTGCGGCCATTTGGGGAGTGAACCAGCAGATAGAAGACATCTCTCTCTCTCTCTCTCTCTGCCTCTCTAATAAATAAATAAATAAATAAATCTTTTTTAAAAAATAATATGTTTATGGGAAAAGCATTACAGTAAAAACATCATGCAAGTTGCCACTCCAATATCCATCAGCTGAGAGATTTAAGTGAGTCCCTTAATGTAGCTAGTCCTCATCTGCTAAGTGGGGATCAGGCCAGAACTGACTGGAAGGGGGAAACTGGAGGTTGAGTCAGAGTCCCTTCAACAGTAAGATACAATTTTTATTGTTGACATTTCATAGGTGATCATTTTGATCTTAAGATCTCTTTGATAAGACAGTCCAATTTACCCTAAAATTGACAAAATTCACTTTACAGAATAGAGAACTTTACTTATTTGGTACAGTGGTGGTGGATCCAATGCTGCCTTTTATAGTAAGGGGAGAGATCTTTTAAATTGTAATTTTGAAGTACAATGAATGAGACACCTAATTATGAGCACTATTATAACCATATTGATCACTATGTATTGTTATAATAAAGCCAAAGAGAGAAAGAGAGGCAGAGAGAGAGAGAGAGGTCTTTCATCCGCTGGTTCACTCCCCAATTGGCCATAACGGCTAGAGCCGTACGGATCTGAAACCAGGAGCCAGAAGCCTCTTCTGGGTCTCCTATATGGGTACAGGGGCCCAAGGACTTGGGCCATCTTCTACTGCTCTCCCAAGCCATAGCAGAGATTTGGATCAGAAGTGGAGCAGCTAGGGCCAGTACTGCCAGTACTGCAGGCAGCGGCTGCCACAGCACCACCCCAGCAGTTCTTTTAATAACTGAATTTTAAATGCAAATAACTGGCCTTTAGAAATATGCTCCAAGTGGCCCTGTGGCGCAAGTTAAACTGTTACCTGCACTGCTGGCATCCCATTTGGGCTCCAGTTGAAGTCCTGGCTGCCCCGCTTCCCATCCTGATCCTTGTTAATGTGCTGAGAAAACAGTGGAATATGGCCCAATCTTTGGTCCCTGCACCCATGTGGGAGACCAAGTTGAAGTTCCCAACTCCTGGCCCAGCCCTGACTGTTGTGGCTATTTGGGGAGTGAACCAGAGGATGGAAGATCTCTCTGTCTCTCTCTCTCTGCAACTCTGCCTTTCAGTAAATAAATCTAAGGAAAGAGAAGAGAAGAGAAGAGAAGAGAAGAGAAGAGAAGAGAAGAGAAGAGAAGAGAAGAGAAGAGAAGAGGAGAGGAGAGGAGAGGAGAGGAGAGGAGAGGAGAGGAGAGGAGAGGAGAGGAGAGGAGGGGAGGGGAGGGGAGGGGAGGGGAGGGGAGGGGAGGGGAGGGGAGGGGAGGGGAGGGGAGGGGAGGGGCACTACAAGACAGTGGTTCTATAAAATAACAATTACCAAAAAAAAAATAAATTAAGTAAAATCTCAAGAGATCTTGCTTATTTTTCATTTTAAAGTTTTAGTTTAAGTTACAACTTTCACGAAAGAACTACAATACTTGGTATACCTGAAGTTCAAGAATCATGGAAATATAGTTCAGCAGAAGTAGAGCCAGCCAAGCAGAAGTAAGTTGCAAAATGATTTATTAGGTTAGAAAACAAAACTAAGCATATAAAGATTGGGGAAAAAACTGAAAGTAGAAGTTTTTACACATCAATTTCACTACTATTATTTACTGCATTAGGTGTGAATGAAAGAACTTAGTAGGTCATGGAATGAAAATCATTTTGTTTCTAGGCCTTTAGTAGTTTTATTTTACTTCCCTGCTCAGAAATGAAGAATTCATATTCAATAGGACCTTAATTTATAAACCTATGTTTAATTGTATAGTCTGCCTTGGAAAACAGAAAGGTATACTGTAAAAGCTTAATAAGAGTAGAAAACTAGAGTCAAAAGGAAGACTGAAAAGTATAATGTAAACATTTCACACTAGACAGATGAAAATAGAGAAGACTTTGCATTACATTTTCTATTATAAAATGAAGCACTAGTATATTAAACAAGCTTATAGAAAAACATTGATAATTAAAATTTTTAATCATGCAGTAAAAGTCAGATTTATCAAGATATTAGTAATAGTCTTGCTGATTGCCCTATTGTTGAGATGATTGGGAATTACAACATTTTTAAAAATATTTATTTATTTGAAAGAGTTAGAGAGAGAGAATCTTCCATCTACTGGTTCAGTCTCCAGATGGCTGCAACAGCAAGGGCTGAGCCAGGCTGAAGCTAGGAGTTTCATCTGGGTCTCCCACGTCGGTGGCAGGGGCCCAAACACTTGGGACATCTTCTGCTGCTTTCCCAGGCCATTAGCAGAAGGCTGGATCGGAAGTGGAGCAGCCGGAACACCAACTGGCACCCATATGGGATGCCGGCATCATAGGCTGTGGCTTTACCCGCTATTTCACAATGCTGGCCCTGAATTGCAACATTTTTGAAACAGACTAGGGTAATATTCTGCTTTGGTGATTTAAATAAAATTTACTTAAAAAGTGAGTATATGTGTTTGATATCAAATATGAAACATGGTCCATTCCATGGCAAAAAAGGCAATTGTGATTTGAGGAAATTTATACATTATGAGTGCATTGGATACCTTTTCACGCTAGCTGCAATTAACTTCATTTATTTGTTACATGCTATTAGTTAAGATCTTGCTGTCCAAAGCATATATTTACAGAAGAAAGAAGTGAAGTTAAATTCGGTACTATTAGTTTTCCTCTTGCTCATCCTATCTATACTTTAAAAATCAATATATCTATATATGCTCTCAGCTCAGAGACAGAGAATACTAGATAAATGAAATATTGCAGAGTAACGGATTTGATAAAGCATGAAACATGTATAAACATCTGTATTTTATTCAGATTGATATTAACATATCTCTACTTTATTCAGATTGACATTAATGATGATCTCCTTTTATTCTCACTCTGCTGTGATTTATGGATTTAAATGCGTCCAAAAGCTCCAAACCAAAAGAAATGGTAAAATACAACTGAAATGATAAATTTGCTTTATACACCTTTGTGAAACAACAGGTCAAGCTTATGATGGACGTACCTAAAAATAGTTTTTTCTCAAGATCTCTCTGCTATGCTACTTGAGCAGAATGATTTTTTCCTGAGTGATGAAGCAGCAATTTTATAACAATCTGGCCCAAAGCCTCACTCTAAGTTTCCTTATTTTTATATCAGTAGTGAGTTTTAGGGATTATAATAAAAGGTACAGTGTGTCATAAACTCAATTTTTAAAAATAGGACATAGGGGTCGGCACTGCGGCACAGTAGGTTAATCCTTCGCCTGTGGCGCCGGCATCCCATAGTGTGCCGGTTCTAGTCCCAGCTGCTCCTCTTCCATCCCAGCTCTCTGCTATGGCCTGGGAAAGCAGCAGAAGATGGCCCAAGTCCTTGGGCCCCTGCACCTGCGTGGAAGAATCTGTAGAAGCTCCTGGCTCCTGGCTTCGGATTGGCGCAGCTCTGGCCATTGCGGCCATTTGGGGAGTGAACCAGCAGACACAAGACCTTTCTCTCCGTCTCTCCCTCTCACTGTCTGTAACTCTACCACTCAAATAAATAAATAAAATCTTTTTTAAAAAGGACATAAATAAAAACAACATTTTTAAAGGTTTTTTTATATCATTAACTGATGTTTCCAGATTTTTAGAACAATAATTGACACAATACCTATTACAATTTAAGATCAGAGAATATATTTCTATTGTTTCAATGAAAATCTATGCACATTTGAACTCTGTGTTTAAGCTTTCTGATAAATTCATCTGAATTAATGAATGATGAAATAATGTTCCATATTAATAGCATAATGGGGCCTGCTTCGGTTAAGATTAGATTACCATGTTTACCTAGATTAAGATAATGAGAATCCATGTCACCAGATGGCTTGGAATCCATAAACTTGATATGTTCTCAAATATAAAGAAACCATATGTTTCCTTACATAATTCATTAGGTGACATGTTGGCAAAACTTTTCTGAGTATCCAATAAAAATATGAAAAAAAAAGTTTGGTGCTGATACATTGCAAAGTGATTGCTAATTTAAGGGACAAAAAGAAGAAAAAATCAATTTAATTAGTTTTTTCAAAATGAAAGACATGAGAATGCCTCAAACATGTTTTTTACAGAATGTTTTTGCTGAACCCTAACTCTAGTTCTCATGTACTAAGACATGCTAAGAGTTTCCAGAAATAGAGGTTTAATTAATGTCATATAGCTACTCAGATCTGAAATGATCACATTAGATGACCTCATGAATTCTATGTCAATGGTAGCACACTGTAAAATGTTATATTTCACTATTGGAAACAGATGAATTCTATGTGAACAGAGAGTGGGAATATCAGGGATTAACAGCTTTTATGCTATGAGCTGTACTCTTCACTTTCACAAAATTAAGCATTTAGATATGTTATCTCTTAAAGTCTATTTTCTGGATTACCATTACAGGTTACACTTTATTAATTAACTAACCAACCTATATAAGTGTGTACAGAATGCATATTTAATCTAATCTTACCAGGTTGACCTACTGGTCCAGGAATTCCTGGTGGTCCTGGTGGTCCCTGAACACCTGTTCCTGGCAGCCCAGGAGGTCCCACTGGCCCAGGTTGTCCATTTGGTCCAACATCACCTTTTAAGAAATAAATATAGTTTAGACATTAAATACAACAGCTGTGTTACTAGTTCTTAAATACCACAATTCTCATGTGAAAATGTACATCGGGGCTGGTGCTGGGGCGTAGTGGGAAAAGCTGCCGCCTGTGGTGCTGGCATCTTATATGGGCACCGGTTCAAGTCCCGGCTGCTCCTCTTCCAATCTAGCTCTCTGCTATGACCTGGGAAAGCAGTGGAAGATGGCCCAAGTGCTTGGGCCCCTGAACCCATGTGGGAGACCTGGAGGAGGCTCCTAGCTCCTGGCTTTGGATCGGTGCAGCTCTGGCCATTGTGGCCAACTAGGGAGTGAACCAATGGATGGAAGACCATTGTAGCAAGACCAAGTAGCAATCTTAAAAAATTGGAATTAATTTCGCATGAAAACTACAACATATAAACACTCAGAGCAGAAGCCAAGGAATTCATCAGTAGTTCTATTCTTATAATTTAACATATGCTGACACTCAACTTTAGTCCTTAAATCAACTTACAAAAGAATACAAACGATCACAAACCACACATTTGTTCTACATATAATTCATCTTGGGCAAATACCTATCTATTAGTTCAAAATACACTTAAAATTACTTGCTCTTTAAGGTTGATAACATTCAACTTCTTATTACTGACTCAGAGCTATGGCTTATAGACATGCCTTTTCTATCATTGATAAACCCTATCTTTGACATTAGAAATTTCATTGCTCCTTTCTTCATCTCTGTCAATTTTCCTTCTTTGTTTAAAATTCAATTCTTGCCGGCGCCGCGGCTCACTAGGCTAATCCTCCGCCTAGCGGCGCCAGCACACCGGGTTCTAGTCCCGGTTGGGGCGCCGGATTCTGTCCCGGTTGCCCCTCTTCCAGGCCAGCTCTCTGCTGTGGCAAGGGAGTGCAGTGGAGGATGGCCCAGGTGCTTGGGCCCTGCACCCCATGGGAGACCAGGAAAAGCACCTGGCTCCTGGCTCCTGCCATCAGATCAGCGCGGTGCGCCGGCCGTAGCGCACTGGCCGCGGCAGCCATTGGAGGGTGAACCAACGGCAAAGGAAGACCTTTCTCTCTGTCTCTCTCTCTCACTGTCAACTCTGCCTGTCAAAAAAAAAAAATTCAATTCTTATAGCTATATAGTAGTATATAACTGAAATTTTAACCCACATTTCATAATATTAAGCATCTTTACATGCTTATCATCCATTTAGATCCCTCCTAGTGAAGTATCTACTCAAATCCTTAGATTACTTTTATATCTCTATAAATAGAGGTTATTTTAAACAATTTTTAAAATCTGTTTTCATTTTACTTGAAAGGCAGAGAGAGAGAGAAACAGAGAACATGACAGAGTGAGATCTTCCAAGTTTTTTGTGGAAATTTGAGTATACTCTGGTTAAAAGTACTGTTAAGATATATAATATGAAAGCATATTAATTTTAATGAAGTCCAATTTAAATTTTTTTAATTAATGGATTGTTCATTTTTTTTAAATTTTATTTAAGGTAAACAAATTTCACATATACAGATTTTGGAACATGGTGATACTTCCCACCATATCCTCCCTCTCATCCCCGCTCCCACCCTTCCTCCTCCTTCCTCTCCTATTCCCTCTCTTACATTTTACAATATGTACTCTCAGTTACTTTATACTCATAAACTTAACCCTACATTAAGTGCCCTATGCAAATTATTTGACATTAAATGATCAAATGTGAACCCCAAGCCCCATGAGGTGGTGGAATCTCTTGATTTGGGACCAGGTGTATATAATTAAATAACATGTTTGGAAACAAAGAGCTTATCTAAGAAGAGTTTATGTTGGATTGACAAGGGGCTTTTACTGTTTAATATTTGGCTGGGTTTCTTTATGCCTTAATAGGAATAACTCCAACACATTTCAAGAAAACATACATGTTGGCCAGCGCTGCAGCTCACATGGGAGACCAGGAGGAAGCACCTGGCTCCTGGCTTCAGATCGGCACAGGGCACTGGCCATAGCAGCCATTTGGGGGGTGAATCAATGGAAAAGGAAGACCTTTCTCTCTGTCTCTCTCTCTGTCTAATTCTGCCTGTCCAAAACAAAAAACAAAACAAAAAAAACATGCATTTCTAGATTATTCTCTAGGGGCCTAAATACTGATCAGGAGTCCAGTTTCTTGCACACTTGAAAGGACAAAGAATTGCAAAACCAGCTATGCTAATTCTAATCCTGTATAAAATTAGGAATTCAAATTCAAGTGGGTAGAAGAAACTAACAGAGAAATGAGCAATGCATATTATCAGTTTATAGAAGAAAAATATATTTATGGCCCTTAAACAAATGAAAAGATATCAATTTCACTCATATTAAGAGACACACACATTTAAGTCAACCCAAGATTAAAGGCAAAGGACCTACCATGGCCATTTTTTTAAGAAAAGAAAATTGAAGGGCTTAAATGATCTAACTTCAAGCATTAATGTAAAGCTACAATAACATAAACAGTGGGGATGTAGTTAGAAGGTAGTAAAATAGATAAACACAGAATCCATAGGACAGAATTAGATCCACACATGCACAATCATTTGATTAGACACAGATGACAAAGTAATCCAGTGGGGAAGGGGATAAACAAATGGTGCTGAACAAAAATGATGAGATGAAAATTTTCAGCACAGAAACTAAAACCATAAAGCTTATAAAATAAAACAGAATATTTTGGCAACTTTGGGGGCAGGCAAATTTTCTTATAGAAAACACAATTATCACATAAGAAGAAATATGATGAATGAAACTACAATAAAATTAAAACTTCTGTTCATTAAAATATGAAAATGAACAGACAAGTGATACAGAGACAAAATACTCATGAACATGTAAAGAGTACCTCAAAAGGTTCACGGAAAATGAAACTGAATTTTATATCAATATAAAAATGTTTATAATCCTGCATAAGAGAGCTCTGCAAAAAATTCATGGAAAATGCATACTATGAAAAAATGTGCCCGGATTTCAAATGGTTTTACAGCAAAATAAACTTAGCTTTTAATTTTGTTTTCCACAACTTTTTGAATTACCTTTGTATGTCTGAGAAAGGAAAAGTTACGCTGTATATGTAAAGAACACTTCCAATTTAATAATAAAAGAAGAAACAGCCCATCTCTTCAAATGGACAAATGAGTGTGTATATAGTCCTTAAGTACGTAGAAAGGAGCTTAATGTCACTCATCATCAGGGAAATATATAAACTGAAACCACAATATGTTAATACCATACACTTACCAAAAGTCCAAAATTGGAGAGTTACAAAAAAAAAAACCTGAGACTTTCATATCATATTGGTGTAAATTTAAAATGGTACAACCATTTTGGGAAAAGGTCTAGTAGATTCTTCTACAAGTAAGCATACACCTTAACTTATGACTCAATGATTCTACACTTAGTTACTTGCCCAAGCAAAAATGAAAGCACATATTCATAAAACGATTTGTAAAAATATTCTCAAAAACAGTCTCACTGGCAATTGTGAAAATTTGACACAGCTTAGATGCCCATGGTATATTTATACAATGACACACTCAATAATTTCATTGAAAGAGAAGAATCATTAATGAACACAACAAAATGGAGAGATATCAAAAGCTTTATATTATATAATTCCATTTATTAGGAGCTGTAGAAGAGGTAAAATAATTTTTCTTTTTTTTTTTTTTTGACAGGCAGAGTGGACAGTGAGAGAGAGAGACAGAGAAAAAGGTCTTCCTTCCGTTGGTTCACCCCCCAAATGGCCACTATGGCTGCTGTGCTGCGCCAATCCGAAGCCAGGAGCCAGGTGCTTCTCCTGGTCTCCCATGCGGGTGCAGGGCCCAAGCACTTGGGCCATCCTCCACTGCACTCCCGGGCCACAGCAGAGAGCTGGCCTGGAAGAGGGGCAACCGGAACAGAATCCGGCGCCCCAACCGGGACTAGAACCTGAGGTACCAGTGCCGCAGGCAGAGGATTAGCCAAGTGAGCCACAGCGCCGGCCAGAGGTAGAATAATTTCTGAGGACACAATCATGACAAAGTTGCCACTGTGGATGGTGGTGTAGAAACTCACTAGGAAGGGACATGAGAGAAGTTTCTGGAATGATATCATGACAGGGCTTTAGGTTATGCAGGTGTATGCATTTGTCAAAATCCAGCAAATGTACCCTTGAGATTTGTACATGTCATTTAATATGAATTTGATATCAAAAGAAAAAATACACAGCTATGGAATTTTAGCTATGGTATACATGCTGAAATATTTAAGGGAAAATACACTGTTAAGCAATCTATTTTGAAATGCATTGAAAATACATCACTGGGTGGAGAGAGGGATGTACATATGGACACATATGTGACAAAGTGTGTACAGTAAAATACTGACAGAATATCAATTATGGGTATATTATAGGTACTACGATATTTTTTCTACTTTGCTGTATATCTGAAATTTTTTAAAATAAAATGAAAGGGAGATAAAATGTTAATTGCAGAACCCAGGTGATAGAGATATGGCTTTTCAGTGTACAATTCTTTTTTCTATGTGTATAAAAATTGTCAAGTGAAATATATTTTTAATCTATACTTAGAAACTTACTTTCACAAGGCCAGAAAAAATACCAGTTTGTCAGTATACTCATTTAGCAAGGCTTTAGAGGAAACAAGCACACTCTTACATTGCTGGAGAGAATGTAAAATGGTACAAATGCAGAAGAATCTGACAATATCTAGAGATGCATTCAGAAAATCTATTTTCGTTACTCTACTATTATACTTGCACACAGGAAGTAATATATGTGAAATACTATTCACTGTGCCACTATTTGTAATAAGAAAAATTTGGCAAAAATCCATTTTAGCAACTACCAACTCACAGAATGAACTATAGTGTAGCCATGCAATTCAATACCAGGCAGGTTTTTTCTTTTGTTGTTAAATTAAGATCTCAGGGTGGGTATCATAGTGCAGCAGGTTAAGCCACCACCTTGGATACCTACATCCCATATCAGGGTGCCTGGAACTGAGTCCTGCTTCAGCTTCTGATACAGCTTCCTGCTAATGTGCAACTCTGGGAAGCAATAGACAATGACCCGAATACTTGGGTCCTGCCAACCATGTGAGAGATTCAGATGCAGCTCCTTGCTCTTGGCTTGGACCCGGTTTAGCCTTGGCTGTTGTGGGCATTTGGGGAGTGAATCAGTGGATGGGCAGTCTCTCTCTGTCCATCTGTCTTTGTTTCTCTCTCAGTCTCTCTAACTTTCAAACAGATAAAAATAAATAACTTAAAAATTAAAAAAAATCAGGATTTCTATGCACTGGCATTGAGTGATCTCTAGGATATAAAATTAAGCAAAATAAGCAAAAGGCAACAAATCAAAAGATAATACACTACCTTTTAAGAAATGGATAAAATAAAAATATTTTCTGTATTTCTAGTATTTTTATGGAGGGACACTGGAAAGATAATAAACTAAAATGTAAATACATATTGGGGTAGAGAGGAACAGAATGGATGGAGACAGGGTAGAAGGAAGACTTCTCAGTGTTAGTTCTATGCATAAATATTTGTATTATTTATTTAGTGAAATGAAAGACAACAATTAACAAGGATTAAAAAAAAAGTGTAGCAGTGACAGAGGGGCAAGATGAGTTTTCCAGTTGATTGTCACTTATGAATGATTCCCACAGATATCACTTTCTATTAAAGTTGAAAGCAAATCAAGAAGTAACAACAATCTCCATACCTTTTGGTCCAGGTAGCCCATCCAAGCCAGTGCGTCCTGGAGGACCTGGGGGTCCTGGAAAACCACGATCACCTTTTGGACCAAGTGTTCCTTTGAAACCTGGGAGTCCTGGTGGCCCGGGTGGTCCAGGTAATGCAAACCCTGGCTCTCCCTTGAGGATATACAAGACAAAAAATACAAAAACTCACATGAATTTCCTGGTGCTTATAGTTTAAGATAGAGAATTTTAAGACGAAATACAAGGTAATACTCTTTTACATGGGGGTAGGCCGGAATAATTAAGTGAAAATCAGCTGGACTTTTGGAGAGAAAATATCTGGAAGGATGGAAAATAGGTTTTAGTAAAACTAAATGAATTGGATTGTTTTCAGGATAAGAAAAAGATGAGAGAGTGTGAGACTGAAGAATAGTCAATAGTCTACCCAAGCAAAAAATGTGATTATAGAAAAAATAATTATTTTTTATGTTCATTTGTTTCATTTTATTTGAAAGGGAGGGAGGGAAGGAAGGGGGTGAGGATAGTTTTCATATGTTAGTTCATCCCTCAAATACCCACAAAAGCTGAAGCTAGGATTGCCTGAAACTTAATCCAGGTCTCCCATACAGGGGACAGGGACCCAAGCACTTGAGCCATCACTTGCTGCCTCCCAGGGTGTGCATAAGGAGGAAGCTGGAATTGAGAGGAAGCACAGTCCAAATATGAACCCAGGAACTCTGATATGGAATGCGGAGTGTCATACACGGTGTCTTCACCACTGCATCAAATGCTTGTCCCCAAATACTTATTAGACTGAGTATGATAATAGCATTGTGATTTTGGTATAAAATTTCCATTTACTTAGAGATGAATGCTGAAGCATTTATAGGTGAAATGGCCTGATTTGGAGATTTGGGTTAAAGTACTCAAGGACAGAAAAAAGGAACAGAGGGAGCGCATGTCATAAAATCTTAATAACTTTGAAAATGTATGATGGACATATGAAAGCTTTTTATATTATTCTTTTTACTTTTGCTTTCATGTGAAAATATTCATACGGACCAGCATTGTGGCCCAGCAGGTTAAGTCACTGCTCATGACACTGAAATCCCATATTGGAACCCCAGATGCTCTGCTTCAGATCCAGCTCCCTGCTAATGTGACTTGGAAAGCAGTGGATGATTCCCTCAAGAACCTGGGCCCCTGACACCCATGTGGAAGATCTGTATGGAGTTTCAGGCTCTTGGCTTCAGCCTGGCCCAGTTCCAGCTGTTGTGGCCATTTAGAGAGTGAACCAGCAGATGGAAGACCTCTCTCTCTCCCTCTCTCTCTGATACTCTCCCTTTGAAATAAATACATCTTAAAAAAAACACACAATAAAATGATAATAATCACAATCAATCAATAGAAAAATGGTCTTCTTATGAGAGCTAGGGTCATTGTCAACTGTTCTCATGGAAACAAAAGTAATAATGATGAAACACAGGAACTTTAATTAAGCACAGAGAAAATACAAGAACAGTTAGGATAATTATCTACAATTGCAGTTTGCTAAAGATTGACTGAGGAAAGTTTGAGATTAGATAAGATATAATAAAAGGGATGGAAAATCACTCCAATACAGTTTTATTTATCACTAAGTCAATAGTAGTAATTTGCATTATGTATATATGATGGTCCCGAGACAGAGGACCGCCGTATAGGAGAGACTTCACATGATATTAAACACCATTTCAACAAATCGTCACATAGCCATGGCCAGAGCTGAAATGGGATGATGGGGCTATAGAGAGGCACAGAAGGAGCTGATCACTGTATTCACTCAACTTATTGGCCATTCCAAAGTGATTCATAAACTTGTTTTGCTCCAAATATGACTTCTTGGACTATTAAAGATGGCTTGAGGTTAAACATTTTTAAGTGAAAATATAACAAGCCAAGTTTTACTTATATAGTAAAGGCTTGGGACAATGTCTAAATCAGAGAGATAGGAAGGTAGGGGAGATAGGAAAATGAGAAGGACTGAATTAAAATATCCCAGACCTTTGGTCCTGGAAAGCCTGGTGGTCCAGGAGGGCCTTCCAGACCAGCTCTTCCAGGTGTCCCAGGTGCTCCAGGAGGTCCTGGAATTCCAGGAAAACCTGTAAAATGATAAGTGATTTTTCATCCCCAAAGAGAAGACACTTTACAAAAGATATTCAAATTTGCAATCCCATATTTTAACCTTATCAAATGAGGCTTAGCGACTATAGTAGATATTAAAAGGACAGTGACACTCTATATGACTACTTAAGATCAAGCCTAACAGATACCTCATAATGCCTCTCAATCATCTTATGACCCTATTATTTTCAGGGTTAATTAGTGTAGAATATATGTTCTTCTGAAGAAAACCAAGAACTACTACATATTAAGATTGAACTAAACCTAAGGAATGAATCCCACACACAAAACACAGAGCTTTTCTACTGATTATATCTATAGCATGGTAAAGAGCCTGCCATATAATTCTAGAAATGAGTTTAAAACAATTGCAGATATTATAACATATGCACACACAATTAAATCTGACACTTATGAAAGCAGTTGAAATAAATGAGTATGGACATGTTTAGGAATGGTCTTCAGCTGAATGTACACTCTTGCCATTCATGTGAATACATTCTGGAGGAATAAAACAGAACTAAAGCAACAGCCTTACAAAATTGCAATAAATTAAGAAATACTTTTTAAAACAAAACATTGCTTGGATACATGTGAAAAATAAATCTGTTTTCTTTTTATTGTAATCCATTAGTTTAATAAATTCCTGTTGAGTCCTTAATATGTGCCCTGTTTTTAGCAATAAAATACAATGGTGAACATAAAAGACAGTAATTTTTGCGATTTTTTCTTAGCTTATATATTATTTTTGGTTATGTATGATTTATAATATTTTCTTATCTGGACTGTTTAAGATACAATGAAATTACAGTATATACATACTGTGACTTTTCATTTCTATTATTCACTGCACACAGGAAAAAGGTAAAATTAATGAATTTTATTTGTGGAATGAATGCATCAAAGAATAATATCAGCCTATATTTCATGTTATCCAGTCCAACATACCTTTGGGACCAGGTGGTCCAGGAAGCCCAATTCCAGGAATACCTGGTTCTCCTTTGCTACCAGGTATTCCTGGTAAGCCTGGTTGGCCTGGGAGTCCAGGGTCACCTAAGGAGAAATAGTAGGATTTTGAAAGGGAAGTATGCAAAGAAAGAAGCCAATAAGTATTGAAGATGTTTTGAAATAAATTGCTTACATACCTGGAAGACCTACTTCCCCATCCCTGCCTGGGACACCAGGCAGGCCAGGCTTCCCTGGCTGGGTTATGGTTTGACCTGGCTCACCTTTAGGACCTGAGAATAAGATTGAATCCATAGTGAATGAGAAGTGTTTGCTGGACTAAAGATTTCTTTTAATTAAAACCAAAAAAAGGAAATAATTAGCAATCTTTTAAACATGAAAACCAATAAAATCTACAATAATCCCACATTATATATTCAAGGAAGATATTAAACAAAAGGATAAAATTTCAAAGAGAAAAAATAGATGACAGCTTTAAGAGTTTCTATTATTGGAGATGTATGATGGTTAATCTTATGTGTCAACTTGACTGGATTAAGGAATGCCCCAGATATCTGGTAAAGTGTTCAATCTGGATTTTTGTCTGTGAGGGTGTTTCTGGAAGAGAATGGCATTTGAATCAGTGGACTGAGGAAGGAAGATCCACCCTCACCCAAAGTGGGCAGGTACCATCCAATCAGCTGAGAGTGTAGATAGAAGAAAAAGGCAGCAGAAAGGTGAATTCACTCTTTTCCACCTGGAGCTGGAGCACCCATCTTCTCTTGCTCTTGGATGTCAGATCTCCAGGAGCCTTTAGACTCTGGGACTTGTAACAACAGCCCCTCAGGTTCTCAGGCCTTTGGACTTGGACTGAGCCATGAAAAGACTCCTCTGGTTCTCCAGCTTGTAGATGGCCTATAGTGGGTCTTCCTAACCTCCACAATTGTATGAGTCAATTCTGCAAATAAATCCCCACCTATTTATCTATATATCTATCAGAATCTACCTATCTACCTACCCAACTACCTATACTTATTATCTATGTATCTTATTTCTTTTGTTTCTTTAGAGTGCCCTAATGTGAGATGTTATCTATAAAAATGCTTTTAAAAATATATACCAAAAGCACCTAAAAAAATCAAACTCTAGTAAACATAGGAAATACTTCTTTTTGGCTGTTGGAACTGTAAGGTTTTATATGTTTAAAGTACAACTACATCTCATTAATTGAAACAGAAGCTTGAAATGAGTTCAGGACAAAGAAGGATTTCTGAAACATGACACAAAAACACTAAGTATGAGAGAAAATATTGATGTATCTGACTACATTAAAACTGACTTCTTTTCATTAAAGGCATCATGCAGAGGGTGAAAATGATGAGAAATGGTAGGTAAAGACTTCTTGCAAAATCCAAGTATATAGCTAACAAAGAACTACTACACAGACCATATAAAGCACTTACCCTATTGCTCAAAAACACTAATGCTAAATTCATACCCTAGTCTAGAGATTGGAAAACTTTTTCAACAAAGAGCAAGAGAGTAAACACTTTAGGCTTTGTAAACCTTATGGTCTCTGTGGTGATCGCAACTGTTACTATAACGCAAAAGTAACCAGAGACAATGGTGAATGGGCATGGATGTACGCAAATAAAACTTCAAAAATTATTATTTGAGAGTCAGAGAGACTCAGCCAGAGAGAGGGAGAATCCGTCATCAGATGGCTATCTCCCCAAGTGCCTGCAACAGCTCCAGTCATGGCTGAGGCTGAAGCTGGGAGCCAGGAACCCAATTCAAGTCTCTCTCGTGGGCAGTAGGAACCCAATTACTTGAGTTATAACCACTGCGTCCCAGGGACAACATTAGCAGGAGGCTGGATTCAGGAGTGGAGCCAGGTATTGAACCCAAGTACTCCAATATGAGACATGGGTTCCTTAACCAGCATCTTAACTGTCTGGCCAATCTCTCACTCCCAAATAAAATTTTTATTTATAACAACAGGTGGTGGGCAAGTATGATGACCCTAAACTACAGCTTAGAAATTGTACCTATGAAATCTGTTCTCTTTATAGTAATTTTTTTAAAAAATAAAGAATAAACACTGTAAAAACAGAATAGATTCTAAGGCACAACTGAGATCATACTGAAAATCAAGTTCTGATAAATAATTTTACTTTAACAGAAAAAAAAACACAAGTAGTGTACCATATTTGGTTCATGTATCGAAGCTTGCCAATCCCTGCCATAGAAAAGTATAAACATATGAACACCAGAGTACATATATGAACATATGTACATAGAAGCATTATTCATAACAGGCCTAAAGCTGTAAGTAACTCAATTGTCTGTTAACAAAAAGAATAATTACTTGTGATACACATATACACACATACACACAGGATTACTATACAGCAGTGAAAATTAATGCACTATAGTTACACAGTTGACATCAAGAATACTTTAGGATTCCATTAATATGAAGTTCAAAATGAAGCAAAATTAAAGTACATTATTTAGGAATGCATATATAGGTGATAATAGCAGGAAAAAGGAAGAAAATTATGCAAAAGGACTATCATTATATTTAGAGAGGATGAAGGGGACTGTGATGAGAAGAAGACAAGGAAAGGCGGGTCGGGGTTTCTAGGATGCTGGCAATGTTCTGTTTATTGATGTGCAAGGTAGTTACTTGTGTGTTTGCATTATAATTATTTGTTAACCTTGTATTATGCATTATGTGCTTAAAAAGAACAAAAATAAGGGGCCAGCACTGTGGCACAGTGGTTTAAAGCCCTGGCCTGAAGTGCAGGCCTCCCATATGGGTGCCTGTTCTAGTCCTGGCTGCTCCTCTTCCAATCTAGCTCTCTGCTAAGGCCTGGGAAAGCAGTGGAAGATGGCCCAAGTCCTTGGACCCCTGCATCCACATGGGAGACCCGGAAGAAGCTCCTGGCTCCTGGCTTTGGATCGGCAGCTCTGGCTGTTGCAGCCATCTGGGGAGTGAACCATCGGATGGAAGACTTCTCTCTCTGTCTGTACCTTTCTCTGTAACTCTGCCTTTCAAATAAATAAAATAAATTTTAAAAAAGAACAAAAATAACAATAATGAAGGCAGAAAAAATGTAGAGAATTGCTCCTTTAAAAACATATATTGTATTCCCTTTCTCAGAGGCTATGAAGAGCCCAAGTATCCAGAGAAACACATTTCTCATGAAACAAAGTCAAGAGTAACCAAATGATAATGTATTTCTCCTTTTAAGCAACATATTTAAGACAAAACAAACAACCACAGTAAACTTACCTGGTATTCCTGGCTGGCCTGGGTTTCCTGCCACACCTTGTATGCCTTTTTCACCTGTTGGGCCTGGAGGGCCAAAACCAGCAGGGCCCATGGGCCCCACATTTCCTGGTAGACCTGGCAAACCTGGGTTCCCAGGAGGACCTCTTTCACCCTTAAAAGCAAGTCCACCCTGTGAAGGGAAAAGGTTAGTACAGAAAACACATAGATATAACTGGTATCTGTGGGTTGGTATTACTCAATACAACTATGGAAATGATATAGTCATAAACCTTCTTTAAAGATGTTAGGAGATGGTATGTGCAATCCCTCTATTTAGTCACTCATTCTCACAGTAAATATTTTTGAACTTCTATTACGTGTCAAGTGCTGGTAATACAGTAGAGAATAAAAATAGATAAAAATCTCTGGTGTCCCAAATCTTGTATTCTAGTCTAAGTCAGGAAGGCCAGCGTCTAACTAATTTATAAACTATCTCTTCCTAACTAAACATCCTGTGCTGTGGATTATGTACAAAATGAGACTCTGAATTTATTTTCAATCTTTTGGCTCTGTAGCACATTTAACTTGACCATGTTAAGATAAATCTCTAAGCTTAACATATAAAACAAGATAGTTTTCTGGTTCTCAGGTCTAAATAAACTCAGACAAGGATATGTGGGCTATGAGAGGAGCAATCTCACACTGACTCAAGCATCTTAACCTCCTGCTCACTTATTCACAGCCAATAATACTCAACATAATAGGTTAAGAAGTTTATAAAACTGACATAAGCTACTAGTGAGGAAATCCTACATATGAACAACGTACCATAACTATAGAAAATCACATTTTTTAAGCATTGGCTGAGTGTTCATCTCAGCACCAAATCCACTCCTTGTACAGAATTAGGAAATATTTCTAAGTGACAATTTGATACAACAACCAAGACTATCAAATTCACTCACAGGCTCTCCTTTGGGGCCAGGAGGACCTGGTAACCCATCTTGTCCGGGGGTGCCAGGTAAACCAGGAAGCCCTGGAGCTCCAGGGGAACCCAACTCTCCTTTGTCACCCTTCATTCCTGGAAAAGTGAGGATGTCACCAGGTTCACCTTTAGATCCAGGAAAGCCTGGAGCACCTGGAGCTCCTGGTATGCCCTAAAGGAAAGGCGGGGGGGGGGGGGGGGGGGAGGAAGAAGAGAAAAAGAAAGTTGTTTTTTCTCTAATAATTTATTCTCTCCAGTTTCCCTCATCAACCCACCCAATAACAGTTGGTGTACAAAGCACTGAATCAAGGGCTGGCACTGTGATGTATTAGGCTAAGCCTCTGCCTGGCATCCTACGTGCGCACTGGTCATGTCCTGCCTGTTCCACTTCTGATCCAGCTCTCTGCTATGGCCTGAGTAAGCAGTAGAAGATGGCCCAAGTGCTTGGGCCCTGGCACGCACATAGGACACCTAGAAGAAGCTCCTGGCTCTTGGCTTTAGATTGGCCTGATTCTGGCTATTGTGGCCATTTGGGGAGTGAACCAGTGGATAGAAGACCTTTCTTTCCGTCTTTCCCTCTGTCTGTAGCTTTACCTTTCAAATAAATAAATAAATAAAATCTTTAAAAAATCATTGAATCAAGTGAGGCATGTGAGTCAGGAAGAGTCAAGGAATCAAATAAAAATCACAATTGAATAGAAAAATATATACAGAGAAAGATATGTATCATCTATCAGTCTATCTCCCACCCTCCATAAGTGAAAATCTAAACGCAAATAATTTTCTTCTGCTTCTTTTTATTCTCTAATATGTTGAAAACTTACTGGTAATCCTTTGGGTCCAGTTGCACCAGCATGTCCTTTATCACCTTTCTGTCCTGGGAAACCAGGAGATCCTAACACACACACAAAACAATGTGAGCATTGACCCTGAAACCCTGACAAGGTTCATACTGATACCAGCAAGTCAGGGAGGCAAGTTTTAAAACAAGAACACCATTCAATCCTACTTATGTCACATTTTAATTTCCTTCCTATATGTTTTCAAGATGAGTAAATCATCCTTTATTTTAAATAAATGTAACAGTTTCTGTTAAATTTAATATTGTATCTTTAGGTGTTTCCAACTCTGAATCAGCATTTTTCAGAGCTTACAGTCATCAAATATGTAGAGGTTCCTAAAAGTACTGACAGGGGATATGACTTTGTTTTTACTCTATATATGTTTATTCTGACTTGCGTGATTTTCCTAGATCTTCACCAGTACTCCCTTTTGGTTTTCATCTCCTAAAATTTGGCTTATTAGAAAAGTATGGTGCACCAAGCTAAAAAAGTGTGTTCTCCAAGTGGACCGCTATATGAGCTACATCATCATCAAGATGTTCTACAAGGAAATGCTACTTGTTGGGCCCCCCAGTCTGTATCAACTTAATCAGAAACTTTGAGGGTGAGGCCCAGCAATCTCGATTTTAATAAGCACTCCATGTGACTGAGAAGCATTAGACTAGACTAGAGGTATGAGGCTAGATTATTATCACTTAGAGGCAGTGATCAAACTTGCTGAACGTGTTTCCAAGGCCAAATAAATTGCTGTTCATAAAAATACCCCACACTAAATAGAAAGGTAACAGATATGGTATCTATTCTCAGCCCTGACTCAAACATCACATATGACTTTAAAAGAACATAATATTGGGATATCCCCAAAGGCAGCTGACTAAAGCAGTTTTGAGTCTGATATCAAATACTGTTTTAATTGGAAATAGGGAGGAAGGAGTTTTATATAGAGAGTCATTGGCAGTTGGTTGTGAAACTTGAACAGAAGTGCGGTTCCTCAATGACAACAAGTGATACCTCCCCCAGTGATTAGAAACTGCCGCTGGAAACTACATTCAAGCCATAGTCACTTTGAACTGTCTTCCAGTTTTCCAGAAGAAGGAAGTTTCACTCTCTATTAGCTACCTCCCTAAATGGAAAATAGGGAGGATAAATTTTCCTGGAATATTATCAAAATGCTTCAATAGAAAATATTGGTAGTTTCAGGTATTAGAAACAAGAGCGTATCTTATCCTGTAGAAGATAGAGGCACTTCATATTTCATTACTTATAGATATAAGTGACTAGCTATAAAATGAAAAAATGGTAACATTCTAAAGCCATGAGCTCACTAAAGTCTAGCTGAGAAATACTTTTAAAGATTGACCTGAAATAGAATGTTTTACCTGGAGGACCTGGGAGACCTGGTAAACCAGGTTGACCTGGAGGCCCTGAAATACCAGTTCCAATACAGTTGAAGCAGGTATCTCCTTTTTCACCTATTTGAAATTATAAGAAAAATGTTACTGGAAGGATTATACATAAGTTCTTTAGTTATCTTTTAAGTTAGTGCAAAAAGATAGCATTCCCACCTAACAGAGCAGTTAGAGAAGCCTATATTTAGAATCAATTCATTTGACAAATATTTATAGAGTGCATACTGTTCCAAAATCTGTTCCAGGTGTTTGTGATACATTGTTAAACAAAACAGACAAAAAAATGTACCTTCTTAGAGCTCACATTCTACCAGTGGAAAGGAATAATAAACAATGAAGGCAATACATTATTAAATTATACATGAGCTATTTTAATATAATATTTGAAATACTATTTTATATATTAAGAGATGTTATGTTTATAGGAAAAAGAGAGCTGATATGTCAGTGATGGGAGACAGATTGCAAATTTCTGTAGGGTTGTCAGGAAAGATCTTAAAGATGATACATGGTGGAAAAATCTTCAAGGACATAGGACACGTACAAGAATCAGCAAGAGATCAGGTTATAGGACTAGAGTGAAAAAGAGGAAATAGGTCAGAGTTAGCATCCCATGTGGGAGCCAGTTGAGTCCTGGCTGCTCCACTTCCGATACAACTCTGCTATGGCCTGGAAAGCAGTGGAATATGGCCCAAGTGCTTGGGCCCCTGCACCCATGTGGGAGACCTGGAAGAAGCTCCTGGCTCCTGGCTTCGGATCAGCACAGCTCCGGCCATTTTGGTCACTTGGGTAGTGAACCAGCGGATGGAAGACCTGTCTCTCTCTCTGTTTTTCTGCCTCTCCCTCTCTTTCTGTATAACTCTAACTTTAAATAAATAAATCTTTAAAAAATAGAAATAAAAAACAAGTTAGAATGAAGGAAGATACATGTAATAAATATATCTAGCAATTGGAAGAGGAGCAGCTGGGTCTTGAACTGGCGCCCATATGGGAAACTGGCGCTTCAGGCCAGGGCTTTAACCCACTGCACCATAGCGCCGGCCCCTTAAGTAACTTTGTAAAAGGGCTTTGTGATTTCTAGGAAAAAAAATCTACATCTACCCTATAACTCTGCAACTCCATTCCCAGAATAGCCTCAACAGAATTAAGGGCTATGTCCCACAAAACACGTGTACAGGAGTATGCATGACAGCTTTTTTATAACAGTCCAAGAACAAATTTCCAACAATAGGATGGATATTGAGGTAAATCTGTACAATGGAATACTGAAGGGCAGTGAAAAACTACTACTACAAACTAAAATGGGGATGTATCTCACAAATACAATGTTTAGCCAAAGAAATCAGGTACAAAAGAGTTTATACAGTATGATTTCATTTATAAAAGGTCAGGGTTCAAGATTAGGCAAACTAATGTATGAGAAAGCATAAAATCATAGTTACTTTTAGGGATGCTGACTAGGGGGCACAGGAGTCTTCAAGGTCCTGTGTCGCTCCCCCATTTCGTGGAGGAACGACACAGGACCCTGCGCTGTTCTTTTGTCTGCTCAGCCCTTCCCAGGTTTGCTGCTGGTTCTTCCCAGGTGGGCTGGCAACCCCTCCACCTCCGTGGAGGGGCGGTTCCCCCTGCCACTTTCCCCACTCCGCGGGGGAGCAGCACACCGCTGGCTGGCTCTCTCGGGGGCTGCTCAGATGTTATCCGGATGTTCCTGGTGCATGTTGTCTCTCTCCTCCTTTATAGTCCTCTTCCACCAATCCCAACTCTGCTACCCACATGCCGAGCACGCTGCTCTCCTCCAATCAGGAGCAGGATCAGCTCCTGCAGCTTATCAGTCAAGTTGGCAAGAGGCAGCTGTGTAGAAGCTGTTTACACCTCTCCCAGCGCCATATTGTGGGAGAGCAGATGCATAGAATAAGTCTTAATTCCAGTAACTTAGTCTAGTCCGAGTTGCTCCCCACAGTCCTGGATGGTACTTTGGTTTAGATGGAAGACATGTGGAATCAATACACATACACACATACATACATGCATGTAGCAACCAGGGCATTATGAAGAAAACAGAAAACATGTACAAAGTCCAAATGAAGAATGCTTAAAGAGGGGTCTGCACTATGGCATACTGGGTTAAGCCTCTGCCTGTAGTGCTGGCATCCTATATGGGCAACGGTTTGAGTCCTGGCAGCACCACTTCTGATCCAACTCCCTACTAATACTCCTCAAGAAAGCAGCAGAAGATGGCCCAAGCGCTTGGAGCCCTGTACCCACATGGGAGACCCAGAAGAAGTTCCTGGCTCCTGGCTTTGGATTGGCCCAGCTTCAGCCATTGCGGCCATTTGGGGAGTGAATCAATGAATGGAAGATCTCTGTCTCTCCCTCCCTCTTAAATAAATAAATAATTTTTTTTTAAAAAAAGTGAATGCTTAAAGAAAGGGCAGGTTGAAAAAAAAATGACTGGGATGACATTTCAATTAGCAGGGTATAGGTTAGCAATGAATTTGACCAGCATCTACAGAGTACTAGGCAGCAAACAGGAAATCCTGAATGGACTATGTTTAAGGAAAAAAATGGGAGTATATACAGATATCAAGTAGAAAATTCTTGAGGAGTTTTGCTACAAATGGGAGCAGAAGAATAGAGTGGTAAATGACAGTGGAAGTGGGAACATCATGTTATTTTTTTACGAGGGTGAAAAAAACCATATTTGTATGAGGGGTCTTCAGAAAGTTTACTAAAAACTGGGAGTGGATTCCAAAATGTTTCTGCACCAAAAAAACTTATCTTTTAATTCTATTTTCTACAAAAATTTTAAATTACCCATATATGCTGCTGAAAATGATCCCACAGAGAGGGAAGAATTGATATTGTGAGAGAGGCAAGAATTTCTAGAGAACAAAATCCTCCAGGAAACAAGACTGAATGGAATCTACAGCACAAATAGAAGAACTGGATTTAGACAGGGAGACTACCAGGGATAAGCAAGAAGGCTGAACATGGGAACAGATGCAAGCAGAAGTGTAAACATAGCGGCAATCTGTGATCCTTCTATTATTATTACTTTAGTTGCTCAGTAAAGGTAGAAGCCAGGTATGAATCTTAAAATGAAACTAGGAAAGGAGGTAGTTAAAAGTGTGAACAGAGAAGAGAACAGGCAGACTCATAAGAGATGGAAATTTGGCAATTGTAGGGTTATGCTTTGTTCCAATGAATACAATGAAATGAGAGAAGGGCAACTAATGTAGGAACATATGACTGGGATTACAATGACTGATCACAGAATATAATCAAGATTAAAAGGAAAAATAGGACACTAAAAAGTTGAGGAATAGTCAAAGTTGGTAAGTCTTAGTTGTGTTAGAAGAAATGTTAGACACTCTGACCTCAGAATCAGCCCTTAAAGCTTCCTCGTCTGGCTGAAAAGCCCATAAGAGCATTTCAGGCATGGAAAGCCAAGACACTGTGGCAAAAAAATGTTCTACATGAAGGATCTCTGTGGGTTAGATCCCAGCAGAAAGAAGTGGCCATCAAAGAAGGATGTACTTTTCTCTAAAGGGAGGAGAGAACTTCCACTTTGCTTATGGCCTTGTCCAAATACTGATGGAGTTTGTGGGTTCAAAAGGCTTCCATAGCCTAGGCAGTTCATATCAGGAACCTAGGGTGAGCCCTGACATCATACATAAAAGTGTTAATTGTTAAATTAACAACAGGAGTCACTGTGCACTAACTTCCCATGCAGGACCTCTGTCAAGGAGTTGCATTATGAGAGTTAACTGTGATATTTGTTCTCAAACAGTTTTTGTGTGTGTGTGTGTGTGAATGTTTGTACAATTGTTGAAATCTTTATTCAGTATGGTGTTGGTTTTCTGTGTACAAAGTTAATTGAAAATGAATCTTAATGGAAAATGCGATTGGAAAGGGGAGAGGGAGGAAGAGGAGGGGTGGGAATGTGGGTGGGAGGGCAAGTATGGTGAGAAGAATCACTATATTCCTAAAGTTGTACTTATGAAGTTTGCATTCCTTAAGAATAAATAAATTAATTAAAAAAGAAGAAATGTTAGAGTCATGTTATAAAAGAGGCAGCAAGTGAAAAGATAGGAGAGTGATTACAAAAATGGGATCTGTGACATCAAGATTTTGTATTTACTGTTGGTAATGAGACAATCTTGGGGTATGACCAGGGGAGTGGGTAGCTGAAGTAGGATGGGGGATATAGGAGAGTTGCCAGTTGATTTGAAATAATGAAGGACTGAATATGTTTAAGGATCCAACCTTTCACTCCTTGTTCTCCTTGGAGTCCTTTATCACCTGGTGATCCCGGAGGGCCTGGAGGACCTGCTTCACATATCTCGTCACCTGGGATAAAATACAGATGAGATAACAAATTAATTCTTGTGAAATACCCAGAAGACTAAGCAAAAAGGAAGCCTGTCAGGATGGGGAAAAGGACCCATTTTCAGTTACTTCTCTGCAGAAATAAAACTACCTACAAGCAAAAATATACACATCGTCGATAATAAACACTATTCAATGAACAAATTCAAACATAAAAGAATCACCAAAACCTAAAAGTAGAGGCAGAAGAATTTCTTAAAAATCAGAAAGAACGATGCCAATCTTCAGCTAGATTAATTTATACATTAAATATACAAAACAACAGAACCTAAGAAGAGAAAAATACAGCTTACTAGGAGGTATGTGAGGGCCAGGAGGGCCAGGAGGCCCTGGAAGCCCAGGAGGCCCAGGCTGTCCATCAAGCCCAGGAGATCCAGGAATGGAAATTCCAGGTGGACCTTCATCACCTTTCTGGCCCCTTTCTCCAGGAAATCCAGGGGGTCCAGGAGGACCCACAATTGCAGTTCCTAAGATAAGAAAAAACATCCATTAAAATGATCAAAACTATATTTTAGAGATAACTTTGGCTGTCAATGAAATATTAAATGATAAGATCTTTTATTAACTTATAATGTTGTTCCATAAGACAGATTTTCATTACTGCAATAAAATATCTGAGACAAACCAGTTATGAAGGAAACAGAGCTTCATTTAGTCAACAGTTTTTGGAGGTTCAAGGCCAAGATCAGGCTGTCCTATTGGTTGGGCATCTGGTGAGTTTAAGCAGAGGAAGGATCACACAGGAAGCCAAGAAGCAAACAGAATACCGGAGTCTTACTCAGGCTTGTATAAACACCCCTCTTTCTACTCACCCTAATTGAATTAAACTTCCACCCTTTTAGTAACCACTAATTCACGACTTTGGAGCTTTTTTTTTTTTTTTTTTTTTTTTAGCTTAACTGTCTACATAAGTTTGCCTGCTGAATCATGTTCAAACCACAGTAATGGATTATATTCTAATTTTTTCTATGATATTCAATATGTGGGAAAAGGATGAGAACTTTCAAATAATATTAAGTAACAGTGTGAGTGAAAGCACCAGAAATTTAGCTTTATTACTTTTGGAAATTACTAATAATGTTCTAGATACCCTTGACACTATGATTTCTTCATCTCAGAAATACCAAAACTCATTAGCAAAAGAGGCATTTCAAAATTTCCATGTAAGCATGGCTGTATTACCACATATTCTTCTGTTTCATTGTTTAATCCATATCATTAACTTATTTTTTTGGTTAAAAGAAGTTTATAAGCCTTTCAAAAACTGGTAAGGAAAATAAACCCATTTTAGCTCTTTTTAAAAATCTTCATGGGACCAGCACAGTGGCATGGCGGGTAAAGCTGTTGCCTGCAGTGCCAGCATCCCATATGGGTGCCTGTTCAAGTCCCGGCTGCTACACTTCCCATGGAGCTCTCCTGCTGTGGCCTGGGAAAGCAGTAGAAGATGGCACAAGTCCTTGGGCCCCTGCATCTGCGTGGGAGACCTGGAAAAAGCTCCTGGCTCCTGGCTTCTTATCAGTGCAGCTCTGGCCATGTGGCTATTTGGGGAGTGAACTAGCAGATAGAAAACTTCTCTGTCTCTCTGCCTCTGTCTCCCTGTAACCCTGCTTTTTGAATAAATAAATGTCTTTAAAAAAAGATCACTTAAAAAAATCTTCACTATACTTACAAATAATTTATAATATTGATTTCTCACACGAGTAATAATTAAGCATATCCCCTGTGTACTCAATAATTTCATATTGTTTAATAATATTTTAAAAATTCTGCAAAGAGGAGTTACATATCTTTTGATGAGTTTATCTTTGGGTTTGCATGTTTTGTTACTATTGTGGATATATCTGTATTTATTGAACTTGATCTCTTTTACTTTGTTAATAAATTATAACAATGTTGAACTATCTTTATAATCTCAGACTAAATTTTACTTGGTCATAATTGTACTCTTTAATATATGTCTGAATTGATTTGATAATCTTTCTAAAAATTATTTATTTATTTAGTTGAGAAGCAGAGATACACACAGAGAGAGCTCTCATCTTTTGATTCACTCCCCAAATGAACTTTTTAAAATTTATATAAAGGGAACAGTTTTCATATATTTAACATATACAGGTTTTTTAAAATTTTTTTATTATTTATTTGAAAGTCAGAATTACAGAGAAATGGAGAGGCAGAGAGAGAGAGAGAGAGAGGTCTTCCATTCGCTGGTTCACTCCCCAGTTGGCTGCAATGGCCGGAGCTACGCTGATCCGAAGCCAAGAGCCAGGAGCTTCCATTGGGTTTTCCACATGAGTGCAGGGGCCCAAGGACTTGGGCCATCTTCCATTGCTTTCCCAGGGCAAAGCAGAGAGCTGGATTGGAAGTGGAGCAGCCAGGACTTGAACTGGTGCCCATATGGGATGCCAGCACTTCAGGTGGCAGCTTTACCTGCTATGTTACAGCACCGGCCCCTCACATATATAGTTTTAAGAGCATAATGAGAGTTCCCACCTTACCCTCAATCCCTCCTTCTCTTAACCCTCCTCTTCCTTTTTTCATTTTTCTTTTAATTTCTACAATGCTATACCTTTAATTTATTTATAATCACTTTAACTTTCCACTAAATAAAGAATTCAACAAATAGAAAGACCACTGTTCCTCAAGAGTATTGACAAAGGCTATAAACAATAATCAAATATTAAAAATGTCAATTTTGCTCATATACTTTTTATACTCTGTATATTAGTTAAACATAAATCAAGGAAAACATATTTGTCTTTTTGGGACTGGCTTATTACACTAAGCATAATGGTCTCCAGTTGTATCCATTTTATTGAAAAATACAAGATTTCATTCTTTTTTATGGCTGAGTAGTATTCCATTTGTATACATACCACAATTTATTTATCCAGTCATCTGGATTGATTCCATATCTTAGCTATTGTGAGTTAAGCTGCAATAAACATGAGGGTATAGATAACTCTTTTATATGCTCATTTCATTTCCTTTGGGTAAATTCCCAGGAGTAGCTGCTATCTTAACCACTAGGTTAAATGCCTACCCTGATTTCATAATATTTTATTTGGGTTCATTTCTCCTATGTTCATCAGTGTAATTGAAGTAGTTATTTCTGATGTTATCCCCTTTGTGGTTTGATATCAGAAGAATTAAATTGAATTTCCCTGTTTTAGAATGCTCCAAAATAGATTAAAATGTGGGAATTACCTCTTTAAAAATTTTTCATTCCTTTTAATTATTTGTTTGAAAAGCAGAGGGACATAAAGATAGTTCCCATGAGACATAGAGATAGATCTTTCATACACTGGTCCACTCCCCAAATGTATGCAACAGCCAGTGCTGGGCCAGCTGAAGTCAGCAACCCAGAACCCCACCTGGGCCTCCCTTAGGGGTGGCAGGGACCCAACCACCAGAGCCATCTCCTGTTGCCTCCCACGGTGCATATTATCAGGAAGTTGGCATTGGAAGTGAAGCCAGGAACCATACCCAGGCACTCTCATATAGGATGTAGGCACCCCTAAAATTATCTTAACTACTGTGCCAAATACCCACTGCAAGAATTATCTATTCTTTGACAACCTGGTAGAATTTATCTATAAAATTACAAAAGCACCCATAAAGCCAATGCTTTTTCATAGAAATCATCAACATTTTACAATGTTCTACTTAGGTTTTCTACTCTCTAAAGACAATTTTAGTAATTTGTTTTCTCCTTCATGCAGCATTTATTTCATCTAGAACTTTGAATATAATTTTGCAGTTTGATAGTTTTTGTTATTTGAATTTCTAGCAATAATATTCTTCTTTTTAACCAATTTGTTTGTGATGTCTTTTATCTTGATTGTACTTGCCAAGCTTCATTAATTTTAAACTCTTCTCAAAGTATCATCTTTTATTTTCCCCATTCAACTACAAATGTTTTTGTATCTAAGTTTTTTTAAATGTTTATCTTTTCACTTATACTCTGTGCTTTTTGTGTGTGTGTGTATCTTTTAAACTTGGCCCATTTACTTTTAGTATTTTTGATTTTGTGATAAAAATACTGTATTGGCTATATTCAGTGAGTTTTGATACGTGATGATTTCATTGTTGTTTAGTGTTCTGTAGTTTGCCATTTCAGCTTCTGCTACCTATTTATCTCTAGGGATATTTATAATTGTGTATCATGTTTATGCTTTTAGATGTTATTTTGTCACTTTATTTCATTGTGATCACACAGCATGGCCTGAATACAATTTTAAGTTTGTTTCCTGTCCTAGTAAATTTCTATAAACAAACCTTGTCTGTTTAAAAGAATATATATATATATATATGGATTTCAATTTCTTTTGCACTAAAATAAACATTTTAAATTATATTTTCCATAAACTTTTAAAATACTCTTGTATATTCTTTGCTGCAAAGTTTTTCTCTTTCCTATATATATACACATACACATATATACATATATATATCTGTTGATGTTGCTCAAACCATTTGTATGTTTGGTTTTTATAATTCGTAATTCTATTTTGATTACAAATGTGTATTTTCTACCTCATCAATTTCAACTAGATCAACCAGATAAACAAACAGAACAAAAACACATGCTCATTTTCTTCTATTGAGAGTGGGATAGAGGGAAAGGATCTGTAGAGTTGGAACAGAGTTAAAATGTTCAGTAAATGTCAGTGAAAAGATTTGTGTGGAATCTCCAGCTAGATGACCATGCATCAATGCTTTTGTGACATATCCTTATTTTTTTACCCATTGGATATGTTAGGGATTTACCAATTTAGTCCTTGTAGCTTATATATATATATTTACTTTACATATTCAAAGCTATTTTTAGTTGCATATTAGCACATTATCTACATTTTTAATGGAAAGGAACCATAATTTATTGAATATATAATATAATATAATTTATTGCATATATGTGTGTGCCAGGTACTGTATCTGATGCTTTTGCAAATTTTACAAAAATCCTTAGTATCAATCCATTAAAGAGAACATTTAAATAAACATTATAGATAAGAGTAGTGCTCAATTTGTGGTCAGATCATAAATACTCCACTATACTGTGTGTCTTCAAAGAGAATAATATAGAACTTAGCCTGAGACCTAAAAAGTAAAATTGCCATGAGGATTTTTAGTTGTATGTTTCTGGAATTCTAAGTAGATAGTAGTGCTTACCATTTTTATATAGGAAATCTTGCAAAACTGGACATTAGCAGGGCATCATACCCTTCACTAATAGCATAAAAAAGTGTGATGATTCTTCCATTGTATCATAGAAATGTTTGGTGTAATTTATTAATTATGAAAGGTAGAAAATGATTCTTAGGATAAAAAGGCACTATTCAAGTGGAATTTAAAAACACATATAAGTAAGGAATTGGTGATAATGGCTATAAGAGTTGGGAAGTATTTCTCAATCTTAAATGACCTGTCCCTTCTACCACCATACCCTGGAGCTAATAGATACACAAATACACAGATAAGTAAGGATGCCATAAGCACAAGGACATAAGTAAACTCTCTTTTACCTGGAGGTCCAGGAAGGCCTGGTAGACCCTGTATTCCAGGAAATCCTCGCTCTCCTTTTTCACCAGGCAAGCCAGGTAATCCAATGTTTCCTTTTTCTCCCACAATTACACCTGTCCCAGGTCTAGGAATTACCTTATTTATGAAAGGAAAATATAAAGGAATTCAAAGAGGAAAAGGCTTGTTCTCCTAAAAACAATCTAGCAATAACATGATTATAATGATATCCATTACACAAAGTGCTCAGATGTAAAATCAGCTATATTGCTACATAGATTATGAGTACCAGTCCTTATTACTCGCATCCTCCAATTGTTTAGAAAATGTCCAAAATCACTAACAATATTACTATCCCCCAATCCCCAGATTTACAAAGCTGGAAGTATTTTTGATCTTTCTTCTGCAATAATTCACATTCAATTCACTCCAATAACCTAAGTCTTAAAATTCTTTATGGAAAACATCACTCCAATTTGTCCCTTCATTCCTCTTGCCACAGCTACTATCCTAATAGTACTCTCAGAAGCACCACTGAGTTTGTCCCTTTGAATTAGAATGTATTGTTAGGATACAGTGCCTCAAAAACCAATTTTTCTGTGCTAATTAGCATGTTTAAAGACAAATTCACTCACTTCTTCTTAGTATATGTAATGCAATTTTTAATCCTGGGCTCTGGAAAGTCACTTCTCATTTCAATACCTCTCCCACTTTTTCATCTATTATTTCTAGCAACGAATTTTTATGAGAGAACTTGTACTGATAACCACTTCATATAACTTGCACATTTTGTCTGTAACTTTGCATATGCCATTTGAAACATCTGAAATGCCTTCCCCCAATTTTCTGTTTATCAAGTCACAAGTATTTTTTTCCTTTTAAAAAGAAAATTTAAAAAAAAAGGAAAACTCATTTCTTCCAGGAAATTTTTACTGGTTAAATCTAAACTGATCATTGTCTTTTGCTCTGTCTTCATTGAATACATTACTTAGTTTTTCTTGAAGAACTTCTTACCAAATAAATCAAATATTTAAAATTTACCTCATACGCCTTATTGTGTGTGTGTATGCGTGTGCATGTGCATGTGCGTGTGTGTGTGTGTGTGTGAGAGAGAGAGAGAGAGAGAGATTTACACAAAAGGAGGCCAAAAATTTTGTGGGACCTATAATTGTGATAGTGGTTGAAAAGGGAAAGTGAGTTACGGATAAGATTGCAATCTCAAAACATCCACTCCTTCTGATACTCATCAAAATTTTAGCATCTCATTGTATAAAGAAACTATTTCTTAGAGAACTGAAACTTTGATGTTAAAATGAAAGTGAATAAAAATTGTCTAAGATAGTCTCTAAGTGTATCCTCATTAGATATAGTGCATTCCTATGTATTAATATCTGAAAGTCACTACAGACAAAAACAATGTTACTAAAATGGGCATATAGAATAGGTTTTATGACATTCGTACTATTGTAGATTCAATTCAAGAGTCTTACCAAATTTCAACCAAAGAAAAATCAAGAAATCAAACAGTAGCAATGATGTTTTATTATTAACGTTGGAAATATATTTGACTTAAATGTTATTGTGAACTCAAACATGATGGACAATCCGTAAACCCAACAATGATTCTTTCATAGAGCAGTGTCCTACATATGTTATTAAGAGCCCCTAGAAAAGATACATTCAGGAATGAGTTATGAATCAGATAATTACAAGTTATGTAAATTTATTAGGACCAAATCCATCGTTCCCCTGAGCTCTGCCGGGGAAAGGAGCAATCCCCACTACCTGTTTTATAATTGAACCTTTATAAGCTACACTTGCACCACCTGCTGGTTGCTTAAGAAATATTTTGGCAATCATGCAAAACAATACAATGCCATAACTGGATATTCACTATGAGGAAGTAATACATAGTCAGAACAAATGTAAAGTTCTTGAGTTCAAAACTACTGAAGTTTTTAGATTAATGTAAAGGCTTTTGAGGCAACAGACATTGATAATAACTAAGAGCTTAGAACTATATGTATGAGGAAAGCTAGTGAATGTAAATTAAGAGGCAAAAAAGACAATGCATTACTGAATTTGATAAATGAAGACTAAAACAAATACTTACAAGTCCAGGGGGCCCAGCTGGGCCAATGTCACCTTTTTGGCCCTGTTCAATGCAATTGTAAAACAGGTTAGTAAAAATCACATGAAAACATCAATTTCCTCAAGAATATAAGAGATAAGCCTCAAAACACCCAGGAATCAATAATAATATACTTCAAATAAAAAATAGAAAGCAATGTAATGAAACAATACCGGGCAAAAATCTGGAAACAACTGCAATATCTGAGATTAACTAGCTATCTAATCATAATTAAATCAAATTTCTGGCACTTAAACAAAAATTAAGTCTTTGTGATGTAGGCAGACATATAGGATGAAGCTGATTAGATTTGTGAGCTGGAAGACCATGCCTTCACCATGCCCCTGTGTGATCTCATCCCCCTACCTGACCCCACCTGTATGCCCACCTGCCAATCAGGCTACATAACCACTCCCCTTGGAAGTGGATAAAAGGTCTGAAACACAGTGGGGCCAGCCCTCTTTTTTCCCTCCCTATCCTTGATTCCCTTGCTGCCCCGCACCTCCAGGTCACCCACTCCATGCTTTCTGGCCTGCCTACTCCTCCACGTGGCTGGCTCCTGGCTTGCTCTCCGCTCTATATGAATCCAGATTTCCCTCTCTCTTTTAGAAATGGCCCTCAATCTCCTATGCATTTCTCTCACTAAATAAAAAGCTTAAAATCTTACCATGTTGCCTGGTTTATTTGAGCCAGTATTAAGAATTCTCTGAACTCATAGCAAGAACCCACATAGCTTATTAATTTCAGGAATATTAATAAGCAAATCAGTATCATTTGGATTGTATTTCAGCAATATTTTTGCTATAACATTTGTGAGTTTTAACTCTATTTTCTAGCAAATCATATTCCAAAATGAAAATAATGAAAGGATTTTACCATTAGAATTAGTCAAAATCATTATTTGCTCTACATTTAGCCTTGTTCTTCTCATAAAACTAGTCAAAGGCATAAATCTAGCATTTTAGAAGTGATGGACTAAACTATCATCATGGACAGCTAATAAATTCAAAATTGGTCTTGTGAGTTTTCCTTTAGAAACTAATGGAAGACAAATTCACACAAATCTTTTATTCCCTGATCAGTAGCTACAATAGCATGAAGAACACAATACTCAACTGTTACTCTACTGGCCAAGATCCAAGGACAAATGTCTCTCTCATACTTCCACTCTGGTTCCAGACCTTTTCATAGAAATCTTTTATCTATATACAAATGCCTTTTAGTTTATGGTGTACTCTATCCTATAACACTACTTACTAATTGGAAACAAAAATACCATTCTCTAAGTATTTGCTACCTACACGAATTCTAATTGTGTCCTTCAGCCAAGTTAAAACTTGGACCTAATTTAGAGATAAACCACCATTAAAATGTTTGTCTTTTGCATACATCCAAGTTTGTAACACTTTTTCTTACTTGCTTGAAAAACAGTTTTATGTTTGGTTTTGATACAAAGTAATTAGAGATCAGAGGGTTTGGAGGATTGTATATTTTGCAGTCTGCTAAAAATAGGATAATTGTGTGCTTCATACATTCTTTCAAAGTCACTTTTAAAATAGGTAACTAAATAGATGATCTCAGGCTGCACTGGCTGAGAGGAAAATCTCAACAACAAAGAATTAGCCACAGACTGACAATAATTGCCTACAGAATGTTTAGAGAAGACAGTCTAAATTCATAACTATAATCCTTTCTAGTACGAGGACTTCACTAAAATAGCGCTAAATGCTCTTTCTAGAAAACACAAATTTTGCCCTTACATGCTCAAAGTAAAGGAACTTATTTTTCACAATGGGAATGCTATATTTAAACAATCCCTCATGTATTTCTACCACATGGACTGTGATTTAGAGCAATGTAAAAAAAAAAATAGAGGATGTGATATAAAAGAAAAATGATTTAGAAATTGATTTTAAAAAGGTATATTTTGAATGTAAAAGCTAGTTATTTAGAACTTTTTCATTTGTAACTAAATCTTGGGGAGAAAAGGATTATGTTGATTGAAATAAGACAAATAACTTCTGAATATTAAATTCTTACCTTTTCACCAGCCCTGCCTGGTTCACCAGGGTAACCAGGATCACCAGGCAAACCCTTTAAAACGTAAAGGAAGAGTAACATCAGCAGAAATTATGGAAGAGGACTTTCCAAAGTCTTCTCTTCCATAGAAGCAATGAGAACACATGCAAAAATGGTCAGAATCAACTTTCTAAGAAATGTGGAAATTAATTAAATCTTGCAGTAATCTATGGAATTTTGTAAAGGCCTAATCTTGGTAAGAACACAGAGCTTTGTGACATTTTTATGTATCTCTATTCCCACCGCTCCACAGTAGCTGAAACACTCAGCAGCTGGCAATCATGGCGAAAAGCAGAAGCTGACAGCAACTGGAAGGAAATGACCATGACTGGAGCTTCTTCAAATCCCCAGTCCCAGAAAATTGTCATTGTTTGATCTGTGTGATGATCACAAGAAGATCCCACGGACAGGCTACTTTTATTTGGCCTGACTTGCACACTTCCAGTGCGAACAGAGGACAGCCTGCCTCCAGGTCCTTCCCTCAGGAGTTTGTGGAAAACAATCCCATGTGGGGCCGGCACTGTGCGCAGTGGATTAAAGCCCTGGCCTGAAGTGCTGGCATCCCATATAGGTGCCAGTTCTAGTCCTGGCTGCTCCTCTTCCGATCCAGCTCTCTGCTGTGGCCTGGGAAAGCAGTGGAGGATGGCCCAAGTCCTTGGACCCCTGCACCAGGGCGGGAGACCTGGAAGAAGCTCTGGCTCCTGGCTTCGGATGGGCGCAGCTCTGGCATTTGCGGCCACCTGGGGAGTGAACCAGCAGATGGAAGACTTCTCTCTCTGTCTCTACCTCTCTCTGTAACTCTTTCAAATAAATAGAATGAATCTTAAAAAAAAAAATCTGAGGGAATCCTGACACAAAGGAGAGATTGGCGCAATGGAAGCCAGGAACTGAGGCCCTGAATTTAACTCCTGGTGTGTGGGGGTGTGTGTGTGTGCCTTTTGAAAATTAAAATTTATAAATTGATTTTTGCTACATCAAATCATCTTGAAATTAATTTGACTGATTTTAGTATTTCTAACTTCTTGTTTTTGTTACAAATTATCACTTTCCTTTGGAAAGGCATACAAATTTCATTCAATTTATTCTATTTGTCCTTAAAAATTCTTTTGATGCCTACTGGGGATACTCTTTTGAAACTGAGGCTTCTTGAGATAATGCTTCTTGATGTGTGTATTTTTATTTTCCTCTTTCTTTCTTAGTATTTAGAAGAATTACTTGTCAAAACTTTTACTTATGAAACTTTCGTTCACATAAAAAATTGCAAATGAATGTTTATAGTTTTTTTTTTTTTTGACAGGCAGAGTGGACAGTGAGAGAGAGAGACAGAGAGAAAGGTCTTCCTTTTCCACTGGTTCACTCTCCAATGGCCACTGTGGCTGGCGCACTGCGGCTGGTGCACTGCACTGATCCGAAGCTAGGAGCCAGGTGCTTCTCCTGGTCTCCAATGTGGGTTCAGGCCCAAGCACTTGGGCCATCCTCCACTGCACTCCCAGGCCACAGCAGAGAGCTGGACAGGAAGAAGAGTGACCGGGACAGAATCCGGCATCCCAACCGGGACTAGAACCTGGGGTGCTGGTGCTGCAGGTGGAAGATTAGCCTATTGAGCCGTGGCGCCGGCCTATAGGAGTTTTATTCATAATGGTCAACAACCAGAACAACCAAAATATCCTTCAATAGGTAAATGGATAAATACGCTTTGGCACACTCAACCAAACACTGAATATTTCAGCAACAAAAATGAATGCACTACTAATGTACAACACAATACATTATGCTATGTAAAAGAATCCTGATTTAAAAGGTTACATATAAGTCCATTTATATGGCATTCTAGAACAGCAAAATTATAGAGATGAGTAATTATCAACTCTGTTGATGAGTTACTGATAGAAACTTAGGAAGGGGGAATAGAGGAGGGGACAACTGCAAAGGAACGTGAGGGAATTTTGAGGGTGATGGCGCTGTTCTGATTGTGACGGTGATTATACAGCTGTATATATCTGTCAAAACAAAACTGTGTAAAACACAGAAACTAAATAATGGTTCATTTTACTATATATAAATTATGTCAATAAATATGACTTAGGGGAATCTTGGGGCCTGCATTGTGGCACAGTGGGTTAAGCTGCTGCTGTAACACCAGCATCCAATATGGGCACCTGTTCAAGTCCAGGCTGCTCCATTTCTGATCCATCTCCCTGCTAATGCACCTGGGAAAGCAGCAAAAGATGGCCTAAGTCCTTGGGCCCCTGCACCCACATGGAAGACCCGCATGGATTTCCAGGCTCCTGGCTTCAGCCTGACCCAACCCTAGCTGTAGTGGCCACTTGGGGAGTGAACCAGCAGATGGAAGGTTTATCCCTCTATCTGTATCTCTGCCTTTCAAATAAATATAATATAAAATTTAAAAATATATATTTTAAAAGTAGAGGAATCACAAATTTGTATTTAAAGGAAAAACAAAGATGCTTTCCATTCATTTAAACTATTTCTAAACCCTAGACACCATGCCATTTTGCTTCTTTACTACCACCTATGTGGAAGACCCAGAAGAAGTTCCTGGCTCCTGGCTTCAGTCTGGCCCCGCTCTGGCCACTGCAGCTATTTGGGGAGTGAACCAGCAGAAGATTCATTCTCATTCTCTCTCTCCGCCCCCACCCCCAACTCTGCCTTTCAAATAAAATAAGTAATTTTTTTTTTTTAAAGAAAAGAACCTTAGTTACTCACTGGAATGCCTGGTTGGCCATTCTCTCCATCTTTGCCAGGTTTACCCTGTAAGACACAGAAAATGGTGGGAGCAAAAACAACATTTGTTAGGTAGGAAGTATGAGGGAAAAAAATAACAAGGCTTATTCCTGTTTTGGACTATAGTAAGTAGATGTTTTAGACTTTGATATTATAATAAACATTAAATATAAACATGTCAGTATTGGTATTTTAAAACAATGAAAGTAAGATTTAGGAAGAAAGAATAATACCCCCACTCCCTCCCCACCCCCCACAAACTCACATTTAGATTTTTTGCAGTTTTAGCACTTAGAATACTTACTCTTTTGCCTGGTTCTCCGGGCTCACCCTTCTCACCTTTCACACCACCTGGAGGACCCTGCATAAACAAAATTAGATTCACATTGGCTAACTGAACACTGTGTATCAATATCAATTTACAATAAATGATGTTAAAGCCTTTTTGGTTACGTACTGGAGGGCCACGTATCCCTGGAGGTCCAGGAGGTCCTCGGTCACCAGGAAGACCCTATATGTAGTAGGAGAAAAGAAAGCAATGTTAACTTTGTAATACGGAATTCTCAATTCTAACTACTATAGCTAGCAAGGAACACTTAACAAGCTGCACTGTTAAGTGCAGTGTAACCAAAGGTAATAAGATGTCTCTAAGCCAAAGTTGAAACCTGCTAGGTCAAAAAACCTAGAGCTAGGGGCCAGCGGTGATGCTGGTATCCCTTATGGGCACCAGTTTGAGTCCCAGCTGCTCCATTTCCAATAGTTTCCTGCTAATGTGCCCAGGAAAAGCAGCAGAGGATGGCCCAAGTGTTAGGGCAGGGAGGCCTGGCTTCTGGCTTTGCGTCTAGCCTGGACCTGGCTGTTGTGGTCATCTGGGGATTGAACCACAAGATGGAAGATCTCTCTATCTCTATGTCTCTCTGTCTCTCCCTCTCTCTGTAAGTCTGACTTTCATATAAATAAATCTTTAAAAAGAAATCCTAGAGCTCACTCAAGATAATTTCTAGTGTATACATAAGTCAAGCTTTGAGATAAATATTATTACAACATTAAAATGAAAATATTCATTTTATTCTTATATTTTATAAAAAGCAAGAGAACCTAAAGCTGGGAGATTTGGGAGCTGTATAGCACATACACATTTTAGCAGAGAATTAAATGGCCTAACCCATATTCATGGTAGATTTTAAATATAATCCCCTATTCCTAACTTTCTTATTAGCATCTAAATGAAACAAAAATGCACACAGTCTGTTTGTTTAAAGGTCAGCCAGTACTCTATTTTTTAAACAAATTTATTTATTTATTTGGAAGTCAGAGGTACAGGGGGAGAGGGAGAGAGAGAGGGAGAGAGAGAGAGAGAAAGAGACAGAGAGAGAGAGAGAGATCTTCCATCTACTAGTTCACTTCCCAAATAGCTGCAGCGGCCAAGGCTGGACCAGGCCAAACCCAGGAGCCAGGAGCTTCTTCCAAGTTTCCCACGTGAGTTCAGGGGCCCAAGCACTTGGGCCATCTGCTGTTTTCCCAAGAGCATTAGCAGGGAGCCGGGACTTGAACTAGAGCCCATAAGGGGTGCTGGCAGCTTAACCCACTGAGCCACAGTGATGGCCCCCAGCCAGTACATTATTTTTTTAAGATTTATTTATTTATTTGAGTGTCAGAGTTACACAGAGAGAGGAGAGGCAGAGAGAGAGAGAGAGAGAGAGAGAGAGAGAGAGAGAGAGAGAGAGAGGTCCTCCATCCGCTGGTTCACTCCCCAAATGACAACGGCAAGGGCTGAGCTGATCTGAAGCCAGGAGCCAGGAGCTTCTTCCAGGTCTCCCATCTGGGTGCAGGGACCCAAGGACTTGGGCCATCTTCTACTGCTTTCCCAGGTCATAGCAGAGAGCCAGATTGGAAGCGGAGCAGCTGGGACTAGAACCAGCGCCCATATGTGATGCCTGCATGGCAGGCGGCGGCTTTACCCACTATGCCACGGAATTGGCCCTGCCGGTACACTATTAAAAAATATATTTGATCATTTTATCTACTCTAGTAGAAGCAAGGTATCAGATAATGATTTCTAAACACACAAAAGAAAGGTTTACAGAATAACATCATATTTCTCCTTGTATATCATGAAATGTAGAAAACAATCAACTAAGACAATAACAATCTACCTAACCATGATCTATTTTATATAGGAATGTATTACTGGGGCCGGCGCTGTGGCGCAGTGGTTTAACGCCCTGGCCTGAAGTGCCAGCATCCCATATGGGCGCCGGTTGGAGACCCGGCTGCTCCCCTTCTGAACCAGCTCTCTGCTATGGCCTGGGAAAGCAGTAGAAGATGGACCAAGTCCTTGGGCCTCTGCACCCTTGTGGGAGACCCAGAGGAAACTCCTGGCTCCTGGCTTCGGATCGGCGTAGCTCAGGTCATTGCGGCCAATTGGGAAGTGAACCAGTGGATGGAAGACCTCTCTCTCTCTCTCTCTGCCTCTCCTCTCTGTGTAACTCTGACTTTCAAATAAATAAATCAATCTTTTAAAAAATGAATGTATTACTAAAATAGCTAAAAATGGAGACAACTGAGTGTACATTAACTGATGAAGTGAGTAAACAAAATATGCACTACCCACACAATGGAATATTACTTAGTCAAAAAAGAATGAAGTATTGTTACACACTACAAAATGTTTGAACTGGAAAATATTAGGTTAAGAAGGCAGACACAGAGGACCATATATCATTTAATTCTACTTATAGAAATATCCAGAATAGACAAATTTACAGAGCCAAGAAGTAGATGATTACTTGTTGTCTAGGGATGGAGAGTTTGTAGAGAAATAAGGGGTAAAAAAATAGATATGGAGTTTTTGAAGAAGGCTAAAAATTTTCCAAAACTAAATTATGGTAATTGGTTCACTACTCTGTGAGTATAGAAAAAAAAGGAGTTGTAGATTTTAAGTGAGTGAAGTGTATGGCATGTAAATTATGTGTCCATAGCTGCATTAATTTTGTCATAACTTTAATGAAAATACCTAGAAGGAACTACTTAGGAAGGAAGATTCATTTCAGCTCATAGTTTTGGAGGTTCACAGTCAAAGATCAGGCAGCCTCATTAGTCTGGCATCTCATGGAGGCAATGGATGGCACCATGTATGTGGAAGGAGGACGACATGGAGAGCCAGGAAGTAGAAAGACACGGAGCACATTTTTAAAACTACCCTCTATGTGGCCTCTTCTTATAATGCCACCATGATTTGATCATGGAGGTCCACTATACCAACCTAACCCAATCCAATGACTTCCCAAATGCCACAACTTCAGACACCATAATTTGATCATGCCTCAATCATAATTCATCAACCATTAATACTAAGCCATTAACTGTGTTATTTTCCCCAGAAACCTCTTATATAGGAATAAAAACTTCATGCATTTCCTAAGTTCAACTTTAAGAACATAGTGATTCTTCCCCCTGTAACCATCGTTCTTAAATCTTTGTTATTTTTAAAATATTTTTAAAATATTCCAGCTTGTAATATATTTTAAAGGAATGTCACTTTCTTTTTTATAGAGTTATTTCTTTATTTGAGATGTAGAGATACAGACATAGAGAAGGAGAGACAGAGAGAAAGGTCCTCCATGCACTGGTTCACTCCCCAGATGGTCACAATGATCGGAACCGGGCAGATCTGAAGCCTAGGAGCTTCTTCCTGGTCTTCCACGTGGATAGAGGGGCCCAGGCATGTGGGCCATCTTCTGCAGTTTTCCCAGGCATATTAGCAGGGGGCTGGATTGGAAGAGGAGCAGCCAGGACATGAACCTGTGCCCATATGAGATGCCAGTGCCACAGGCAGAGGCTTAGCCTACTATGCCACAGCACCAGTCCCCAGTAATGTTACTTTCATAACAAGATGTTTTTAGCTTTTTTATTTTTCCAGCTTTACTGAGGTATAATTATGTGTATATCTAAGGTTTACAGTATGATGTTCATATATATATACACACACATTATGAAATAATTACCACAATCAAGTTAATTAACATATACATAGGAAGATTTTCATTGATGATTTCCTCTCTCCCTACTCACCTGATCTCCTTTTTGAAATTCAACATCAATAGGTCTTTTCTGTTCACTGATCTGCCCAGGTGGCCCAGGTGGACCCTGAAGACCTTGCTCGCCCTGTTTGCAAGATAAAATAAAAGATATAATATACCACACACCACGCTATAACACGTAAGCTAAGTCAGCCTCAAGAAAGAAAAAGAGAGTTTAAATGACTATGAAAGGTGAGGCTGAAAAATCAACTGTTTTCCTTTACTCACCTTTTCACCTTTGGGTCCCTGGAAATTTAAGCCCATATTTCCCTGAAAAGAGACGTTTCAGCTTAAAATCTCACTGACAACAGAAAATAAACCCCCTGCTAAACAAATGGTGTAAAGGAAAACAAAATTACCTTTGGTCCTGGCAGTCCTGGTGGACCGGGAGGGCCCTGAAATGACATAGAAAGGTGAAAATTACATTATTAAGTTTATTTCCAAAATTATTTGCTTTCATAAACACTTGAGATTGAAAGACTCTATAATGTCTTACCAATTCATTTCCCTCACTGCTTTGTAGTCAGGGAACATATTTAAATTTATGAAAATAACTAGATGAATTTGGAGCCTCCTGGTGACAGAACATGAGTAGGCAGGGGTAGAAAGTTAGGATAAGTTGAAGGATAGCACCAGTCTCAAAAGTCAATAAAAGCAGTTAACCTCATTAAGCATATTGCATTTCTCATATCAGAATTACAGGTCAATTTAGGTACCAAAAAGCAATGAACTCTCTTACTCTAAAAAGCATATGTATATGTTTTAAATCCAATTTTATTTTTATGTAATTTGATTTTTATTTTTGAGGATATTTTAAGGTTTGAAATATTAAATAAGAATTGGCCTGCCCAACTATGTTGCTTCTTAATCTCAAGGGATCTATTTATTTATCTATTGTACATTGGTGGCATATCTGAGAGTTTCCTTCACCTCTTGAATCAGAGTTAATTTAAGGAACATTCAGAGAAGTGTAGAGTGAATTGCTTAAGTGGCCACTAGGGTTAAAGGAATTCAACGTATAAGAATGCAGCCAGGGTACATAGATTTTGTAACAGCAGAGCTAGGGAATAGTACCGTAGTCCAGAATCTCATGCTTTGCAGGAGGTCTCCAACTCAGACATACTAAATAAAAGGGTTTTCTAACCCTTTCCCATGGAGTTCCAGGAAAGCAGAAATCAGTCTTTTCTGGTAGATTCTTCTAATATTTACCAAACGTTATTTCCTTCATTTAAGAGTAGAGGGCCAATTGTCACGAACAAAAATGAACAATCTATAAAGCTATAATGAAAACTGTCACATAAATATATGGTAGATGAGAGATAGAGTGGCACATGAGAAATTGCTCTGACTGAAATACAATTTTCTTGCCCTTTTAAGAGGGCAACTGCAAAGTGCTAAATCCAAAACATGACTTGAATGACATCTAAGTATTTCAGTGGCAAAAATACTGAGAATTTATTCATGTGGAAAATCAGAGTGGCCACAGTGGTAGTACAATAAGAGAAGTGCTTGCACATTCAGGACTGTTAGAGGTTTTTGCTTCTCTCCCAGGGCACACAAATCTAGGATCCACTTGCAATGGTCACTTTTCCCTCACAAATCCTACTATTTTGTCCCTGACCTCAAAGAAATGAGAGCCAATATTTTCTGAGGCCCAATTTTTGTTCTTCCTAAACAAAATAACTGACATTTGAAGAAACATTTTTCAAGTAACTAAAAAACTGCCTTGGAAAATTTCCTGAGACAGCCAGAATTGACTTCAGTGCTGACACATCAAGAGGCAACCAACAAAATACTTTATTTTAAATCTTTCTTTTTATATACATTTTTCCCAGGTATAAATGGAGCTACTACTTAGAATGCATATTTTCACCATAACTTAAAATCACTCTTAAATGAGAAAGTTATAGATTATGAATATTGACAATTTATTACACCTTAAAATATTAGGAATAATATTAACATTTGTGAGAGAAGTCATAAAGAAAGGAGGAGAAATGAAATTACAAAAGGAAGCTTACCATCAAACCTGGTGGTCCTGGGGGACCAATTGGCCCTGGTATACCAATGGGACCAGTTGGGCCCTGTTATAAATGGAGTAAGGAAAAGTATGAGAAAAAAAAAAAAGTAAAACAAGCCCCTCACTGTATTACAAAGAACTAAGTGGATGAATTTTAAACAAGTTGTTGCTGGAATTCTCTTGTAAAATTCTATAATGTTGCAGTATTATAAGCAGAATTTAAAATATATAAGAATAAAAGGATTAAGTAGCTATAAAAAGTCAACTACACAGGATGGATGCAGCTTTCAAAAAGTTTATATTTTATAGTTGCAATAAAATATAGAACAAATAATAAGGAAAATTTATTAAAAAAAGTGATAAACATGGGCATTTAGTGCAGCTTTTATGCTATAAATGGGAAGCGCAAGGTTGTTACTTTCAAGGTAGTTTCTCTAATTTCAAAATAAATAAGATTCAAGATAAAGAAGGGAATAAGAATAACCACATAGATGATAAGGCAGTGATGTAAGTGTTAGGGGATAAAGTTTAGCATCTAAAAAACTGAAAATTTACCTGCCTTGCAAGCCAGCAACTCTACTCCTAAACATACATTGTAGAATGTTTTATCATGAGAAAAATCATAGTAAGTTCACAAATGGAAAGTTATATGGAAGTGAAAGTGAGTGAACTACAGCCAAATACAACATGGATGAGCTTGAAACCAACACCTTGAAAATATATTACAAGAAAAAAGTACAAGAGCTATCATGAAAATAAAGCTAAACACTCTAAACAAAAATTGCCAGCAAATTGTACATAAAATTATAAAAAATAAAACGAATGAAATTTTAATTACAAAATGCAATATGCATAGAAAAAACAAGTTACAGAAAAGCACATAAAATATTATTTTTACAAAGAGACATTAAATATTCTATGTTTGGAGATAGATGCAAGTAGAAAACTCAAGATATTCGTTATTCCTTGAAGGAATGCAGAAGAATTTGACTGTCAAGAACACATAGGATGGCTCAAAATTATTTAATTTTTTTTTTTAATTTTTTTTTTTTTTGACAGGCAGAGTGGACAGTGAGAGAGAGAGACAGAGAGAAAGGTCTTCCTTTTGCCGTTGGTTCACCCTCCAATGGCCGCCGCGGCTGGCACGCTGCGGCCAGCGCACCGCGCTGATCCGGTGGCAGGAGCCAGGAGCCAGGTGCTTTTCCTGGTCTCCCATGGGGTGCAGGGCCCAAGCACCTGGGCCATCCTCCACTGCACTCCCTGGCCACAGCAGAGAGCTGGCCTGGAAGAGGGGCAACCGGGACAGAATCCAGCGCCCCAACCGGGACTAGAACCCGGTGTGCCGGCGCCGCTAGGCGGAGGATTAGTCTAGTGAGCCGCGGCGCCGGCCTCAAAATTATTTAAAATGTTTTAGCTTTTCAATGTGTTGGGTTCATAGATGCTCATTTTATAGCTATGTTTCATAAATTGCACATATCTTGCATATAACTTTTTGTATTTTCAAACATTACATAATTTATCAAACATAAAGGGTGAGAATGAGCACACTTGAGAGAATATTGGTAGTTAATTGATGTCCAATAAGGAATGAGAAGTTTGCTAGTAAAAAAAAAAGTCCCAATATATCTTAGTGATTAAACACCAGAAAGTAATGATTATTATTTTTGGTAAAAAAAACAATTCTTATGATTTATTAACCCTAAGAAATTGACTTCCTAATCTAAAAATACTCAAAACCAAAGGCTTTATACATATTATTTGCAGGCTAACAATTTTTTCTTAACATTACATTTGAGGGCCCACATTGTGGCATAGTGGATAAAGCCACCACCTACAGTGTAGGCATCTTGAGTGTAAGCAGTTTGAGTCCTGGTTGCTCCACTTATGATCCAGCTCTCTGCTAACGTGCCTGGGAAAGCAGCAGAGGATGGCCCAAGTCTATGTCCCCTGTACCCACATGGGAGACCTGAAAGAAGCTCCTGGCTCCCAGCTCCTGGTTTTGGACTGGCCTAGCTCTGGCCGTTGTGGCCATTTGAGAAATGAACTCGCGGATGGATGATCTCTCTCTCTCTGTATCTCCTTCTCTCTTTCTGTAGCTTTGCCTTTTAAATAAATAAATCATAAAAATTATTTAAAAAGACTACACTTGATGATCACCATGCATAAATTGTATTCCTCCAGCCTCTGAAACATGTATTCATATGTTATGCAATGATAGTGTCACAAATGATGCTTGTTAACCTCTTAAATGAGAAACAATTTTAAAAGTTATTTAATTATTTACTTTATTTGAGAGACAGAGAGAAGGACAGATAGACAAACAGATGGAGAGAACATCTACCTGTTGGTTCATTCCTCAAATGCTTGTAACAGTTAGAAGTAGGCCTGAAACTCCAGCCAAGTCTCTCACATGAGTGGCAGAGACCAAAGCACTTGAGCCATCACCTGTTGCCTCCAGGGAATCCCAACTGGTGGCTTAACCACTAGGCCAAGGCCTGGCACTGATCTTTAATTTAATCATGTCATATACCGTTCCCCACAGTATAAAAACAAGAATATAGGACCCTATTTATGTGGCCAATTCCAAAACAAAAATTTCCATGGAAACTTAAGAGAAAGGTAGAAGACCAAAGAATTACTTATTAAAATTATCTCTGGGGGCCGGCACTGTGGCATAGCAGGTTAACACCCTGGCCTGAAGCGCCGGCATCCCATATGGGCGCCGGTTCGAGACCCGGCTGCTCCACTTCCAATCCAGCTCTCTGATGTGGCCTGGGAAAACAGTGGAAGATGACCCAAGTCCTTGGGCCTCTTCACCCACATGGGGAACCTGGAGGAAGCTCCTGGATCCTCGCTTCAGATCATCACAGCTCCGGCGATTGTGGCCAACCGGGGAGTGAATCATCGGATGGAGGACCACCTTCTCTCTCTCTCTAACTCTAACTCTAACTCTGACTCTGACTCTGACTCTGACTTTAAAATAAATAAATCTTTAAAAAAATTATCTCTGGCCAAGATTGCTTTTATTTTCAGGTAGGAGGTACATGCAATGTCTACCAAACTTCTGATAATAATTTCTATGACTAAAATGGAGGGTACTAAAGGTTGGGTGGTTTCTGTGATCTTTATTTAATAAACAGAGCAAAGAAGAGAGTCATTAGATGCTTACTTGTATTCCAGGAGGACCTGGATATCCTGGATTACCCTTTGGTCCTGGCAGTAATGACATAATTATACTACCTGGTTCCCCCTGAAAGACACCATCAAAGGAAGCTGTAATAGTTATAATACACAAAAAGTGGCAAGAACACAAAAATGATTTGAGTATGCAATTTGTTACATAAATATACTATTATAAGACTAGAACATATCAATAATGAAAATGAATAAATTTATTTTTAAAGGAAATTGAGGAAATGGCTAAATAGATTTAACTGTGGTATCTTCAGTTATTCATTCATTGCAAAATATTCATTAAATATTCACCAAGACCAGGAGCTGCAGAGGAAACAGATTGATAAGTAGCATTCCAGGATGAAAGGACAGCCCAGTGTTCCACCTCTGCACTTGACTACTGTCTCCCTGGCTGGACCTGTCTGGGATGTTACACCTTGGCTGCAGGGCTCCTGGTTTCTTAACTCCTGAGGCTTAATAACTATTTCAACAGGACCTTGTTTTTCTTGCTTCGTAAATAATCATGTTTCAAAAAATACACAAAAGCAGAGGGAAGATTTAATCACCAAACAAGAGTGAGCATAAGCACTCTTGAGATTTTGGTGTGTGACCTTCCAGATTTATGTATGTGTGTTCATAGATTTTTTAATTTTTTGTCAAAATGAATTCATCCTTTCCCTATTGTGACCATCTTGTTTCAAAGCATATTATTTTCCTATGTCATTAAATAATCCTGTCCACCTTGTAAAAAAAAATATTCACCAAGAATTGTGCTCAATTTTGAACACTTGGTAGTGAAGATAAACAAAGACTTTTTTTTTCTCACAAAACTAACGATAAAATGGGGAAACACAGACCATAATATGTAAAATGACAATATGTTCGATCAAGGACTATGAAAAAAACAGCAATATTGTGAGAAAGAGTGGAGAATATTAGTTTGGGTAGTTAAAGAAAGGTGATTTGTCAAAGAAGGGTGATCTGTGAAGGTAATATTCAGCTCGAGACATAGAGGATAATAAGGAATCAGCAAGTAAAGGCAGGGGAAAGAGTGTCAGGCAATGTAAACAGTACATCCCAAAGACCCCCCAAAAAAAAAACAGAGTTTGGCACATTCAAATAACTGTATGCAGACTGATGTGATCAGTGAGCCAAGGGAAAAGTGGTTTAAGGTAAGCCTATAAATAGAGGCAGGGACCAGACCAGGCAAGTCTTAGAATCATGGAAAAGAATGTGGACTTTATCTTAGATACACAGTGGGAAGCCCTTGAAGGTTTATAAGCAGGGAGATTAAATTACTGATTTACATTTTTAAGAGATCATTCTTGGTTGCTTTGTAGAGAACAAATCAGGCTGGGAGTTGGGGGTTAATAAGAGGGAGGGAGGGAAGGAGAGGGGGAGGGAGGGAAGGAGAGGGAGAGGGAGGGGGAGGAGAAGGGGGAGGGAGAGAGATTAGTTAAGAGGCTACTGCAATAGTGCAGAGACATTGTAGCTTGTATGGTAACAGCAGAGATGGAGGACAGTAGATGAATTTCAAATGTTTTAAAAGCAAACTTAATAGTATTTAGTTATAGAATGGAATTGGGAGGTTGTGAAAGAGTGGAATGTGTAAATGATAATTCTCAGGTTTTGAGTTCATGTAAGAGTATTCAAAATACGTGTATTTAGTGCTGCAAATTTTAGATTGAGGAAGATTGAGGGCATATTTATTGGGGGGCAGGTTAATTTTGAATATGTTAATTTGAATGTCTGGTAGATACCTGAGTGGAGATGTCATTGGGGTAGCTGAATACATGCAAGTTACATAAAAATAATTTAGAGAAACAAATGTAGGCATTCAGTAGACAGTAATCAATGCTATTGGCATTAGTAATATTGCTGGGCATGGAAAAGAATGGGCCAAGACTATGTCCTGATGCTTTCTGGACTGGATAAAAGGAACTTGTTCAGAAGACTGCAAAACAGTTAGAGATGCAGAAGAAAAATAGGAAAGGGTAATGTCACAAAGCTAAGGGAAGAGAGTACTCCTGCAGAATGCAGGTGGTCAACTGTATTAAAGTGTTATGTGATAGAGAACGGAAGGTGTCAGAAAAGAAACTTGAGTCTGATATATACTTTTTCAAGTACTCAGCACACAGAAGGTACTTAAAGTCATGGGGGCAGAGGAGACTACTTAAGAAGAGCTCTCAAGAGTGCCCCTGCACAAATTCTAGAAGCATCCATCTTAAAGACAGAAGTCCAAGTCATGATCGTATTGAAGTTACAGGCTTTCCAAATATTTTATTCAAACAATTCACCCTTTTTAAATTTATTTTTAAGGAAGACAAATTCATAAGTACAACTTTAGGAATATAGTTATTCTTTCCACCATACCTGTCCTCCCACACTCCCACCCCTCCACCTCCTCCCTCTCCATCCCCAGTCCCATTCTCCATCAAGATTCGTTTTCAATTAACTTTGTACACATAAGACCGACCCTATACTAAGTAAAGATTTCAACAATTTGCACACACACACACATACACACACACATACAAAAAAAACCACTGTTTGAGAACTAGTTTTACTCTTAACTCTTAGAATACAACTCTCTGAAGACAGGGGTCCTGCATGGGAAATTAGTGCACAGTGACTCCTGTTGTTAATTTAACAATTAACATTCTTATGTATGACATCAGTGACCAACAATTCACCTTTCCAACATAAAATGCTTACCTTCATACCTGGGATCCCAGGAGGCCCCTATTATTGAAAAGAAAATGGATCATTTTATATGCATGAGTGGAAAGCAGACAAAAGAACTCAATTTTTTTGAAAAATAGAATACAAATGGAATCCATTGTCACAAGATCATTTCTGCGAAAGAAATATCTTAGGCTACTTAGAGATAACATATGACATACCATAGAATACTTGCTTTTTACAGCAGAGTTATACTGCAACATTTTTCGTTTAAAAAATTATCTAGTTTACTAATTTTAAACACACTACTTTGTTTCACATGAATGCATCAGGCTCACTCCTTACAATTCTGCTCCTTCTGTTAATTTCCATATTGTTTATAACCCCAAATTTTATAACTTACTGGAGGACCCTGTAAACCAGGAAAACCAGGACTGCCTGGAAAGCCACGCTCTCCCTAGAAGGAGTTAAAAATAAAGAACATGAAACAACAGAAAACAAAGAATAACGATACCAGCAAACTGATTTATTAAAAATATTTCTATAAAAGCCATTTTGAAACATGCCATACTGCCAAAATTAGCCTTCACTTTCCAATTATTTCAATATTACTATCCATATCAATTCAACCTTCTAAGATACTTTTACCCCTACTCATCCACCCCAATCAGAAATAAAGAAAAAAATCTCCTACTCCCGTCATTTGCTTCTGACAAATCCATTTTAAGACCATCACACCACAGATTCCTTGCCTATCATCACATTTAATAGTTAATGATTTGCCCAATTTTCTGCCAATGTATTATATAGATTCTTATTTTAACTGCCCTATTGCATTTTGCTTTTACTGTAAACTATTTCAAATTATTTTTGTAAAGAGGAAAGGATGGTAAGAAAGAAGGCCGTTAATATCACCAAGAGGACAATAACAGGAATAGTTCTAGCAATTGCAGGTCGTTATGTTGTCTAGGCACCCGATTATTCTCACTCACTATTGTAAAGTACTGATACGGACATTTGGGTTAGAAAACAAAAGCTAAAATTGCTGCTGAAGAACCTCAACGCAAGTTCCTTTAAATACCTATATGCCACAGTAATCCTAGAAACAACAGTGATAGAAGGGTTCAAAGAATAAAATTACTACAGTTGCATGCCTTTGAGTTACTTTCAAATATTTCCCTCTCTCTATCACTTTTTGCACATGGAAAAAATAGGTCAAGAGAGTAAGGAAGCAGTCTCTACATCTAGATTAGAAAATAGAAAAAAAGAGCCCATACGTTACGGTTACCACTCCAGTGTTCATCCATTCACTTACATAGTAAGAAATATAAGGAAACCAGTGCATCTGAATGCATGAATAATAAACCTATTTAATTTGCTTAAAATTTGTGGCTCACATAACTTGGGGCTTGAAATAAATTAACCATTAGGTCTGCTAAGGTACTGATTTATAAAAAGGTAAAAAAAATCTTAAATCATTTGGTATACTATACTCATTCTAGACACATTGGCCTTCAAATTTAAAGTTTGTTGATTAATACATATTGGTAAAAAATAATAACCATGATGGGTACAAGAATGTGTAGTCCATCTTAACATGAACTGTGTCACATATACTAATGCCATATTCACCCTGTTACTATGGGACTGCCCCAGTTTAAATGAAGAACACAGGTAAGCCTCTCACATCCAAAAAAATTTAAGATTATTATCACTGTTATGATTATTGGTGGCAAGGATCATACTAACCTGGAGAAATATTGTATGTATAAGGAATTGTAGTGCCTTCAAATATATACTGATACTACAATAATTATTACATAACATAGACATCATAATGCAAAGTAGTTTGTTTACGTTTAAAATTTGACCAAATATAAAATCTGACACATGCTACTAGTTAGAAAGGGCTAGGATATTCCTGAGTAGTTTTCCAGAATATTATGTGCAGAAAATAACAAGGTCAAAAGGATATACACAAAATAATATTGTATAGCACTAACCGGAAGGAAAAGGATTAAAGGGAGAAAGTGAAAACAGTGGCTACAATAAGAGTCACTTTTCCTCATCTTTTTGTTGCTATCACTTTATCTTGAATTCAAACAGTTGACTAAAGATAAGAAAGTGGGTCAGGAAAAACTGTTTGCCATATCTAAAGTTTTGTTTCTCTTTTCAAATTGTTCAAGGTATCCATCATTTTTGCTGACAGGGAAGAGTTTCAATTATCATACTAACAGTTTTAGCAAAAATTGATGTGCTGCATCACATATAGATTATCTTTTTAAGGAAGTAATTTGTTAAGTTATAAAAACTGCTGTCTTACTACTTTTTACTTGTTGACTATTATGATTAGTGGTGCATTAAGCCTCTGAATATAGAGTGCATTAAAATGATGTCTTTGCAAAAATTGATGAAGAGAGGGGAAGGTGGGAGGACGATTTGGGGGGAGCAGCAGAGTGAGGGAAGTGTGGCTGTCTCCTTGGAACTATACCTGTGGAATGCACAAAGTCTGCTTCTCTTTATGTTAATAAAATTTTGTTAAAAAGCTATAAAAACTCAAAATATGAAATATTTGGATACTTAAATACAGACAATGCCATGGCTGAGGAAGAACTTCTAAGATCAATCCCATTCACAATAGCTACAAAAACAATCAAATACCTTGGAATAAACTTAACCAAAGACGTTAAAGATCTCTACGATGAAAATTACAAAACCTTAAAGAAAGAAATAGAAGAGGATACCAAGAAATGGAAAAATCTTCCATGCTCATGGATTGGAAGAATCAATATCATCAAAATGTCCATTCTCCCAAAAGCAATTTACAGATTCAATGCAATCCCAATCAAGATACCGAAGACCTTCTTCTCAGATCTGGAAAAAATGGTGCTGAAATTTATATGGAGGCACAAGAGACCTCGAATAGCTAAAGCAATCTTGTACAACAAAAACAAAGCCGGAGGCATCACAATACCAGATTTCAGGACATACTACAGGGCAGTTGTAATCAAAACAGCATGGTACTGGTACAGAAACAGATGGATAGACCAATGGAACAGAATTGAAACACCAGAAATCAACCCAAACATCTACAGCCAACTTATATTTGATCAAGGATCTAAAACTAATTCCTGGAGCAAGGACAGTCTATTCAATAAATGGTGCTGGGAAAATTGGATTTCCACGTGCAGAATCATGAAGCAAGACCCCTACCTTTCACCTTACACAAAAATCCACTCAACATGGATTAAAGACCTAAATCTACGACCTGACACCATCAAGTTACTAGAGAACATTGGAGAAACCCTTCAAGATATTGGCACAGGCAAAGAATTTCTGGGAAAGACCCGGGAGGCACAGGCAGTCAAAGCCAAAATCAACTATTGGGATTGCATCAAATTGAGAAGTTTCTGTACTGCAAAAGAAACAGTCAGGAGAGTGAAAAGACAACCGACAGAATGGGAAAAAATATTTGCAAACTATGCAACAGATAAAGGGTTAATAACCAGAATCTACAAAGAGATCAAGAAACTCCACAAAAACAAAACCAACAACCCACTTAAGAGATGGGCCAAGGACCTCAATAGACATTTTTCAAAAGAGGAAATCCAAATGGCCAACAGGCACATGAAAAAATGTTCAAGGTCACTAGCAATCAGGGAAATGCAAATCAAAACCACAATGAGGTTTCACCTCACCCCGGTTAGAATGGCTCACATGCAGAAATCTACCAACAACAGATGCTGGCGAGGATGTGGGGAAAAAGGGACACTAACCCACTGTTGGTGGGAATGCAAACTGGTCAAGCCACTATGGAAGTCAGTCTGGAGATTCCTCAGAAACCTGAAGATAACCCTACCGTTCGACCCAGCCATCCCACTCCTTGGAATTTACCCAAAGGAATTTAAATTGGCAAATAAAAAAGAGGTCTGCACCCTAATGTTTATTGCAGCTCAATTCACAATAGCTAAGACCTGGAACCAACCTAAATGCCCATCTACGATAGACTGGATAAAGAAATTATGGGATATGTACTCTTTAGAATACTATACCGCAGTAAGAAACAACGAAATCCAGTCATTTGCAACAAAATGGAGGAATCTGGAACACATCATGCTGAGTGAAATAAGCCAGTCCCAAAGGGACAAATACCATATGTTCTCCCTGATCGGTGATGACTGACTGAACACCAAGAGGGAAACCTGTTGGAGTGAGGTGGACACTATGGGAAACGGTGGCTTGATCAGCATAGCCCTGACTGTTAATGAACAACTTAATACATTATCCCTCTTAGTAGTTTTTTTATCTGTTCTACTTAATATGACTGGTTTAGATCTGTAATTGATGCACAGTTATTCTTAAGTGTTGAAAATTAACTGAAATGTGATCCCTGTTGAACATGGTGGTGGGAATGGGAGAGGGAAGAGATGTATAATTTGGGACATGCTCAGGCTGACTTGCCCCAAGAGGTGGAGTTGGAAGCATACCAGGGGATTCCAATTCAATCCCATCGAGGTGGCATGTACCAATGCCATCTCACTGTTCCAGGTGATCAGTTTCAGTTCACAGTTGGTCATGGTGGAGGGACTGGGAGTCAAAGGGAGCACATAGACAAGTCTAGTACCTGCTAACGCTAACTGATGGAGTAAATAAAGGGGAGAGTGATCCAACATGGGAAGTGAGATACTCAGCAGACTCATAGAATGGCAGATGTCCTAAATAGCACTCTGGCCTCAGAATCAGCCCTAAAGGCATTCGGAGCTGGCTGAAAAGCTCATGAGAGTATTTCAGGCATGGAAAGCCAAGACACTCTGGCAAAAGATCTCTGCGAGTGAGATCCCAGTGGAAAGAACAGGTCATCAAAGAAGGAGGTACCTTTCTCTGAAGGGAGGAGAGAACCTCCACTTTGACTATGACCTTGTCTAAACAAGATAAGAGTCGGAGAACTCAGAGGGCTTCCATAGCCTTGGAAACTCATGACTGGAGCATAGGGAGATTACTGATGCCATAGACAGGAGTGTCAATTGGTAAAGTCAACAACAGGAGTCACTGTGCACTTACTCCTCATGTAGGATCTCTATCCTTAATGTGCTGTACATTGAGATTTAATGCTATAACGAGTACTCAAACAATATATTTCACCTTGTGTTTCTATGGGGGTGCAAACTGTTGAAATCCTTACTTAATGCATACTAAACTGATCCTCTGTAAAAAAAAAAAAAAAAAGAAATTATCAATTCCCAACTTGACTCTCACTGGGATTAAACATGACAATAGGTCTGCTCTGATTTCATCATCATTTAAAAAATCATCTTTTATTTTTCACTTTATGTTTCTGTGTGGGAGCAAACTGTTGAAATCCATACTTAATGTATACTAAGCTGATCTTCTGTATAATAAGATAATCGAAAATGAATCTTGATGTGAATGGAAGGGGAGAGGGAGTGGGAAAAGGGAGGGTTGTGGGTGGGAGGGACGGTATGGGGGGGAAGCCATTGTAATCCATAAGTCGTACTTTGGAAAATTATATGCATTAAATAAAAGTTTAAAAAAAAAATAGTATCTAGTTTTACAAAAAGGCAAAGGTAATGAATGATAAACTAAGTTCTACTCTAAACAAATGATACAAAATTTGAAACATGTATATCCTAATTCCTTTTTATTTATTTATTTATTTATTTTGACAAGCAGAGTGGACAGTGAGAGAGAGAGAGACAGAGAGAAAGGTCTTACTTTGCCGTTGGTTCACCCTTCAATGGCGGCCGCGGCCAGCGCACCGCTCTGATCCGATGGCAGGAGCCGGGTACTTATCCTGGTCTCCCATGGGGTGCAGGGCCCAAGCACCTGGGCCATCCTCCACTGCACTCCCGGGCCACAGCAGAGAGCTGGCCTGGAAGAGGGGCAACCGGGACAGAATCTGGCGCCCCGACCGGGACTAGAACCCGGTGTGCTGGCGCCGCAAGGCGGAGGATTAGCCTAGTGAGCCGCGGCGCCGGCCAATTCCTTTTTAATTCTATTTTAGTCTAAGGTCAAAAAAGAATTTTGTGAATAATCTTGTACATGGTGCAATATCCAGCTAATTATGTATATTTAAAGAAATTGCTGATGTTTCAATATAGTGAAAATATTTTCAGAACACATCTTACACATGTCCTAGACAAAAACTATTATATCTCTTCAACATTCTTCAATTTACTTCTTCCTATTTTTGTGTTTATTACCAGGCATACTGTCTGAGATGGAGCTGAAGAAATCTCACCTTGGTTCCATTGCATCCAGGGATACCTTGAGGTCCTGGGGCCCCATCATGGCCTGGCATTCCCTTTAAAAAGGGACATAACACATGTATAATATTTCTTAAATTACTTTTTAAGGAATTTCAAAATGAAAACATGAGATCCTACTTACAGGAAGGCCTGGTGTCCCTGGAAATCCAGGAAGTCCAGGAGGACCCTATGAGAAGAAATGAGTTCCTTTAACCAAAAGACAACCAATAACAATAAAATAACATCCAACCTAAGGATATTATGAAAGTTATATTTAAAATAGAAATGGATAAAGTGAATCTTATTTGTAATTACCATTCTTTTTTAAATGTCAGAGAAAAATGTCCTATATGTATTTAAAAGCCTGTTTTACAGAAAACAACCATAGAAGAAACTACTTACTTGAAGGATCATTGTGCTCAATGTACTTAGTAGGAACAGGCAAATTTGTAGATAAAATATCTAACATATAAACTCTGCCAGGTTTGTGAAGAACAATGAATCCAGGATGGGGAAGTAGAAAATATATATTCCCCTGAGGACTTTAATTAAGTGATAACCCTCAATTTTTTTTCAATTAAATTTCCTTGTCAGGATTGGCAAAAATACAAGTTTGACAACATTTTCTGCGGGTGAATCCATGGGAAAAAGATACTCTTATATACTGTTAGTAAGGATTTCAAATACTATGGAGGAAATTTAGAAGGATCTACCAAGATTGCACATGCATTTTCCCATTGACCTAGCAACTCACTTCATTTCTGCACTAGAAATCATGAAACAAAATATGATATCCAAGATGATTAGTCAGTATTTTTATAGCTAGTTTAGAACCAACCATATAACCACCACTTGTAATACTTACACATTTTCATGTTGTATGGTACAATTATTTCAACACATATACATGCCATGAACTGATCAAACTGGACAACAAGCCTATCTATACCTTTTACTTCTGTTTTTTTTTTTTTTTTTTTTTTTTTTTTTTTTTTTTGACAGGCAGAATTAGTGAAAGAGACAGAGAGAAAGGCCTTCCTTCCGTTGGTTCACTCCCCAAAACGGCCACTACAGCCGGTGTGCTGCGCCGATCCGAAGCCAGGAGCCAGGTGCTTCCTCCTGGTCTCCCATGCGGGTGCAGGGCCCAAGGACCTGCGTCATCCTCCACTGCACTCCCGGGCCACAGCAGAGAGCTGGACTGGAAGAGGAGCAACCCGGATAGAACTGGCTCCCCAACCAGGACTAGAACCCGGGGTGCCGGCGCCACAGGTGGAGGATTAGCCAAGTGAGCCACTGCACCGGCCACCTTTTACTTCTGTTCAATGTCTACCAGCTCCTTTCTTTCAGCTCTTGGTACAGTACATATTACATTATTGTGATCTGCAGTCACCCCACTGTGCTATAGAACATTAGTAATTGTTAGTTTTATGTGACTGTGTTTTGGGACACATTATTAAGTAAATTTTAAAAATTAAAACAGAAATTAAAATTTGGTAAAAAGGAAATTCTTAAAAATTGAAAATAAACTATAATTAGCAAATCTATTTCAAGTTGTTGACGTAATCACAGAGATAAAAGAATTACTTCAAGCGTCTTTCAGAAAGGTTATTTTGATTATAAATAGTGGAATTTAGTAAACTCAACTGAGGACAAAAAACAAAAAAACAAAAAAGCAGCATTCAAGAATCCTATTATTACTATTAAAACTGAAACCGTTTTTGTTAATTTACAAATTATTTTAAAGCTATTATAAGGATATTGTAGGAGAAAGTAAATAATTATATTAATGTCACTAGGAAACAAGACTTTCACATTAACAGAGAGACAAAAGTGTGGGAGAGAGATAAGTATACCAATTCTTTTAATTTTAAATTTCAATTGTAAATAATAATAGGAACTCTTTTTTTTTCTTTTTAAAAACATTTCTAACTGTCCACTGAAAATTTCTCAAAACAATGACAAATTCAGTAGCAATGAAAGCCCTTAACATTTACACTGTGGTATCTAAACCACTTTTTGCACTAAAGGAACCTGGAATCAGAGACATAGACCATTCTAGACCTAGAGAGGAAATAGAAGATGAACGACAAATGTCTTGTTGTGCCAGAAGCCTGAAACCATTATGCTTAGTGAAGTAAGCCAGTCCCAAAAAGACAAATGCCATATGTTCTCTCTTATCTGTGGTAACTAATAGAGTTCCTAAAAGGTAATCTATAGGAATGAAATTGACACTTTGTGATGCAATGATTTTGAACAGCCCTTGTCTTGACTGTTGAGGAACAATGTTTTTTGTTTTTTTTTCCTTCATACTATTTGTTGAACTCTCTACTTAGTGTAGGACTAATCTTATGCATATAAAGTTAACTGAAAACAGATCTTTGTAAAAATAAGAATGGGAATGGGAGAAGGAAGAGGAAGAAGGGCGGAAGGGAAGTAGAGTGAGAAGAATCATTATGTTCCTAAATTTGTACATATGAAATTGCATGAAGTTTGCATTCTTACATAAAATTTAAAATAAAATAAATACAACAGAAAAATACTCTATTGGTTTTTATCTGTTTTCATCACAAAGTATTTGATAAACAGCAAATATTGCTTACTCGGATTCCTTTTGGTCCTGGTGGCCCTGGAAGTCCATCATCACCCTGAAAAACAATATATTTAGTTCACTTCCCTTCAAAAGACACTCCTCAAATAATGAATTTCAAATTATAGGAGACTCAAATTTTTCTAAAACTTTGGGAAAGTTAGTGAGAAACTTATGCACGTAAGGAAGAAGAATGTATTATTGAGTCTGAAAAACCTGAAGTAATTTATATGCTCAAAAATAAATGTCTTTGCTTACTAAAAAGGAAGTTGTTGATATATAGAAGAAACTTTATACCTGTAAAGTGTGAATCATGTATGAAAACAAAGATGAAAGAAATAGCAAAGTAGATATTCTCTGAATAATTTAAAACAAAACAAGTGTTGAAAATCTGGGCAGTTTCTATATCATGCCCATCTGCTTCTCATCTCTGAGCTTTAATATGTACCATTCTTGAATCTGCTGTTCTAAACATGTGCTTTGTTTTATAAGGCATTTTCTATGGCAGAGCTTAAAGCTCAATTAGAAAGAATTACACAGTTTTCCTTTCCAACTTCTGCTGTCAACTCCATGCAAAAGAGACTATATACGCACATGCATGTTAATGTGAGTATATGCACTCATTTCTATTCACAACCACATTGCTGACAATTTAGAGTTGTACCTCACTAAGATTTTTATTAATTTTCTTTAAAAATGTAATAAAGAAAACCTAACTGTCCTCCAAGAGAAAGGAATTTCAACAAAACACATAGTAGGCCACTGTATGAAGGTTTAAAAAACTTGTATTAATTGGGGACATTATTCTTTACACAAATAGCTTCCAAGCTACTCAACTTATAACTCTGGATGTTGCACTGGAGGCTCCTCAAAGTTATGTTACATTCCTTTAATCACAGCAGCTCTATTTTTTACAATCTTTTATGCTACTGTATAAAGTTTTATTTGGAGAAAAGATTATCTGGCATATGAGTTGTCTTTTGCTGCTATCACAATACCCAAACACAGTAGCTCAAAACAAATGATTATCATGCAGCTTTGGAAGTCACAACGACAGGGGTCTCAGTAACAGAACTGTGCTCCTTTCTGGAGTTACTTTCATTGTCCAGCTTCTAGAACTACCAGTATTCTTGAACTCGTGGCGTTCTACTATCTTCAAATCCAGTCACAACCCAATGAGTCTTTTTCAAACCACATTACTCTGACACTGATTCTTCTGCCTCCCTCTTCCAGATTTTAAGGACACTTAGGATGACTTTGGGCCCACCTGGATAATACAGAATACTCTTCCCAGCTTAATGTCAGCTGAATATAAACTTTAATGCCATCTGCTACCTTAATTTTTGCTTTGACATATTCACGGATTCTGAGGATAAGGACATGAACATCATTGGGGGTAGCCATTCTTCTCCCTACCACACCTTGCTTTTTTAAGTTTAAAAATCTGGGAACAGGTATTAGTGGTTAAGATAGTATTGCCCTACATCAGAGTACCTGGGTTCAATACCCATCTCCAACTCCTGATTTGAACTACCAGCCAAAGTAGACTCCAGCAGACTGTGATTCTGACTCAAGTAATTAAAGTTACAGCAACTCACATGAAAGATTTGGATTGAGTTCCCAGCTCCCAGCTTCAGCCTGACCCAACTCTGGCTGCTACAGAGTCAGCCAGCAGATGAAAGATCTCTCACTGTCTCTGTCTCTGTCTCTGTCAGTCTCTCTGCCTCTCAAATGAATAAAAAAGTAATACATTTCCCCTCTCACAACAGATGCATTTCTAAAGAGATTAAAGCAAATCAGGGGCATGTGTTTCACAAAGCAATTAAGACACCACTTGGGACATCCATGCACTCTATAAGAGTTCCTAGGTTTGAGTCCTCGGTCTGCTCCTAATTCCATTCCAGATAATGGCCACATGGGAAATACTGGCATTACAGAGATCAAAAGCTTGGATTTTCCAAACCAGTTCTGATGACATTCTCTGTCTAACTGATGTGGGATAAACAGGCAGGCAGCCAGATATGTCTATGTAAGCTGAAAGTACCTACAAGCCCCCATCCCCATGGTAATTATCTCCTCCTACTTGTCCATCAAAATGTCTTGTTTCACACTCTGGCCTCAGAATCAGCCCTTAAGGCATTCAAATCTGGCTGAAGAGCCCATGAGAGTATTTTAGGCATTGAAAGCCAAGACACTTTGGCAATAAAAAAAAAAAGACCTAAATGAAAGATCTCTGCGAGTGAGATTCCAGTGGAAAGAATGGGCCATCAAAGAAGGAGGTACCCTCCTCTGAAGGGAGGAGAGAACTTCCACTTTGACTATGACCTTATCTAAATAAGATTAGAGTCAGCGAACTCAAAAGGCTTCCATAGCCTTGGCAACTCATGACAAGAGCCTAGGGTGATTACTGACACAATAAACAAGAGTGTCAATTTGTTAAGTCAACAACAGGAGTCACTGTGCACTTCTCATGTAGGATCTCTGTCCTTAATGTGTTGTTCAATGTGAATTAATGCTATAACTAGTACTCAAACAGTATTTTTCACTTTGTGTTTCTGTGTAGGTGCAAACTGTTGAAATCTTTACTTAATCTATACTAAATTGATCTTCTGTATATAAAGATAATTGAAAATGAATCTTGATGCGAATGGAGTGGGAGAGGGAGCAGGAGATGGGAGGATTGCCATGGGAGGGAAGTTATGGGGGGGAGCCATTGTAATCCATAAGCTCTACTTTGGAAATTTATATTTATTAAATTGGTATGTTGGCATGCCTGGAAAATCCAAAATAATTACCTTAAAATTGGTATAATCAGAGTTCAAGCCTTGCAGTTAATACGTGGGGTAAGATCAACATCAGCTCCACTCCCTTACTCCAGCTTCCTGCTAAGGCAGACCCTTAGGTGACGGCTCAAGTGATTGAGTTCCTGCCACCCACAAAGAAGATCTTGATTGAGTTCCTGGTTCCTAACTTTGGCCCCAGCCCAGCCCAGGCCATTGTGGGTATTTGGGGAATGAATCAGCAGGTAGGAGTTCTCTCTGTCACTCTGCCTCTCAAGAAAGCAAATAAATAACTTAAAACCAACATAACTACTATAAACTAAATTATTGACTTCATAAAATAGCTGAGCACAAAAATTAATAGTAAGAAATCAACAACTTTCATATACTAATTTGAAATTATGATGAAGAAAATATTCAATTTATAATAAAAAGAAAAATATTCTGTAATGCATTTAAGTTATATAAAACTTTTCAAAAAGAAAACTTTAAAATACTTCTTGACGTTCACAAAGGAAATTGAAGTTTCACAAAGGAAAACTTAAACAAATGGAAAGGCATTCCATGTTTTTGGATAATAGAACTCAACACTAAAAAAGTCAATTCTCAACCATCCTTTTTGAAGAAAGTTTTTTTGAAATTTTTATTTATTTATTTTACTTAAAAGAGTTAGAGAGAGAGAGAGAGAGAGAAACAGATACAGAGACAGAGATATAGAGATAGAGTGAGAGCAAGAGCGAGAGTAAGAGAGAGATATCAATCTTCCATTCATTGGTTCCCTCTACAGATGGCCACAATGGCCAGCATGGGCCAGGCCAAAGCCCAGAGCCAGGAGCTTCTTACAGGTCTCCCACGTGGGTGCAGGGACCAAACACATGAGCCACCATCTGCTGCTTTTCCCAGGCCATTAGTAGGGAGCTGGATCGGAAATGGAGCAGACAGGACAAAAACCAGGGCCCATATGGGATGTCACCGTCACAAATGACGGCTTTACCTGCTAATGCCACATGCAGGCCCCTGAAATCTTTATTTATTTATTTATTTGAGAGGCAGAGAGACAAAGAAAAAATGAGAGGTAGAGGCAGATGGGTGGGGGGGGGGAGAGGAAGGGGGAGGGAGGAGGGGGGAGAGAGAGAGAGATAAAGAGAGTCCTATCTGCTGATTCACTCCCACAAATGCCTGCAATGGCCGGCACTAGGCCAGTCCAAAGCCAGGAGCTTAAAATTCAACCCAGGTCTCACATGTGGGTAGTGGGAACTCAAGCTTCACTGACTCCCAGGGTCTACATTAGTAGGTAAGTGAGTAAGGACTTGGAGCTGGTCGTTAACCCCAGGTACTCTAATATGGGATGTTGTTCTCCTAACTGGTATCTTAACTGCTAGACTAAATTCCTACCCCTCAGGTTTTTTTTTTAACTGTACAAGAACATATAGAAATACAAACAAGCAAGGATATTGACAAAATTTTAAAGACAGTGAAATGAAAGGACACTAGCCCTATCAAATATAAAAACATAGGATAATAGACCATTGGAATGTTCACGATTAATTCATGAGAATTTGGTATAAAATGAAAGTGACACTGCAAGGGAGTGCGATAAAAATGATTTGAGACACACCTATACTAGGATAAGTTCCACATGAGTAAAAATTTTACAAGTAAACAATCAAACCATTAGAATATGAGAAGAAAACACTTGAGAATTATATAATCATATGGTAGGGAAGACAAACTCCACAACCATAAAGGAAAAGATCTTTGAAAAACACATATCCGTACACAGAAATGCATACCTTGCATGTGCACATTCAGCAAAAACAAATGAAGGGCCCGGCGCTGTGGCGCAGCGGGTTAACGCCCTGGCCTGAAGCGCTGGCATCCCATATGGGCACCAGTTCTAAAAAATCCACCTGATATACTTCTTTTTTTTTTTTTTTTTTTTTTTTTGACAGGCAGAGTGGACAGTGAGAGAGAGAGACAGAGAGAAAGGTCTTCCTTTGCCGTTGGTTCACCCTCCAATGGCCGCCGCGGTTGGCGCGCTGCGGCCGGCGTACCGCGCTGATCCGATGGCAGGAGCCAGGAGCCAGGTGCTTTTCCTGGTCTCCCATAGGGTGCAGGGCCCAAGCACCTGGGCCATCCTCCACTGCACTCCCTGGCCACAGCAGAGGGCTGGCCTGGAAGAGGGGCAACCGGGACAGAATCCGGCGCCCCGACCGGGACTAGAACCCGGTGTGCCGGCGCCGCTAGGCGGAGGATTAGCCTAGTGAGCCGCGGCGCCGGCCCTGATATACTTCTAATTCCCAATAGATCATGGTCAGCATTCTCCCAAATCCTAAGTTCTGGTATAGTTAAGTGTAAAAAAGTATTCGTGTACTGGGGCCGGCGCTGTGGCACAGTGGGTAAAGCTGCCGCCTGCAGTGCTGGCATCCTTCACCCTTGCTAAGATCATTGAAGACACTACTTCAGTTTTGGAAGCATGACACCCTAGCCTCAATTCTTTCACCCAAGTAATACTGGATAACCAGTAGCCACTGACTTCCCGCTAGCCGACTAAGAAGGCATCTATGTGATTGCTGGCACCACATGTTGCACCTAGATCATGGGAACTGGCAAAGTATAACAATCTACGACAAAACATCAGCAAAACTCCTCTGGCTCTCCAAATTACAGCAAGTGGGCTGTGGGACACATACTCCTGACATGATAGCAGTAGGAGCTCATGACTACATTCAATTCTCCATGTAATATTTTGAATAGAATTAATCATAACCATGACAACACTGTGACTTCAGACAAATTATCCAGTTTTTGAAGTAGCCTCTTAAAGGCCAACCCATGCAATCCATGTGGGCAGCCTATCCTTCTCAGTCAGATCCTGAAAAAGAAGTGGGTAAAATTAAAGAGTCTAGTTCCCATGTAAGCATTTTTCTGGGACTTTTCAGGCCCAAAAAAAGGCTCAGAGTAGGCCTTATGTATTACAGATGCCTCACCCACAGGAAATTTGGTACATAACGAGTGCACAGCAGTCTTAGAAGGACATTACGATCAAGAATTCACACTCACCCCAGCTGACTTTGCTCTTAAATCTATCTGTATTTGAGGGCCTCTTTATCTGAGAAATTAGGATGAAACACTGAATATGGGAGGCGAGGGAAACCCTGAAGACATTTTTCTGAACTCTAAGTACTTTTCGAATCCTAGCCTTTCTCCTACTCTCTTCTGCCACCCTGCCCCTGGGTTCAGACAACTGCAGGAGGTTTTGTTCAGTGCTTCCTGAGCAGTGAAATGATTCTCGACATCTTGCTGACCCATCTGAGTCTTGCTGGAGCTGTGCCATGGGGAAAAATGGAACAGGGGAAGAGTTGGCACTTTTTCCCGCTTAACTTCTTGCTTATAATATTGCAGTAAGTAAAGGTTTGACTGTTCATTCTGGTTCTTGTGTTAATCAGGTAATCTGACACTTGGCAGCTCAGCTCTCTCCAGCTCAGCTGAAGTCCTGGCAGAACTTAATTTTTGTTAAGGATCTTAATAATAGCATACAAGTAAGAACATCTTCCAAAAGCCTTCTAATATGGTGGTAATACCAGGTTTCAGAGCAAAAACAACAGACTCCCTACCATTTCATTGTTTCATTCAAAGATGAATGCCTGAGTATAATTTAGTAATATTTTAGTGCATTTGACACCTAGTCACACATTTAAGTTAGCTTCATTCCTCTGTTATTAGTAGTTGGCAACTTGACACATACCTTTTGTCCACGAGGCCCTGGAGGCCCTTCAGGACCTGGAAATCCAGGCAAACCTGGATGGCCTTCCAAACCTGGAAATCCTCTTTCTCCCTGCAATTGAACAGGAATGAAATGTAAGGTCATCTGTGAATTTTTAAGCACAGGAAGGAATGATATTCAAAAAGATCAAGACAAAACAAAATCTAATAATAGTACATGAAAATTAGCTAGTATCATGGCAAAAACTCTAAGATATAATGGCACAAACACAAACCATTCCAATTTTATACTCTTTATGAAAGTAAAAAGCTGGGGCCAGCATCGTGGTGTCGCGGGTAAAGCTGCCACCTGCAATATTGGCATACAATATTGGCGTCGGTTGTCCCAGCTGTTCCACTTCCAATCTAGCTCCCTGCTAATGGTCTGGAGAAAGCAGCAGAAGATGGTCCAAGTATTTGGGGCCCGCCTACCCACGTGGGAGACCAAGATGAAGCTCCTGGCTCTTGGCTTTGGCCTGGCCCAGCCCTGGAGCTGCAGCCAGGCATGTGGGGAATGAACTAGTGGATGGAAGATTCTCTCTCTCTCTCTCTCTCTCTTCCTCTCCCTGAGTTTCAAATATTTTTTTTTTTCAAAAAAAGTAAAAAGTTTATCAGAGATGAAGTGACAAACATACTGACATCAAGAGATTACCAGGAAAGATAGCACTAAGTCCAAGAAACCAGGTTACCTGAAATAACTATGGGATAGGGATGAAGAAGGGCAATAGAAAACCATTAGAGAAGTTCCTAGATTTGTTGTAGAGTAGAAGAGTTGCAGGGTTATTCTGAATGAACTACATTAATTGACTAGAGATAAAGTAGTTAGAAAAAGCTTTTAGAACAAAATCAAATATTTTATACATTTTTATGATTGTAAACTTAACACAAAAATGAATAGATGCTCATCGGAGAAAACAAAATATATGTCTATGTAAAGGAAGCACCACCAGGAGTTATTCTACTCAGAATAATGACTTGAATTTTGACTCAATCTGACCAGAACACTTACTAGGCCTCCTAAGGCTTGAAAGCTGTCTGGGATTATACCTTGCTCTGGGAACCTTTCTGCCAGATCCTACCCACAGTGGCAGCTTGAGAAAGAAAAAACTTTCACACTACAAGGTGATTAACGAGACATTAAAGACATATCTCTAAAGGTTAAGGAACAGCAGAATTTTATTCCTACCTCCAAAGTTATGGGTGTGGGCATGTGCGTGTGTGTGTGCGTATGTGTTTTAAATACTAAAATTAGCTTAAAGATTTTAGATAAATTTGTATTGAATACTTTTTATAAATACTTGGAAAAGATTACTTCTGATCAGTTTCTACTTATAATTTTAAAGCCAATGAAGCAAAGGTCAGTCAATTAATGATAGATCAAAACATTCTTGTAGCTTTTACAATAATTGCTATTGATACATTACTACTTTTCTGTTTTCTAGAAATAAATCAATTTACTACTTTCATTAGTTAGAATAGTATAATTTAGTATTCACTGACATCAATTTTCCAAAAATAGTTTAGGGGAAGGAAGAAATAGGGCAAGGCGAGAAATTAATGTTTCAACATTTTAGCACTGGATTGCTTCAAATCATTATCTAGTCCATTACTGGCAGAGCTAGTAGAAGAAATCTGATCACAAATTCCAGTTCAAAAGAAAGCAAAAGGGAAAAATATGTACTTCAAGTAGATTTCCATAAGTGGAAAACAGCTATATTTTGGGATTTCAGCTGGTATTTAGAGTATACTGGTGCCAAAGGTTGAGAATAAAATTTGAAGTAATCTGTATTTTCTTAGAAGCAAAACTGTTTTCTGGGCTACATGTAAGAGAGAAAACAACTAGGGGCTGGTGTTGGGGTGTAGCAAGGTAAGCCGCTGTCTGCGATGCCAGTATCCCAGATAAGAGCACTCATTCAAGGTCTAGCTGCTATGCTACTGATCCAGCTTCCTGCTAATGTACCTCAGGAAGCAACAGAAAATGGTCCAAGTGTTTGGGCCCCTGTCACCCAAGTAGGGCACCCAGTTGGAATTCCTGACTCCTGGCTTTGGCCTGGCCCAGCCCTGGCTATTGCAGCCATTTGGGGAGTGAACCAGTGCATGGAAGACTCTCTCTGTAACCCCATTTCAAATGAATGAATGAATGAATAAATAAATAAATAAATAAATAGCTTTTAAAGAGAGAGAAACTAGAAACTGATGGTGAAGGATGCTAAAAAGTTTGTGTTGCTATTAGTAAAACAATTTACCTATAAGTGATACATCCTCATACAATAGTTCAACAATGTTGTGGTTCTATGTAGCTGACTGAGCAACATACTAGTAAGAAAGATAGAAGGGTAGCCATTGTATAGCAGCAAAAAGAACTGTAACAGTAATCCAAGCCTTTAGAAGGTAGGAAGTTGTCTGTGATATAGTACAAACTGTAGAAGCCTTATGTGAGGAAGGAGAGGTGAGGGGCCTTTACTGCCTAATGCAGATGGTAGGGAAGGGATGACATCTGTTGTGTGCCTATGCTTTGCTAACTGTCGTGAGGCACTCATTTTAAAACTACTCTAGATGTTACTGCAACTTGTTAATGCGCACGAACAGAAAATGATCTAGTGTGTCTATTTCTGGAGCTCAAACTTAAGAAAACAAAAACTGGTTTATCCTGCTTGTCCATGTTTGGATAAAAAAATCCTTCACATTTTCCTTTGTAGAATAATACTTGTCTCCCTCTCACTGCCCTTTAAATATTCGTAGTGCTCTGAATTCTTTTTAAGGTCTTCTCTCTCTTTTCCTGGAAAATCTGAAACCTTATAACGCTCTTTTTCTGAAAAGCTGAGCTCCAATAGCCAACTGTCTTAAACATCTGCACAGGCACCTAAAACTTTGACAATAATAATGGCTACCATGCACTGAGTATTCTCTATATGCCACAGATTATTCTAAACTCTTCTCATGTTTTATCTTGTTTAATGCTGCCAATGACAACATGAGGTATATACCATTATTATTTGCATTTTTCATGTGAATAACTGGGACAAAGAATTGTTATTTTCCTATGAGCAAATTTGATATAAACAACACTGACTATCTTTATACCACCTTCCCTATTCCGGAAAATAGCATAAGCCAGTTATACCAGTCAGTAATTTGAAATAACCTTGATTCCAGACTCTCTTTAAACCGTTCATCTAATTAATCATGTCTCTTTCAACCTTGTATTCTTAGTGCACAGCAGAACAAATTGTAAATATTCACTCAATAAATGAACTTCCCTAATGGATTACACAAAATTTATGGCATGTCATTTTATCCAAAATTCAGAAAAAAAATAAGAGGGTTAAGAGAAATTATACAACGGATGAATTTTTAGTACAAAAGCTGGTTTCTGTATCACACATTACTATTGAGAAGGATAACAGCCTGATCTACTGAGAAGCAGACCACAGTTGTGAGCTAAAGGCATTCAGAAAAACTTTTACCATTTTACAAGAGGGGCACTTCATAATCAAAAGAAAGTTGCATGATCATGGGAATGAAAAAAATGTTTAAGAACAATTTCTCAAGGAAGATTTAAATTTAAGAGGAAAAATATTAGATACTCATCTGATAGGAAAAAAATTAGAACTGTTATAATGACAGTTGAGATTAAAATTATTTTGAATTATAATATTGTAAGAATATAGAGAAGACATAATTACATCGGCAAGCCAAGCCCCTTAATGAACAAATGAAAGCAATGATTTGATTAGGTAACATAATCTTGTTTTTTCTGTGTATTGCCTATGCTATTTTTGTAATTACATAGTACAAAGAAATATTTTATGTAATCTATTTAGGTGACCAAGATGGATATTTGTTAACTGTCGATATGGAGAAACTCTAGGTCAGAAGATCTAAAACTTCAGCTTGCATCAGAACCAGCTGGAGAGCTTGTAATAACACAGACTACCTGGATGCACCACCAGAGTTCGACGAGTGGGTCAGCTGTGGAGCCTGAGCACGTGCATTTCAAATCCACTCATAGGAAACAGTAAATAGTGATGATCGCTTCTCGGCCTTTTGGCTAAGATCAAGTGTAGGAAATAGTGATGACACTGGTAGAGGAACCAACTTTGTTTTGGCAACGCATAACTGTGATGTGGATTTTAGGTTGTCAACTGGTTAATTTCTTGCTCTCATTAGGATTCTAGTAAGTTTTACTTGTTTTTAGCAGTGTGTACTTGGATACATCCCTTTAAAGGAAAGCAGATATTTTTAATTCTATGTTAAACTTTTTAAATGCAGTTTGATTCAAGTAAAATTAACATACAACAAACTACACATATGTAAAACATAAAATTTGAAATGTTTTCACACATATAAACACTAGCAAATCAGTATCACAATCAAAATGATGAACATAACCATCACTGACATAAGTTTCCATGTCCCTATATAGTCCTCATGCTGCTTACCAATTCTCAACCCATCCCCTACCCCAGGCAGTGACTGACTAACTTTTTGTTTGTTTGTTTTGACAGGCAGAGTGGACAGTGAGAGAGAGAGACAGAGAGAAAGGTCTTCTTTTGCTGTTGGTTCACCCTCCAATGGCCGCTGCGGCCGGCACACCGCACTGATCTGAAGCCAGGATCCAGGTGCTTCTCTTGGTCTCCCATGGGGTGCAGGGCCCAAGCACCTGGGCCATCCTCCACTGCACTCCCTGGCCACAGCAGAGAGCTGGCCTGGAAGAGGGGCAACCGGGACAGAATCCGGCGCCCCGACCAGGACTAGGACCCGGTGTGCCGGCGCCACAGGCGGAGGATTAGCCTATTGAGCCGTGGCGCCAGCCTTGACTTTTTATTATTATAAATTAATTTGAATTTTCTAGAAATTTATATAAATGCACTCTTTTTGCCTAATTTTTCATTCAGCATAATTATTTTGAGATCCAAACATGTTGTGATGGCTAACAATAGCTCACTACTTTTTATTGTTGAGCAGTACTCCGTTATATAGACAAACTGCAATGTGTTGATTCATTTACCTGCTTGGGTTGTTTCAGTTTCTGGCTAATATAAATAAAGATATTATGAGCCTTCATGTAGAAGTTGTGTATGAACATACGCTTTCATTTCTCATGGGATGGGATTCTCATAGGAATGGATGGGGTCACACAACAGGTATAAATTTAACTTTTTAAGAAACTGCCAATTTGTTTTCCAAAATGTATACATGAAGTTTGTATACATTAAATAAGAGGTTTATAGGTTAAAAAAATGTTTGCATCATTTTACATTCACACCAACAACCTATAATAGCTTGGTGTTCCACCTCCTCATCATTACTTAGAATGGCCAGTGGTATAATATGTAGATATTCCCATAGGCTTACAGTGGTATCTCATTATGGTTTATTTTGCATTTCCCTAATTAATAATGTTCAACATAGCCTCAAATATATATTTCCATCCATATATCTGCCAATTTGCTTCTATTTTTATTCAGGAATATATGTTTTATTAATGAATTTTTAGTTATTTATATATTACGAATATAAGCCTTTTATCAGATTTGTAAATTGTAGATTTTTTCCCCTAGACTGAAGGTTATGTTTTTCATTCTCATAAAAGTGTCCTTAGAAAAAAGCAACCTCTTAATTTAAAAAAAAATGATTTGTGGGGAGCAACCTGGACTGGACTGAGTTACTAGAATTAAGACTTATTCTATGCATCTGCTCTCCCACAATATGGCGCTGGGAGAGGAGAAAACAGCTTCTACGCAGCTGCCTCTTGCCAACTTGAGTGATGACCTCCAGGAGCTGATCCTGCTCCTGATTGGAGGAGAGCAGCGTACTCGGCGTGTGGGCAGCCGAGTTAGGATTGGCAGAGGAGGACTATAAAGGAGGAGAGAGACGGCATGCACCAGGAACATCTAAGGGGGACATCTGAAGGAACCCCTGTGCAGCCCCCGAGAGAGCCGGCCGGCGGTGTGCCGCTCCCCCGCGGAAGTGGGGAATGTGGCAGGGGGAACCGCCCTTCCACGGAGGTGGAAGGGACAGCAGCCAACCCGGGAAGAACCAGCAGCAAACCCGGGGACGGCCGAGCAGACGAAAGAACAGCGCAGGGTCCTGTGTCGTTCCTCCACGAAGACGGGGAGCGACATGATTCATTTATTGGAAAGTCAAAGGAAGAGTGAGAGAGGGAGAAAGGGAGAGAGGGAGAGAGGGAAGGAGGATGCAGGGAGGGAGGGAGAGAGAGAGAGAGAGAGAGAGAATCTTTCATCTGCTAGTTCACTACCCAAATGGCTGCAACAGTCAGGTCTGGGCCAAGCTGAAGCCATGAGCAGAAATTTCATCCTGGTCTCCCATGAGGGTAACAGGGGACCAAGCCTTTGGGGACATCATCTGCTGCCCTCCCAGACCTTAGCAGGAAGCTTCATAAGCAGGACATGAACCAGTACTCCAATATGGGATACCAGTATCAGCAGCAGCAGCTTAACCAACCGCATCACAACGCTGGGCCTACAAGTTCTTCACTTTGACCAAATAAACTTTAGCATTATTTTCTTTTATAGATCAGTTTTTATATCATTTCTAAGAAATACATGTAAAATCCAAGGGTTCACAGATTTTTCTCCGTTCTTTTCCTTCTTAAAGACTTACAGGTATAGATTTTAAATTTAGGTATGATCCTTTTTTGAACTATTTTTTGAACTATTTCTCTTTTTTTTGAGATAACATGTTTTAATTTACATTACAGTCAAAGGCTTAGTGATCCTTTAAATAAAGAGTTCAACAAATGAAAAGTAAAAAGATCATAGATCAGCAGGAAAATAGGCAAGGGCTATAAACAAAAATCAAATGAAAAGATGTTCAACTTCACTCATATAAAGTAAATTTTAAAATAGTCACAAAATCATTAAAAGTACAGTAGTATATAATTCTTAACAATTTGTTTGACAAACATGTAAAACAAAGTTTAACAAAGTGCTATAAAAATAATGAAATTGTACCATTTGCATCAAAATGGTTGCAACTGGAGGATATAATGTTAAATGAAATCAGCCAGACCCAGAAAGACAAATACCTCAGGTTCCTCCTTATATATTAGAGCTAAAACATTTTTTCAAACTCAAAAAAGGAAAAGCAAAAAAAGTAAAGAAGCACCCCTGTTCATCAGTTTTGTTGAAAATATAGTGTATTAAAACACTATATAGATTAAACTATTTGTTCAGCAGTTTCATTATGATAACTTAGGTATAGTTTTCTTTTGGTTTTCCTGACTGAGGTTTGTGAACTTCTTACATCTGTAAATTTATATGTGTGTATGTGTATGTGTGTTTAAAGATTTGCTTATTTATTTGAAAGGCAGAGTTAGAGAGATGCAGAGGCAGAGAGAGAGAAGTCTTCCATCCACTGATTCACTTCCCAAATGGCTGCAAGGAGCTAGGAGATTCTTCCAGGTCTCCTACATGGGTGAAGGGGCCCGAGGACTTGGGCCATCTTCTACTGCTTTCCCAGGCCATAGCAGAGAGCTGGATCGGAAGTGGAGCAGCCAGGACTCGAACTGGCGCCCATATGGGATGCCAACACTGCAGCCGCCAGTTTGATGCGCTACATTACAGTGCCGGCTCCTGCAAATTTATATTTGTGTGGGGAATTCTTGCCACTATTACTGCCCCATTATTTATTATTCTTTTTATTCCCCATCGTTTCCCTAATGTCCTTATAGGACTCCATTGACGTTTTTATTAGACTGACATTACACACAGGGCACTGAGGCACTATTCCTTCTCTTTCCCATTTTTTTCCTCTGTGTACTTAAGATTAGATGATCTCCTCTGTTTTATCTTTAAGTTCACTAACCCTTTCTTCTTTGATCTCAATTTTTCTGTTAAGCCTATCTGGAAATTTTTTGTTTGTTTGTTTTACAGTTTTTTTCAAATCTATAGTCTCCTTTTTTTTTGTTTCCAGTGTTCTGTTTTTATTCCTTATCTGTGCACTCATTATGAGGTTTTTCTTTAAACCAATACATATATTTTCTTATCCACTTAAATTTTTGTATACAAATTCTAACTTCTGTGTTGTTTCAGAGTAGATTTTCATAGATTTTTGTTTCTTGATTATGGATCACTTTAATCTAGCCAATTTTAATAGAGATTCTGGATTCTCTGACCTGCCTCTGAACACAATTTATCAAAGAGATACCTGCACCACCATGTTTATAGCAGCACTGTTCACAATAGCCAAAATTTGGAATCAACCAAAGTGTCCATCATCAGATGAATGGATAAAGAAAATGTGGTATTTATACACAATGGAATATTATTCAGCTATAAAGAAGAATGAAATTCTATCATTGGCAGCAAATGGATGCAACTAGAGGACATCATGTTGAGTGAAATAAGCCAGACACAAAAAGACAAATACCTCATATTATTCCTTGTATATGAGAACTAAAACTTAAGAAAAACAAACATGAAGAAATGTGTGTGCAACAGTTTTGCTGCAAATATAGTTTTGTAAGATGTTGTTTTATTCCTTTGTCAAACCAATAGTTAAGAATGCTATACTACTATAATTTTAACGTTCTGTGATTACTTTTAAAATTTACTGTACATGGGTGAAATGGTCATTTTTCCATTCAATTATTGTTTACAGCTGTTGTCTATATTCCCACTAAAGTAGGGCCTTTTTGCTTTTTATTTGTTACATTTCTTACTTGGTTAAGTATTAAGCCTTTTTACTGTATTGTAAATTTAAAATGTTTTCTCAAAAACTAAAAAGAAAGAAAGGGAGAAAGAAGGAGGATGGGAGTGAGAGGAGGAGAAGAATGGGAGGGAGGAAGAGATTATCACTGAGTTCTTAGAATTGTATCTACACATCACATTCAATCTATTAAAAACTTTAAAAATTAAAATTAAAAAGTTTTTAAAAAGTTAACTCAGTTGAACTGAAACTTAAAACTGTTTTCCCTTAAGTAGACAGTTCAGTCTATACTCAGTAATTGTAGTTTTTCTGCTGCTCCTTTTCACTGAGCTGCTTGAGTTCTCTCCTACATATGTAAAGTTCAAGATTCAATTAAGAATTTGAATACAGTCATAAAGCGGATTTTTGGGCCTCCCTGTCTGTGTGTCCCTCCTTCCAGTGTACTCTTCTCTCATTTCCAGTCATTCTGGCATCCACAACTCTGTCCTATGACTTCTCAAGACAGTAAGACTTTGGCTTTCTGTTTGGGTTCCAGACATCCTTTGCCATTCATACTGAGCTATGTACTCATGACACATGCCATATATGCAAAGTAACAAAGTGTACTTTTATGGTTGGCTAAAAGTTTGGGTGTTCCCCAAAGGCCCATGTATTGGGGTTTATTCTCTGAAGTCTTGTCTTAATGGTAATGGATGAAAGGTGCAAACTTGATCTAACAATGCTGACTAGGAGATGAACCCAGTGTAGACCACTAAAGCACACCCTTGGAAAATAGTTCTCTTGAGAGGGGTGGTAACTTAAGCAGAGTTCTGATTAGCTTCTCTCTCTTGGCTTACTGGCTCACTAGGACAAAATTAAGTGACTGCAGACTCAAGAAAACAGAGACAATTTTTAAAAGCTGACTAATACAACTTCTTTCCTCTAAAAGTACAATCCTCTCCACTTTCTTCCCTTGGTCACTTTCCTTGCTATCAAATAGGTGTTATTTTTTTTTTTTGTCCAGAGGTTTTAAGGCTTATCTAAAAAGTAAGTTTGATAAAAGTCACTCTACTATCTGAAACTGATCCTTTTTTAAAATCAGTGCATAAAGCACCCTTACAACAAAACTACTTCTGAACTAATGTCAGTTATGAATGTTACTTATTCTATAGAATACATAGTCAAAAAAGGTGTTCTGTTAGGGAGAATATGGGTTACATGGTCAAATGGGGTTTGGAAATGCAGTGCTGCAAAAACAAATATGCATCTTTGCTATAGAACTTTCAGGAATCTTTAGTATGGAAATGGTCCTTCTACTTCCCTGAGAACTATGACATTGCCCTGAACTTTTCCACAGAGAATTAGTAACACTCATTCATTCATTCACTCATTCTAAACTACTTACTGAGTCCCAAACAGTGGAGTCTGGAATATAATCCTCTGTCTCCTAGTATAATTCTCTTTGTGCTACGATTTACTGTACTTTTAAAATTTTCTAGTTTTTTATACCCATTGACATTCACAGTGGCTAGGTTTATGCTATTTAATCTTCTCCTATACGTAATCATATACACACACACACACATACATACATGTGTATACACACACGAACATACACACACAATAGGAGGGTTTGCTATGGAAAAAGTAAGACAAAAGTTGCAATTCACCTATCATTAACAGGCATGGATAAGATGAAGATGAGTGAAATTGTCTAGCACGGGATCCATCTCAGATTAGTAGACTGGAGTTTGCTTCTTATGTGTCTCCTTTTGTTTTTGCCTATTAAGTCAATTATTTCAGCAAGACTGATGAGGGCTTGGCAGATAACAGCTCTCAGGCCAAATGCTGTCAGAAGCTTATTTTGTGCGGCTCAAGCTCACGAAAAATTTTAGTCATTCAAAACATTTTTTAACATTTTAATTTATTTAGTTTATTTGCCACTTTTAAAGGGCTTTTTTTTTGTAATGGAAGGACTATGTGACAGGGAGCATATGTGTTTACAAAGCCTATAATATTTACTATATGGCACTCTACAGAAAATATTTGCTGATCCTTGAGAAATAGTCTAATTCTCATATCTCTAAAACAAAGCAATATATGACTCTTTTTACTTAAGTGCTGAGATAGAAGCCCTGTTTTTTTTTTTAAGTGCAAGAAAACACTATTTTATTCATTTTACTCGGTTTGCAAAGGTCCATCTCAGAGATTACCTTTTCCCCTTTGACACCGCTACAGTCACACTTTGATCCTGGAGAACATCCATAGCAGGCCTATGAGGAAGAGAAATAGGAGAAAATCATTAAATATGAACCTTAAAAACCAGACTGTGAATTTTTTTTCCCCAGGCAGAGTGAACAGTAAGAGAGACAGAGAGAAAGGTCTTCCATTTCCGCTGGTTTACCCTCCAATGGCCGCCGCTGCCAGTGTGCTGTGGCCGGCGCATCGCGCTGATCCGAAGCCAGGAGCCAGGTGCTTCTTCCTGGTCTCCCATGGGGTGCAGGGCCCAAGCACTTGGGCCATCCTCCACTGCACTCCCAGGCCACAGCAGAGAGCTGGCCTGGAAAAGGGGCAACCGGGACCCCGACCAGGACTAGAACCCGCTGTGCCAGCGCCACAAGGCGGAGGATTAGCCTAGTGAGTCACGGCGCCGGCCCAGACTGTGACTTTCAACTCAACAGAATTCAACAATCCAAACTTGTAAACAAATATCAAAAAAAAAAATCTGAAAGGATATCAACCAAATGGACAAAATTGGTTACTTCTGTTATTTATATATATATATTATAACATACATATATTATATATATGTCTGAAATTTTTAGTGAGCAAATGTAATTTTTATTAAAGTGAAAATATATTTAAGAAGACATTAAAAATGGAAAAGAAATTAATATGAATTCCCTGTAGCACCATTTGTCACTTGTCTAAGCCCTTCAGAACTCTTTTTTTCTACTAACATAGCTTATAAGCAGTTACCTCTCGGGGGCTGGCCTGTGGCATGGCAGGTAAAGCCACTGCCTATGATGCCAGCATCCAACATGAACACAGGTCTGAGACCTGGCTGCTCCACATCTGATCCAGCTCCCTGATAATGCAACTGGGAGGGGAGCAGATGATGGCCTGAGTGCTTGTGCCTCTGCCACTCATGTGGGAAACCCAGATGGAGACCTCATCCAGCCCCAAACATAGCTGCCATCTGGAGGAGTGAACCAGTGCATGGAAGAGCTCTCTTGCTCTTGCTCTATCTCCCTTTCTCCTTCTCTCCATCACTCTGCCTTTCAAATAAATCTTTTAAAAGGTTATCTCTACTAGCAATGAGCTTCGCAACTAGCCAAGGATGCATACTGCTTGAAGTCCCCTTTTTCTCTGCATTCGTGAGTGCTCATGGAGCATACAATATTTTACCACATTGCTTTTCTTTGACTCCCCACACCAGTCACCAGCAGCAGCTCAAACTCTAATAGCTCCAACTTTACCACAAATGTTGCTCCCTCAACCTAGATGTCCTAAATAGTGCTAACACACAGATTCATTCACATGTGTTAGGAATTGTGGTCCTGAAGCTAGAAAAATATCCTCCTCTAAAATAATCTACATTGGACAAGCAAATGGGAGATGACTTTGGCCATTGAAAAGCATAGGGCCATTGGTTCGTTTCCCTGCTGCTCTGCTTCAATCCAGCTCCCTGCTAATACACCTAGGAAAGCAGCAAAAGATAGCCCTAGTCATTGGGCCCCTGCACCAATGTGGGAGACAAAGATGAAGTTCCAGGCTCCCAGCTTTAGCTTGGCTCAGCCCCAGCTGTTGCAGACATTTGGGGAGCAAACCAGAGGATGGAAGGTATCTCTCTCCATCTCTCCCTTGTGTTCTCTACCTCTGCCTTTCAAATAATACATCAATCTTTTTTTAAACAAAACTATCATTTACTCAAGCATGAAGTTGAGCTGCTTAAGAAAACAAATAGTAAATAGCTTAATATATGTAGACAAATCAGAATTTATATAAAACAGATATCAGACTGACTTATGGAAACCTTTATGTGATGCAAAGACCACATAATATTCATCGTGCCCAACCTTAAGGGCTTATTACTTAAATAGTACCTCAGCCTCCTGCCCAATGTTCCATGCTTTCCATTCCTTTAGTCACAATAAGAATCCTTTCCCCAGTTCTCCAAGGTACTAGAAGTGCTGACCTTGACCTTCTAGTCAGAATTCTTAACCAGTTGAAACTGCAAGTTACCCTCATGCTGAAACCTCTTTCCCAAATTATAAGAGCAAATAATAATGGCTTCAGCTTGGAAGAATCTCTCACTCACAATGCAAGAGGCTGTTCCAACAAAATATGTGTTCCTGACACTTCAATTTGAAACTGTTATGCAAACAAATTTTATTAAACATAGGTGATTAGGTTGTACATTGTTTTAGTGTTACATGTTAATAGCATTACAGATTAATAGGCTTGTTCAGACTTACTCATTCCTCAAACATGAATTAAGTATGATTAGAGGTCAGAAAAGTTGTTAGGCACTAGAGATAAGCCACAGTTCCCTCCAACATATATAAGTAATTCAATAAACACTTATTGATCAACTGCCATGCACCAGCCCTGTATTAGGTACATGTAGAGATACAAAGAAAGCACATCAATGCTCTCTAATGAGAAGGATAAACTCATATACAAAATATTACAGTACAATGTGCCATCAATAGAAGTTAATTAAAATATATATTATTTTATGTTAAAATAAACACTAGATTCTAAACTATAAGCTTATAAATTTTAGAAGTTACTTATTCCCAAGTAAATATTGATTCACAAGTTCACAAATAAGAATTATCATTTGTCATAGTCACTGAATTAGATTGCTCATATAGCGACTACTCAGTTAAATGTATTAATGGATGAGTAAAGAGTATAGATAAGCCAAAATGGCTGTTAATGGAGAATAATTGATATTTGATTTTGGAATATATAGCTATATCGTTTTAAAGATTTATTGATTTATTTGAAAAATAGAGTCAAAGAGAGACAGAGAAAAGGGGACAACACACACACACACACACACACAGAGAGAGAGAAACTTCCATCTGCTGGTTCACTCCACAAATGGCCACAATGGCTGGAGCTGGGCCAGTCTGAAGACAGGAGCTCATGGGTGCAGGGGCTTAAGTAATTGGGCCATCTTCTGCTGCTTTCCCAGGAACATCAGCAGAGAGCTGGATCAGAAGTAGAGCAGCTGCGACTCAAACCAGTGCCCATATGGGATGCTGGTGCCACAAGCAGTGGATCTACTTGCTATGCCACAGCACCAGCCCTCTGTGTCTATATCTTATACATGAATATATGAAGATGAGTTTTTGTTGCAATAAGCAGAAGATGGTATAACTTTGCATCTTCAGTCTTTATTGAGATTTTCCTCTGTTAAACATAAATTAAGATCCTGAGAACTTTGCAAAGCAATAGCCTAATAATATTTCATTAATATGAAGAAGTACGTGACTTTTCTTTATAACTATATTTTTCTTTTTAAAATTTAATTATTTGTTATTTATTAGAAAGGCAGAGAGACAGAGAAAGATCTTCCATCTGCTAGTTCTCTCCCCAAATCCCTGCATCATCCAGGACTGGGCCAGGTTTAAACAAGGAACCCAGAACTCAATCTGAGTTTCCCAGGTTAAGTAGCAAAGACCCAATTACCCAGTTACCTGAGACTCCCAGGGTATGTGTTAACAGGAAGCTGGAATTGGAAGTAGAGCCTGGACTCAAACTCAGGCACTCTTGATACGAAACTTAGGTGTCCTGAGCAACCTCTCAACCATTGTACCAAAGCTGTGCTACATAATTGTATTTTTCACTTCTCAGTATCCAACAATATTCCTCAACTCTGAGTATCATTTATAAACAAAGGAACTTTACATACATTTGCTTGTCATTTTTCAAGAGGGCCTATGAAATATGTTTCTTAAAAAATAGTTTTGTCTTATTTTATTATACCCTTTCATTAGTTAACATACACTTTAGAGAAATCAATATTTAAAATACTTAGGAATCATAGATCAATTTGTTGGAATCTATTTAAATATTTAAGTTATGTTCTTTTTATTCCATCTAACTTATGAGAAGGACTGTATTCATGGATTAAAAACCCCCCAAAAACAAAAACCAGACAATTGTAATACACACAGCAACCACTAGATGCCATATTCTATACATCTATAACAGTGGTACCCACATGGAAATAAGCCCAAACTGACATCTGGTTAATGGAACAATTTATTTTCTTTTACTAAAATGTATTGATATTTATTAGGTACATATTAAATACAAATTACAATATTAAGTATACAAATCATAAAATAAGTATAGGTGTGGTACTGCCTTTAAGGAACTTCCAATCTAGTTTTCTTAAAAAGGCATAAACAAATGAGAATAAAATTTAAGTGCAATGGAATAACGATACAGTAAGTAATGGTAACTGAGAAAGCAATACAATATATCCTGTGCTTATTTTAGTAGTTGAATAATTAGGCAACCACAGATATTCTCATATTAAACAGCTATTTTTCATTTATAAAATGATAGGCATAGACAGTATGATCTCCTCAGGTAGTTTCCAGTTTTCAGTCTGATTCTGTAGGATTCACCATGTAAAAATGAGCAGCATAGTCAATAATTTCTGTTACAGTTAAGATAGACAGTTCCTTGAGGCCTGGGAGTATTGACCAAAGCTCTTTAGAGAAGGTCAGTACCTGGACTTCGATTTGGAAGGATAGACAGATACCTAGAGGGAAAATGACCAGACTAAGCAATAAGATAAATATGCAATTTGCCTGGGGTAAAGAGTCAAGTAAAATGAACATTCAGAACCTTATTGTATAGGATTTCTAAGTCCTTATGAAAAAAGTAGATTAGGAGATAAGGCTAAAACATCTTTCAAAACTGTAGGAAAAGCTATTTGATTCTATAAAATAAAGACTGTTAAAGCAAGATAGTGATAGAACAACAGTAATAGTTTAAATTCTGTATGATAGGAAAAATAATAAAAGTTAAAGGAAGATTTTCATATAATCACACAGTAAAATATATAATAAAACTAAAGTAGTTAAAACAGTATGGGATTGCTCAAAGCACAGATAGCTCAATGAACCAAATCAGAAAGGTCAGAATCAGACTACAGCCACACACACATACACACACACACACACACAAATACCATACGATAAAAGTTGTCATGCCAATTAAATGTGTATATGTTCAACATATGGTGCTAGGACATATATATCAAATAATAAGCTTGGACCTGAGGCTGAGACAGTAAACATACAGACTGAATATTCCTTATTCAAAGTGCTTGGGACTAGACACATTGTGAATTTCTGAATATTTTGGATTGTAAAATATTTGCATACATGTAATGGGATATCTTAGGGATGAGACCCAAGTCTAAACCATGACATTCATTTGTGTTTTTTTTTTACACCTATACACATTTCCTTTTTTTTTATTTGACAGATAGAGAGAGAGAGAGACAAAGAGAAAGGTCTTCCTTCCATTGGTTCACCCCCCACATGGCCACTATGGCCGGAGCTACACCAATCTGAAGCCAGGAGCCAGGTGCTTCTTCCTGGTCTCCCACGCGGGTACAGGGGCCCAAGCACTTGGGCCATCCTCCACTGCCTTCCCCGGGCCACAGCAGAGAGCTGGATTGGAAGAGGAACAACCGGGACTAGAACCCGGCACCCATATGGGATGCCAGTGCTGCAGGCGGAGGATTAGCCAAGTGAGCCACGGCGCCAGCCCCATACACCTACACATATTTCAAGAATATAATTTTATACAGTATTTTTTAGTGTTTCTATATTTTGATTGTGACCTATCACAAAGTCAGGTGTGGAATTTTTTTTACTTATACCATAATGTCAGCACTCAAAAAGTTCTGGATTTGGAGCATTTCAGATTTTGGATTTTTGGTTTATAGACATTCAACCAGTATTGGACTTAAAAGAATAAAATCAAACTTCTATGTGCATTTAGATCACCTAGAGAATCTCACAAAAACTCAGATATCAATTACCTATCCTAGAGATTATATTTTAGTAAGCTTGAAGTTGAATAGTAAAACATGAAATTTTAATAAATATCTCTAGGTCATTCTAATTCTGATTCTTCAAGAAGACATATACTTTAAAATAATGGCATACAGACACAAGAATATTTCAAATATTCCAATAATATGGCTAGTTATCTAGACTGGTATGCTTACTTAAAAATGAGAAAAATGCTCAAATACCTTCCCCAAAACATCAAAGAGTAGCACAATAGAATTTAGCAGGTCAAAATTTAGGGGAAAAAACAGTGAACTGGCCAAGAAACTACTTTTGCTCTGAGGGCATTTGTCAAATTTGGAGAATCTGAGGCTTTTGTTTTATAACTTCTTTGAAACAGAGTGCATCATATGTAAATATTCCCCACAATCCCACTCCCAGGAAACTAGAAGAAAATATATTTTGGTTTTCAGCAGAGAAGTGCAAGAAAACAGATCCTTAAAAACCCATAACCACAAACTCTCACATACATTTTCAATCCAAATTAACATTGCACAGGTGGCCCAGATGGCCCACTAATCTTATAGTGAGAATTTTTTTAAATTGGACTGAGGCTACTTTGACCTCCTAGAGGCTGAGCATACATACTTACAAATACTCTGCAGATAAATGTATCTTCACAGCCAACTTCAAAGAATTTCAGTACATAAATTTTGAGAGGAAAATGAAATGCCCATTGAAAGTCATTAAAGAAATAAGGAAGCAAAATACCACAGGCAAACCCAGAAGAAACATCCAACAGCAAAAACTAGTGAGCAAAGATTTCCAATATTGGAATTAGATAAATTATATTAGATAAAAATATATAATAGCCAATAAAATTATAAACTACATTTTTAAAAGCTGAAAATAATATTTAGCAAATTGTATAAAGAATGAAAGACACTTTGAAATTAAAATTAAATATAAATGCTAGAAATAAAAAATATAATAACTGAAATCTGAAATTCAATAGATGGACTTCAGACTAGATACAGCTGAAGAGAGACTTGGTCAAGTTAAAAAGAAATTTTAGGGGCAAGTTTTCTCACAGTAGGTTAAGCTTTCACTCGAGACACCTGCATCTGATATCAGCATGCCTGGAATCGGGTCTGTCTCTGCTTCAGATCCAAACACCTGCTAATGTACTTGGAAGGCAGTTGATGATGGCTCAAATACTTGGGTTCCTGCCACCCAGTGGGAGACCCAGACAGGGTTATTGACTCCTGGCTTCAGCCTGGCCCAGTCTTATTGCATCTTGCAGGCATTTGGGAATTGAATCAGCAGATCAAAGATCTCTCTCTTTCAAACCATCAGATTCATTCTCATTGTTTCTCTCTCTCTCTCTTTCTCTCTCTCTCTCTCTGTTACTTTACCTTTTAAATACATAAATATCCGCATTCTTATATTTAACAGGGATCACTTTTCAGTTAAGTTTCAACACTTAAGAATAATTGTGTATTAATTACAGAATTCAACCAATGGTATTAAGTAGAATAAACAGAAAAAATACTAAAAGGGATAAAGTATTAATTTGTTCATCAACAGTCAGGGCAAGGGCTGATCAAGTCACCGTTTCTCATAGCGTTATGTCACTTCAACAGGTTTTCTTTTTGGTGCTCGGTTAGTTGTCGCCGATCAGGGAGGACATATGATATTTGCCCCTTTGGAACTGGCTTATTTCACTCAGCATGATGTTTTCCAGATTCCTCCATTTTGTTGCAAATGACAGGATTTCATTGATTGCCCAAATGGTACAGTTAGAAACATACCAGGGGAATCCAATTCAATCCCATCAAGGTGGCAGGTACCAATGCAATCTCACTAGTCCAAGTGATCAATTTCAGTTCAAAATTGATCATAATGATAGGACTAAGAACCAAAGGGATCACATAAACAAGAATAGTGTTTGCAAATACTAGCTGATAGAATGAAAAAGGGAGAGAATGATCCAACATGGGAAGTAGAATACACAGCAGACTCATAGAATGGCGGATGTTCTAAACAGCACTCTGGCCTCAGAATCAGTCCTTAAGACATGCGGACCCGGCTGAAAAGCCCATGACAGTATTTTAGGCATGGAAAGCCAAGACACTGTGGCAAAAAAAAAGAAAATGACCTAAATGAAAGATCTCCACAAGTGAGATCCCAGTGGAAAGAACAGGTCATCAAAGAAGGAGATACCTTTCTCTGAAGGGAGGAGAGAACTTCCACTTTGACTATGACCTTGTCCAAATATGATCAGAGTCAGCGAACTCAAAAGGCTTCCATAGCCTTGGCAACTCATGACAAGAGCCTAGGGTGATTACCGACGCCATAAACAAGAGCGTCAATTTGTTAAGTCAACAACAGGAGTCACTGTGCACTTACTCCTCATGTAGGATCTCTGTCCTTAATGTGCTGTGCATTGAGATGTAATGCTATAACTAGTACTCAAACAGTATTTTTCACTTTGTGTTTCTGCAGGGGTGCAAACTATTGAAATCTTTTTTTTTTAACTTTTATTTAATGAATATAAATTTCCAAAGTACAGCTTATGGATTACAATGGCTTCCCCCCCCATAACAACCTCCCACCCGCAACCCTCCCCTTTCCCACTCCCTCTCCCCTTCCATTCACATCAAGATTCACTTTCAATTCTCTTTATATACAGAAGATCAGTTTAGCACACATTAAGTAAAGATTTCAACAGTTTGCTCCCACACAGAAACATAAAGTGAAAAATACTGTTTGAGTACTAGTTATAGCATTAAATCTCAATGTACAGCACACTAAGGACAAAGATCCTACATGAGGAGTAAGTGCACAGTGACTCCTGTTGTTGACTTAACAAATTGACACTCTTGTTTATGGCATCAGTAATCACCCTAGGCTCTTGTCATGAGCTGCCAAGGCTATGGAAGCCCCCTGAGTTCACCGACTCTGATCATATTTAGACAAGGCCATGGACAAAGTGGAAGTTCTCTCCTCCCTTCAGAGAAAGGTACCTCCTTCTTTGATGACCTGTTCTTTCCACTGGGATCTCATTCACGGAGATCTTTCATTTAGGTTTTTTTTTCCCCAGAGTGTCTTGGCTTTCCATGCCTGAAATACTCTCAGGGGCTTTTCAGCCGGATCCGCATGCCTTAAGGGCTGATTCTGAGGCCAGAGTGCTGTTTAGGACATTTGCCATTCTATGAGTCTGCTGTATTTCACTTCCCATGTTGGACCATTCTCTCCCTTTTTCATTCTATCAGCTAGTATTTGCAGACACTAGTCTCGTTTATGTGATCCCTTTGGTTCTTAGTCCTATCATTATGATCAATTGTGAACAGAAATTGATCACTGGGACTAGTGAGATGGCATTGGTACATGCCACCTTGATGGGATTTAGTTGGAATCCCCTGGTATGTTTCTAACTCTACCGTTTGAGGTAAGTCAGCTTGAGCATGTCCCGAATTGCACATCTCTTCCCTCTCTTAATCTTCTGTATATAAAGAGAATTGAAAATGAATCTTTATGTGAATGGAAGAGGAAAGTGAGCGGGGGGGGGGGGTGGGAGGGAAGTTATGGGGGGGGAGTCATTGTAATCCATAAGCTGTACTTTGGAAATTATATTCATTAAATAAAAGTTAAAAATACATAAATAAAAGTTTTTTTCAAAAACAAAATTATAGGAGCCGGCGCTGTGGCATAGCAGGTGAAAGCCACCTCCTGCAGTGGGCACTGGTTCAAGTCCTGGTTGCTCCACTTCCCATCCATCTCTCTGCTATGGCCTGGGAAAGCAGTGGAGTATGGCCCAAGTCCTTGGGCCCCTTCACCCATGTAGGAGACTTGGAGTAAGCTCATGGCTCCTGGCTTTGGATTGGCACAGCTCTGGCTGTTGCATCCAATTGGGGAGTGAACCATCGGATGGAGGAGGACCTCTCCCTCTCTCTCTCTCTCTCTCTCTCTCTCTCTCCGCCTCTCCTTCTCTCTCTGTGCAACTCTTTCAAAAAATTTTAAAAAAAAATTATATATAATTCACCACACAGATAAAACATGGAAAATCTGAAATAATAGTTAATAGACACAAAAGAGTGAGAAAGTATAACATACACATACTCTGGTCCAGAAGAAGAGATATAAGAGATGAGATGGGACAGAGGCAGTAGCTTAAGAGACCATGTCTGATATTTTTAAAGTAATAATTAAAAGTATTTGTGATTTAAGAAGCCCAACACATCCAATGGAAGAAAAATAAAACCAAATTAGATACAACACACCATAACTGCAGAACATAAAAGCAAATAATAGATCCTAAAAACATCAACAAAGATAAGATAGATTGCTTTTAATGTAGTGAAAATTAATTTATAGGCTGGCACCGTGGCTCACTTGGCTAATCCTCCGCCTGTGGCGACGGCACCCTGGGTTGTAGTCCCGGTTGCTCCTCTTCCAGTCTAGCTCTCTGCTGTGGCCCGGGAGGGCAGTGGAGGATGGCCCAAGTGCTTGGGTCCCTGCACCCACATGGGAGACCAGGAGGAGGATCCTGGTTCGGATCAGCACAGCGCCTGCCGTGGTGGCCATTGAGGGAGTGAACCAACGGAGGGAAGACCTTTCTCTCTGTCTCTCTCTCTGTCTATAACTCTCTCTCTCTCTCACTGTCTAACTCTGCTTTTAAAAAAATTAATTTATAGATTAGTTCACAGAAACAACAATGGAAGAAATAAGATTGTAGAATGGCATCTTTAATATGATTAGAAAAAATTGCCAGCATGACATTTTACCCAGTGAAAATACTTTCCAAGAACAAAGTCAAAATATTTTTATTCCAAGCAAATTTTTAGACCAACAAAATCTGAGGTGTGCCCTGACAGAACCTCACAGAAATAAGTCAAAGGGAAGTCCTAAAATACCAAAAAGATTAAAAAGCAAAAAGATGGTAAGGTTGTAGGTGAATTATAATGATAAACACAGATGTACCTAACAAAAGAGTACCCAAATATGTGGGGGGAAAGTAGGCCAAATTGAATAGAGAAATAGACAAGCTAAACTTCAATGATCTACTTTATATAATGGGTAGAAGAGTGAGGTAGATGATCAATAGGGAAATCGAAGATATGAATAAGAACATAAACCAAATATACTTAAAAGACAACTATATATTTAACAATCCACCAACAATTTACACACATTCTTCTCATGAATACATAGAACATTCTTCAAAATATATCATATGGTATGCCATAAAAGAAATCTCAATAAGCTTAAAATGACTGAAATCATACACTGTATGTTTTCCAATCACTATGCAGTCAATTAGAAATGAGAAATTTGTTATAGTCACAAGTATGATGAAAAATAAATCACTCTTCAGGATCTAATGGGTCAAAAATGAAATAACAAGGTATGTTAGAAATACTTTGAGATGAATGAAAATAACACTGCAACATACCAAGTCATGGAATGAACTTAAAGCCATACTTAGATGAAAACTTGTAGCAGTAAATATCTATGCTTAAAAAGATGTCAAATTGATAAACTAACCTTTAACTTTCAGACAGAATAACAAAGCACAATAATCTAAAGCAAGAAGAAGGAATTAGAATCATACAGATTTGAACTAATAGTAATGAAATGAAGAATACAAAGGAATACAGAAAATCAACAGAAACCAAGTCTGTTATTTAAAAATTCCACAGAATAGACAATCAAGAATAAGAGTTAAGATTCAAATTACTAAAATCAGGAATTACAAAGGGCATATAAATATCAAGGTAGGAATAGCAGGAAACTTCCTCAGCCTGAGAAAGGATACCTACCAAAAAAAAAAAGAAAGAAAAAAGAAAAACAGTTAACAGCGTATACTTAATAGTGAAAGACTAACTCATTTCTCCACAAAATCAATTAAAAAAAAAGATGTATACTCTGTCATTCCTTTTCAATATAAAACAGATTATTCTATCTTAAGCAATTCGACAAGAAAATAAACCAGTCATATTGAAAAAGAGGTAATAAAGCTATCATTATTCACATGTTATATGGTATTGTATTATTACACAGCAGTGTATATAGAAAATCCTATTAGAACTAATGAATGAGTTCAGCATTTATCTTGTACATGGTACAAGATCAATATATAAAAAATACAATAATATTTATATACATTTGCATGGAATAAAGTGAAAAATCCATTTATAACAACATGAAAAAGAGTAAAATTCTTAGGAAGAAACTTAAGTAGGAGACTGGGTGGCTTTGCCTATTGGTTAAGACAACTGCTTTCCATATTGGAGTACCTGGGTTCTGGCTCCTGCTAACAGAGACTCTGGGAGGCAGCAATGATCATTAAATAATTAGGTTCCTGCCATCTATACAGGAGTCCTATATCAAGTTCCTGGATCCTGGCTTTGGCTCTGGCTCAGCCTCAGCTGTTGTGGGTATTTGGGGAGTAAACCAGTGATGGGATCTTGCTCGCATGCTCTCTCTCTCCCTTTCAAACAAATAAATAAATGAAATAATTTTAAAAGAAGAAACTTCAGTAAAAATGCAAAACATGTACATTGAAAATTTAAAAATATGATTGAAAGAATTTAATTAAAACTCAAGTAAATGGGAAAACATCTCATGTTCATGCATCGGGAGACTTAATATGGTAACACTCTCCAAAAGTTTCTGCAGATTCAAGGTAATACTTATAAAACCTCCAACTATCATTTTAGCACAAATTAGCAAGTTTATCCTAAAATTAATATGAAATTCATATGGAAATGTACAGAATGCCCAAAACAAGACAATATTGAAAAAGAATAAATTTGAAGAACTTAGACTTCTCAACTTCAGAACATATTACAAACCGACTATAATTCAATGAATGTAGTACACACATACAAATAAACATCAATGGAATAGAATTCAGAGTCCAGAAATAAACCCAATCATCAGTCAGTGCTGGCCCCAAAATTAATTTTCTTTAAAGATTCATCAAAATTAAAATAGTTTGTGCTTCAAAGGATCTATCAAGAAAGTGAGAAGACAATCCACAAAATGAGAATATGCATTTGTAAATCACATATCTGATAAGGTACTTGATTCCAGAATATATAAAGAACACTTACAACTTATTAGGATGATAAATAATCCAATTAAAATGTAGAAACGATATGAATAGATATTTCTCTATATATAAAAATATATAATAAATACATGAAAAGATATTCAACATCATTAGCTATCAAGGGTATGCAAATCAAAAGCATTATGAGATACTATAGAACACACATTTGGCCGGTGCCATGGCTCACTAGGCTAATCCTCCACCTTGCGGCACCGGCAAACCGGGTTCTAGTCCCGGTCGGGCACCGGATTCTGTCCTGGTTGCCCCTCTTCCAGGCCAGCTCTCTGCTGTGGCCCGGGAGTGCAGTGGAGGATGGCCCAAGTGCTTGGGCCCTGCACCCCATGGGAGACCAGGAAAAGCACCTGGCTCCTGGCTCCTGCCACCGGATCAGCGCAGTGCACCAGCCGCAGCGCACCAGCCGTAGCAGCCATTGGAGGGTGAACCAACGGCAAAGGAAGACCTTTCTCTCTGTCTCTCTCTCTCACTGTTCACTCTGCCTGTCAAAAAATAAAAAAAAAAAAGAACACACATTAGATAACTATAATCAAAAAGATAAACAATAATGTGTTTTGGAGGATATGGAGAAGTTTGGGCCCTCACACATTGCCTGTTGGGATGCAAAATGATGAAACCACTTTGGAAAACAGTCTAGCAGTTCCTCAAACAATTAAACATACGATTTAGCAATTCTACTCCCAGTTTATGACCAAGGAAAATAGAAACTATGCCCACACAAAAACATGTACATGCACACTCATAGCATCTCTACTTATAAAAGTCAGAAATGTATAAAAACAATACAATCATCAAATTTATAAGCAGAATGAAGTATGTGCACACAGCAGACATGGAAACATTGGAAACATTATGCAAAATAGAGAAGCCTAACACCAAATACCATAAGTTGCATGATTTTACTTAAAAGAAATGTCCACAATAGACAAACATTGGACATTGCCTAGGGATGATAGGTTGAGGGGCAAAGGTAAGTGATAGAGCTAAGGAACGTGGAGTTTCTACCAGGGTTGATAAAAGTGTTCTAAAATTGATTTTGGTGATTGTGAGTCCCTGAAAAATTCTAGAATCTATTGAATATTTATACTTTATACTTAAAATGGGTAAATTTGTATGGTATATAATTTATATCTCAATAAAACTATTAAAGTTATTGCTTTTCCCGTCTTGCAAGATGGCGGGTGAAAAAGCTCCCGCTGCAAAGCCGGACGCTACCAAGAAATCTCCAGCCAAGAAAGCCGATCATGCCCGCGGCAAGGCGAAGAAGAAGACCCTCGCGGAGAAGAAGCCCAAGAAGGGGAAGCCCCACTGCAGCCGAAACCTCGTCCTGGTGAGAGGGATTGGCAGATACTCCCGCTCCGCCATGTACTCCAGGAAGGCCCTGTACAAGAGAAAGTACGCGGCTCCCAAGTCCAGGATTGAAAGGAAGAAGAAGAGGGAGAAGGTGCTGGCTACCGTCACGAAACCAGTTGGTGGCGACAAGAATGGTGGCACCAGGGTGGTCAAGCTTCGCAAAATGCCGCGGTACTATCCCACCGAAGATGTCCCTCGGAAGCTGTTGAGCCACGGCAAAAAGCCCTTCAGTCAGCACGTGAGGAAGCTGCGGGCCAGCATCACCCCTGGGACCATCCTCATCATCCTCACGGGGCGCCACAGGGGCAAGAGGGTGGTTTTCCTGAAGCAGCTGAGCAGTGGTTTGCTGCTTGTGACTGGGCCTCTTTCCCTGAATCGGGTTCCCCTGCGTAGAACACACCAGAAATTTGTCATCGCCACCTCCACAAAAATTGACATCAGCGGTGTGAAAATCCCGAAGCATCTCACCGATGCTTATTTCAAGAAGAAGAAGCTGCGGAAGCCCAGACACCAGGAAGGCGAGATCTTCGACACGGAGAAGGAGAAATACGAGATAACAGAGCAGCGCAAGGTTGATCAGAAAGCTGTGGATTCGCAAATACTGCCGAAGATCAAGGCTGTGCCGCAGCTCCAGGGATACCTGCGGTCTGTCTTTGCTCTAACGAACGGAGTTTACCCTCACAAACTGGTGTTCTGATTTCGGAGGGAAAGCTCATTAAATAACGAACAACAACAACAACAACAACAAAAAAAACTATTAAAGTTATTGTTGTCAAATAAAATGTGCAAAGACCATTCAGTCAAGAACTATGACTATTTCCTACTTGGAAGTCAGGCTGCCACAGTTTTAAAGATGCTGACTGAAGATACAAGACTTCTTGATCAGTGACAACAGACATTCTACAAGGATACTTCAAAAAAAAAACCTTTAAGAGAAAATGAATGAGAAGTTCAACTCTGTGTCAAAATTTTTTGAAATCTACAGTTTTTTTCATAATACACATTTTCTTCATGAACTTCTTGAAGACCCCTCATATTACTCACAGCAATAACCTGGGCGTCTCTGAGCCAGCTCTCACAGTGATGCAAAGGAGACAAAGCGATGCTTTCACATGTACTGCATGATTGGAACATGGGAGAAACTGGATGTGTAGAGAACCCACGTACTTTATACTGAGCAATAAGCTTGCTTGACCTTTGCACTGAGATACTATCTTTATTATACTAGAGGATAAACTAACCTGGCCTTTCCTCCAAAGGGAGATACTATCTCTGTTTTCCAAGTTGTTCACTATCCTTGAAATAAGTATTCTTGAAAAGAGAGTACAGAACATCCTTCAAAGGAGAGTTTAGTGAGAGGACAGTTACTTTCCTCTCAAGATATACAGACATGGAAAATTTTCTTACAGCATATTCCAGAGTTTTAAAAATTTAAGAGGAGAAACAAATGCAATACATGAACAACTATTAAAGACTTAATTAACATTAGTAAAATTTGAATATTACTTGAATATTAGGTGATATCTTAAAATTACTGTGAATTTTTTTAAGTTCAACAACTATACCATGCTTTTGTAGGGTAATGTCATTTTCCTTCAATGTGGCATTTGGGCATATAAAGCATCATGATATCTGAAACTTACTTTTAGATGGCTTAGCATAAAAGAAGTGTGTACATACACATATACTTATCTAAACTTAAACACATGTATACAAATATCAACACATGGGAGGGCAAGATATATACAGATATTATGCAAATATGGAAAATACTGGCAAGTGTTGAATCTATACAAAGATACAACGATGTTCACTGTATCTTCTTTCGATTTTTAAAATGACTTTGAAAAGATATTTATTTGAAAGGCAAAGTTATAGAGAGAAGGAGAGACAGAGAGAGATTTTCCACTTGCTGACTCACTCCCCAAACAGCCACAATGACTGGGGCTGGGACAGGACAAAGCCAGGAGCCAGGAGGTTCCTCCAGGTCTCCCATGCCAGTGTAGGAGCCCATGGACTTGGGTAATCCTCTGCTACCTTCCCAGGAACATTAGCAGAAAGATGGATTAGAAGTGGAAGAGCCAAGAATGAAATTGGCACCATATATGATGCTGGCACTGCAGCCTGTAGCCTTAACTGGCTGTGCCATAGTACATGCCCCCTGCTTTCAATTTCTTGAAAATTTTATTATTAAAGTGTTATATATGAAAGTACTTTGAGAAAGATGCTAAAAACAAATATCCACACATGGCAAAAAGTGGCAAAGTTCAACAGGTATAGGCCAGCGCCGCGGCTCACTAGGCTAATCCTCCGCCTAGCGGCGCCGGCACACCGGGTTCTAGTCCCGGTCGGGGCGCCGGATTCTGTCCCAGTTGCCCCTCTTCCAGGCCAGCCCTCTGCTGTGGCCCGGGAGTGCAGTGGAGGATGGCCCAGGTGCTTGGGCCCTGCACCCCATGGGAGACCAGGAAAAGCACCTGGCTCCTGGCTCCTGCCATCGGATCAGCGCGGTGCGCCGGCCGCAGCACGCCGGCCGCGGCGGCCATTGGAGGGTGAACCAACGGCAAAGGAAGACCTTTCTCTCTATCTCTCTCTCTCTCACTGTCCACTCTGCCTGTCAAAAAAAAAAAAAATTAAAAAAAAAAAGTTCAACAGGTATGTCATTTACATGAGAAATCAAAAATTAAGGTTATATGGAAAGGTTGAACTCAAAGGTGAAACAAGTTACACACAGATAATAAACAAGGAAAGTTGGTAAAGCTATATTAATTTCAGATATAGTAGACTTTAGGACAAAAAGAATCCTGGAAGTTAAACAAGGTCACTTCAGAATGATAAATTTTTGGTTCACAGGAAGATAATGAATAAAACCCCTTGAATTTGTAGGTGCTAACAACATCCTCATAAGACATAAAGTAAAATTTTGAGACCTACAAGGATGAATAGACAAATCCACAATCATATATTTTCCCTGATCTAACTAATAGAATACCTGAAATGTAATGTATTGGAGTGAAATAGATATTTTGAGAATAGATGATTGTTTATAGTGCTTGTCTCTTCTGTTGAGGAGCAATATTTTGTTTTGTTTCATTTTGTTTTGTTCTCTTTCTCTTCATACTATTTGTTGAACCCTTTTACTTAGAGTAGGGTTAACTATACGATCATTAAGTATACTGAAAATAGATCATTGTAAAAATTAAGAATGGGAATCTGAGAGGGAGGAGGAGGAGGAGGAGGGGTCGGAATGTAGATAGGAGGGAGGGTAGAGGGAGAAGTCCCAATATATTCCTAAATCTGTATCTATGAAATATATAAAACTTGTATAACTTAAATAAAATTTAAAAAAATTTGAGACCTGCAAGGATGAACAGACAAATCCACAATCTTAATTGGAGACTTTAAACATATCTGTAATATCCAATAGAACAATGCAAACAAAATAATCTATAAGGATGTAGAAAGTTCTGAACATGTATAAAAAACTTTTCTAATGGATATATAGAGAGTACTCATTAAATGAAGAAAACATGCAAAAATCAACCATACACTGGGTCTTAAACCTAACGTAAAGAAATCTCAGAGGGTGAAACTCATACAGAACATAATTTCAAACCATATGCAAATTAAGCTAGAACAAGAAAAAATAAATTTAACCAAACTCTTCCAGAGGACAGAAGAGGAAGGATAAAGCTAAAGATAATCTTGATACCAAACCTAAATAGGACTTAACATGAAAGGAGAACTATAGGTTGACCTTACCAATGAATATACATGTAAAATCTTAAATAAAATATGATAAATTTGAGCTTAACCTAGGCCCTAGTCATTGTTGAAAGGAAAGGTTTAGAAAAAAAGAAACAAAATATTTTCACAGATAATATGATTGCATAGAGAGAAAATACATATGAATCTACAGAGAAATTAGAATAAATAATTTTAGGAATATTAAAGTGAATTATATTTTATATACCATAAACTAAATCAGAATATTTTTAAAAACACATACAATGGTGTTCTCAATATAGTCTTCCAGGAAAAAAGTGACAGAACTAGATATGATGAAACTTTTGAAAAAGAAAAAAAAAAAGTATGGGGCCAGTGTTGTAGCACAGCAAGTTAAGCTGCTGCCTGGGATGGCAGCATCTTCTATCGGAGCACCAGTTCAAGTTCTAGTTGTATATTTCTAGTTGTAACTCCCTGCTAATGCACCTGGGAAGGCAGCAGAAGATGGCTCAAATACTTGGGCCACCTGCATGGGAGATTTGGAGTTCCTGTTTCCTGGCTTTGGCCTGACCCAGCCCCAACCACTGAGGCCATTTGGTGAGTGAACCAGAGGATGGAAGATATTTCTCTCTCTCCCTCTCTGTCATTGTACCTTTCAAATAAATAAAATAAATCTTTTTAAAAAATGAAAAGAAAAACTTAATGTATTACAAATATAAAAGAAATATAATTAGAAACTACAAGAAAAGATACAGAAAAAATATAATCATAAAGCATTACTCAGTAATACAATGAGCAATATATTTATCAAATTCAAATATTCAAATAATGTAAATGTAGCTTATTGATTTAATTGAAAAGAGAACACATTGGGAGAAGACTGAAGAAGGGAGATAGGAAAACTAACACTCAAAAGCACCTCATCTGTAATAGCATAAATAAATAGAAAATGCTGGTCAGGCAAGTTATTTGCAATTTTTGCTTTTAAGAAACTAAACTAGAAAGTCAAAAAGGATGAGGAAAGGAACTGATGTGTTCCAGTATTACACCTACTTTCTTAAAAACCATATACATACAGTATTATGCCATATTGCCATGTAATGGCCACTCCCATGAGCCTCAGAAGCTCTTAGAAAATTTTACTTTAAATTTAGCATTTCAAAACAGAAGTCATCTTCATCCTGTCTAACTTCAACACTAAACTTCCATTTTAGGGGATATGGATTCATCATTCTTTAGTGGTCTAAAACTAAAATTTTAGACATCTTTGTTACATCCCTTTATTGATATCCCATCACAATTCATAAAAATATCTTGATATTTCTTCATAATAAATACTATCAATAAAAAATGTTACGGGAGTTGAAAGAGGTCTTAGAGGTTAATCTACCTTAATTTTACCAGTCGATGACAGAAACAGAGCTAGAACCAGCTTCTTGACTTTTCCAATATTTCAAATTGATTTCCATTTGCTAATTTTGAGCAGAGCCAAGATACTTTGCTAGACATTCTCTCCTTGCTGTAATAAGTCTTTATTTAAAAATAAATTTATAAATGAACACATTAATCAATTGGAAAGACATTTAACCAGAGGCAGCTGTCATTTTCTACAAACTCAACTAAAAATATTAGAGAAGACTTGTTAAATATGATGACTATAACAGTTCATCAATACTAACATATTTTATTATTTTATTTGATTAAAACTTTACAATTTTAAGAAAACCAATGAATGCAATACACTCATTTAGTTTTTGAGATACTATAAGGTTTTTTTATTCAATGAGGGTTGAAGCAAGGTTGGGGAAAGGAAGTGAGAAGCTTAAGAGAGGTTACTAGGTAGAAGTATGTTGGAGTTTAAGGATGTTCCTAAACTAATATTGATCAAAGTTGGTCCAAAGATTTTAAAGACATCAGTTATCAGCCAGTGGGGTTATTCTAGAATCCAGTCTGGACAAATTAATAATGGTTTCATTACCAGTTACTTAAACCTTAATATCCAGCATAGAGATTGCTTATATTGACCTCAACAACTTTACAATTGAAGTAAGGATTCAATGGCTACAGCTCATTTAGTATAAATTTTTCATTTTATAAATACTTTTGGGTACTATTTTGAAATATGTTAAATGGTGCCTTTTTAAATAAGAGGCTTTTAATGAAACTCAGGTAAGTGAGATTTCTATGGCAGAAATTACCTAAGTCAGAATTGCATTTGTTAAGAGTAGTTTCTATGATTGACAGACAGGAAAGAAACCAAATGTAAGCTACTTTAATCAAGAGCAACCTCCAAGTTATAGGTACCAATGACCATAAAATTACACTTGAGAAATTTTAATTGAGTACTGGCTGAGTATAAGTTAATTTGAAGTATATGGAGATTATTCAGTGTCTTATTTCTCCAGAACTTCATAACATAATAAGTGGAATTAGAGAAACAACATAATAGTTATTAGAATGGAAAAATGAATAAAATTAATATAAAGTATTGAATATTCAAAAGAGGAAACAATGTTTAGAAAATTGGTAATGTACACAAAATATTTTTCACATGGTTTTTAGATTATTCTTGAAGTTCTGAAGTGAAACTAGCAATATGTAAAGCAAATTATATATGTATGCTTATGATCATGATCTAAATTAGAAAACAAATGAAAGTAAGGATTATGACATAGAAGAATTAGAATCATTTCAGTTCTTAGCTCTGTAAGAACCATATCTACCTAAAACATTTCTAGCCATCCAGTGTCAATCTTTTTTTTTTTTTTTTTTTGACAGGCAGAGTGAACAGTGAGAGAGAGAGACAGAGAGAAAGGTCTTCCTTTGCCGTTGGTTCACCCTCCAATGGCCGCCGTGGCTGGCACGCTGCGGCCGGCGCACCGCGCTGATCTGAAGGCAGGAGCCAGGTGCTTTTCCTGGTCTCCCATGGGGTGCAGGGCCCAAGGACTTGGGCCATCCTCCACTGCACTCCCTGGCCACAGCAGAGAGCTGGCCTGGAAGAGGGGCAACCGGGACAGAATCCGGTGCCCCAACTGGGACTAGAACCCAGTGTGCCGGCGCCGCAAGGCGTAGGATTAGCCTAGTGAGCCACGGCGCCAGCTCAGTGTCAATCTTTTTAACACATCTAGTGATGAAGTCACAAAGCAGCTACCCCACAGTACTGAGATTTAAGAATATTCACTTTGCTTACATCCCTTGTAAAGAAAATTCAATGATGGGAAATCAAGTAACAGGTTAAAAGAAACTTAATGAAATCAATTCAATGAAACATGTAATATCATTTCTTAAAAGCTGTAAGAGAAGCAACATAGAAAACATTTATTTTCCCCATTCAAACTAAAATTAGTTACCTTATTTGGGAATGGAGATTGATGGGCACTGCTTATAGAAATATTTTTCTGCTGTAATGATTGTTGTTGATAATGCAACCTTTGTAAGAAAATGTGAGACGTATATTTTCAGCAATAAAATGAAACATATTCTCAAATCCTATTTGATATCTAACCTGAAACAAAAGGGATTATATACATGGACCATGTAGTAAGACATATGGTATGAAGGGTTGCAAAACAACAAAAATGATAACATTTCTAGGAACTCATTGAAATTTACAAATAATGTGGCATTTATCTAGTCTTCTCAGCAATAATTCTGTGATGGAAGCAGTTATCATATATAGAAATTGAGGTTTACAGGACTTAAGACGACTTGATTTAGGACCACAGAGTAAACCAACACTGAACTCAGATTTTTGTCTTTTATCTCCAAGTGCCACATTTCCTCTGTACCTAATTTTTCTGGAAGACAGTACCAAAAGCCTCCAACTAAACTTAGTGGTCCAGCATGACAGGGTGATAAACATGAGGAAAAATCACCAGATTTTATAACAACTTATTTATGGATATTACAAAAATTCCCATCATTTGGAAATTATTTACTTTTATATAAATAAATTAGCCACGGCTATGGTCTCAGTACAAAAAGAAAATTGAGAAGATGAAACCTGATTTTATGGTAAATAATTACAAACTGGCTATTCACAGCACTGCAGCTTTCCATTCTGTCTGGCATGTACAGACATATCCAGAGTTTCAGTATCTTTCTCAGGATTGCAGTAAAGTGGCTCTATAAATGTAAGGAGATTAGCACAAGCTGAACTTATCTGTAGTTATTTAACTTGGCCTTGGAAAAGTACTAACATCATAGATAAAAGAAGCAAGCAAAAAGACCACAGTACCACGATAATAAGAATACAAACTTCAGAGTTGTGCTGCACATAAATATGTCTGGAATGTCTCCTATGAAGCAGTCAAAACCTGTGTTCTAAGTGCATTTAAGACTCAGTGAGTCCAACTCCAGGGCTCTATGCCAGTGTAAAAATGCTCTAACTTGTTTTCTGCCTACAGAAAGGTAAGCTGAAATTGGGTTTTGTTCTTAACACTGAGTAGACCAACATTTCCTGTGCATCTCTAACAGAATTACTGGCTGATCATCTCAGCAGCTGGTATTCACAACAAGAGGAGCTATAATATGATATTTATTTCACAAGCAGAAAAATAAGAAGCTCTGCTATCACTTTCAGTAAGGCAAATGTTCTGCATGAAAGCCCCAAAGGTATTTCCCAGCATGAGCAGAAATCTGGAAAACCCTAGTTTAATGTAATCACAAAAAGAAGGAACGTTTCAGTCCTGGTTGTTTCCTTTGTAACCAACAAGAAAATACAATTCATTCTTAATAATGTTCTTGATTAAAGGATATTGATTACATAAAAAGCACATATTAAGGATGGGAAATAGGGGCCAGTGTTGTGGTGCAGTGGGTTAAGCTGTCACCTATGACACCAGGATCCCATATCGGAATGCCAGATGTAGCTCTCGCTGCTCTGCTTCTAACCCAGCTCCCTGCCAATGTGCCTGGGAAGGCAGATAAAGATGGCCCAAGTACTGGGGCCCCTGGATTTATAGCCTAGTCCTAGCCAGTGTGGCCACTTCGGGGGGTATACCAGCAGATGGAAGATCTGTCTCTCCTCTGCCCCTCTCTGTCACTCTGCCTTTCAAATAAATAAATAAAGTTTTATATAAAACAAAGGATGGGAAATGCATCATCACTACCACATCCTCTTCCAAATCAGAAAAGTTTCAGTTCCATGCAATAGAGTAGTAACTGTCAATATTTAGAAAATTTAGAACAGCCTACAAATTTAAAGCTCGCAGCACTTTTTCAATACCCATTACTCCAACAGAAAAATTAATTCCAAAGCAGTTTCAATGTGTATACTACTCAAAATCTATTGTTGTGTTATGTTTTTACCATGAGAAAAACCTGTCCTTTACTTAGTCCATCTTAAAGAGACCAAGATAAGCATAGATAAGAAAAAGATGATTTCACAAACAGACCTAGAAGATGGAAGTAGAGAATTCTTCACAGAAAAAGTCCAAGATATGCTTTATGTTCACATAGGTAATCAATCAGCTTTAATTTTAATAAAATAGCAATAACATGGCAATTTTATTTCACTTTAACATGCAGTGCATGGGAATATACTTGATTTCTACCATCAGCCCATTTTTCTCAAGAAGGAATATTAGAGTGCTAGGTGAAAAGCCTTAAAGAAGCACACATTAATTGGCAGAAACAACTTTAGAAATTCATATCTAAATTCATGGCTAGTCAAATATAAACATAAGTCAAGAAACACTGAATTTGTAACAAAAGAAATGAAACAAACACTGCATAATGGAAAATTTATAAAAAGGAAATTCCAGTTGTATCTCTAATAGAACAAGAGCTACACATATGTGATTAAACAAAATTAGAACAGAATGTGTGCTATCTTGTAACTTAATTTTTGAAAATGGAATTCGTCTCTGTTCTTGAGGGAGTACTGGCCACATTTGTAGTTACTAACCATCTAAAATATGTAGGCACATCAAGAGATAGTTTTATACAATTCAATTCCATAAATATTTACTGAATGCTTTACTATCTCAAAAATAGTAAGTACTGCTGGGGCAGAGGAAAGACAACACAGACCAATTGTTACACAGGACCTACCATCAGAGACCATGCAAATTAATAAGAGAAACGTGTGCAAATTAGTTGCTGTACTATAATAAAAGCAATGAGAAACACAATTCTTTGATGGATGGAAGTATAAACAAATTGCTACAAGACAAAGAATTCTAACTCGGAGGAAATTATGACAAAAGAAAGTCAATAAGCTTTTTTGAAAGCATATTTTAAGAGAAAATAATATGGACAATTATTCTCTTGTAACTGCTCCATCCAATACGGTAGACACTAGCCACATATGTCTTCTCAACACTTGAAATGTTGCTAGTCCAACTTGAGATGTGCTATAAATATACACTGTCTTTCAGAGTGTAAAATATTTCACATTAAGTTATATAATAATTACATGTTGGAATGATATTTGGTATATAATGAGTTAAGAAACATGTGCTATTAAATTCCATTCCACTTGCTTCTTGATCCTTTAATGCAACTGCTAGAAAACTTAAAATTATGTATGAAACATGCATTATATTTCTATCAAATAGAGATGATCAAAAACTGACAATTATGATTTGGGTTATAAGTAGTTATTCTATTATTGAATACAGTATCCTTAGACAACATAGAGAATCAGAAAAATACACAGAACGATGAAGAACAGAGCGGAAAAAAAATCTCATGATAAGAAATATTAAGAGCATGATAAAGAACAGACAAAAATTATCTCATCATCACTTGAATATTAGAAGAATTCTATACAGCTTCCTTTTCCATTTTAATATTGGTCCTAAATCTGACTGCCTTACCCCAACCCAGACCAACTGTATCTAATGTGCATCTATCTAGGGTTGAGAACTAATATGTTAAAATTAGAAAGACTCAGTCTGGAAATGAAATCAGATAATGTCCAACAGAAGCTTTCTGGACATTAAGCCTCAGGAGCACAGTCAATTTAACTGACAATTATCAAGAAAAAGGCACCTAAGGCTGAAAAACTGTACTGTCAGATTGGAATTATTAATATTATGCAGGGAAAGATAAAAATAAGCATAGTCAACTGCATATTCTCTAAGTTAATGAGCATATATTTGAAAGTTCTCACTTATGACTGTGATTCCATGGTCAAATACTAAAAGGATAGCAATTGTGGACATTTCTAAAAGAACACACTTCTATAGGCAAACATGAGAATTCAATGAGAAAGAAAATAGGCATGTGACTAAACCAGAGGAACTACACAGGGAACACTCTGAAAACACACAAATTTTTAAAAAGTTTTTCATTTTATTTATTTGAAAGGCAGAATGACAGAGAGGGAGGGAAAGAGTCAGAAAGGGAAAAAAAGAGTGTGTGAGAGATATTCCATCTGCTGGCTCACTCACTAAATGTCTCCAACAGCCACGGCCACGACAGGCATAAGCTAGAAGTCCAGAACACCATCTGGGTCTCCACAGGAGTCTCAGGGACCCAAGTACTTGAGCCATAGCTGGCTGATTCCCAGGTACTTATTAGAGGGAAGCTGAGTCAGAAGTGGAGCCAGCACTCAAATTCAGGTAGTACAATATGGGATATGGGCATCCCAAGTGGTTGCTTAACACCTGCACCACAATACCTATCCCAAAAAACTACATTTAGTATATGTGCTGCCGAAGCGAGCACCCAAAAAATTACATTTAAAAGACATGTGAAAAGAAAAAAGGGAGGGGGGGCGGCGCTGTGGCACAGTAGGTTAATCCTCTGCCTGCAGCGCCAGCATCCCATATGGGTGCCAGTTCGAGTCCCGGCTGCTCTTCTTCCAATCCAGTGCTCTGCTAGACCTGGGAAAGCAGTAGAAGATGGCCTAATTCCTTGGGCCCTGCACCCGTATGGGAGACCAGAGGAAGCTCCTGGCTCCTGGCTTCGGATTGGTGCAGCTCCAGCTGTTGCAGCCATTTGGGGAGTGAACCAGCATACGGAAGACCTTTCCCTCTGTCTCTCCTTCTCACTGTCTGTAACTCTAACTCTCAAATAAATAAATAAAATCTTCAAAAAAAAAAAAAAGAATGGGGAAAAGAAATGAAGACAGGAACAAATGAGTAACAGAAATTTGTAAGAGCAATCACAGTATTGGGAGTATGTGTGTTGGGGTTGGGGGAAAAGTGGGAGAGACGCTTAGAGAACCAGAAGTAGCTAACACAGAAGTGCTGTTTGGTACTTGGGGAACATTTTATTTAGCTCACCTGCAACGAGCAAGGTGGCTTCAAATTAATGAGAAAAAGGAGTTGATACTCTCAGGACAGGAAAGTTAACTCTTAAAGACACTTACTTTTGCTGGTTCAAATAAATTATTTACTAAGCTAATGTGAGCTTTCACATAACAATGTTGGAAAAAATTTAAATATATGTAAAGTAAGAAAGATGTTTAGATGGCTCAAACTGGACAGTTTGCAGGCTTGTGAAGAAGGGAAGAGTTACAGGAACTATAGAAAAGTTACTATGACATAAATTTCAGATGAAACAAGGGAATAGTTTTTTATTGGATTACTTATTTTTTTAGGTACAGGAGGATAGAGTAGCATAGCATCTTTAACTTCAATAAAGAGTTAAACGCAATATTGCTGTAGATAAAATAATGAAACTTGGATGGAATTAGCATCTGGTCATATGAATTTTCTAAAGTCTTTTTTTTATTTTTTTGTTTTTAGCTTTATTAAGGTGTAATTGATAATTAAGATAGTATCTATTTAAAGTAAATAACTTGATGTTTTGATATATGTATACATTCTTTTTTTTATCTTTTATTTAATGAATATAAATTTCCAAAGTACGACTCATGGGTTACAATGGCTTCCCCCCCATACCGTCCCTCCCACCCACAACCCTCCCCTTTCCCACTCCCTCTCCCCTTCCATTCACATCAAGATTCATTTTCGATTATCTTAATATACAGAAGATCAGCTTAGTATACCTTAAGTAAGGATTTCAACAGTTTGCTCCCACACAGAAACATAAAGTGAAAAATAATAGATGATTTTTTTTAAATGATGATGAAATCAGATCAGACCTATTGTCATGTTTAAAGGGGAGAGTGATCCAACATGGGAAGTGAGATACTCAGCAGACTCATAGAATGGCGGATGTCCTAAATAGCACTCTGGCCTCAGAATCAGCCCTAAAGGCACTCGGATCTGGCTGAAAAGCCCATGAGAGTATTTCAGGCATGGAAAGCCAAGACACTCTGGCAAAAAGATCTCTGTGAGTGAGATCCCAGTGGAAAGAACAGGTCTTCAAAGAGGGAGGTGCCTTTCTCTGAAGGGAGGAGAGAACCTCCACTTTGACTATGACCGTGTCTAAACAAGATAAGAGTCGGAGAACTCAAGGGGCTTCCATAGCCTTGGAAACTCATGACTGGTGCATAGGGAGATTACTGATGCCATAAACAGGAGTGTCAATTTGTAAAGTCAACAACAGGAGTCACTGTGCGCTTACTCCTCATGTAGGATCTCTGTCCTTAATGTGCTGTACATTGAGGCTTAATGCTATAACAAGTACTCAGACAGTATATTTCACTTTGTGTTTCTATGGGGGTGCAAATGATTGAAATCTTTACTTAATGTACACTAAACTGATCTTCTGTAAAAAAAAAAAAAAAGAAACTATCAATTCCCAACTTGACTCTCACTGGGATTAAACATGACAATAGGTCTAAAGTCTTTGTAGTCACAAAGTAGTCCCATAATGTCTGAATCCCTGGCTACCTCCTATTTCTTAACACTATCCTATTCTCTAACTGCCTTCTATTGTTTAACAGAAGCCCAATTTTGTGTGCTTTATAGCTTTTGCCTCTGGCTACCATACCCAATTAGAGAAATTCACATGGCTGAAAGACTCATTTTATTTTGGTTTTACCTTAACTATCTCTTCATACAGTTCTGCTGATCTTGCCATCTAAAAGAATAAAACCATCATTCCCCAATTCCTAATTTTCTTCATAGCACTCATTACTGAAATAGATAAATACTACTTTGATATATACATACACACACATATATATGTATATATATATATATATATATTCTGCATCCTCACCACAATGTAATCTCCATGAAGGTATTGAGATTATTTTTTTCACCAGAAAATCCCAGTATCTAAAATGGTGGTACTATTTTTTTCCCTCCTTTACTATTCATTCTAAATTCACCTTACCCTCAACTAGCCCCTAGACAGGTCTTGGTATGTTCTCTAGAGTTGTAACTCAAATCTTCACTCTGGTCTTGTCAGTGTTGCTACAGATGCCCATTGTCAGTTTAGATGGGGTGTGAAAGTACCAGGTAACATAAAGTAGATCCCCTGAGTTCTACATGTATTCCTCCCTGACTTCATTGTGTAAAAGTAGTCCAACAGAGCCAAGCAGATGCTGGCATCATGCCCTTGAATTTCCAAAACTGTGAGCTTAATAAATCTCTTTCTTTTAATAAAGCACCCAACCCTATGAGGTCTTGGAAAAGACCTCAGAAGCAAGTGCAATCAAAGCCAAAATTGAAAGATGGGATTACATCAAATTGAGAAGTTTCTGCACTGCAAAAAAAAAAAAAAAATACTCAGCGAAGTGAACAGACAACCGAAAGAATGGGAGAAAATCTTCGTAAACTATGCAACTGATAAAGGATTAATATCCAGAATCTAATTGCTCAAGAAACTCAACAACAAAACAAACAATCCAGTTAAGAAATGGGCAAAGGACTTCAACAGGCATTTTCCAAAAAGAAGAATCCAAATGGCCAACAGACACATGAAAAAATGCTCAGGATCACTTTCCATCAGGGAAATGTAAACCAAAATCACAATGAGGTTTCACCACATCACAGAATGGCTTTCATACAGAAATCAACAAAAAATTGCTGGTAAGGATGTGAAGAAAAAGGTACCCTAATCCACCGTTGGTGGGAATGTAAACTGGTGTAATCACTGTGGAAGACCATATGGCAATACCTCAGAGATCTGAATATAGACCTACCATATGACCCAGCCATTCCACTCCTGGGAATTTACCCAAATGAAATGAAATCAGCATACAAAAGAGTGATCTGTTACCTCCATGTTTATTGCAGCTCAATTCACAATAGCTAACATATGGAATCAACCCAGATGTCCATCATTTGAAGACAGGATGAAGAAATCATGGGATATGTACACCATGAAATATGACACAGTGGTAAAAAAAATGAAAAGCTGTCATTTGCAACAAAATGGATGCAACTGGAATACATTATATTTAGTGAATATGCCAGCCCCCAAAAAGACAAATACCATATGTTCTTCCTGAAATGTGGAAACTAATTGAGCATCTAAAAGGTAATCTATAGAAGGGAATTTGACATTCTGAGTTGTGAAGACTTTGAACAGCCCTTGTCTTGACTGTTGAGGAAAATGTTTTGTTTTGTTTTGTTTTTTCATACTATTTTTTGAACTCTTTTAACATAAGATTAACCCTATACTAAGTAAAGTTAACTGAAAATAGATCTTGGTAAAAAAAATAAAAATGGGAATAGGAGAGGAAAGAGGAAAAAGGGTGAGAGTGCAATTGGGAGGGAGAGTAGGGTGAGAAGAATCACTATGTTCCTAAATTTTTATTTATGAAATGCATGAAATTTGTATACCTTAAATTAAAAAAAAGGAATCTAAATTAAAAATTAAATCTAGCAGGGTTTTTGGTAGAAAACACAGTAAAAGCAATTCATACAAAAGACAAAATCATCTGTTATAAATGAGTAGTAATACTGGGTTGTTGATTTGTTTTTAGGAGACATGGTTCCATTTTCATCTTCATATAAATGACCAGCATAAACACTGTTTATATTCATGTTTTCCTAGTTACGTGTGCAGGTCACAGCATTATGCCTTTGGTGTAGTCACTGCTGAAAGGGTGAGGGATGCAGTGATGGTCTGCAGGGATGGTCTCCTCTTTTAAAGCAGGTTGTGTACAAAATTCAGTACACTGAAGGTAAGCTAACCACCAGCATCACTGATGTTTTAAAATGTTACTTTATTGGAACAACTGACAAATGAGGAATATTAGCTTTGTAGCAAAATTCCTTGCCTGTGTGATAGCTGATCTTATTTTTTGGCCTTGTAACTATGACATTGTTACAGTTTCTGTCCTATTCCTCACATTTAAAATTTGAAGAGTTTGTACTTGGTGAATATAGTGCCTTCAGTATACTGTGTCTTATTAACTTTTTAAAAATCAACTTGCTAAGGACATATACATTTTTGCAAAATAAAGCTGCTAATAACACGGAAACAATGTGTACTCTTCATTTACTAATTACAAATGTTAAGGCCTAATTAATACAAATCTTTAACTATTCATATATCATTTTTGAGGCAGCTGCTTTATGGCAATAGTATTTTTCATTTGTTCATTCTGTTCATTATTTGTGATCATGTTGTCTTACAATACAGACATAATAACATTCTTGAAAAAAGCAGCTAGTTTTTAAAAGCAGTAATTGCTGCTTTACCTTTTATTTCTTTTGTAAATTAAGTTTTTCAAAAAAAGAATGTGACTATAAGTGTTGTCTATTGCATAAAACAGTTGACACTCATTGTAAAGATTGTTCTCCTGCACGTGAAGTGGACCATGCAGATTTCAGTATGTTCTCAGTGTGCATCAAAAGATAATAAAGTCTTTTTGTGAACACGATGAAAAACAAAACATTTCATAAAAGAAAGACATGATTAATTGGACTTCATCAAAATTAAAATTTTTTGAACGGTGAAAACAATGTTAAGTGAATGAAGAAACACTGGACTAAGAAATCATCATAACCACATTATAAACCAAGGACTTGTATCTCAAATATATAAAGAACTCTGAAAATTTAATAGTAATTAAAAATCCAAATTTTAAAATGGGGAAAGAACTTGAACAGTTACTTCACGAATGACCCTATACAAATGGCTAATAAGCACATGAAAATATGTTTGATATCATGAGCCATTAGGGAAGTGAAAACTAAAAACAAAGATACAATATTGCTACAAGGTAGACATAATGTATGTATGACCCAGTTTCTCTATTCTTTGTCATTACTTGGTGTTGTTGCCATTTTTATTAAGTATAAACAGATATCTCACTGTGGTTTTAATCTGCATTCCCCAAATGGTTCATGTTGAATATCATTCCATGTGCTTAATTGCCAACATCCAGAGAGTTATTGTATAACCCTGATTAAAACATGAATTTATGGATCGGGCAAGATGGCGGAATAGGAAGGGAGCAGTCCGGAAAGAGACAGTTTAATAAAAGTGGAGATACTGCAGGTTCAAGGAAGAGTAGGGGAAGAAACAGCAGAGGAAGCTCTTTGGGAACTACTGATTCACGGTGGACTTGCGTGGAGGGCGTGGGAGCCCACAGTTTGGGATACCAGCAGCAGACTCAGCACACTAGCGCTGGAACGCGAGGTGAGCCGAACCTCAATAGCCTGAGATACCGGCAGGCAAGTGGAAAGAGGAGACTAGAGGGAACGAGGCTTGAAACCCTGTGAGGAAAAGTTCACCAGGCTAACTAGAAGAGAGAGGGAAAAAAAAAGTGACCGATATGGACACGAGTTTCTCTCTCTCTGCTCACCTCTCAAAGGCGAGCAAAACAAAGAGCAGGAGTCATTTTGGACATACGTCATAAGCAGAGTGACCACAAGTCTGCACCGGCCCTGAGCCTAGCAGAAAAACCTGACTCTGGGTGGGGGTGGGGGGTTAGGGGATGAAATAACAGGAGATTAGAACCTAGTGAATGGGTGGTGCTAATGAACTGAGACTGTGAAAAAAGAGACGGTGGGAGAGAGAACTCACGGAATTCACGTGAGTGCTCTCCAGAGATGCTACAATTCGGTAACCTTGGCAACCCACAGGGAGACTGCAGGAGAATTTGAGCCCACACTGAGGGCAGAACAGATTCCCTGCATGGTCCTTGGGAAAGAGCTTCCGATCTCTGCTCCTGTGGGTATATCATTCGCCTGCTAACTACCTCCAATTCCGTTCAGCTGTGTGGAATTACTTCCCTTTTGAATCAAAAAAAGAAAGAAAGAAAGAGAGAGAGATTTACCACGCCTAACCTAGGAGTGTCACCTTTGGCACATCCTTAACCCTGAGGAACCAAACAGAGCTCTCAGGCCACACCCATCTCAAGCCTCTAAGGCTCCATCAAAAGCAGACAGTCCACTTAATCTAGAGTCATAGTATAATGAGAAAAAACACCACAGCAAAGAAACCAAAGAATATCTCCACAATGACAAACAAATGCAGAAACCGAGGTAACAAGAACAAGGAAGACACTACGATGCCCCGAAATGATAGACACCCCAATTCAAGATTATGAAGATGACGAGATACAAGAAATGCAAGAAGCGGATCTCAAAAAATTGATAAGAACATTGAGAAGTTCTCAAAAACAAATTCTTGAACTACAAAAATCCTTAATGGACAGGACAGAAAATCTCTCTCGTGAAAATGAAATATTAAGGAGGAATCAAAATGAAATGAAGCAACTAGTAGAACATGAAACTGTGATAGTGATGAGAAATCATAATGAAACGAAGAATTCAATAGATCAAATGACAAACACATTAGAGAGCCTTAAAAACAGAATGGGTGAAGCAGAAGAGAGAATATCGGACTTAAAAGACAGAGAACAGGAAAGGATACAGTCAGACCAAAGAAAATAAGAGGAAATCAGAAATCTAAAAAATATTGTCAGGAATCTACAGGATACAATTAAAAAAAAACAACATTCGGGTTCTAGGAGTTTCTGAAGGCATGGAGAGGGAGAAAGGATTAGAAGGCCTTTCTAGCAGAAAATTTCCCAGGTTTGGAGAACGACAGAGACATCCTAGTACAGGAAGCTCATAGAACCCCTAGTAAACATGACCAAAAGAGATCCTCACAATGACATGATATAATTAAACTCACCACAGTGAAACAGAAAGAAAAGATCCTAAAATGTGCAAGAGAGAAACGTCAGATTACTCTCAGAGGATCTCCAATTAGACTCACAGCTGACTTCTCATCAGAAACCCTACAAGGTAGCAGGGAATGGCGAGACATGGCCCAGGTACTAAGAGAGAAAAACTGCCAGCCCAGAATATTATATCCTGCAAAGCTCTCATTTGTGAATGAAGGTGAAATAAAGACCTTTCATAGCAAACAGAAATTGAAAGAATTTGTTGCCACTCGTCCAGCCCTGCAAAAGATGCTTAAAGATGTGTTGCACACAGAAACACGGTCATCAATATGAAAGAAGGTAAAGGAAGGAAACCTCACAGCAAAAGATCACAGGGAATTCAAAGCATATATTAGAAAACATCTTTGGCAAATGGCAGGGCAAAGTTACCACTTATCAATAGTCACACTGAACATTAATGGCCTGAACTGTCCAGTTAAAAGACACCGATTGGCTGATTGGCTTAAGGAACAAAACCCATCTATTTGCTGCTTACAAGAAACACATCTTTCCAACAAAGATGCATACAGACTGAAAGTGAAAGGCTGGAAAAAGATATACCATGCCAACAGAAATTAAAAAAGAGCGGGCGTAGCCATCTTAATATCGGACAACATAAACTTTAACACAAAAACTGTTGAGAGAGACAAAGAGGGGCACTATATAATGATTAAGGGATCAATTCAACAGGAAGATATAACAATTATCAATGTACATGCACCTAATTACAGGGCACTGGTTTATTTAAAAGATATGTTAAGGGACTTATAGGGAGACTTAGACCCCAATACAATAGTACTGGGGGACTTCAATTCTCCACTCTCAGAAATGGACAGATCAATAGGACAGAAGATCAACAAGGAGACAGTAGATTTAAATGACACTATAGCCCAAATGGATCTAACAGGTATCTACAGAACTTTTCATCCTACATATAAAGCATTTACATTCTTCTCAGAAGTACATGGAACCTTCTCTAGGATTGACCACATACTAGGCCATAAAGCAAGTCTCAGCAAATTCAAAAGAATTAGAATCATACCATGCAGCTCTCAGACCATAAAGGAATGAAGTTGGAAATTAGCAACTCAGGAATCCCTAGAGCATACACAAACACATGGAGATTGAACAACATGCTCCTGAATGAACAATGGGTCATAGAAGAAATCAAAAGAGAAATCAAAAACTTTCTGGAAGTAAATGAGGATAACAGCACAACATACCAAAACTTATGGGACGCAGCAAAAGCAGTGTTAAGAGGAAAGTTTATATCAATAGGTACCTACATCAAGAAATTGGAAAGGCACCAAATAGATGATCTTTCACTGCATCTCAAGGATCTAGAAAATCTGCAGCAAACCAGACCCAAATCTAATAGAAGAGAAATAATTAAAATCAGAAAAGAAATCAACACGATTGAATAAAAAAAAAATTACAAAAAATCAGACAAACGAGGAGCTGGTTTTTTGAAAAAATAAACAAAATTGACACCCCATTGGCCCAACTAACTAAAAAGAGAGAAGACCCAAATCAATAAAATCAGAGATGAAAAATGAAATGTAACAACAGACACCACAGAAATAAAAAGAATCATCAGAAATTACTACAAGGACTTGTATGCCAGCAAACAGGGAAACCTACCAGAAATGGATAGATTCCTGGACACATGCAACCTACCTAAATTGAACCAGGAAGACATCAAAAACCTAAACAGACCCATAACTGAGACAGAAATTGAAACAGTAATAAAGGCCCTCCCAACAAAGAAAAGCCCAGGACCAGATGGATTCACTGCTGAATTCTACCAGACATTTAAAGAAGAACTAACTCCAATTCTTCTCAAACTATTCAGAACAATCGAAAAAGAGGGAATCCTCCCAAATTCTTTCTATTAACAGACTGCAAAAGAAAAATCATATGATTATCTCAATAGATGCAGAGAAAGCATTTGATAAAATACAACACCCGTTCATGATGAAAACTCTAAGCAAATTGGGTATGGAAGGAACATTCCTCAATATAATCAAAGCAATTTATGAAAAACCCACGGCCAATATCCTATTGAAAGGGGAAATAATGGAAGCATTTCCACTGAGATCTGGTACCAGATAGGGATGCCCACTCTCACCACTGCTATTCAATATAGTTCTGGAAGATTTAGCCAGAGCTATTAGGCAAGAAAAAGAAATTAAAGGGATACATATTGGGAAGGAAGAACTCAAACTATCCCTCTTTGCAGATGATATGATTATTTAGGGGATCCAAAGAACTCTACTAAAAGACTATTAGACTCATAGAAGAGTTTGGCAAAGGAGCAGGATATAAAATCAATGCACAAAAATCAACAGCCTTTGTATACACAGGCAATGCCATGGCTGAGGAAGAACTTCTAAGATCAATCCCATTCACAATAGCTACAAAAACAATCAAATACCTTGGAATAAACTTAACCAAGGACATTAAGGACCTCTACGATGAAAATTACAAAACCTTAAAGAAAGAAATAGAAGAGGATACCAAGAAATGGAAAAATCTTCCATGCTCATGGATTGGAAGAATCAACATCATCAAAATGTCCATTCTCCCAAAAGCAATTTATAGATTCAATGCAATGCCAATCAAAATACCAAAGACATTCTTCTCAGACCTGGAAAAAATGATGCTGAAATTCATATGGAGACACAGGAGACCTCGAATAGCTAAAGCAATCTTGTACAACAAAAACAAAGCTGGAGGCATCACAATACCAGATTTCAGGACATACTACAGGGCAGTTGTTATCAAGCAGCATGGTACTGGTACAGAAACAGATGGATAGACCAATGGAACAGAATTGAAATACCAGAAATCAATCCAAACATCTACAGCCAACTTATATTTGATCACGGATCCAAAACCAATCCCTGGAATAAGGACAGTCCATTTAATAAATGGTGCTGGGAAAACTGGAAGTCCACATGCAGAATCATGAGGCAAGACCCCTGCCTTTCACCTTACACAAAAATTCACTCAACATGGATTAAAGACTTAAATCTATGACCCGACACCATCAAATTCTTAGAGAGCATTGCAGAAACTCTGCAAGATATAGGTACTGGCAAAGACTTCTTGGAAAATACCCCAGAAGCACAGGCAGTCAAAGCCAAAATTAACATTTGGAATTACATCAAATTGAGAAGTTTCTGTACTTCAAAAGAAACAGGAAAGTGAAGAGGCAACTGACAGAATGGGAAAAAATATTCACAAACTATGCAACAGATAAAGGGTTGATAACCAGAATCTACAAAGAAATCAAGAAACTCCACAAGATCAAAACAAACAATCCACTTAAGAGATGGGCCAAGGACCTCAATATACATTTTTCAAAAGAGGAAATCCAAATGGCCAACAGGCACATGAAAAAATGTTCAAGATCACTAGCAATCAGGGAAATGCAAATCAAAAGCACAATGAGGTTTCACCTCACCCCGGTGAGAATGGCTCACATTCAGAAATCTACCAACAACAGATGCTGGCGAGGATGTGGGGAAAAATGGACACTAACCCACTGTTGGTGGGAATGCAAACTGGTCAAGCCACTATGAAAGGCAGTCTGGAGATTCCTCAGAAACCTGAATATAACCCTACCAAACAACCCAGCCATACCACTCCTTGGAATTTACCCAAAGGAAATGAAATTGGCAAACAAAAAAGCTGTCTGCACATTAATGTTTACTGCAGCTCAATTCACAATAGCTACGACCTGGAACCAACCCAAATGCCCATCAACTGTAGACTGGATAAAGAAATTATGGGACATGTATGCTATAGAATACTATACAGCAGTCAAAAACAACAAAATCCAGTAATTTGCAACAAGATGGAGGAATCTGGAAAACATTATGCTGAGTGATTAAGCCAGTCCCAAAGGGACAAATATCATATGCTCTCCCTGATCGGCGACAAGTAACTGAGCAGCAAAGGGGAAACCTGTTGAAGTGAAATGGACACTATGAGAATCAGTGACTTGATCAGCTCTTGTCCTGACTGTTGATGTACAATGTAATACTTAATCCATTTTTCTATTTTCTCTTTGTTTTGTTCTAGTACTATTGGTTGAACTCTGTGATTAACACACAATTATTCTTAGGTGTTTAAATTTTAATTGAAAAATGATACCTGTTAAATATAAGAGTGGGAATAAGAGAGGGGGGAGATGTACAATTTGGCACATGCTCAATCGGACTTGCCCCAAATGGTGGAGTTAGAATCATGCCAGGGGATCCCAATACAACCCCATCAAGGTGGCATGTACCAATGCCATCTCACTAGTCCAAGTGATCAATTTCAGTTCACAATTAATCACACTGATAGGTCTAAGAGTCAAAGGGATCACACAAACAAGTCTAGTGTCCGCTAATACTAGCTGATAGAATCAAAAACGGAGAGAACAATCCATCATGGAAAGCGGGATACACAGTAAACTCACAGAATGGCAGATGTCCTAAATAGCACTCTGGCCTCAGAATTAGCCCTTAAGGCATTCGAATCTGGATGAAGAGCCCATGAGAGTATTTTAGGCATGGAAAGCCAAGACACTCTGGGAAAAAAAAAAGGAAGACCTAAATGGAAGATCTCTGCGAGTGAGATCCCAGTGGAAAGAATAGGGCCATCAAAGAAGGAGGTACCTTTCTCTGAAGGGAGGAGAGAACTGCCACTTTGACTATAACCCTGTTGGAATAAGATCGAAGTCGGCGAACTCAAAAGGCTTCCATAGCCTTGGCAACTCATGACTAGAGCCTAGGGAGATTACTGACGACATAAACAAGAGTGTCAAATTGTTAAGTCAACAACAGGAGTCACTGTGTACTTACTTCTCATGTGGGATTTGTCCTCAGTGTGTTGTCCAATGTGAAGTAATGCTATAACGAGTACTGAAACAGTATTTTACACTTTGTGTTTCTGTGTGGGTGCAAACTGATGAAATCTTTACTTAATATATACTGAATTGATCTTCTGTATATAAAGATAATTGAAAATGAATCTTGATGTGAATGGAATGGGAGATGGAGTGGGAGATGGGAGGGGTATGAGTGGGAGGGAAATTATGGGGGGAGAGCCATTGTAATCCATTAACTGTACTCTGAAAATTTATATTTACTAAATAAAAAATTAAAAAAACAAAGTTTATCAAAGCTATTTCTGTAGCAATACTGATACACACAGGCATTTTTTTTGTTTTTATTTATTCATTTTAACTTTAGCTCCCGATATAAGGTAGAACATGCAGTATTTGTCTTTCTGTGCCTGCCTTATTTTACTCAACATGTCATTCTGTTGCATCCATTTTGCACCAGTGATAGAATTTCATTTTTAATAGATGAATAATATTCCATATATATGACACATTTTCTTTATCCATTCATCTGATGATGGGTACCTTGATTGAGTCTATATTTTGGCTGTTGTGAACAGTGCTGCCATAAACATAGTAGTGAAGGGATCTGTGATACAATGTGTTCCTATATTTTGGGCATACACACAGAAGTAGGATTGCTGGATCATATGGCAAGTTCATTTCCATTTGTTTAAGAAAACTCTATACATCTTAACATTTATTTTCAAGCCAAAGAAATGCACAGTACATAATAGTTAAAAACATGGAAAATAGGTGGCAGGTGTTTGGTGTGATGATTAAGACACCACTTAGGATACCTGCATCCCAAGGCAAAAGTACATGGGCTCAAGTCCCAACTTTGATTTTGATCTCAGCTTCCAGCTGGTGCTTACTCTGGGAGGCACAAGGTGATAGCCCAAGTACTTTGGTCCCAGTCATTCATGTGGGAGATGCAGATTGAGTTCCAGAATCCTGGCTTTGGCCCTCAGCTGATGTGGGCATTTGGGGAAGAAGCCAGTGAATGGAAAGCATCTCTCTCTCTAATTCTCTCTCTCTCTCTTTCTCTCTCCCTCCCTCCCTCCTTAAAATAAATTTTAAAAATTAAAAAAGTGGAAAACAATTGATGGGTTAGACACCAAACTCTGACATGGCAAGAGGGGTTCCACAATTTAGTACATTACATTCCAGTGATTCCTCAACTACTCACAGTTCTAGAAGGGAAGTGTTCCTAGGTCCAAAGGTACAGACCACCAGAACTCTGTGTTTCTCACTTGTAGATCATGAGTTGAATACCTGAGACCCCAAAATTCCTTACCCAAATAATCCAAGTCATTTTTATAAACCCTTGTTGGCCTCTTTCCAAAGTCAACTCTCCACCAGTTTTTTATAAGCCAAGATCCTTGGAAAGAATCAAACCCTAAAGTAAATAATTCCTATAACCATTTTCTGCATTCTCTCAAATCTAGTAGAAGGCTGGTAGCAATTTAACTTTTCTACTCAGTGGATATACTAAGGTATTATAGCTTAATTCTTTTCTGGAACACATTTTGAAATGCTGATTTAGAGGTTGGAACTTGACATCTACTTGCCCATTATTAAGTCCAGGTTGTGGTCAAAGGAGACTGAAGGTAGGTACTGTCGCTCCCCCTCTTCGTGGAGGAACGACACTAAACCCTGCCTAGGCTTCATATCCGAGTCACGGCACCATTATGTCGCTCCCCGTCTTCGTGGAGGAACGACACAGGACCCTGCGCTGTTCTTTTGTCTGCTCGGCCCTCCCCGGGTTTGCTGCTGGTTCTTCCCGGGTTGGCTGCCGTCCCTTCCACCTCCGTGGAAGGGCGGTTCCCCCTGCCACATTCCCCACTTCCGCGGGGGAGTGGCACACTGCTGGCCGGCTCTCTCGGGGGCTGCACAGGTGTTCCCCTTAGATGTTCTTGGTGCATACTGCCTCTCTCCTCCTTTATAGTCCTCTTCCACCAATCCCAACTCTGCTACCCACACGCCAAGTACGCTGCTCTCCTCCAATCAGGAGCAAGTGCTACAGTTTATTGGTTGAACTGGAGGCAGCTGTGTAGAAGCTGTTTTTCTCTTCTCAGCGCCATATTGTGGGAGAGCAGATGCATAGAATAAGTCTTAATTCCAGTAACTCAGTCCAGTCCGGGTTGCTCCCCACAGGTACCATGGATGGAAATTAACTACATAGGTTACAGTTTAGAATACATCAGAAAAAGTCCCCATATGATGCAAAACAGAACCATGATTAGAAAGAGAAGGGGTCACCCAAAGGATAAAAGCTAGCTTTCCCAGTACACTTACGTTCCAGTGTTAAACTCTGAGAAAAGTAGAGTTCTAAGTCTCAACTTGACATTCTGGATCATCATAAATTTAAATTTCTAAAAATAGATGCACCATTATTTTATTTGTCTGTTAGCTTGGTTTATAACAACATTTTTATACATAGGGTTCATATATCAGCATTTGTGTAGTTGGCTCACTTCATCCATATGTTGTAGCAGGCTTGAATATGTATCAATTCTCTACAAATTCATGTGTACACTTAACTCCTATCAATTTTTGAAACAATTCAACTCCTCTCAAAAATCAAGCCAATTAGTTATCTCCATAAGCCAATGAGGTTCAAACTGGATAACAAACAAGAGGTAACTAGTTCCCAAGTGATTGATACTTTACTATATTTATACAGGATACACAAATATTGTGAGATGAAAACATTTTGTCCATTTTTCAGAAAAATAAGATGTACAATGCAAAGATTACCAGCAGCTTTCTAAAACCAAGAACTAAGAAAAATCTGGATCAACACTGCATTCCAGTCAACCATAATGCAAGGAAAATATTTTTTAATAAAAACTAGTTTTTAGACCTAAATAAGCCTACTTGAATGACAAATGTTTTCAGAAACCACTCTTTGTTTTTGTACATAACAAACAACTAACCAAAAATCTTTTCCAAGTGAAATCATCTTGCCCACAATCCCTGCATGTAGGCCATCATACTTTATGCCACATGACCTAAGACATCTGTTTGTTCTGTACTCATATGGAGGAAGAGGGAGAAAACTATTTAAAATCCCTTTTATAGACTACAATGACCTCCAATGGTTCAATCTCCAATTACCATTACATTGGGAATTAGGCGTAAACCCATTCATTTGGGGGTGACATGAATGTTCATTCTACAACATGTATTTATGGTATTACAACTTTAAAATCAGTATTAATATCATAAACATAAAATATTAAGACATTGGTAATAGGCATTGATTTTTTGCATAAGACATCAAAAGCACAGACCACAAAAGCAAAAACTAGGGGCAGGTGTTTAGTGCAGCTATTGAGTTCCTCTTTGGGACATGCATATTCCATATCAGAGTGACTGGTCTGAGTTTGGACTAATTCATTTTAAATCAAGATTTCTGCCAATGCACACCATGGGAAACAAGCAGATGAAGGCTCAAGTGCTTGGACTCCTGTTACCCATATGAGATTCAGATGGAATTCCAGGTTCCTGGCTTCAGACTGGTCCAGCTCTGGCTGTTACAGACATTTGGGGAGTGAACCAGCAACTGGAAAATCTCTCTATATATGTGTTTCTGTCTCTCTTCCTCTCAAATAAAATGGAAATAAATATTTTATTTATTATTTATTTATTTGAAAGGCACAGTCTGAGAGACAGACAGAGACAGAGATTGTCCATCTGGTTCACTCCCCAAATGGCCTCAATTGCTAGGGCTTGGCCAGGCTGAAAGCAGGAGCCAGGAGCTTCTTTCAGGTGCAGGGACCTAAGCACTTTAGCCATCATCCTCTGCTTTCCAGGCACATTAGCAGGGAGCTCAATGGGAAGTGGATCAGCTGGGACTCAAACCAGTGCCCATACAGGATGCTGGCATAGCTACACAAATGGTATGTTGTTAAACCAAGAAGCCTGTGCATAACCAAAAAAAACAAAATCAACAAAGTGAAAAAGCAACCTACAGAATGGGAAAACATTTTTATAAAGCAATCATCTGAGAAAGGATTAATACCTGGAATATATAAGGAATGCAAAAAAGTTAATAACAAAATTAAAAATGCACAAACAGTATGAATGGACACTTCTCAAAAGAAGAAATTCAAATGGTCAATAAATTTATGAAAAAATGCCCAACATCATTAGCCATCAGGGAAAAGCAAGTCAATATCACAGTCGAGATATCATCTCACTCAATTAGAATGACTAATATATAAAATATATTTATTATGTATATATATATTTTATATATATAAAAAACAAAAAAGCAAATGCTGGCAAGGATGTGGAAAAAAGGGAACTCTTATACACAACTGATAGGAATGTAAGTTAGTACAGCCATAATGGAGAACACTACAGATGTTCCTCAAAAAACTGAACGTAGATCTACATAGGGCCAAGCTATTCCATTTCTGGGTACATATGGAAAGGAAGTGGAATCAACATGAAAGGGATAGCTGTATGCCCGTATATTTGCAGCAGGTACTATTCCCAGCAGCTGAGGTATGGATTCAACCTAGATGCCCATTAACAGATGAATGAATAAAAAATGTGGTAATTTACAAAATGGAATATTATTCAATCATAGAAAGAATATTATTATTTGCAGCAAAATGGATGTAACTAGAGGACATTATGTTAAGTAAGTTAGACATAGAAAGACAAATACTACATTTCCTCTCTCATATGTAGAAGCTTTAAGAAATCCATCTGAACCTAGAATAATAATTACTAGAGATTTAGAAGTGTGTGAGTGTATGTGTAAAAGGTGATAGAGAGGCTATATAACAGTTACCAAGATACAGTTGTATGGAAGAAATAAGTTCTAGTATTGTACAACACAGTAGGGTGACTTGTTCACAATAATCTATTATTCATTCTATAAATAACTAGAAGAGAGGATATTGAAAGCTCTAACCATCAAGAAATGATTGGATAGAAATGCTAATTGCCCTGACTTGTCAGCATACATTATACACATGTTAAAATATCAACTTATATTTCAATTATATATATATATCTAAACTATTTAGTGTTTGAAAATTTTAAAAACAAAAGTTTTAGGAAATATAAATTATAATTACCCTGATTTGATCATTATACACACTACGTACATGTATTTCAGTATTGTACTGTACACCACAAAAAATATAAAAATGTAAAAAATTAAAGTCATCTATTAATTCCAATGGGGCAACATAAATACATCTGTACCATTAATGAATTAATGAACATAAATGAATGAACTTAATTGTTCTCCATAAGCCTGTAACAGTTGAAATCCAGATTCATACATGTATTCTCATCTGAAACTAAAACAAGGAAAACACACTAAATATTATTCTGGATAAAACAGTCTGAATGGTGAAATAGCATAGTATGCTCATGGCTTGTAAGACTCAATTTGTAGAGATGCCAATTCTCTACAAGTTGATGTGTATGCTTAATCCAACTCCTATCAAAATTCTAGGAAAGGTTTTATAGACACAAACAAGCCAATTTTAAAATTTATATGGAAATTTTTAAATTTATATAGGGCACAGGCCCTAAAGTACATAAAACTGTCTTGAGAGAGAAGAAAATAGGAGGAATCAATCTGCCTCATCTTAAGGATTATAGCACAGACACAGTAATCAAGACAATGCATTACTGGTAGAAGGACAGACACACAGATCAATGGAATACAGAAGCCAGAACTATATCTACATAAATAAAGCCAAGTGACTTTAACAAAGGGACAAAATCACTTCAAAGAAGAAAGAGTAGCCTTTTCAACAAAAGGTGCTGGAACAATTGGACATCCGTGAGCATAAAGATTGACTTTTAATATGAAACCTTTTATAAAACCTAATCTAAAATGGATCACAGACTTAAATGTAAAAAAAAGTAATTTTTAAAAAAATATATATTAGAAAACCTTCATACCTAGGGCTAAATGAAGAGTTTTTAGATTTGACACCAACAGCAAAATCAGTAAAAAGAAATACTGATAAATTGCACTTTATAAATTGTAAAATCTTATGCTCTGCAAAAGACCTCCTTTCAAAGATGAAAAGGCAGACTACAAATGGGGAGAAATGTCTGCAAAACACATATCTGACAAAGTTACTAGTATTTAGAATATATAAAGACCTCTGAAAACTCAGTAGTAAAAACAACAAATAATCCAATTAGAAAATGGACCAAAAGATATGAAGAGCCATCTCACTTAAGATACATAGCTGGCAAACAGCACATCAGAAGGTGCTCAACATGATTAGCCACTAGGAAACGACAAATCAAAACCACATAGTGATAGCTATGCTGCAAACCACATATAAAGATTGGCTAAGACAATAGACAGCCATGGGGAGAGGGGGAGATTTGGTCTAATGGTTAAGACACCAGTTGGGATGCCCATATCCAGTATTAGAATTCGAATCCCTGGCTCAAGTATTAGCTTTGCTTCCAATTCCATCTTCCTAATAGTGCAGGCTCTAGAAGGCAGCAGGTGATGGCTCCAGTACTTGAGTCCCTGCTACTCTTGTGAAAGACCTGGATTACATTCACAGGTTGGCCCGCCTCCAGCCACTGTGGACATTTAGGGAGTAAACCAGTAGATTGGAGCTCTTTCTGCTTCTCTGTCTCTGGAATACATCAATCAATCAATCAAATTTAAAACAAGTAAAGACAATAACAAATGGTGATGAGAGAAAAAACTGGATCACTCACGTATTATTTCAAGACTACAACACTCCATCGTGATGGAAATATTACTCTGTGATATAATTTGGCAGTTTCTTATAAATTGAACATGACACTACTATGCAGCCCAGCAATTGCACCACGGTCATTTAAAGAAATGAAAATATAAGGGGCTGGCATTGTAGCACAACAGGTTAAGCTGCTGCCTGCAATGTTGGCATACCATATGGATGCCAGTTCATAGTCCTGGCTGCTCTGCTTCTTTTTTTTTTTATTTGACAGGTAGAGATATAGACAGTGAGAGAGAGAGAGACAGAGAGAAAGGTCTTCCTTCCATTGGTTCACTCCCCAAATGGCTGCTACGGCCAGCGCTGTGCCGATCCAAAGTCAGGAGCCAGGTGCTTCTTCCTGGTCTCCCACATGGGTGAAGGAGCCCAAGCACTTGGGCCATCCTCCACTACCCTCCCGGACCACAGCAGAGAGCTGGACTGGAAGAGGAACAACCAGGACTAGAACCCGGCGCCTATATGGGATGCCGGTGCCACAAATGAGCCATGGCGCCAGCCCCTGCTCTGCTTCTGATCTAACTCCCTGCTAATGGGCCTGGGGAAAGCAGCAGAGGATGGCCCAAGTGTTTGGGCTCCTGCACCCAGGAGACCCGGATGAAGCTCCTGACTCCTGGCATCAGCCTGGCCCAGCCCTGGCCATTGAGGACATTTGTGGAATGAGCCAGCAGATGAAAGCTAGTTCGCTCGCTCTCTCTCTCTCTCTCTCTCTCTAACTCTCCTTCTCTCTGTGTATAGTTCTACCTTTCAAATAAATAAAAATAAATCCTTTTAAAAAAGAAAAATATATGTTTACAAAAAAACCTACATATAGAAGTATCCATAGCACCTTTCTTTCAAACACCCCAAAATTGGAATCAGCCCTTATTCTCCTTAATGTGTAAATGATTTAAAAAACTGTGGTATACAAATTTCATGCTATATTACTCAGCAGTAAAAAAAGAACAAAATATTAATATAAGAACCTAGATGAAATTTCAGGAACTATGCTGATAAAAGTCTAACCATACAATGTTATATAACGTATTTTTCTATTTGTGTAAGTTTTCTACATGATGTTTTAGAATTAGAGAACAGATTAGTGGTTGCAATGGGTTAGGATGCTAGTGGTGGGGAATCATAAATGGGAAATACAGGGACCCATATGGTGTTGACCTGCTTAGCATTTTAACTTTGTTGATGAATACATGAATATATATATATATATATATAATGATAAAATTTGTAGAACTAAAACATACATACACAGATGAATAAAGGTAAAGCTGGTAAAATATTTAAAAATATTAGTATTCAGGCCGGCGCCGCAGCTCACTAGGCTAATCCTCCGCCTTGCGGCGCCGGCACACCGGGTTCTAGTCCTGGTTGGGGCACCGGATTCTGTCCCGGTTGCCCCTCTTCCAGGCCAGCTCTCTGCTGTGGCCAGGGAGTGCAGTGGAGGATGGCCCAAGTGCTTGGGTCCTGCACCCCATGGGAGACCAGGAGAAGTACCTGGCTCCTGCCATCGGATCAGCACGGTGCGCCAGCCGCAGCGCGCCGGCCGTGGCAGCCATTGGAGGGTGAACCAACGGCAAAGGAAGACCTTTCTCTCTGTCTCTCTCTCTCTCACTGTCCACTCTGCCTGTCAAAAAAAATATTAGTATTCACTTAATCAACCTTTCCCCATCTTCCTTATCCTTATCTCTCCCCAGCATCTAAAAGCCATCATTATACTTTTTTTAAAAAAGATATATTTTATTTATTTGAAAGAGTTACAGAGAAAGGTAGAGACAGAGAGAGAGAGGTTTTCCATCTGCTGGTTCACTCCCCAGATGGCCGCAATGGCTGGAGCTGCACCAATCTGAAGCCAGGAGCCAGGAGCTTCTTCTGGTCTCCTACGCGGGCGCAGGGGCCCAAGAACTTGGGCCATCTTCCACTGCTATCCCAGGCCACAGCAGAGAGCTGGATTGGAAGAGGAGCAGCCAGGATTAAAACCGGCGCCCATATGGGATGCTCGTGCCCCAGGCCAGGGTTTTAACCCACTGCGCCACAGCACCGGCCCCCATCATTATACTTTTAAATTCTGTAAGTTATATCATTCTATGAGTGATATCGTGTGGTACTTCCCTTTCTATGCTTGTTTTAATTTCACTTAACATAATGACCTCCAGTTCAATTCTTGCTGCAAATGATAAAATTTCATACTTTTATGGCTAATATTCCATTGTGTATATATACCCCATTTTCTTTATCCATTCATGGGTGGATGGTTAGGTTCTTTCCATTTTTAAACTACAGTGAATAGTGTTACATTTTACACCAGAGTGCAGATGTCTCTTCAACAGACTGATTTCATTTCTCTTGGATGTAAGCCCAGTAGTTAGGTTGCTGGATCATACAAATATGTATTTTTCACTTTTGAGGAAACTGCATACTGCTTTCCACAATGGCTATCTAATTTACATTTTTACCAATCATGTGGGAGAATTTCCTTTTTCCCCACATCCTTACCACACTTGTTATCTTGGCAAAAATCTCATTTTTAGAACTGCATGTGAAACCATAACAATCTGAATTAAAAAAAAAAAACACTAGTCATTTGAAAAAGTTCATTCTGTCATAGAATATTCTTAATTACTTAATATTAGCAATGACCAGAACTTCAACTGCACATTTCAAATTGCCTACATAAATTGGGAATCCTAATGAGATGAAATAATATCCCTTATCAAAGTATCCAATCAACCCAGTATTGCCTACTAAATATTCAGAACTGCCTATGTCTAGAATTGAAGCAGGGATTTGATGGAAAAGATGATGAACATCAAAGAAATAAATACAATAAAAAATCTATCTCTTCATTGCTATTGTTAGAGATGATTTCAAATAATTTTTCTTCCAATAATATTAGCACAAAGTAAACTTGCATAATATTAGAAAAAGACTTTATAAAAAATAAAGTTAAATAACATGCCAGAATAACTTTTTTAAATGCACCCTCAAGGCCAATGTTGGTGTGCAGCAGGTTAAGCCACCACCTGTAATGCCAGCATCCTATATGGATGCAAGTTCAAGTCCCGGGTGTTTTACTTCCAATCCAGTTCCCTGCTAATGCACCCAAGAAGGCAGCAGAAGATGACCTAAGATCTTGGATCCCTGACACCCACATGGAATTTCAGGCTCCTGGCTTCAGTCTGCCCTGGACCCGACCATTGCAGCCATTTTGCGAGAGTGGATTTTCTTTCGCTCTGTCTCTACCTTTCCCTCCTTCTGTGTAACTCTGCCTTTCAAATAAATAATAAATTAATTTTTAAAAAGTGAAAACTCAATGTTGGGCATTTAGGCTAATTAAGACATGGGTTGAGCTATCTGAATCCCATATTGGCATTTGATACTAGTTCTAGCTCTTGATTCTAGGTTCCCGCTAATGTGAACTCTGGGAGGTAGGGGTGTTGGCTCAAGCAGTTGTGCTGCTGCCACCCACATAGGACACCTATATTGAGTGTTCAACTCCTGGTATTAACTGTTGCAGGCATTTGGAGAGCGAGTCAGGATATGTGAGATCTCTTTGTCCCTATGCCTCATTAAAGAAATAAATAAATAAATAAGCAAGCAAGCAAGCAATTCAGAACCCCAATATAAATGTGATTTGATCCAATTCCATAAACATTTAAGTATGGAGTATATGTAAAGCTCCAAGCCAGATGTAAAGAGGATTACAAATTATATCTTATGGAAGTTCACAATCCAGGAAGAAAGGCAGACACATAAATAATGAATGATGATACATGACAGACTTTGATAAGTGTTATAACAGAGATAATCTACAGTACCATAGACAAAGCTCTGGGAACAATTTCTTCTGTATGCAAAAGAAGTCCAGAGCCATTTATGAATCAGTCGCACACATTTAAATATATATTGAACTTCTCACCTTCCTGTAATGTGGCTTAGGTATTGAGAAAGGAAATTCTAAACACATATTTCAAATGCAAACATATCATAATTTTAAATAATTCTGTGCAAAGTTTAATACACTGGTAAGGTTCTAAGTAAAGGATGATTCTTGAATCGTCTTTATATGAAGAAAATATTTTTATAAAGAACAGCATATGTACTAAGAAGCAACAAAAACATTGAGTTAAATTTCTCGAGCAATTTAAATCATTTAAAATTACCACAGGATGTTGGTTCATTTGTCTGACAACTATGATATGTTAGTTGTAAAATGAGTATAAAAAGCTCATGAATTTTTAAAGCACATAGTGTTTCTGGCTTAGAATTTATTTTGACCTAAACATGCTTTTTGAAATCATCCTTATTTTCTATGTAAAAGGATATTCCCAGAGATATAACGTAAGGAGAAAAGACATTGTGGTTATCAGTCGAGTAGCAACACCGCCATCACAAAAAGATTATTTTTATAAATATCACCAGGTCTTAAGTATATGAAAATATGCTCATCCCGTACTCAAAACAGAAATGTAAATTAAAACCACAATTATAAAGCATTTTCACCTCTCATATTAGCAAAGATACATATTTGATAGTACAATGTGTTGGTGAAAGTTGAGGAAATAAACACTTTTTATACATGCTAGCATAAGTATAAATCGGTACCACCTCTATAGAGGACATTCTGATAATATCTATCAAAATGACAAAAGCACATAGCATCCAAACCCACAGTTCTATTTCTAGAAATTCACTCTACAGATAGCAAACATCTGAAATGACCTATTATAAGATTATTCATTGCAGAAATGAGATAGCAAAAGATTGGAAACAAAGTAAATATCCTACAATAGGTGACTGGCTAGACAAATTATGGCATATCCATATAATCAAATCATGTCACAGCTCATTATGTACTAATAGTAAATGCAAACTGCAGAAATAATGTGTACAAACAAGAGAAAAGAAAAGAATGTGTGCACACATTTGTGACTACCAGGCTTTGGTATATGTGGTACTCCTAGAAGTAAAAACAAGAAATAGTAACACTGTTTGCCTCTGAGAGGGAAAACTGCATGTCTGGGCACAAAGAAAGAGCAGGAGCTTTTAATTGTCTTCTCTTTTATAACTCTAACAATTTCAAACTACAATGAATGTATTACCTAATCCAAAATGAATGAAAGAGAAAGAGAAGAGAAAAAATAAAGGAAAACAATTCAAGGTAGCACATCTTGCTTCCAGAAAAAAAAATATTACTGCTGATTTTCTTTGTTCCAAACACCTTAGGTCAGGGTAAGAATCAAAGGTACCATTTTATGAATCAGTAGTTAATCATGCTGATGCCTGTTTCATATTATACTAAGAGAGCTTTACCTTTAGCATATCTCCCAGTTCCAAAAGAGAGTATTTGGTCAGAGAAAAGAACATTCTGGAATCAACCAATAAATCAATATTTTGGGCCTATTGGTGGTGGAACATACCACATAAGTGCAACAATCCATTTGATTTGCTTATTTTTCCACTCAGAACCAATCATGTTAACTCATTCATTCCCTGTACTCCCACATACATACATATACACATACACAGAGTTTACTTCCCTAGTAAAACCTATGTGTTCTTTAAAACTCAATTCAATCGTTTTCTTTCTTTGCCTATGCACAGTTGCACTATTTCGTTCATCATGGTATCTTGTAATTTCTCTCTCAAAAGAACTGTGAGCTCTTGGAGGAGACTATCTACTACTCAGCCTGGCACATGCACTGCAGCACAAAAATTTCAGGAATGTATGATAAACTTCCTCCCTCAAACACTTTATTTCATAATTTGCTTTATTCTGAGAAATTCAAGATGAAAATATTAAATGTTATGTTATTCACTTTTTTATTCTGAAAAACTTGGTACATTTTACTTTAATCTTAGTCTATATGAACATTCACACATAAAGCTATTTATTTAATTATTTTAAAGATTTATTTATTTATTTGAAAGGCAGAGTTATAAAGAGGCAGAGGCAGAGAGAGGTCTTCCATCCACTGGTTCACTCCACAAATGGCTAGGTCTATCTGAAGCCAGGAGCCAGTAACTTCTGGCTCTCCCACATGGGGGCAGGGGACCAAAGACTTGGGTCATCATCTGCTGCTTTCTCAGGCACGCTAGCAGGAAGCTGGAGCAGCCAGGACTCGAACTGGTACCCAAATGGGATGCCAGTACTGCATGCAATGGCTTTAGCTGTTACACCACGTTGCCAGCCCCTAAAACTATTTACATATGACATACAGATCAGATAAACAAAAGTATTTTCCAAAGTACAAATAAAAAATTATCTTGTGTATGATTTAAGGGATTGAAAAGTAGGTTCCTAAAATCCATGTCACCCCAGAACCTCAGAATGTGATCCTAAATGAAAGTAAGGTCTTGGCAGAAGTAACAAAGTTGAGATGAGATCAAACTGGATTATGCTGAGTCCTAATTCAATGACTGGTGTCTTTATAAAAAGAGAGAAATTTAGACAGAGAAAAAATACCACATGATGAGAGAGGCAGAAATTATAACCTGTAAACCAAGGATTGTAAGGACTGTAGGTGACAACCAGAAGCTAGAAAGGAGAAAGAAAGGATCTTCCCCTGGAGCCAGCAGACAGAACAGCTGTGACAACATCTTGATTCCAGATTTCTAACCTCCAGAACTGTGTAAGACAAAAAATATCTGTTATTTGAAGCCACTCAGTCTCTGGTACTTAGGGCAGCCCTAAGAAACTAACACACATGGAAAATTAGATGTTCAATGTCAAGTAAAATGAAATAGTTAACTAATGCTAGTAGTATTACCAGATTTGTAAAAAACCACACTAATATATTAACGTTTTCCAACCCAATTAGAATGAGATAATCAACAGAAGGATAAAAATTATTTTCCATTTTAACAAACATGAAATCCTGTTAGGCAGTTTAGTCTCACAAATCCCAATTAAATAAAGCACAGTCCTTGTTCCAGATTTTCTTTCAGCTCTTTGGCTTTTTCCTCAAATTTCCCCAAACACATTAGCTGTCCACTCAGCTCCTTTATTTCATAACCATTCTTCAAAGGTGAGCTCTAGCTCTATGTACTACATGGAAGGTTTCCACAACGAACAGAAGACACAGTAATTTCTGCCTTCAATGTCTATCCAAAGCAATTTTGGAGAAATTCTCAGACTGATTTGTCCAATTCTAAAGTCAATTCTCAAATTGATTTTACAAAACATCAAATTATCTTCTTTTGAGACTTTTAGTAGTAAGAAATCTAGTGATGAATAATATTTGTTGACTTATTTGTCTACAATTTCAAGCATAAGATGTTTCACAACGTAAATATACTTTACTGAACAATACATTTAAACATAGTTAAGATAATGAAGTTTATTTTACATATTTTTACCACAACCAAAAATTTAAAAATTATTTAAAAGAGATACAACAAAACACAACTACTGCTTTCTCATTTAAGTCACAGACCAAATAGGATGGTATTGTTAAAGGCCTGTCAGGTGACCTTAATTGTGACCTCAACCCAAAATTCTAGTGTAAATTTTAAAAAGGAAAATACCAGTTCTTAAGATTCACATCTTTGTTCATTTCCAAGTGACAAAAGCAACATGCATAAGCTGAGACCACCTAAACTTGCCTTCAGTTTACAATTCTGCTTCACAGAGCACTTAGTCATTTGTTCCTGTTGCTAAATCAAAATTTTTTTTTATTTTTTATTTTTACTATTTTTTTTTAATTTATTTGACAGAGTTAGACAGTCAGAGAGAGAAAGAGAGAAAGGTCTTCCCTCCGTTGGTTCACCCCCCAAATGGCCACCATGGCCGGAGCTATACCGATCCAAAGCCAGGAGACAGGTGCTTCTTCCTGGTCCCCCACACAGGTGCAGGGGCCCAAGCACTTGGGCCACCCTCCACTGCCTTCCTGGCCCATAGCAGAGCTGGACTGGAAGAGGAGCAACCAGGACTAGAACCCGGAGCTGGCGGAGGATCAACCAAGTGAGCCATGGTGCAGGTCCCACTAAATCAAAATATTAATGAGACTAGGAGTCTCATCTGTTCTTTTCACTACTATTCAACAAGCACAATACCAATTCTCTCTTTAAAATAAATAAATGTATCAGATTTCAAGTAACTTAGATGTCTTTCTGAAAACTGGAAGCTCCATAAACAAAGGGACTAAGTACTCCAATTGTCTTGCAAAGAACCTGACATTTTCAAAATTTCACTCACCAGTCTACTATTTCAACATTATTAAATTTGTCAAAAACATGAGAAAATTCTTTAACAGAATATTTGTCACATTTTGAGGAGATTTAAATAATAAACACAAAAGTTATTTTGTTTCTCTGTGAGATGGACTCTTTCCAAAGGAAGGTTTCTGTTAGGCTTGCAGATCAAAGACTAGAATCTCTCTATTTGGGAATATCAGGGAAAAGAGAAATAGATAGCATTTTCAAAATGATGATTTTGATTGAATCTTGGCATAATCAAAAATATATTTAGCACTTTTATAAACGACCCTGAAAGACCAATGGGGAAACAACATCACTGCTCTTTATATTTCATTCATATCTAAAATTTAGCAATGAATTAAGCAAATTAGTACCAAAATAATGTATCTTCATCTCATTGTCTTGATAATGCTTTTTCAAAAGAAAAAAGTTTCTGAAAAGTATATTTCTCCTCCAGTCAAATTTCATAAAGTGCTACTTTGACTATGACCTTGTCTAAACAAGATAAGAATCGGAGAACTCAGAGGGCTTCCATAGCCTTGGAAACTCATGACTGGAGCATAGGGAGATTACTGATGCCATAGACAGGAGTGTCAATTGGTAAAGTCAACAACAGGAGTCACTGTGCACTTACTCCTCATGTAGGATCTCTGTCCTTAATGTGCTGTGCATTGTGATTTAATGCTATAACGAGTACTCAAACAATATCTTTCACTTTGTGTTTCTATGGGGGTGCAAACTGTTGAAATCTTTACTTAATGTATACTAAACTGATCCTCTGTAAAAAAAAAAAAAAAAAAAAAAAAAAAAAAAAAAAAAGAAATTATCAACTCCCAACTTGACTCTCCCTGGGATTAAACATGACAATAGGTCTGATCTGATTTCATCATCATTTAAAAAAAATCATCTATTATTTTTCACTTTATGTTTCTGTGTGGGAGCAAACTGTTGAAATCCTTACTTAATGTATACTAAGCTGATCTTCTGTATATTAAGATAATCGAAAATGAATCTTGATGTGAATGGAAGGGGAGAGGGAGTGGGAAAGGGGAGGGTTGTGGGTGGGAGGGACGGTATGGGGGGGAAGCCATTGTAATCCATAAATCGTACTTTGGAAATTTATATTCATTAAATAAAAGTTAAAAAAATTTCATAAAGTGCTATCTGGAAAAATAATTCAAATACGACTTCTAGGACTTTGTGTTGAAAATCTCATTCAGACACATGTGAAAAGTCCTTTTCTCCCTAATATTCAAAGTTTTCCAGAAGAACCTCATGGAGCTTTTTAGAACAAGATTTGACTCGGTTGCAAAAGATAATTCCAGAAAATTAAATTTAAAATACTTTGTTAGAAATAGATCTTAGTTTTCGCCCAAAGCAAGTAAACATACTTTATGTGTTAGTATCCAATTTTCATTAAGATACAGTCAAGAGACTATTTTTTTCTACACTTGTGGCTAAGAAAATAAACTGATAGAGGACAGGGATGACACTAAAAGAGAGCTGTGTTATAAGACTCTATATTCTACTTTCTTTAACTCAGATATAAAAGCTTCTAGTGAATAGTTTCAACATTAACATTGGTATAATCAAAATAAATAATCTGGATCAGTGGAAATTTTAGAAAAAAAAATTTTTTTCACACTTTTTATTCTTCAAGATAATTACCAAAAACATAAGCAAATGCTTTGAAGCATGCATAATTGGGGGAAGAATGGGGTCTGAAAGCATGAAGATTTGTCAGAAAGCTGTGACAGTAGTCGGAGTCTCAGACCATCCCTGGAATAAACTACGATAGACTGTCAAGCTCTTTATTGCATACATAAGTCTTGGCTGCTCATATCATTTTGATATTCATCAGAACAACACGGAATTGGAAACGATTATTTTTATCTAATGGTAGCATTAGAGAAATAAAATGTCTTAGTATCAAGTATTGAAATGTGCCTTTTGATATTTCCAAACATACCAAAAGATGGATTCTAAAAACTGCCTACTTGCAAAATTAGTTCTTTGCAATTAAAATTCACTTCAATTACAGGTTATTTTTCTTGCAGTTAAAATACATTGCATTGATAAGAAATGACATAGAATCCAACCAATTTTCAATATTAAACCACAAGCTTTCCCAGGCCCACAGCTGCTTCATGTTTTAAGTTTGTAACCAAAACTTATCCAGTGGCAAAAACTGACAGGCACCTATGGAAGGCTACTTATAGTGTATACTCTGAAAATGATTATTCATAAGTTTTACTATATAAGATGTACTTTTCTCTAAAGGGAGGAGAGAACTCCCACTTTGCATATGACCTTGTCAAAAAACCTACAGAGTCTGTGGACTCAAAAGGCTTCCATAACCTTGGCAGCTCATGTCAAGAGCCTCAGTTGATCACTGACGTCATAAATAAGTGTCAATTGTTAAATCAACAATAGGAGTCACCTTGTACTTACTTCCCATGTTGGAGCTCTGTCCTTAATGAGGTGTACTATGAGAATTAACAGTAAAACTTGTGTTCAAACTGTACTTTATACTTTGTGTGTCTGTGTTGGTGAAAACAGTTGAAATCTCTACTTAGTATAGAGTTGGTCTTCTGTATATAAAGTCAATTAAAAATGAATCTCAATGGAAAATGGAATAAGGAAGGAGTGGGAGGTGGGACGGGAGTTGGGGTGGGAGGGCGGGAATGGGGGGAAGAAACATTTATCCCTAAAAGCTGTACCTATGAAATTTGTATTCACTAAATAAAAACCTTAAAAAAGTTTTACTATACATAATATGTTTAATTATGAAATGTTAGATAATATGCTTAGTAAATAATAAAACTTTCTAAATCCTGACTTCCAACCTATATAAGGATTCCAATTAAGGGCCTATAGATAGTCTTTCAGATATATTGCTTCACTCTTATTTCCCTGTCATGTTAATTAAATACTTGTCTCAGAAATAGGCTTTCTGGGCCGGCGCTGTGGCTCACTAGGCTAATCCTCCACCTTGCGGCGCCGGCACACCGGGTTCTAGTCCCGGTCAGGGCACCAGATTCTGTCCCGGTTGCCCCTCTTCCAGGCCAGCTCTCTGCTGTGGCCAGGGAGTACAGTAGAGGATGGCCCAAGTACTTGGGCCCTGCACCCCATGGGAGACCAGGAGAAGCACCTGGCTCCTGCCATCGGATCAGCACGGTGCGCCAGCCACAGCACGCCAGCCACGGCGGCCATTGGAGGGTGAACCAACGGCAAAGGAAGACCTTTCTCTCTGTCTCTCTCTCTCACTGTCCACTCTGCCTGTCAAAAGAAAGAAAGAAAGAAAGAAAGAAAGAAAGAAAGAAAGAAGGAAAGAAAGAAGGAAAGAAAGAGGTTCTCTGGATTAAACTTCACAAGTATGTATGGCGGGGCATCCCTTAAGAAGGCAGGGGATTCATATAATGTGAGCACAGCTGTTATTATCAATACCAGGCAAAGATATCATAAAATAGAGAGAATATAAGAAGAAAGTTTGGAAGGAAGGAAAGCAAGGAATATGAGGGATGGAGAAAGAGAAACAGAGACATACACAGAGATAGAGAAGGAGACTGAGAGGCAAGGAAAAAGACCTGCAGATCAAAGTTTCAAAAGCATGTACATACAAATAATTCAAGAATATTAGAAAAATTCTCAAAACACATATTGAAGATAATAAAGATCATTTCAGAAAATAAGATTGGTTTAACACTTTAAAATCAGTCAAGGTAATCCACTATATTAAAAGAATAAAGAGAAAAAATAATGTCGGTAGATGCAGAAAGAAAATGTGACATAAATTTAAAACTCTCAATAACCTAGGAATAAAATGTAGTCTCTTTAATGTGCTAAAGGGCATCCCTTAAAACGTACAGTTAATACAGAGTTTCTCCACAACTGTGCGATTGACATTTTGGGCTGGATGATTCCCTGTCACAGAAACTGGGTGGGTGGATGCTTGTGTATTCAGAATGTTAAACAGCAAATCTGATGTCTACACACTAAATGCCAATAGTAGCCTCCAATTGCGCCAACCAAGAATGTCTCCAGATATTGCCAACTGTCCTCTGGTAGGCAAAGTTCTCCCACACATCAAGAATCACTGAGCTAACTTAGCATTCACTGGTAACAGACAGAATGCTTTCACCCAATAACACAAACAAGGAAACGCTGCCAGATCTCACTATTACATTCACTGCTTCTATCAAAAATTGTCTTGAAGGTCCCTGCCAAGGCATCAAAGTCAGGAAAACAGAAAATAAGCATACAGATTGGACAGGGAGACATAAAACTGTCTCTTTTCAAAGAAACCATAGTTGTGCATAAAGAAAAGTCTGACAAAATGTCACAAAGCTACTATTGGTAGTGATAAAACTGGGACACTGAAATGTACATGATCTTGCTAAGAAACATGAAAATGACCTAAAAATAAATATACCATTAATGCGCAAGATGCAATTTTGTTAATGTCAATTTATCTGGTTCATGATATTCAAAACAATATCGGAACCCAAGTTAAATGAGCACAGACTTCATTTATCATAACACGTAATAAGAGACAGTTTTTGCAAAAATAAGCAGGAAACATAATTAAGCAAATGAAGATATATAGTCTTCAATAATACCACAAACTCTGGTAAAGAAAATATGATTTCCACAATTACCACATTAAAATATTCAAATGCCCAATTGTTTATATAACATACAAAGAAGCAGGAAAGTATGGTCCATTTAAAGAAAAAAAAGTCACCCATGAGGATTATCCAGACATTGGTTTTACTAGACAAAGACATTAAAAGAATTGTATTAGATATACTCAAAGAGCTAAAGAAAACATGCAGAAAGAACTAAAGGGAAAGAGAAGAATAATACATGAACCAAATGAAAATATATGCAAAGATTCAGAAATTATTAAAGGAAACAAGTAGAAATTCTAGACATAAAAATGACAATATTTGAAATGAAAATTTTACTACAGTAATTCAACAGTGGATTTCAGCTGACAGTAGGACCAACCAATAAATTTGATAACAGGACAATTAAAATTGTATGGTGTGACAAGCAAAAAGAAAAAGAATGAAGAAAATTGAGCAGAGTTGGGGCCAGTGCTGTGGCACAGCAGGTTAATGCTCTGGCCTGAAGCGCCAGCATCCCAAATGGGTGCCGGTTCGAGTCCCGGCTGTTCCTCTTCCGATCCAGCTCTCTGCTATGGCCTGGGAAAGCAGTAGAAGATGGCCCAAGTCCTTGGGCCCCTGCACCCACGTGGGAGACCCGGAGGAAGCTCCTGGCTCCTAGCTCCTGGCTTCAGATCGGCGCAGCTCCAGCCATTTCGGCCATCTGGAGAGTGAACCAGTGGATGGAAGACCCCTCTCTCTCTCTCTCTCTCTACCTCTCTCTGTAACTCTTTCAAGTAAATAAAATAAATCTTAAAAAGAAACAAAAATTGAGCAGAGTCTAAGGGATCTGAGTAACACTATTAAGTAGACAAACATATACCTAATGGGAGGCCCAGAAAGAGAAGAGACAGAAAAGCTCGAGAAAAAAAAAAAAAGTAAAAAAAATACTAACAGAAGACTGCCCAAATATAATGAAAGACATGAACCTACACATTGAAGAAGCTCAGTGAACTCCAAGTAGGGTAACCTCAGAGACTCACAAGAAGACCACTATAATCAAAAGTCTCAACACAGACAAATCTTCAAAGCTGCAATAGAGAACTTGTCACAAGCAAGAGATCCTCAAGAAATTATCAGCCAATTTCTTATCAGAAACAATGGCAAATAGTAAATATAAAATCACTCTTCATCGAGAGTTTAGACAAGGAATAAACGATAATCAAATATCAAAATGTCAATTTTGCTCACATACATTTTTAATAGGGAAAATGAGGACAAAAACATAAAAGACCTATAGAAAACAAATACCAAATGGCAAGTCCCAAATCCTCAGGCCCCTGCAACCATGTGGGAGACCTGGAAGAAGGTCCTGGCTCCTGGCGTCGGATCAGCTCAGCTCCAGCTGTTTTAGCCATTGAGGAGTGAACCAGCAGATGGAAGATCTCTCCCCCTCTCTCTCTCTGCCTCTGTCTCTCTGTAACTCTGCCTTTCAAATAAAATAAATAAATCTTTTTAAAAATGGATCAGCAATCTAAACGTAAGAACTGAAACCATAAAACTCATAAGAAAACATCAGTGTAAACCTTCATGACCTTGAATTTTTTTTAAACTTTTATTTAATGAATATAAATTTCCAAAGTACAGCTTATGGATTACAATGCCCCCCCCATATCATCCCTCCCACCTGCAACCCTCCCCTTTCCCACTCCCTCTCCCCACCTTCCATTCACATCAAGATTCATTCTCGATTCTCTTTATATACAGAAGATCAGTTTAGCATGAAGTAAAGATTTCAACAGTTTGCTCCCACACAGAAACATAAAGTGAAAAATACTGTTTGAGTACTAGTTATAGCATTGAATCTCAATGTACAGCACATTGAGGACAGAGATCCTACATGAGGAGTAAGTGCACAGTGACTCCTGTTGTTGACTTAACAAATTGACACTCTTGTTTATGGCATCAGTAATCACCCTAGGCTCTTGTCATGAGTTGCCAAGGCTATGGAAGCCTTTTGAGTTCACCGACTCTGATCATATTAGACAAGGTCATAGTCAAAGTGGAAGTTCTCTCCTCCCTTCAGAGAAAGGTACCTCCTTCTTTGATGACCTGTTCTTTCCACTGGGATCTCACTCGCAGAGATCTTTCATTTAGGCATGACCTTGAATTTGGCAATGAATTCTTAGCAACGACAAGTAAAGTATAAGCAAGACAATAAATTTAATTTCATGAAAATTTGAAATGTGCATAAAAGAACATTATCATGAAGTAAAGACAATCTACAGAATGGGAGAAAGTATTTGTAAACTATTTATTTGTCTAATATACAAAATACATAAAGAGATCTTACATCTGGACAACAAAAAGACGAATAGCCCAATTTAAAAATGAGCAAAGGGGTGTGGGTTGCGCACAGTGGATAATCAGCAGCTTGGGATGCGTACATCCCATATCTAGGTGTCTGGGTTCAAGTCCTGGCTCTATTCTGCATTCTAGCTTCCCACTAATGTGTACCCTGGGAGGCAGCAGGTAATGGTTCAAGTTCTTGTTTCCCTGATACCCACATGGAAGACCCAGAACAGTTTTTTGCATCTGCTGGCTTCAGCCTGGTCCAGCCCTGGCTGTTTTGAGCATTTGGGAAATGAACAAATGGATAGGAGCTCTCACTCTTGCTCTTACTCTCACGGTTTCAAATAAATACAAACTCTAAAAATAAAAATGAGCAAAGATTTGAACAGATATTTCTCCAAAAAGATATACAAATTTACATTACGCACATGAAAAATGCTTAACATAATTAATTGTTAAGAAAACACAAATCAAAACCACAATGAAGAACTACTCTGTAGCAAACTAGCATGGAAAAAATAGATGATAACAACGGTTGGTGAGAGTGTGGAGAAACTAGAATGCTTATATATTGCTAATAGAAATGTAACTGTTTAGGGGCCGGCACTGTGGCACAGAGGGTTAATACCCTGGCCTGCAGTGCCAGCATCCCATATGGGTGCCGGTTCAAGTCCCAGCTGCTCCACTTCCCATCCAGCTCTCTACTATGGCCTGGAAAAACAGTAGAAGATGGCCCAAGTCCTTGGGCCCCTGCACCCATGTGGAAGACCCAGAAGAAGCTCCTGGCTCCTGGCTGCTGGCTCCTGGCTCCTGGCTTCGGATCAGCGCAGCTCCGGCCATTGTGGCCAATTGGGGAGTGAACCAGCAAATGGAAGACCTCTCTCTCTCTCTCTCTCTTTCTCTCTCTCTGCCTCTCCTTTGTGTAACTCTGACTTTCAAGTAAAATAAATAAACCTTTTAAAAAAAGGAAATATAACTGTTTAGCCACCATTGAAAATAGTTTGACAGTTCTTCAAAATTTAAATGTACAGAGGCTGGCATTGTGGCACAGTGGCTTAAGCCATTACTTGCAATGTTGGCTTCCCATATTTGAGTGCCAGTTTGAGATCTGACTGCTCTGCTTCCAATCCAGCTCTCTACTAATGCACCCAGGAAAGCAGTGGAAGACAGCACAGTTACATGTGTCCCTGGCATCAATGTGGGAGATCAGAATAGAGTTCCTGGCTCCTGGTCCATCCTCATCTATTACAGCCATTTGAGGAGAGTACCAGTGAATGGAAGATTGATTCATTCATTCTCTCTCTCTCTCTCTCTCTCTCTTATGTGACAGGCAGAGTGGACAGTGAGAGAGAGAGAGACAGAGAGAAAGGTCTCCCTTTGCCGTTGGTTCACCCTTCAATGGCCGCTGCGGCCGGCGCACCGTACTGATCCGAAGCCAGGAGCCAGGTGCTTCTCCTGGTCTCCCATGCCGGTGCAGGGCCCAAGGACCTGGGCCATCCTCCACTGCACTCCCAGGCCACAGCAGAGAGCTGGACTGGAAGAGAAAAGTGATCTCTGTTAAACATAGGAGTGGGAACAAAAGAGGGAGGAGATATATAGGTTGGCACATGCTCACTCGGAGTTACCTCCAATGGTGGAACTAGAAATGTGCCAAGGGATTTCAACTCAATCTTACCAAGGAGGCAGGTACCAATGCCAGCACACTTGGTAAAGTGATAAGTATAAATACACAACTGATCAAAAAGATAGGGTATGTGTCGATGAGATTTCACAAATAAGACCAGTATAAGCAAATAACAAAGGATAGAATTAAAAGGGAGAGAATGATCCCGCGGGGGAAGCAGGACACACAGCAGACTCATAGAATGGCAGCACTCCTGCCTCAGAATCAACCCTTGGGACATTCGGATCTGGCTAAAAGGTCCCTGAGAGTCTCACAGGCATGGAAAGCCATGACACAGTGGCAAAAAACAATCTAAATGAAAGATCCTGGTGAACAAGACCCCAGCAGAAGGAACAGGCCATCAAGGAGAGAGGCGCCTTTCTCTGAAGGGAGGAAGGAACCTCCACTGTGATACAGCCTTGACTAAACAAGTTCAGAGTCGGTGAACTCAAGGGGCTTCCATAGCCTAGACAGCTCATAGCAAGAGTCTCGGGTGATTGTTGATGTCATAAATAAGAGTGCCAATTGTTAAATCAACAACGGGAGTCACTGGGTACATGCTCCCCACGTAGGATCTCTGTCCTTAATGTGTTTTGCTATGAAACTTAAAAACAACACTACTAGTCGAACAATACCCTATACCATGTGCGGTTGTGTGAGTGCAGCCTGTTGAAATCCTTGCTTAGTATATACTAAGTTGATCTTCAGTATATGAAGGTAATTGAAAATGAAACTCGATGAAGGGTGGGATGGGAGAGGGAGTGGGAGAAGGGAGGGCCACGAGAGGGAGGGAGGTTGTGGGGGGGAGCCACAACAATACAAAAGTTGCACTTTGTAAATTCACATTAAATAAAAAAAAACTATATAACAAACAAAAAAAGAAAATAAAAGAACTTAATACTTTACCCTTTTAGTATTTTTTATGTTCTACTTAAAACTGTTGGTTGAACTCTGTAATTAATACACAATTACTCTTAGGTGTTTAATTAATGCTATAACTAGTACTCAAATAGTATTTTACACTTTGTGTTTCTGTGTGGGTGCAAACTGTTGAAATCTTTACTTAATATATGCTAAATTGATCTTCTGTATATAAAGATAATTGAAAATTAATCTTGATGTGAATGGAAGGGGAGAGGGAGTAGGAGAGGGGAGTGTTGTGGGTGGGAGGGAAGTTATGGGGGGGGGAAGCTATTGTAATCCATAAGCTGTACTTTGGAAATTTATGTTCATTAAATAAAATAAAATATATATATAAAAAAAAAAGAATCCGGTGCCCCAACCGGGACTAGAACCTGAGGTGCCAGTGCCGCAGGCGGAGGATTAGCCTAGTGAGCCGCGGCGCCAGCCCTCTCTCTCTTTCTGTCATATTTATTAAATAAACCTTTTTAAAAAGAATTAAAGATACAACTACCATATGGCCCAGTAATTTCACTCTTAGGTATATGCCCCAAAGTGCTAAACACAGATACTAAGGCAAACACAAGTGCATACTGTTCATAACAGCATTGTTCACAATACATAAAAGGTAGAACAGCCCAAATGTCTGTCAATAGATGAATAAACAAAATGTGGTATATCCATACAAGGCAATATGATTTGGCCACAAAACGGAATCAAATACTGATACATGGCAAAATAAAGATGAACTCTGAAAATATGCTAAGTGAAAGAAGCCACACCTAATGGGCACATAATATATAATTCCAATTATAAAAAATATCCAGAATAGGTAAATTGATACAGACAGGGGGTAAGGTGGAAGGAAGAATGGGGAAAAGCTATTGGACCAGGTTTTATTTTAGAATAATTAAAATTCTGAAACTAGGTGGAGATAGTGGTCACACAACCTGGTAAATGTACTAATTGTCACTGAACTGCTATTAAATGGCTAACTTATATTATGTGAATTTCACCTCAAAGCTCACAAGCAAATTGAATCAGGATCCCTACCTCACACCTCCCACAAAAATAAATGGATGAAAACTGAAAGCATCTGGGCCCATTTTGTAGCAAAGCCAGTTACTTGCTGCATGTGATACTGGCATTCAATGTCAGAGTGCTACGGTTCAAGCTCTCATTACTTGGCTTGTTTCAGGTTGTGGCTAATGTGCACCAGAAGGCAGTGGATGATGGGCCAAAGTGCTAGGGCCTCTGCTACTCAGAGGGAGACCAGGATGGAGTTCTTATCTCCCAGCTTCAGCTTGACCCAGCTCTGGCTGTTGCAAGCATTTGGGGAGTCAAACAGGGGATGGAAGTTCTCTCCCTCTCCCTCTCCCTCTCCCTCTCCCTCTCCCTCTCCCTCTCCCTCTCCCTCTCTCTCATCCTCCCCCCACTAACTCTGCATTTCAAATAAATAAATAAATAAATATAGCTTGTTTTAAAAAGGTGAAAGAGTCAAATATTTACAAAATGACGAAATATAAAATTTCAATTAAAGTATTCTTATAAATGATGCAAAGAGTCATAATGATAAAGAAAAAAACTGATAAACTATGCTTCATTAAATTTAAAAATTCTGTGAATTGAAATACCCTGTTAGGAAAGAAGATAAAATCCATATATTAGAAAAATACTTTGGGAATACATGTACATACTGTGGGGAGCAATTCGGACTAGACTAAGTTACTGGAATTAAGACTTATTCTATGCATCTGCTTTCCCACAATATGGCGCTGGGAGAGAAGAAAACAGCTTCTGCACAGCTGCCTCCAGTTCAGCCAATAAACTGTGGGACTTGCTCCTGATTGGAGAGCAGCGTACTCGGCGTGTGGGCAGCCGAGTTAGGATTGGCGGAGGAGGACTATAAAGGAGGAGAGAGACAACATGCACCAGGAACATCTAAGGGGAACATCTAAGGGAACATCTGTGCAGCCCCCGAGAAAGCCGGCCGGCGGTGTGCCGCTCCCCTGCGGAAGTGGGGAATGTGGCCAGGGGGAACTGCCCTTCCACGGAGGTGGAAGGGTCGGTAGCCAACCCGGGAAGAACCAGCAGCAAACCCGGGGAGGGCCGAGCAGACGAAAGAACAGCGCAGGGTCCTGTGTCGTTCCTCCACGAAGAGGGGGAGCGACATAATGGTGCCGTGACTCGGATAGGAAACCTAGCTCGGATAGGAAACCCAGGATAGATAGGAAACTTAGGAGGGAAGAAACGGGAAGAAGTGGGAAAATACCGGAGAGAGAGACTAGCAAAGAGCCTAGGTGCCGGAAGAAGCTATTGAAAGCCTAGGCATAGACTTGGATACGGACTGTGGGAAAGAAGTTAGGATTGAAAGCGAAAGTGAAAGCTTTCATAGACTCGGATGCGGACTATGGCGGGGAAGCTAGGAGATTGAAAGCGAAAGTGAAACCTGGAGGAGGCTTGGACTCGGATACGGACTGTGGGGAGTAGCCAGGAGAAATGAGAGGAATATTGTTGGAAGAAAACTTAAGGAAACATACCGGGTAGAGAAAAATGTTAGGGAGGATGAAGCCGTGAGTGCAGGCCGAGGCGGAGACATAAGCCACCTTGGAATTCTTCAAGTCACCCCGGGGAGCAAGAGGCGAAGATCTGGAACCAGAGGCAGAGACGTGGGCCGCCAGGTTGAAATTCGCCAGGTTAGTCCGGGGAACTTGGACTGAATGCCGGTGGTGGCGGAAACATTCGTGGAAGCCGCCGCGTGCAGAGAGAGCACGGGGCGTGAATAGATAGGGAACGCGGGGCTGGCGCGAGGCCGTGGTGCAGACGCGAAGTGCGTGGAGACCGCGGAGCGTGCGCGCGAAGCCGAGCCGCGCAGAGCCGGGAGCCCGCCGGCGGGGTGAGGCGCCGGGAAGCCGCGCAGAGCCGTGAAGCTGCCACGGGGCGAGGTGCCGAGAAGCAGCCTGGGGCGGGCGCCAGGAAACCGCGGGGATAAGAGAAGCCGCGGGAAGTTTAGAAGTAAAATGAGAGAAATAGGAATGCTGGTAGATAGAAGTAAAATAGGAGAAATAGGAATGCCCGGAGATAGAGAAATAGAGAAAGGCCTCCCCACAAGACAGCATGAGAGAGCTTGGATTCGGTCTGCCTGATTAGGGCGATAAGCACCAGCAGGCGGCTCGACCAGAGTATGAGCTGCAGGTCACCGAAGATAGGCACGAATCAACACCAATAAGCCTCCCCACAATATGGCAATGAGAAGGCTTGGATTCGGTTTGCCTGACTGTTAGGGCTTGTAAGCCCCTGCAGGCAGAGCAGAGCATGCGCTGCAGGGCACCGAACACAGGCACGCATCAGCGCCTGAAAACCTCCTCACAACATGGCGAAGAGAGGACCCGGATTCGGTTTGCCTGATTGATAGGACTTGTAAGAACCTGTGGCAACTCTAGCAAGCAGAGCAGAGTGTGTGCCGTGGGGCACCGAAGACAGGCGCGTATCAACGCCAAAAAATAAAAAGAAAGGGGGATCTGTGGGGAGCAATTCGGACTAGACTAAGTTACTGGAATTAAGACTTATTCTATGCATCTGCTTTCCCACAATATGGCGCTGGGAGAGAAGAAAACAGCTTCTGCACAGCTGCCTCCAGTTCAGCCAATAAACTGTGGGACTTGCTCCTGATTGGAGAGCAGCGTACTCGGCGTGTGGGCAGCCGAGTTAGGATTGGCGGAGGAGGACTATAAAGGAGGAGAGAGACGGCATGCACCAGGAACATCTAAGGGGAACATCTGAGGGAACACCTGTGCAGCCCCCGAGAAAGCCGGCCGGCGGTGTGCCGCTCCCCTGCGGAAGTGGGGAATGTGGCCAGGGGGAACTGCCCTTCCACGGAGGTGGAAGGGTCGGTAGCCAACCCGGGAAGAACCAGCAGCAAACCCGGGGAGGGCCGAGCAGACGAAAGAACAGCGCAGGGTCCTGTGTCGTTCCTCCACGAAGAGGGGGAGCGACATAATGGTGCCGTGACTCGTATATGAAGCCTAGGCAGGGTTTAGTGTCGTTCCTCCACAAAGAGGGGGAGCGACACATACTATATATATACATATAATATGCATGTAACAATTTTTGTATTCTGAAGATAAAATCTCTTACAAATAAAAAATATAATTTTAAAAAATAGGTAAATATTTATGAAGACACATCATAAAAAAAGATATCTAAAAGACCTATAACCACAGGAAAATCTGGTCACTATCCAGAAAATGCAAATGAAAACGAGATACTACTTCATTCCCATTAGGATGGCTACAATGAAAAAGTTCCTATATACTGCTAGTGACAATGTAAAATAGGACAATTTCTTGACAAGTATTTCACCAGTTTCTTGTAAGATTAAATACACTACATGTTTATATAGTCCAGCAATTCTATTCCATTGCATTCACCCAAAAGAAATGAAAAATCATATGTGCAAAATGATTTGCACATAAATATTCATAGTGACAGACCGCAGATCAGTGGTTTCCAGGGTACAGGGACAGAGCAAAATTTACTAGGAAAAGGACATTAGGGAATGTTCTCTGAAGATGAAACTATTAATGTTGTGACTGTTGTGAGCTTCATATTTGTCAAAAATCATAATATTGTACACTTAAAATTGGTGTTATTTTATGCAAAACATACCTCAATAAAGTTGATTTAAAAAACAGATGGGAGGAAATCCAGAATTGGGATCTTGACTTTTTCAGTAAGTTTTCCCCAGGCAACTCCCATGAGGGACGCTTCATTGAGGTCCCTCAGTATGCCAAGGAATGCGGAGGGAAAACATTGTTGGAATAGCTAAGTTATTCACTTGTTCCCTAAAATTTGCTAAATGGCAATATTTTATTTACTGAAATAGTCAAAGTATTTATTTAAATTTCCTTTGGCTGAGAAGGAACCCCCAAAATAATGATGGTATAAAATAAACATATATTTAACATGCATGAACATAGACATATGTATACATACTATAAATATATAAATATTTAACTTAACAAATAAATGGTTTAATAATTTAAAAGTCTTAAGGATCTGACGGGAAATCAAAGTGGGAAGACTAGTTTTAATGATTCTTGAGCTGCAGCTAAATCTGCTTTCTTGGTTACACATTAGTTTTAATTTTCTGCTTGCAACTACTACCAGTTTTCAGTGTTCATGTCTCTTTTGGGATCATTTCATTTTTAATGAAACCACAGTATTGCAGGGATTAAATATTTTTAATTTATCAACATTGGTAAATGTATATAACTGACATGATATCTAATGAAAATCTCTAATAATAAACTAAAAGAAGTGTTTCAAAACATCATTCCCCTCTATGGTAAAATGTTAAGAGATGAAGGAAACTGATCAAGAAGGAAACCAAATTATGAGGTCTAACAGCAAACTAAATTATAGTGGACCCTACATGTCCTACGAAACATCAGTCACCATTAATTGAACACTTCCTCTGTGCCAGGCACTGACACTTTAGGTTAACACTAGCCTAATCAGTAAGTAGAAGAGTCAAGAGTTAAATCAAGATTTACATTAATGTCCATGCTCTAAAATAAACCATTACACTAGACTTTGATAATACACTATCTTTTACTAATATACTACAATTTAGAGCCAGCTATCAGCAGGGGTTTGTACTGGATATAAAGAAAGGCACCTGTTCTACCTATTACATAATACCAAAATGCTAAAGCATCCCATCTTCTCAATTATTAATCCTTTCATGTCCAGGATAAACTCTCTGAATATTTGCTTTCTACCCCAGTAATAAAGTCTAGCCTAAATTCCAGATCCTTCTGTTCCTAATAATTTTCTGTGATAAATTACTACAATAAGCAGAAGTAGAGAAGTTGAATGTACTTCCCACACTACACTTTGACTACCAGACAAAGGAATGACTGAGAGAATCCTAGGTAAATTAAAACTATGTCACTGCAAAAATTAAAATAATAAAGGAAGTAGGAGGGAGGGTGTGAGTGAGGAAGGGAGGGAAGAAGGACAGGAAGTATCCTTATGTTCTTAAAACTATATATATATGAAATACATGAAATCTCTTTCCTTTATATAAATAAATGAATAAATTTTTAAAAAGAGGATGGGTACAATATGCCTCAGGAGATGTCATTCTGGTTTCTTCCACTTGCATATCTCCCCCTCACAATATATCCTCTTTCAGTATGGCTATGGAGTCAATTCTCAGATATTCACTGAGGGTGACAGGATTTTCTTCAGCAAATTTGCAATGAATATTAAGAAACAGAAGAAACTAGTAAAAATTTATTTCATTAAGGCATTGCAATAAATTATAGTACTTATAAGTACTTGAATATTAAGATACCTTTTTGAAGTGTTTATTACGGAGTTGCTACATATTTGATAAACACTGAATATTCCTAATTCAACCAGAAACACTTGAGTAAAACATAAAGGTTTAGAATTCTTCATTCTTTCCACAGGAGGGAAGTTGTATTTTATAGTAACTTCTGTGTTAACTTATCTAAAGATTTTTATATATTCACAGGACCTTAAAATACAATCACAGGTTTCATATTTTCATTACACAGCTCACTCCAAGTATCAGCGGAAAAGGCTGACTCAGCATCTAAAATCCCTCAGTTTAGTGCTGGTGAAGTGAAAGGTGGGGAGCTGTTTGTCACTCAGTGTACGGAAATGATACAAAGAATACAAACGTCCATATTACACTGTATATGAAAAAAAGCACATACAAATTAAAGATGACTCTTCTCCATTACATTAAGTGACAAAATAATTACTGGCATTCGTTTTATCCTGGTAGTCTCTGAAATGCTTTTTTTACTTAAAAATCCACTGAAGTTCTACTTAAAGAAAGGCAAGGGTAGAAAACACTAAAATATACCTCAAGCATTTATTCAAACAATAAAATACTGCTTTGGTTTTCCATAATTTCTTCTAGCTTTGTTTTCCTTTAATAACAATGATGAATAAACAACTGCAAAATACATTTTTAAGCTTTTTAAATTTAAAAATACGGAAATATGTCATCTTAAACTTATATTAAATACTTGAAATTATTTTACTATAAAAACAGTAGACATTTACTGTAGATAATTGAGAAAATCCTTAAGAAAAAAGAAAAAATAACTCAATGTTATCACCAATATTTTATATTAGAATATATTATCCTCCACATATTTGATCCCATTAGTTTTGAATAAGCATTACCATGGAGAAGATGTATGTTAAAATAAAAAATTAATTTCTTGACTGATGATGCATTTGTAAGGAAAGAAAACTAAACTTTGGCTCCTAGAGTATTCTATGCAAAAGGTGCCCAGCTAACATTCCAAGGAGTACCTATTTCCAGTCATTGTAATTTAGTAAGAACCTATGTCTACACTCTAGTCTTTTATATTATTTTCCCAACAAAAATATTTACAGATACTTTTAGTATAAGCTAGAATATAGATGAAAAAGTAGGCATGTAAACAAAACTAAGAAAGAGATTATAAACTGTAATAATCGGGGGCTGGTGCCGTGGTGCACTAGGTTAATCCTCCACCGGTAGCACCAGCATCCCATATGGGCGCCGGGTTCTAGTCCCAGTCTTCCAATCCAGCTCTCTGCCATGGCCTGGGAAAGACGGGAGACCATTCTCTGTCTCCCCCTCTCACTGTCTGTAACTCTACTTCTCAAGTAAATAAATAAAATCTTTAAAAAAAAAAAACTGTAATAATCTAATCCTTTTTCTCTGAATATTCCATCTTTCGAAATTAAATTGCAACTTAGTCTCACAGAAGTCCGAAAGACTTGCTTTTGAACCCTTTTTTTTGAATATATTACATATTTCAAATTATAGAGTTAGCCATCGAGGAAAATAGATGCCTCCCTTCCCCTGTTGGGGTATCATGAAGTGGAAAAAAATGAAAATATGAATATGAAAATCTACTATGATATAGGATGTCCATAAATGCATGTTTTAATATAAATATTGTCAATCTGCAAATTTAAAAGTAGCAGTCAAATCAGTCAGGAAAACAAATCCAAGCCTCTGAAGATGAACCTCATTTTCTGCTACTAGTAGGAAAGGTGACCTTTTTCTGTTTGATCTAACTTGATCTAACTTACTACATTACCTTGTGTTTTTTTCCATTATACAGTATATACAAATGAAGGCATGAGGGCTGTGATAAGGTCTAATAAGCTTGTGCTATAACAAAAAGAAGTCTTTACTGTAACTGTGGAGAAAAATGAAATGCCTAAATAGGTCATAAAAGATAAGCAAGAAAATAGAATTGAGAATTGATAGAAGCTAAGCAGGAATTTAGTCACCATTAACCAAACTGTTGTAACATGAGTTTATTCACTCTGATGTAAAAACAATATTTTTAAAATTAAAAACCCAGGAATCACCTGACCATAAAAATTGACAGGAAAAAATAAATTATTCTCTCCTTCCAATACATGTCAAATATCTTCAGGGAAGCGTTGGAGGGGCGGCAATCCATAATCCGGGGAGATGAATTTAGCTACACAATAGAAATCTTCAATGTACCCATATCTGAGGAAAATGTACAGCTTAATTTTAAAAACCATAATGTAAAAGAAATTGACCCTTTTATTTTGAGGCAAAGTAATGAAAATAAACATCAACTTAGAGCTACAGCACATTAGTTTGTTTATCGCCAACCAGAAAAACTACTCAGAAAGGATACTGAAGCTGAAATAAATTCTTCATATTTCAGAAAGCTTTCAGAAACTAAATTAACTCAAAATATTAATGTAGGCTACTTCCTGCAGGGTTGCTGTTCAAGCACTACACTACAAAGTTAAGTCAAAAGGATGTGAAGTTAGGGAAAGTCTTCTTTATTAAAAAAAAAAAAAAACACTTAATTGTATTTTTTTTCTAAAATACTTTTATCAGTGAGCAAATATGATATTTACACATAGCTTAATTTCTTGTTTTGTACAACATTATCAATGAGAAATGAGATAGTTGAGCAAAGTAATACAAGGTAACAGGAAATAAAAATTAGGTTAATGATCAGTCTTTTCCTCACAGGAAAGATCAGAATTACCTCTATTATATAATGAAAAGGATATTCTGGGTGTGAGAAAATTAATCATAAAACATTATTTTCCATTAATTTAATGAAAGGCCATCTGCCAGATGATATAAGTTACTTCATTTGTTCTTGAAGTAGTTCTCATGCTAGAGGTATAAATATACATGTAGAAATAGATATATGTATGTAGATAGAAATATACAGTTTTACAAGTCTGCTCAAAGGAAACAGTCTGAAACTAAAGACAGATTCTAACATATTCACAGCATTGCTATTTACAAATATCAAGAAACTGAAAGGAGGCTATGTTGGAATCATTGATGTTGGACTTTCTCTGTCATCATGAACAATCAGAAAACTGTATAAAACATGTGAAACAAATGTTTCCAAACACTTGGAAAAGGTAGCAAAGGACTGAGATCTCAATACTTATTTTTCTAAATATTTTTTATTTATTTGAAAGTCAGAGTTACACAGAGAGAGGAGAGGCAGAGAGAGAGAGAGAGAGAGAGAGAGAGAGAGAGAGAGGTCTTCCATCCACTGGTTCACTCCCCAATTGGCCGCAACGGCCGGAGTTGTGCCAATCTGAAGCCAGGAGCCAGGAGCTTCTTCCAGGTCTCCCACGTGGGTGCAGGGGCCCAAGGACTTGGGCCATCTTCTACTGCTTTCCCAGGCCATAGCAGAGAGCTGGATCGGAAGAGGAGCAGCCGGGACTCGAACTGGCACCCATATGGGATGCCGGAGCTTCAGGCCAGAGCGTTACCCTGCTGTGCCACAGCACCGGCCCCTCGATACTTTAAGCTTTCTCTTGATACCCATAACAAGTATAATAAGAGAAAAAAGGAATATGCAGTCTAGAAAGTAAGAAGTAAATCAATCTTAATTCACAGAAAACATAATCATGTATGTAGATAATTCTAAAGAATCCATTAAAAACTACTAGAAATAATTAATTTAGCAGGATCACAGTATACAAGTCAATATAAAAAATCAATCATTTTGCTATATACAAACAAATGACAATAAAAAGCAGTATAAATAACACTCATAATACCTTATAAAATTATAATATACATTGAATAAGGTACATGAGACATACATACTGAAAGGTATAACATATTGCTAAGAAAAATTAAAGACTTTAATAAATGGAAACACAGATTATGTTCATCTATCAGAATACTGATTACTATTAAGACATCAATTTTCTGTCAACAACAGGAGTCACTGTGCACTTACTCCTCATGTAGGATCTTTGTCCTTAGTGTGCTGTACATTGAGATTTAATGCTATAACTAGTACTCAAACAGTATTTTTCACTTTATGTTTCTGTGTGGGAGCAAACTGTTGAAATCTTCACTTAATGTATGCTAAACTGATCTTCTGTATATAAAGAGAAACAAAAATGAATCTTGATGTGAATGGAAGGGGAGAGGGAGTGGGAAAGGGGAGGGTTGTGGGTGGGAGGGACGTTATGGGGGGGAAGCCATTGTAATCCATAAGCTGTACTTTGGAAATTTATATTCATTAAATAAAAGTTTGAAAGCAAAAAAAAAGAAATTAGAAGTCAGTAATAATTAAAATTTATATGCCATTGATTCATTTTATTTCTTTAGATCATCCATTTATTAAAAAAAAGACATCAATTTTCTCAAAAAATAGACACAATGCAATATAAAATCCCAGAAGTTTTACTTGTATGAACTGACAATCTTACTGTAAATTTACATAAAAAACTAAAGAAGGAAGAGGAGATGATCTAAAAACTTAAAAAGAAAAACAACTTTGGTGAGCAAATATGACCTTATTTCAAGCCTTATCATAAAATCATAGTAATGGGGGCCAGAATCATGGGGCAGCAAGTTAAGCTGCTGACTGCGATGTGATGTTGGCATCACATATGAGCACCAGTCTGAGTCCTGGCTGTTCTACTTCCAACCCAGCTCTCTCTTATATGTCTTGGAAAGCAGTGGAAGATGGCTCAAGTGCTTGGGCCCCTGCCACTCACATGGGACACCCAGATGGAGTTCCAGACTCCCAGTTTCATCATAGTCTAGACCAAGCTTTGAGGCCACTTAAGGTGTGAATCAGAAGATGGGACATCTTTCTTTCTCTCTCTCTCTCTCTCTCTCTCTCCCTCCCTCCCTCCCTCCCTCCCTCCCTCCCTTCCAAATATAGTAATGAACACAGTGTGGTATTGACCTAAAGATAGATATATAGATCACTTGAACAAATTAAAATAAAAAAGAGACACATATACATGGTCAATTTATTTTGAATAAATGTGCCAAAGTAATTCAATGGGAAAGGGTAATATTTTCAATGAATAGTGCCAAAAATAGTTAAACACATGGGAGAAAATGAACCAGTATCCTTACCAAACACCACACACAAGGTAACTAAATGTATCAAAAATTAAATATTTTTCAAGCAAACATGGTGACATTGAGGTAGTCAAAGATTTCTCATAAGTACACAGATAGCCTAAATCATAAAAAAGTGATATACCTGACTGTTAAAATATTTATTCATTTGAAAATCTTAGTTAAAAAAAAAGGGGGTGGGGTCAGCTTTGTAGCATAGCAGGCTAAGCCACAGCTTGCAATGCCAGCATCCACTGGGGCACCAGCTCGAGTCCCAGCTACTGCAATCCCAATCCAGCATCCTGCTGATGTGCCTGCACCCACGTGGGAGACTCAGATGAAGCTCCTGGCTCCTGGCTTCAGCCTTGCCCAGCCCTGGCCACTGCTGCCATTTGGGGAGTGAACCAGTAGATGGAATATCTTTCTTTCTCTGTCTTTCCCTCTTTGTAACTCTGCCTTTCAAATAAATAGAATATTTTTTTTAAAAAAAAAGGAAATTCAAAAAATGGGTGAACATATCAACATAGTGTGTTCTTTTTAAAGATTTATCTTTATTTATTTTAAAGAGAGTTACAGAGAGAGATAGAGACAGAGACAGAGACAGAGAGAGAAGTCTTCCATCCGCTGGTTCACTTCCCAAAAGGCCACAATGGCTGGAGCTGAGCTGATCCAAAGTCAGGAGACAGGAACTTCTTCCATGTCTCCCATGCGGGTGCAGGGGCCCAAGGACTTAGGCCATCCTCCACTGCTTTCCCAGGCCATAGCAGAGAGCTGGATCAGAAGAGGAGCAGCTGACTAGAACCGGCGCCCATATGGGATGCAGGTGCTTCAGGCCAGGGCTTTAACCTATTGCGCCATAGTGCTGCCCCAACATAATGTGCTTTTATCAAAGATATTATAACCATAATATATAAAGAGCTCTTACCATTCAATTATAAGAAAACACATAAAAATAAATGATCTACTGCTGTATACAACAGGATGAATCTCAAATGTATTATGCTAACAGGAAAATGCTAGATTCAAAAGATTACATACTGGATGACTCAATTTACATAAAATTCATAAAAACAGGAACAGAAAAGAGATAAGCAATTTTCAGAAGCTGCAGGTAGGTAGAGGTTAATTACAAAGGGACAGCATGAGAAAACATTTGGAGGTGATAAAACTTTTCTGAATATTTATTACAATATGGCATGCTTTAACCAATTGAGACACTAGTACAACAAAATAGTGAATTGTACTTAATCTAAATTAAAAGATGACTATATGAAAACTGCAATCAGATCCCAACACCCAGACATAAAAATGGCTAAAATGAAAAAGAATCAAAGGGGTCAGTGTTCTGGCGCAGTGGGTTAACCTATTGCTTGTGATGCTGGTATCCAAATGTGAGTACACATTCAAGTCCTGGATGCTCTGCTTCTGATCCAGAACCCTGCTAATGTGTCCGGGAAAGTAACAGAAGATGGCCCAGGTACTTGGATCCCTACTACCCATGTGGGAGACCCAGGTGGAGTTCCAGGCTCCTGTCTTCAGCCTGGCCCAGAACTGGCTATTGCAGCCATTTGGGGAGTCAACCAGCAAGTGGAAGATTCTCTCTCCATCTCTCTCTCCCTCTTCCTCTAACTTTCTCTGTGTGTAACTTTGACCTTCAAATAAATAAATCTTGTTTTTTTAAAGAGCGAAAATCGGCTTGGGCAGCTCTTAAGACACCCCATGGGAGGCCCAAATCCCATATTAGTGTGCCCATATTACACTACACTTACAGCTTCCAGCTAGTATGTACCCTGGGAGGTAGTTGATGGTAGTTCAAGGATTTGAATTCCTGCCTCCTATATGGGAGATACAGATTGAGTTCCTGGCTCCTGGCTTTGGCCTAGCACAGTCCTAGCTGTTGTGGGTATCTGGAGACTGAACCAGTGGATTAAAGATCTTACCATAATGTCTGTGACTCTCTCTCTCTGCCTTTCAAATAAAAATAAATAAATAAATGTTTAAAAGACTCACAGTAGCAAAAGCAGGTGAGGATGAGGAATAACTACACTTTCATACATCGGTGGAATATACAATGGTAAGATCACTTTGGAAAAGGGTTTGGCAGTTTCATGCAAAATTAAAAATAGACAAGATACAACACAACAATCCCATCGCTTGATATTTATCCAAGAAAAATAAAAGCATAGGTCTCCGGAAGTACTTTTTCTCAAATGTTCACAGCAGAGGAAGTGGAGAAAAAAATTAAACACTCTTTTTCCACTCTCTGACTCAATACTAGGTACTTTTCCATGCCTACTCTTTGCCCTCTTCCCATTTCAGAAGCATATTGTTTGGGGGTTTTCTTGTCAGAGAGAGGACCCACACTCCCAGGCCTGTGCAGATCCATCCTACCATGGGGGAAAATGTAACTGGGCTGGGAGAGTAATCCTTAGTACTTTCTGTGGCTTAGCCTCTTGTTTATACAATCACAGTAAGTGATTAAAGGCTTCACTGTTATTTTCATTTTGGCTGTTGTCTTAATCAGCTACTCAGATACTAGTAGCTCAGCTGAACTCCTGATAATATGACTGTTTAAATGAAATAATCTTTGATAAAAATTTAACATTAATTGCTTTTTGAAAAAAAGGGACTTCCTCAATCTATATTATGTAGTTAACTATAGAAAACTTACAGTTCACAGTTCACATTAAAATAAAATACTGAATATCTTCTTCAAAAGACAGAGAACCAAAAATGGATATCATCCCTTACCTCAGCTATTAAAATTGCACTTGAGGTTCTAGTCAGTGCAATAAGGAAGCCAGCACAAAAAGTAGGGATTCGAAATGAGAGAATATAGCTCTATTTGCAGATGGTATGAATGTATACATAGAAAATCAACATAACTGATGCAACTACTAGAACTATTTAATAAATTCAGTAATGCTGTTCTATATCCTGATTAGAGACTACACTTACGCTGCTGTATGCTTCTTTCAAAAACCATAGAAATGTGCATAAAATCAATAAATTTTTATCATATATAAATTGTTCCATAAGAAAAAACAATTAGGGGCTGGGCTGGTGCTGTGGTGCAGTTGGTTAATCCTCCACCTGTGGCACTGGCATCCCATATGGGATGGTTCTAGTGCTGGTTCAAGTCCCAGCTGCTCCTCTTCCAATCCAGCTCTGCTGTGGCCTGGGAAAGCAGTGGAAAATGGTCCAAGTGCTTGGGCCCCTGCACCTGCATGGCAGACCAGGAAGAAACACCTGGCTCCTGGCTTCAGATTAGTGCAGCTCCAGCCCTTGTGGCCAGTTAGGGAGTGAACCAATGGAAGGAAGACCTTTCTCTCTGTCTCTCCCTCTCACTGTCTGTAACTCTACCTCTCAAATAAATAAATAAAATCTTAAAAAAAGAAAAATTAGTGCTATCTTAGGGTAAAAGGATCAGTATAAAAGAAAATATATGCCCCTAACTTAGCAAGAAGCAATCTAAAATAAAATTTTTAAAATGATATCATTTATAGTAGAAATAATTATGTGCATAGGAAAAAGTTTAACAAATAATGTGCACTACTCTCTGAGGAGGAGTTATTAAAGAATACCTTAATGGGGAAGTTTACAGTTTTCATGGATTTAAAGAAACCAATAATTTGAAGACTACAAATGTTTCCAAATTGATCCATAGAATTGTTCAAAAACCACAAAACATGTTTTAGTAGAAATTGACAAGATGAATCTGAAATGTATGTGTAATAAATTGCCAATATTACACCTAAGTCAATCTTTAAGGAGAACAAATTTAAAAGATTTATATACAGGTCATAAAGAATTTTAATGCCAAAGTAATTAACACAGTGTGCTACTGGCATAACGATAGACAAATGGATCAACAGAATAGAGTTCTGACCTTAGACCTGTACATACACATTCAATTGATTTTCAATAAAATCATTGAGGCAATTTAATTAAAGGAGTTTTCTTTTCAATATACAGTGCTGGGAAAACTGGATATCTACATAAGAGAACAGACCTAAATAAAAAAAATCTGAAGCTACAAAGATTCTAGAAGAAAAAAAAATGATATCTTTGCACCTTAAGAATTTATAATTTTTTCCAGACTACAGACAAAAGGCATTCGAAAGGAAATGGGCATAAGGGAGCTTTCTAGGATAAATAGAAATGGTCTATATTTTGTGCATATCATTTTATGCAAATTACACCTCAATAAAATATTGTAAAATTGCAAAATAAAAGTTCATAGCAGCTTTACCTTAATAACCACGAACTGCAAACCACCCAAATCTCTATCAATGAAGTGTTGTAAAGTCATTGAATGGATTACTTCTCAGCAAGAAAATACTGAACTATGGAGACACATCATAATATTGATGAATCTCAAAATAATTACAGTGAGTAACAGAAGCCAGGACAAAAGAAGTATATGTACCACATGATTTTGTGTGTGTGTGTGTATATATATATATATATAAACTCTAGAAAAGAGATCAGTTGTTACTTGGGATGAAACATGGGAATAAGAATACAGAGATTACAAAAAGGCATGAAAATCTTGTAGTGTGATTTACATATTCATTATTTGGAATATAGTGATAGATTAACAAGTATATACATGTCACAACCCAAAGTGTGCACTCTAAATATATTCACTTAATGGCATTTGAGATACACCTCAGTGATGTCTTAAGATTATAGAAGCAGATCTGAATTCAATAAGAATATCCCTTCTAGCAACCATAACAATAGAATCTTAAAGTTAAAAGAGACTTCAGGGGCCGGCGCAGTGGCATAGCTGGTAAAGCCACCACCTCCAGTGTCAGCATCCCATATGGACGCCAGTTCGAGTCCCAGCAGCTCCATTTCTGATCCAGCTCTCTGCTATGGCCTGAGAAAGCAGTAGAAAATGGCCCAAGTCTTTGGGCCCCCGCACCCATGTGGGAGACCCAGAAGAAGCTCCTGGCTCCTGGCTTCGGATAGGCACAGCACTGGCCATTGCAACCATCTAGGGAGTGAACCAGTGAATGGAAGATCTCTCTCTCTCTCTCTCTCTCTGCCTTTCCTTCTCTCTCTGTGTAACTGTGACTTTCAAATAAATAAATAAATCTTTTTAAAAAAGAGAGATTTCATAGGTATTACAGCCATCTCTTGACAACCATGGAAGATTGGTTCTGTGATACCCCTAACAGAAACCAAAATCCACAAATGCTCAAGTCTCTTATATAAAATGGTGTAAGATTTGTACATATTCTTATAAACCTTAATTTCTTATGATACCTAATACAATGTAAATGCGAATTGTATGTAAATAATTGTACTGCATTGTTCAGGAAATGATAAGCAAAAAAGCAGTTTGTGTTCAGTACAGATGCAAATTTCTTTTTCAAATACAGTATTTTTTGTTCCATAGTTGCTTAAATCTGTGGATGCAGAACCTACAGATATGGAAGGCTGGACTATACTAACAAAATAACATTCACCCTACATTTAGGGACTTTTAGTAATGAGACACTAGTATTACTAAATAGCTTAATCACTAAAAAGATCCATGATATAGAGAGCTCCTGTAATTTAACCCATTGATTCTAGGCCATGCCTCTTGGTGCTATGCATATGAATTTACTCTTCATCCAAATTGAACACTCATCCAATAGCTAACTATTGAGAACCAACTATCAAGTCCTTTAAAAATACATAGAGGTGTGGGGCCAGCGATGTGGCATGGTAGGTAAAGCTGCTGCCTGCAGGGTCAGCATCCTATATGGGCACCAGTTCGAGTCCTGGCTGCTTTACTTCTGATCCAGCTCTCTGCTATGGCCTGGGAAAGCAGTAGAAGATGGTCCAATTCCTTGGGCCTCTGCATCTGCATGGGAGACCCGGAAGAAGCTCCTGGCTTTGGATCAGCCCAACTCCTGCTGTTGCAACCATCTGGGGAGTGAACCAGTGGGTGGAAGACCTCTCTCTCTCTCTCTCTCTCTCTCCCTCCCTCCCTCCCTTTCTCTCTATCTGTAACTCTGCCTTTCAAATAATAAATAAATCTTTTAAAACAAAAGGGTTCACAGAGGTGGGTGTTGTGGCAAAATAGGTTAAAATGCTACTTGGGATAGCCACATCCATAACAGAGTAACTGGGATTAAATCCTGGCTCCTCTACTTCCAATCCAGCTTCCTGCTTATGTGTCTGACAGGCAGCAAATGGTGACCCAAGTACTTGGGTTCCTGACTCCCACATGGTAAACTCAATGGAGTTACTGACTCCATGCTTTGACCTAGCTATGACAGGCATTTGGAGAGTAAATCAGCAGATGGAAGACCTCGTCCCCTCCCCTTTCTCTTTCTCTCTCTCTCTTAGTCACTCTGCCTTTCAGATAAATAAATATATCTTTTTTAAAGGGGCACAAAAATAGAACTAAAAGATGAGTTTATTTTAGTACAAAAATTTTTTAAACCCATACATACAAGTGGTCTTCAAAATGTCCACGAAGTTATGTATTATGAAACAAAAAACTATGCATCAATTCCCAAAACTTTTACACTAGAATAAACGTATTTAGTTGCATTTTCATCAACTTTTTGAAGTATCCTCAAAAGAAACCAGTCTATACATTTTGGTGAGTGCAAAGATATGTAAGACAAGGACCTCAGTTTGGTGGATTTTCCAATTTAGTACCTAAAAGTAACTGATTTTTAGCTGTCTTTATTAGTATCTCCTCTGCTATGGTTTGTATAGCAAGAATGTTTCTGACTTAGAACTGGATTGAAGAGGTTGGAAAGATGAGAACAATTTGGCATCTTCATTTTGCTTGGTATTTTAACAGCATCTAACTTAATAAATAAAATCACAAAATAATATTACCAGTTCACCGATTCCTAAACCAGAGTGCACACTGAAGAAAGGTCTGGAATACAACAGAGGGAAGATGGCATCCATCTCTACCTCTGCAACTACCTAACTATATCTTTCACCAATTACTTCATTTTCTTGTAAAATGATAAAGTTGGTCTCTGTAGAGTAGCAGTTTCAAACTTTTTGGTCTCAGGAACCTTTTATTAAAAATTATTGAGGAGGGGCCAGCACTGTGGCGTAACCAGTAAAGCCTCTGCCTGCAGTACCAGCCTCCCATATTGGTGCTGGTTCGAGTCCCAGCTGCTCCACTTCCGATCCAGCTTTCTGTTATGGCCTGGGAAAGCAGTAGAGATGGCCCTAGTCCCTGGGCCCCTGCACCCGCATGGGAGACCCGGAAGAAGCTCCTGGCTCCTGGTTTTGAATCCTTGCAGTTCCCAGCCAATTGAGGCGTGAACCAGAGAATGGAAGACCACTCTCTCTCTCTGCCTCTCCTTCTTTCTCTGTGTAACTCTTTCAAATAAATAAATAAATCTTTTAAACAAAAAGAGTAATGAGCTAGGATTTTAAAAAATTATAGGGAATGCAAGAACTTTTGTTTATGTGGTTTATATTTATCAATATGTAGCATATATTAAAACTGAGTAATATTTAAAAGAATTAACTTCTTAGAATTGTAATATATGAAATCTGTTCTTTTTGTTAATAAAAGTTATAAAAAAGAATAGAGTAGCACTATATAATATTAACTATCTTTCTGCAGAGATATAAATGAAGACAAAAATAAATTGCTAAAACATTAAAGAAAAGAAGTAGTGATAACAAATATCCTATTAGGAGAAATTTTTTCAGCTGTTTCACCACTGGATATGATCTTAGCTATGTTTTATTTTTGTAGATGGCATTTATATGGCAGAGCACACTCCCTAATATTGTTTGTATGTTGAATGTTTTTATCACAAGGATATTAGACTTTGTCAATTGTATATTTGTAATTTTATTACTTCTCTACTAGTTAACTCTTTTATAGCATGTGCTTCCTTGCTTTTAATAACAGCTGTCTTATAACTTTACTTTTTTTCTGAGAAAAATAGAGACAGTTCTCTTTGGATTATATTTTGTAAAATATACCTTTTGTATCCTTTTACTTTCAGCCTTTTTATGTAACTGAATCTAAAGTATGCAGACAGCAGATTGCTGGATAATTTTACATAATATTCCAACCCATGACTTCTGATTGGAAAAATCTGTCCATGTTCATATAATATAATCATTGATTTATAAAAAAGTAACAATAAATCCATACACATTAACATAGCTTTTATGAAAACTAGGTATATTTCTCAAACAAAAAATATGAAAAGAGGAATTGTTTTACAGTTTTTTTCCAACCTCTTTGCTTTGTATTCATTCAGTTGCAATATACTGCTTTGGTGAAATATACAAAGAAAATCTGGCTTCGTGAAGCTATACAGTTGGAAAAATGGGTATTCTAACAACCTCTTCAGATGATTGTGGATGTCTTTCTTTGATACTATGCTGAAGTTCAACAAGTAGTGAACTCTTACTGTTAGTTGCAATGCAGAATCTAAAATTTTATCAATTTTTTGTACATTATTAATTGAAACTCATCGTTCTATCTTGTCCTTTGAATGAATCTTTTACCTAAACATGATTTTCTCACATCATTCATTAGTCATTTGGAAAATGTTGTCCATTGAGATATGCAGACCTTCCAAAAGTTAACACATTTATAGTATACTATCAAGAAAAATCATACACATGAATATAATAACCGTCATTAGAAAAGTCTAAGATTTGGTAAGTTGTCATGCTCACTGTACAGATTTCAGCTTTTGAAAATGCTAATTCTTAATTGAAAGGCTCAGATTTTTCATTGGTAGCAAATGCTGCCAGTAGTTTTCCTTCAAGTGATAGACTCACTTTGCTCATTTTAAAGAAAATGGCTGCCAAAAACCCAAATCTAAATAATCACACTCAGTCTCAGTTATTTCAAGCAAAAATGTGTTTCACACAAAAAATCAGCTAGTTCACACAACTCAAATAATCACACAAGTACTTTTCCTAGAAGCAACTACTGTACTTCAGCCACTGGAAGTGCTTGGCACATACTTTCCATTTTGCCATTATGCCATTTTGCATAATGTTAAAAAATATGTACACTCCAGAGTCTAGCTTAATAAAATTAAGGCAGGAGGGCTGGCTCTGCACAGTTGGTTAAAGCCCCAATTGAAATGTCGGCATCACATAGATCAGTTCAAGTCCCGGCTTTTCCACTTCTGATCTAGCTCCTGGCTTATGCCCCTGGGAAAGCAGTGGAAGATGGCCCAAGTACTTGGGCCCCTGCACTGCGTGGGAAACCAGGACGGAGTTTCTGGTTCCTGGCTTCATCATGGCCCAAGCCTAGCCCTTGTGGCCATTTCAGGAGTGAACCAGTAGATGGGAGATTCTCTCTCTCTCTCCCTCTCCCTCTCTGTAATTCTGCTTTTCAAACAAATAAATAAATACATTGTTTTTAAAAAAAATTAATGCTACACTGAGGACATTCTTAGGCAAAACCAGGCTTTTCCTCCTTCAGCATGTGGACACAACTACTAGGAAAATTTGGTACAGTGTACCAATAGATTTGCCCACCATCAATGCCAATACAATTTTTAAAAGTAAAGAAACTCATAGTTGCTAGGGCTTGAATGCCCCCCCCCCCAAAAAAAATTCTTCTGTTAAATCTGCAAGGTGATGGTATCAGGAGGTGGGACTTTTTGGAGATGATTGGGTTATGGGGCAGCATCCTCATGAGGGGGATTAGGGCCCTTATGAACGCATCCTCAGGGAGACCTTCATCCCTTCCACTATGTGGCAACACGGCAAGAAGGTACTATCTATGAACCAGAAATCAAGCCCCCACTCGCCAGAGAATCTGCCTTGATCTTAGGCTTCCCAGCCTCCAAAATTATGAAAAATAAATTTCTGTTATTCAGAATCCACTTAGTCCAAGGCATTTTGTTCTAACAACCCAAATGGACTAAAGACAGTCTTATTCTTAAAATATTCCTCACGTTCCCCTGATAGGATCTTGCAAACTCCAAAGGTTCATAGATGACACTGACAAAAAGAATCGTTAATGTCCCTCCAGCTTTAACATGTATATTTTTCATACAACTGTATAAAATATTAGTTTCCCTATATGATACATGTTACATTTAATAAATACACACATTTCTTACAAATCTTTTGTATCAACTGCTCCTGAGGACAAAGTCACATGATCGTAAAGCAGAAGCAGTTTCTTTCTCCCTCAGCCTTTCCCACCCCTCCAAAAGAGAAAACCTCTTCATTTTATTCAGATTTCTCTCACCCTCCAAACTGTACAGGAAGTGATGGGCTCTGGAAGGGAAGAGTTGTGTAACTGACTAGTCTAACTCTTCTTTTATGGTCATATTCTACTTGCCAATGTATTGGTATTAAGAATATGCACTTCTAACTAACCATGCAAAAGGCTTTTTTTTTTCCTTCAAGGCAGAGGTATGGGACTCCTAAGAAAGTTTTCATAGTCAATTAAAAGGGATATACATGGGGCTGGCATCATGTTACAGTGGGTTAAGCTGCCACTTGCAATGCTGGCTTCCCAGTTTGAGTTCTGGCCACTGGGCTTCCAATCCAGCTCCCAGCTAATATGCCTGGGAAAGCAGCAGATGATGCCCCAAGTACTTGGGCTCCTCCCCCCCCACTCTTGTGGGAGACCCAGATCCTATTGCAGCCATTTGGAGAGTGAGCCAGGATATGGAAGATCTCTTTCTCTCTAACTCTGCTTTTCAAATAGATTAACCTTTCAAATAAAAGAGATACACACAAACACTTCATACTCTCTTTTGACTGGGTATTGTGGTGTCTGCATGTGACCCCTGTGAGCACAGCAGCCATTCTACACAAATGAAGGACACTAGGACAACACACTGGAAGTGCAAGTTGATAGGCAGAGTATCCCAGAGCAGGGAAATGGAAAGAACCTGGGGCTCTACTGGCTAAATTAATTAACCTTGGAGACAACCTACCTCCAAACCTGGTTATGTGAAGTAAAAAAATGTCTTAATATTTAAGTGTCCACTTAGTGTTTTCCTCCCACTTGCAACAGAAAACAACCTGACTGATAAAAACAGGCACTATTATGGCTATATTTGTCACACAAAACCCTTTATTACCTCAATTAGATTGTGATGTTATGGACAGAGTAGAACCCTGCTAAACGAGGCAACATTCTACAGGTCATATCAATACAGAACTCAATAAACAACTTTTCACTAGTATTCTCCCATTAAGAACACTTTCTCCCCCAAAACTAACAGAGCTCCTTTACTGCTCAATTACTGTCATAGATGCTACAAGACAATCTGGAAGCAAATCAAGCAATTCTCTCATTGTTGATTAAATTATGAAATGACTATAAATGCCTTAGACTCTCTTACAGCCTTATTTTATTACCCATTATCAAAAACTAGAGTAGCACTTGCTCATAAGTGGTGCTTAATTCTTTCTATGTTAATAAGCAAATTTCCGGAAAATAAATTTAAAAGTTAAAAATTGAATCTAGAAAAAGCCTGTTTAATTCATATGTGTTGCTGATTATCTTTAATTAGCAAATAACAAGGGATTTAGGTTCCCACTTTAACAGAGTAGCAAGGGCCATCACAGACTACCCTTTTGAGTAAAGGCCAGCAGAAGCTGCTACAGGAACAAAGAGCAGTTGAATGTGGAGAGATTTGGAAGGTAAATAAACTCAAGCACTGATGCATAAAATGAGAATCTGGTTTGTTCAAATGAAAGGAACCTTGTGTGTTAGATATCACACTAAAGGTATCTCTTTAAAATAAAAAAAAAAAACACCTCAAGAATTACCGCTATTAAAAATAAATCTTCATAATAAAGATTTAGCCATGTATCGTGGTGGCTCATTTATAATTTTAATTAGAAAGAATATCTTCTCAAAAACCACTGCTATTCCTTCATTACTAGTGTCAGAAAGGGGTGAGATGATGCAATGATTGCATTTAAAAAAAACCATTAGAGGATAAGGACCAAATCAACCAACCAACTGGCAATCTATTGAGCATCAGTTTCATAGTTACTGTTATCAGACAGGAAAAACATTATTAAAACTGTCTCATAGGCATTCATATACACCACTGATAGCAGTATAATTGCTAAAACCATTCTAGAAAGTTAATTTGGCAAGAGCAGATCCCTATCATTCAGAAGCTTAAAGTTTAGCTATTCAAATGCCACCTGGAAAAGCCTCACTGTATAACAGTTTGGGATTTTTCAGGGGAATACACTTGAACTGCACAAGCTGCAACACTGGCAAACAGACAACAAAGTCATTTGGCTATTGAGGAAATGCAGGAGGAAAAGAGATTAATAATTAATAGGGGGGAGTTTCTGGAGTATAGCTAAAGGAGAGATGAAAGGGAGGGCCAGTACCAGTACTAGGCAAAGACACAGTCATTTAAGTGTGTAATGTAAGCCTAATAGGCAACTACAGTGTAGAGGCTAGTATAGAGGCGGGAAAGAAGAGCGTAAGGGACTCCCATTTCAGATACATTCACAAAACTGCCCTGGGAGAGGAGGCATGACCGTGGATTTGTACATTACACCTTTGTTACAGCTAGGAAGAGGGCAGCAGTAGAGGCATTCATGGAGAGCAGGCTCCACCTTCTGTCCAGGGGAAAAATAGGGAGACGCACCGGTCACAAATTCAAACTTAGGTCCTTAAGGACAAACAGCCTAGGCAGTTATAGTAAAGACTTAGGAGAGATGAGCCAGTGATGAGCCTATCTTTAAAATCAAATCAAGTAAGCAGTTACATAAAGGGGTTAAGAAAAAGGTAAGTGGGAATTATTCAATTTTTCAGCATGATTTTATTTTTCTGTTATCTATCATGTATGCAATAGGGACTGAAGGAAAACTCATGAACAGAGCTGTAGAACCTGAGCCAAATCAGTTATTAACTGCATGACCTTGAGCCTCAGACTCCTTCTATATAAAAATGGAAATTGTATTATCTACCTAACAGGGTATAATACAATAACAATTCTAAAAAGTTATCATAATTCATCTCTTGATAAGGCCTTGGTAAATATCAGGGTCTACTGCATGTATCAAAGACTTAAAAAATACTGATAGCTGGGGCAAGCACTGTGGAATAGTAGGCTAAATCTCTGCCTGAAGCGCTGGCACCCCATATGGGCACCAATTCATGTCCAACAGCTCCTCTTCCAAACCAGCTCTCTGCTATTGCCAGGGAAAGCAAATGATGGTCCAAGTCCTTGGGCTCCTGCACCTATGTGGGAGACCCAGAAGAAACTCCTGGCTCCTGACTCCTGATCAACCCAACTCTGGCTGATGTGGCCTTTTGGGGAGTGAAGTAGAGGATGGAAAATCTCTGTCTCTCCCTCTCTCTGTCTGTAACTCTACCTCTCAAATAAATAAACAAAATCTTTCTTTTAAGGTTTTTTTTTTAAGATGAAAGGCAGAACTACAGAGAGAGGGAGACAGAGAGATCTTCCATTGCTGGTTCACTCCCCAAATGGCCACCAACAACTGGGACTTTGCCAGGCCAAAGCCAGGAGCTTCTTCTGGGTCTCTCACGTGGGTGCAGGGGCTCAAGCACTTGGGCCATCTTCTTTCTACTGCTTTCCCAGGTGCATTCGCAGAGAGCTGGATCGGAAGTGGAGCAGCCGGGACTCGAACCGGTGCCCATATGGCATGCCAGTGCTGCAGGCCGGGCCTTTAACCCACTGCACCACAGAGCCAGCTCCAATAAATAAAATCTTTAAAAAAAATACTGATACCCTTTAGCTCACTAATTTCTCAAGAAGGAGACACTAATGATAAAATAATTTTAAAATGTGCAAAAAGAAATGAAAGTACTTCTTACAATGACTAAAAGTCCTGCTATTTTAAAATATATTCTACAAAAATGAAGTGGTAAATAAATTGTGGTGTGTACAAATATAATATGTAAACAATTTCAAATAAGGTTTTAAAACTAAGAATCTTAGTAACACGAGAAAATGCTTGATAACTGGAAAATTTATAAAACTGTATATAGAATGTTCCAACTTATTGCTTATTTTAACTCACTTTTATATGAGTATATTCAGAGGAAGCAAAACACCAAAACAATGAGGGATTATTTGTGACTATTTATAGACTTGCGGATGTATTTTATTTTCTTCCCTATACTTTTCTATATTTTCTAAGTTTCCAACATTGAACATGTATTATTTTATTATCAGATAAAATCAACATGTAAATTGGTTGAATGAATGAACAAAGACACAGTTATTACCTCCAGATAGTCTATAATCTAAAAGAATAGACAAAATCCCATGAAACAAAATGCTTGTGAGACCAAATGTTGATACTCAACTGAGAGAAGACATATATTACAAAATTTCAAAGATGGGTACAATCAGCAATCGATATGATAGTAAAAGAATGTCGCATGGGACTTTTTCTTTTTTCTCATTGACATGAAAATTCGATGAAGGCAGAGACTTTGTTCTATTCGATCCCCTGTATCTAGCACAAAATGATTTTGTGCACAGTACCCCTCCATGAAGATAGAAATAGAACATAAATATAATTCTTTAATACTTAATAGTTGCTGAATAAGTATCTAATGAATTAATGTAAACATTATGATGAAATTGGGTAAAGGCTTGGATCCATAAGGTCGTAATAAAACATAGGAACATAATACATCCACAGTGCCCGAAAGATTATACGTGAACTCACCAAGGCTAGAATGGAGTGATTATACTGGAAAATGTAATGAAAACTACAGTTGGATGAGGGGAAAGATCACAATTGACCTCAAAAATTAGGCAGAGTATTTGGGAGTTAATGTAGTAAGAAATGGAAAGTCATTAATAGTTTGCAATAACAATAATAAAATCTAAAAATAATAATAAAAACAATAAAAATATTGCAAAACAATAAAATCTAAAAAATACCAAGCATTTACGATGTGTAAAATGCTATTCAGAATATCTTACACATTTTTTCATTTTATGATCGAAGCAAGCTGTGAGAGAGGTACTCCTGCCCCACTTTCTCCAATGAAGAAATTTAGGCTCAAATGTTATGATTTTGCTGAAGGTCACACATCTACTTACCTACTTGCCTCCAGAGGCCAATCTCTTAAAGGTTATGTAAAAGACCTGTACAAAACATGTTTGAGAGATACCAGAAAACAGTAACATCCCACTACATCAAAGATGTATGCTTTATTCTGTGGCACTGGACTGGAATTAGAGGTATCACTATGAATTCATGATCTTTAAGATATACAAATGTGTGTTCAAAAGTTCATGGACATGCAGATATGGGAAAATGAGGCACAGATTTCAAAACATTTTTACACAAAATAAATTCATCTTTTAATTCCATTTTCCATGAATTTGTTAATATATCCTCTTGACAGAGACTGCGGGAAGGTGATATAAAAGCAGGTATATGTCTTTGGATACATATGCATGTTTCTTAATTTTGTCTGCTGTAAGGCCTAGATGCGATGACACCTCAGTATCAATGAACATGCTAAGCACCTAGGTTTTGGTTTCTAAATACACACCATTCTCCATTCAAAAAAATCAGAACTCCTTGGAGAAATGGTTGATTCCAACGTTGGGACAGGGAAACTAGAAAATAAGCCCAGAATATCCTGTGTTGCCAGAAAATAAGCAGGTGCTAAAAGAAATGATGGGAAATACACTGAAAAGATGTAGCAGCCAATTTGGAGGAGCTCCTATTGGACAAATTCTGGGGTAATTTCAATAAAAATAACCCATGGAATAAAACAAATATTCATTATGTCCATACTGCTATAAACAAATAGCTTAGAAACTAAATACATAAATACATAAATGATGGAGAAGGGAAAGTTCCTTAATACAGAATTCTACCAAGTAATAAATGTAGAAAACAAAAATCACCATTTGACAAATGTAACAATAGTAATCATTTTGGCAAGAATCATCAATACATGCTAAAATTAGTGGGCAAAAGTATGATGAGAAATAAAGTATTTATACCGTCTCAGAAGATCACCCTGCATGGTTTCACAAGATCTGTTCACTTTGCAAAGGGAAGAAATACTGATTTTACAGTGAGTAAACCTGGCAGACGCTATCTTAACCAATTTATCACAGTTAACTCAAGATAGAGTCTCATATCAGATATCAAAAGCTTAATACAAACATGAAAAAATGCACACACTCTTACAGTCATAGGACATATACATACATGAATATATGCATAAAACTAATGCTCCATAGCTGGCTGCACTGTCAACAACCTGCTCCCCTACCGTCCAGTTTTACTGTGAAGGTCACCAATATCCCCAGAACTAGCATGCTGAGCAGATACCAGTCATATTTTTGAGGTGATTGAAACACTTGTCTAACTAGAGTATTGATGTGTGAAGCAGGAAAAACAAGTCCCTATTTTAACAGAGGCACAAAATCCTAGTGATAGGAAAACTATATAAAAAGTTCTTTTAAGTATTATATATGATGAAAAGGAAAAAAACAATTACTTCACGAATGCCTAGTTGTTACTTTAAGAATCCAAAAACACAAGTTTGCGCCCAAGTTTTGTCAATCATAAAAACAAATTTCATTTTAATATAAATACATTTTAATATAAATTGATGCACAGTATTATACATTCCTGTATAATTAGCATCTGGTGCTCAATATCAATAGCAACTTCAAAAGAAAAATAAGATAAATATTTAATCAAACTTCCACAAAATTTGTCCCTGGGGCAATTGCCATAGGCAGCAGGCACCAAGAAGATGTTTTCAAATGAACTATTTTCATGAACATAATTGTACTTTTATGCAAAGGCCTGTAGCCCCACTGACTGGCTAAATCTTGTTCCATGAAGATGCTGTGCATCAAAAAAAGCAATTTTAAATCAGTTATCTACTTTGATGAAGCAAAATGATGACATGCATGGTTTAAAATATTTGAGATGCATGGTTTTGCAGCAGATTTGCCATCCCAATTACCTTGTGCTTAGAGTAAGATCAAAGTTTTCCTATCTTGAGTACACACTTTCTGAAGAATAGAGAGGGCAGTGTGATGTGAAGCATGCTGAGTGCAATAGAGAAACTAGACAACTAACTTAAAAAGTGGACCCAAATACGTCGTATCATAGCAGCTGCATATAAAAAACGATCAATCACTCAACCATGTAAAGGCCTAAGCCATGATCTCATCTGAAAGTGTTTTAAGAACAATCCATTATGATCACTCAAACGTAACATTGAAATAATTTGTAACACAGTTAATTCCTTAGAGGTTAAGTGAAATTAAAGATGATGGGCTTCAGGTTGGAGAACATTTTCTCTGACAAAGTCATTCATTCCTTTACATCTGCCTCTCATTCCCAGGAGGATAGTGGATGGGACTACCCCACCCCAACCTTCCAGGAGATACACTGAGGTTTTAATTCTACATTCCTAAATCTGGCTGGAACTTTTTGCTCTGTCTTTTCACATGCACATCCTCCCCCACTCTACATTCATCCAGAAAGCTCATCCTCTTTTCAACAAAGAGAATTAGTCTCCTTTAAATAGTTAGTGGGCAAATTCTCAAGTTTTTCAGGTGCCTCAATGAATGTATAAAAAAAAAAAAGTAAACAAAAACTTTGAAGAGAGAGAGAGAGAGAGAAGAAACAGCAAAAGATCTGAAGCCTGAGGCCCTGTATCTTTGCTTTATTCTTCTTGGTATGCTACCTTCGCATTTGTAAGAAGGATGTCAGAAGGGGAAAACAGGTCAGTGGCTTTTCCGACCTCAGGTGGGGGTAGGTTCATGTTGCTTAAGGACAGAGCAAAAAGCCAAGAACTTCATGAGGCCTTTAACACTTTGATGGAAGCTGGCCTTTTAGAAGACCCCAAATAAATATTAAGCTATAGGCAAAGTTTAAAGAGTGCGTGGGCTGGGTTCAAGTCGCGAAAGGTTAACCAGAGGCAGGGAAACACTGGCAAAAGGGGGGGGGGTGGAAAAGTTTTAAATATCCACCAGAGCCTAGTGATCCATTAACAGGCATCCCCCACCCCGGCTGCGCTCCTGCCCCTAGACAGAGCGAGCTGCAGAGAAACAAGCAGCCCTATTTTTAAACACTTAAAACTCTCCCCTGGACTTCAGAAGGCTAGAGTTACCAGCGCTGGAAATAATGTTTCTTCCCAAGCAAGTGAAAGCAAATTTGAATTCCCCACCCAGGCGGAAGAGAAAGGAAAGTTAAAGGGACGAGCTGTGGTTTCAGCGGGAGAGTGCGGTGATGGAGTTGGAGGGCGAGGACTTACCGCAGCCTCTGCAGGCTGCCCCCAAAGACTCAGGGCCAGTAAGAACAAGCCGGCAGCCAGGCGGACTCCACGCAGTTGCATTCTTCTCCGGCTCCCGCAGTTCCTTCAGCACCCGCACGAAATCCCCGACTGACTCTGATCAACTGACATAATCTTGAGGTTTTATTGCGAGAGAGCTAGAGCCGGTGAGGGACAGCGAGGGTGTCCCAATTGGGCCGGTCGGCTTGGGTGAGGAGAAAGCTTTTTAAGAGTAGAAAAAAAAAAAAAAAAAAAAAAAAGCTATTCTTCCCTCCCCCCTCCCCTCCCCAAAGCCGGTCTCTGGGGAGCACTTTTCTCTTCGGTCGAAACTTGCAAACTTTTTCCTCACTCAAGTCGTAGAGATCTACTTTCCTCCCCCTCTTGCCCCCGCACCGCCCCCTCCCCACCGGCACCGGGGAATTTGAGTATCACTCCGCCACAGCTTTAGACTCCACCAGCAACCTGCGAGGGAGTGACGCTCAGCTATTTGGGGGAGGGAAACTTCCAACCCAGTTGACTGAGCACCAAGAGTCACAACCAGGAAGCTTTTCTTTTCAAAGTTTGCACCTTCCCTTGATACTACTCTTTCCTGCCCAGTCCCACTCTCACTAGTGTGCGCCCCCAACCCAAATACAAATAAACCTGAGGTGGGACTATTTTTTTCAGCGGATGGATCTCGGACGGTGCTTTTTATTGTTAATCATTAGAAACAAATTTTGATCGCTGCTCCCCAGGCTGCTGGTCTCCTTTGCCTTCCAACTGCTTACAGGACAGAGAGTTTCTACATACTAGTGGATGTGAAAATACTGGAAATATATAGATATGGGTATATGCTTATAAATGAAGTAAGAAAATTAACAAATTATGACAGCTTTATGTGCGCTATATGCATATAAACTTCGGGGGCATTCAGGGGTATCAGAAATTACTATATGTTGAATGATACTATAATATATTCATATCTACCTATTTTGAAGGTCATAATTAATATTTATCTCCTATACTGAGCTAACGTAAGAGATATTAACTCATTGTAGTTATGTTTCAGAAGGATTTAGGTAAAGGAATTAACTTTAGTGCAATTATCCTTAGAATTAACATAAATACATAATTGGAAATATTTTTGAGGAGTCCGTGGCAGTGGAAATGATGCCTCTCAAGTAATGCAGTGTGAAACATTACCTTGATAATTCTGATTTTTGAAAGTGCTAAAATATCCAGAAAATACTTCATATGGACTTCTTGGAGAGTGTTGCAGGAATTTGCAAAAGAATTCTTCAGAACACTTCTGTTAACTCAGTCCCTAAGTTTAACCACGTTAGTGTCTTTCTAGCATTTAGAGCTATTTCATGTGGGCCCATTCATCCTCAGGTTCCACTGAGCTCAGAGTAGATTTAAAACTCGATAAGCTCCCTCCATTCCCAAGAAGTTAGTGTATAATCAATTAAAATAGGGGCTGTGTGCATTAGGACATGTGTGCAGGGACACTTCGGGGCCCATTTATGTAGTAGTATGCCTAAGTCTGTTTAAGTGCAAGTTAGCAATGGTTTATGGCAATCTATGATATGTAGTTGCTTAAGTCTCAGTGCATAAGTCTCTAGGGGCCTGTGCGTGAAGCTGTGGAGACGCTTGGGACTGTTGTGGTTCCAGGGGCCTGAAAGAGACACACACAACCCGCTGCCCAAGGTGGGGGGGAATGATTGACACCAAGCAGCCCCGCCCCTTTCCCCTCCATTCCTTCCTCGCCTGGTGCATGGAACTATCTCCTGAGTGCGGCAAGTTGTAGCGGGCACAGCGGAGCCTCTTTCCCTTTGGGACACTTCCTTATCTGGAAGCTGAGTTAAGTTTCTTTCGAACTACAGCGCTTCGCGCCGTTACCCTGTCCTGAGTAAGGAAGCAGCCGCCAAGCATCAGCAGAGCCCCGATGAGCCAGAGCCACAGAGCCGTTTAGCAGTCTCCCGGGACCCAGCTCCGGAGGAGCCGAAAGCATGCACCCTGGGTGAGCTGTTGCTGCCCTAAACTCTCCTCTTTTCCACTTCAGGCTACTTTGCCAGGCCGGGGCAATACTTGTACTTCTGTCATTGCAGTGAAAGTGGGAGCAGGCATCCAAAAGGGGTCGGGGAGCTAACTACCCGCAGACGTAGGATCCCGGAGCTTAGAGAGCCCGTATCACTCACCCTCCTTCCCGTTTCAGGTTGTGGCTGCTCCTGGCTACATTGTGCCTGACCGAGGAACTGGCTGGAGCGGTGAGTCTCTTCCTCCTCCGACCCCTTCCCCTCCTCCTCCTTCGACCCTTCCCTCCATCCCCACCTCTTGTGTTTGTGTTAGGAGGTTACAGTTGCACCGGGAAGCAGAGTTCACACCACTCTACTTTTCTAGTGGGAGCTAATGGTGTTCTTGGAGAGAAAGAGCATGGTGTCAAGCTAATTCCCCTGGAACCCAGGCATTGCTTCCTTTGTAACTGGTTGGGGAAATAAAAGTCGAAGACACCAGATGCACACATTTCTTTCTGAGTCTCTTCCTGGACACCTTAAGATGACTGACATCTGATGCCTTCCTCTGCATAGATCCTCAAAGCAGAAGAAATGCAATTTCCCCTGGTCTACCCGACAGAAACTGGCACACAAGTTTGGGAGTGGGAGGAGAGCACAAGCAGAGGGACTTGAAAGTGCAGCAAAATTTCTGGGAATTAAACTTAAGTATTTGCTTGTGAGTCCTTTGACAGCACCAGGTGACAACATCTGGATTGAAGTGATATCCCTAGATGGTGTTCATTTTCTGCCTGATGTTCTTCCCTTTTTCTGGTTTTCTGCGTCATCAGAAAGTTGAAAGTTAAAGTAGTTAGAGTGGAATAAAATGCTAAAAGTGAACACGTCGTAGACTTTTTAGGTTATCATCTATCAAATCATGTAAGGACTGCAGGCAAAGGAATTTCTCTAGACATCTGGACAAGAGAAGTTTAATGGGTTCCAGAACATAGGGACACCTCCAGTGGAATTACTAGGATAATTTCACAAACGTGGAGTAACTAATGGAGTGACTGGAATAATCAGAGATGTTGCAGTTTCCAGTTGCACTGGCTACTTAGGCTGGCAGAAATTTAGTCAACACTTGAACTCAAATATGAAGTTGTTCAACTGCTGAGTACCACTGTATATTAAAATACCTCCTCTCTTAATACTCAGTCATTCACTACATAGATGACACAAGTATTTTAAAAGTCTTCATAGAGCCATACTTAATTCAACCTAACAGAATCACCTAATATGTTTATAAGAAAATAGATTACTTGATCCTAACATATGTTGTCTTTAAGAAAATACCAGAATGAAGTGAAATGGTTTGTGAAGAAAAGATAATGCCAGAAAACTTCAGTTCTAAGGCTTGTGACCCCTTAGATCAATATCAGCTCTCATGTAAGTAAATTCTAGACTTTGACAGTAGGAATACTGATCCAGGGCTCTGCATACTTCTCCATGTGATGCCTCCACCACACAAGTTTAATTATGTGTTACCTTGAGGCTCAGTACTACGTTTCTTGAAAATGCCAGGTTCTGATTAGTTAACAATTTGTCTAAGAATCTTGTCACTTCAGAATGTCATGTTCAGGCAGAATACCCTTCAGTAAAACCTTTGTTTTCAGACTTTGGCTGATCTTATTCAGTGTACTTTTGGGAAAATACCTACAGATCATTCAGGATAGCTGAGAACTTCCCAAATATCGCATCTTATCATTTGATATCCATGGTAGCTGCTAGCAGGTGAAACTTTTAATCCTTAAAAGTGTTGAATGAGTCTCCAAAATCAAGCACTGCTTTGATGTGTAGTTTTTGGACTCTACTTCATTATTTTAAAATTGTCAATGTGGTTGGCCTGGTAAGACTAAAATAAAATTTGAGATGCTCTGAGAATATTTTTTACCTCATTTATGTTCAGAGTTGATTCCTTCACTGTTGTTTACTTATGCACAATATCTTTTACATTGTAAAGCTATTTTTTTTTGTTTCTGGAGACATGACAAAGAGAAAGGGGGGAGTCAAAAGATAAGTCCTCAGAAGGTGACTTTTCATTATTTGACAGCCTGCACTAGATTCTTACCTATGTTGGCTTGATCTCATCTTCTACTCTCGATGCCATTGGATCCCCCATATGTTTGAGTCTTTTTCACCATTCAGATGGTTTTAAACATTTGAATTCTATGTAATTTATTAATGGAAATTGTTATTATAAATTGATGACAGGACATATGTTATGTTTCCCCATGAGAAAGTCTCCTCACTGGGAGAATTAAATTACCAGTAACAGAACATTGGTAAGTATCTAAAGAAAGGGTCATTTCGGTGCTCTTGAGCTTGTACTTTTTCAGGGCATACAAAGCAGTTCTGTATAAAAGACTGGAAAACTACATATTAAATTCCAGTACTAAAAAGTGAGCATCCATTAGATTTATTTTAAAGGAGTGATGATCTTCACTCAGGTAACATATCTGCAAATTTATCTGAATGAAAGAGAGCCTAGGATTTCAGAATATCCATAACCATCTTTAGTTTTGAAGACCCTAACTACCTTAAAGGACTCTCTTAGGCTAGGCACAGCATGTAAAGATTTATTTAAACATAATTGCCAGCATTCTAGGAGTTTGCATTCTCAGATTCTCATAATGGTGATTATGTTCCTTAAAAGACAAGATGCTTAATGATTAAGTGTTATCTGACATACTAGCATTGTGCTAGAGAAGAGATTAAAAAAATACAAATCTGATCATAGGGCAACATACCTAGAAGATAAAATATATCCCCAAGAAGTCAGAGTCCTTTTGTTTTCTTCCCACTTTACCCCTTTCCAAATGACTTTTCATGAAAGCCTCTAATACATTCAAGCATATATACTTAAAGACAAACACTAAGTAGGAGAAGAAGGAAAGGGGAGAATACATATCTCTTGCCCTTTCTGCAAGAAAGTATCAGTAAAATTGCCCAGACACATTCAATCAAGGTCTGATAGAAATACCAACTTCTTTCTTTAAAGTTATAACTTGCCCAAGTGATCTATTCCACTGATTTTCCTAGTCATTATAGAAGTCAACAAAGGATGACTATCATGATAAGACAACTAGAGCTGCAGAAATTTTCTTCCTACTCTCAATATCAAGAGAAGTATTTGCCTTGTTTGAGGCATTGTCTATGAATTTTTACATAATATTCTACTTTCCCTGTGAGCATATATCCTGTATGAGCTATTTATAAATAATTACAATATATAATATATGTATATGATTATATATACATACAATATGTTAAGATGACTGATGATACTGTCAGATATATGAGCACACCATCAGGTAAATCACTAACTGACTAGTTAATAGGTAGGTAATAGGTGATTAGGTAATTCATGGATGATAATATTTCTATATTATTGATGGGTCAAATACAAGTATATTTTAAGACAAGAATGGAGGGAGGAAGTAATATATTATTACTTGATATTTTACTAAAGAAACAGATGTATTAACATACTACAAATTTGTTTTATTTTGTATTTTGATGATTATATTGCAGTATAATTGGTTTCCTTTGTAACTCTATGTATTTCCTTATATACATTTAAGAATATGATTCTAAAAAGGAGTTTATGCAATTGATTTTTACAGTAAACAAATTGTCTCCTTCTAAAGTTTGTTCAGGCTGAAGGGATTAGTGCTAACGATTGGTATCAACAGTCTTTTGAATTTTAGGCATAGTATAAAGTCTCTAGTAAATACAGCCATTTTTCTGTAAGTTTACAAACCACAGAAGCAAAGTGTGCACTATTGTCTTAAGTACCTCTTTAAGATAAAAACAAAACTGGTTGACCTATTAACTATCAATACATTCTAGGTTTTTGCTTGCCTGAATTATATGAATAATCCCATAATTTCACCATCATCTTTGGAATATAGACTTTTTCTTTGCCATATAGATGATAAGACATACTCATATAAAAAGTACATACTAGGAAAGCAGCAGACTGTATTAAATTATCAAGTCCATTTTAGCTGACTGAATGTCTCAATGAGGCAGTGCATAGGGTTTTAACTAGTTTCAAGTCTAACTAAATGTAAATAGACAACCTGACTTAAGCATACCCATGGGAAAATGATGATGGGAAAATTAGCTAAGAGCAATTATCCACTCTCTTACCTTCTTTAATTAATCTCTCTCCTGAGGTTTCTTTTTTTTTATTCTGAAAAGAATATTGAAGTCAATTCTAACATATAAGCAAACAAACAAAAAAATAGTTTCATTTGCCCAGTAAGTCTAACCTCCACAGTTACATTACTGTCAAATTCCTGGGGATTGCCTATTCTTCTTCATCAATCATTTGCGCTTCAACGTATTATAGTCTAAAACTGACTCCGCACCAAAATTGCCCTATTTCAAACTACTAAGGGCCGCCTAAATACCAAGCCCAATGGGTTTTTGCAGTTCTCCTTCTGTCTTTTCTACTGTGTTATTTGGCATTTTCCAGCCATTCTGAAACCTCCTTTCTTCCTTTGATTTCCATGACACTATGCCTCATTGGTTCTTCTTATAATTCTTCTGATTTTTCTTTAATTTTATTCAGTCAACAAATATTTATTGAGCAACCACCATTGTCTAAGTAGTGTGCGAGGTCATACAGACACAGTAGTGAACAAGTGAGGCATGATCTTTGCTGTAATGGAGTTCACAATTTGTATCTCTCCCTGGTCCTAAAATGGTGGCTTTTTACAGCATTTCATCCATTTCCTTCTTGTTTCATTGGTTTTGACTATACCTCTTATACACTGATTACTATCAAATTTATATGTCCAGCCCAGACATCTCCTTGAGCTCTAAACCTGTATTTCAAATTGCCTACTAAACCCTTATATGTGTATTTCAGTGAGTTGATGTATACAAAGCACTTAAAATAGTACCTGGAATTTAATGTAAGCACACAAACAAAACCAGTGGTCATCAAATTTTTATTGGCCCTAATACAGTATATCCAAAAACGGAACTATTTCTCTAGTTCTTCCCATGACATTGCAGTCTACTGAGATCTTTTTTTTAATCTTTGTTAATTGTCATTGCCATCCACCCGGTTTCAGCAATCAACTCTCATTATGTCTACCCTTCTCACTAAGTCCCATTGCTCACACTAAAAATCTATAGAATAATTTTTCCATTCATTTTCTCCTCTTGAAAGCTTCATCATCATACAATGATAGCTTCCTAACTGGTTTTTCTGCCTCCTGACTCCATTCTAATATCTACACTACCACCACCAAAGTTTTTTTTTATTGCTAATATAGCCAATTAGAGTGTATCTTGATTTAAAACTTGTGTTGGTTTCCTGTTTCTTTCAGGATAAAATACATATACTTGGCGTGGCACATTTAAGAACTTTCATTATCTGACCCCAGCCACCTTTCTATTGTTTCTTCCTGTCACTCCTCTTTCCCAAACTCATAGTGTATATTATACTCTCACCATACAAAATCACATTATGTTCTTTCACAACTCTCTGCTCTTTTATGTACTGTATATTCTGCCTGGAATATCCTTTTCCATCATTTCTATCTTTATCTGGTGAACTTCTACTCAATCCTTAATACCCAGATCAAATGTCACTGTCTTTATGAAACAGTCTTAGACGTCTAAGAAGGAATTAATTCTTCCTTCCCTTATGCTTCCTTGGCTCTTCAGGAACATTGCCCTATGGTGTTGAAATCTTGATGCTTTTATAACTAGGTTTTCTCTTCAACCTTGTACTTGCAGTGGCCAAGCAAGTCATGGGTGATCAATAAATGACTTCAAATGAGTAAGCAGATCTACTCCTAATGGCCTATTACAACTCCATTTTCCTTGTCTATCTTTTTTTTTTTAACAGACAGAGTGGACAGTGAGAGAGAGAGAGAGAGACAGAGAGAAAGGTCTTCCTTTGCCGTTGGTTCACCTTTGGCCGGCGCACCGCACTGATCTGATGGCAGGAGCCAGGTACTTCTCCTGGTCTCCCATGGGGTGCAGGGCCCAAGCACTTGGGCCATCCTCCACTGCACTCCCTGGCCACAGCAGAGAGCTGGCCTGGAAGAGGGGCAACCGGGACAGAATCCGGCGCCCCGACCGGGACTAGAACCTGGTGTGCCGGCGCCACAAGGCGGAGGATTAGCCTAGTGAGCCGCGGCGCCGGCCCTTGTCTATCTTAAGATTACTAATGTTAACCTCAGTGACTATTGCTCTGATGGAAAAATAGCAACCCTGTTTAATGGTATAATACTTAAGAGAAAGGACTCTATAAAGTCAAACTCAATGATGCCTCTTCCTATACTTCCTGGTTATATAATTCAGGGCAACTCATTTTCCCTTTCTGAGACTTGTTATTCTCTTAAGTAGAAAAGGATAATAATACTTTTCTCCTGAGGTATTTTTGTGTGTGTACAGACAATGAATGAAAACATACTATGTGCAGAGTAGCTACTAAATTCCACCCCCTCAAGCATCTTCTGTTACTTTTCAAATTGTTTTTGTTTATTTGAAAGGCTGAGTGACACAGAGAGAGGGAGAGACAGTGAGAGAAATTGATCTGCTGGTTCACTCCCCAGTTGGCCACACTGGCCAGAGCTGAGCTGATCCAAAGCCAGGAGCCAGGAGCCTCCTCGGGGTCTCCCATATGGGTGACAGAAACTCAAGTTCTTGAGTCATTGTCTGTTACCTCCCAGATGCTCTAGCAAGAAGCTGGATAGAAGCAGAGTAGCCGGATAGGCACTCTGGATGGGATGTGGGTATCCCAAGTGGTAGCTTAAAGCTCTGTGCCACAATGCCCACCCCTCTGTTATATTTAATCTGAAGGGAATTTAAAAGTCATTTTCGTATTTATGTATGATATAATTATATGACATGATGAGAAAAAGAGAAAAGTCAGAGAAGACTCTAATTTGTCGATTTTGAATCTACAGCAATGGTCATGTTTCTCAGTTGTCCCCTGTCATCATTTTTCCTGCTGCCACCACTATAATAACATATATTTTCTCATCTTTCAGGTTTATATTTTGTTGGCTACTCAAAACTACCCCCATGAAATAGAGAGAGCAAGTATTCTCATCCCACAAAGATTAACTGACTTATCTACGGTCAAAGATCCAAGAAATGACATTTTGGATTATCCCCCTACACTGTGTTGTCTCCCTAGTTTAGGCTTTTCATCCTCTCTTATCTGGACTTCATACAACAGACCTGACTCTTCTTGTTTTTAGTCTCTTCTTGCCTCCCCCTCCCCTTTTCTGATATCCATCTTCTCTGCAAGCAAAGGGCTTCTTCTAAAACACCAATATCATCATGCTGCTCCTTTGTACCTTTCAGCCCTATCTCCTGTTATTGTCCTCATATAGCCCATGTTTAGATAAGTTGTACCTGTGATGTTGGCTTAACGTGCCATGGATCGTACTCCTCCTGCTTTTCTGTCTGTGTTTTTCATCCTTGGCCCTCCTCCTATCTCTGCAGATGGTCATCTTATCCTTGCCTTAAGATCCACTTTAGCAGATATTTTTCTGATACCTCCCCTTCTTTGTGTCCTTGGGCTCTTCCTGTTTTTCCATTATTACTCTCTTTAATGAATATTTGTTTAGTTCCTATTGTGTGCCAGGAACTGTGATCTACCTTGTTGCAGGAAGGATCATGTCACATATTAAGCCACTGTGACCAGAGAGCATGGGGAGGGTTAAGTGGAAGGAGGGAGATAGAGCACTTCCTGAGATGAGGCCAGAGGGTGAAGAAAGCATCAGACCTGTTCTGCCCTTGTATTAGCTCCCTGAGGCCTCTGAGACTTTGCCTAATGCCTATGATGTGGCACATTTCTCTGTGCGGATGTTGTTGGAATTATGGTTAGCACTGGCTCCCCACTCTGTGTCCAGCACTATGCACAGAGGACTCATTCATGTGTCACACATCTGCCCCTTCCCGGTTTATAAAGTTTGTACAAACCACTAGTTATGTATTTATTCTTGAGCCCTTTTTGAGTTCCCTGTTTAAGTGTTGAGGCTCACTTCCTGATTTTTCTCTATTGGTTCTTTATGGAATGGTTAAAAAACAAAGACTTCAAATTTGGAGTCAAATATTCCTCCTAGTTTCAAATACAGACTCTAGTAACTATAACCTTATGACAAATCACTAAATACATTATTAGCTTTAAAAATATATTTTTTTAAAATTCTTACTTCACTGTGATTGGCTCTCTTCTGGAAACAGGTGGTGAGCCCATTTTGGGAGTTTAGGGAAAAATTGCTTAATTGTTTGTTGAATTTGTTTTTCAATCTTCCTAGGGGGAGAAAAGGAGTTAAAATTGTGATTATACTTGTTCCCCTTTCCCTAAAGCCACTTGTTACCTTTGTGACCTACTATGGAGACCTGGGTCCCAGCTGAAGATTTTGCCTGAAGGCATCTCCCCAGGTACCTTTGAAGCCCCAATTCCCCTTTGTCTAGCAACAATAGGTCTAGTTAGCCATTATCTTTCAATCTGGTTTGCTTGCATTGAGGGGGAGTTGGTGCTCAGTGGAAATTTCCCTGGCCCTAAAGCATAACTACTGTTACCTCAGAGAGACCAGGCTTTCCCAGAATTCTCTGGCCCCTCTGGCTATGAGGCTGAATTGGTCTTTTGGAAGAGTTATCCAAGAGTTACCTCTTGGATAGGGAATTCAGTGTTATCTTTTCTTGCTCTGTAAAACACTGAGTGACCATTTTTCCTGACCCAAGAGAAGCCAATTCACAGAGAAAATGTAAATATCTTGAATCCCTGAATTCTGTTTGTGAGTGTAGCAGATCCCTTAAAGATGGAGATAAACTTCAGACTTGTAAGATTTATATTCCCTTTGAGATGTAATTAAGTTGCATACATACCTTCCAGCACCTAGCTTACACTTTCAATGTTCAACATATACTCAAAAAATTCTATTGATGTTGATAATGAAGAAGAAAGAATTTACCAGATCATTTATCAATATTTATAAGAGCAGACCTTTCCCCCTCCTCAAACAAAATCCCATGTGGCTCCAAAAATAAAAGTCAGATCAAAATAAGTATTTAGCTCATTAGTCAAAGTTGATAATATTTCCTTTTAGTCAAGAAGAGACTGAAAAGAATCTTAAATTGGAAATTGAACACTAAAGAAGTCTTTGTCTACAGTTTACTTCTGTTTCATTTTGATCATAGAGCATTAAGAAATTCAATGTCAATAGTGAACATCATGAAGACTTTGTTTAACACTCTGTCTTGCCAGCTTAAGATCGTCTTCAATTAAACAGTCATAATAAGAAATCTTATATTTCCAGATTTATATTTCCCTCACTCTCTCTTATGACTTGTTAGCTTGGTGACACGCATGAACACAATCGGTAGTGGCTTCCAATGTGTTTGGTATGTAACACATTTGTTCATTGCTTTCGTTTATTACAGTTTTAAAATAATTTTAATTATATATTTTTAAAGATTTATTTATTTGAGAGGCAGAGTCACAGACAGAGAGAGGAACAGACACACAGAGAGAGAGAGGTCCTCCACCTGCTGGTTCACTCCCCAATGGCCACAACAGCTGGAGCTGGGCCAATCCAAAGCCAGGAGCCAGGAGCTTCCTTCAGATTTCCCACGTGCATGCAAGGGCCCAAGCATGTGGGCCATTTTCTACTGCTGTCCCAGGCCACCAACAGGGAGCTGGATCAGAAGTGGAGCAACAGGAACTTGAAATGGAACACATATGAGATGCAGGCACTGCAGACGGAGGCTTAACTTATTATGCCACAGCGCCTTCCCCAATTATAATTATATTTTTAAATGAAATTAAAATCTTATGCTGTGAAATGACTGAAATACTTCACAATTTGAAAACACTGAATTATTTGATAATCAGTCATTAAGTTTCTTTTTAAAAAAGGTTTATTTATTTGAAAGGCAGAGTTACAGAGAGGCAGAGGCAGAAGCAGAGAGAGGTCTTCCATCTGACCATTCACTCCCCAAATGACCACAACAGCTGGAGCTGCGCCAATCCAAAGCCAGGAGCCAGGAGCATCTTCCGTCTCCCACGCAGGTGCAGAGGCCCAAGCACTGACTCATCTTCTACTGCTTTCCCAAGGCCACAGCAGAGAGCCGGATTGGAAGTAGAACAGCCAAGAACAGCTGGAACCGGTGCCCATATGGGATGCAGGCACTGCAGGCTGTGGCTTTACCCACTGTGCCACAATGCTGGCCCCCTGTTACTAGATTTCACAGGACACAATGAAGTGCTATAGCAGGTGAGGTCAATAAGATTGTACTTTGGGAAGGATTCACAGAATTAGAATTTGTGCTGGGCCTTAAACGAATAGTAGAAAATGGGTGATAAGTATCTGTACTCTATATTCTAGATTTTCCTGGACATCCCTGGTTTCAAGTGTTCTCCAGGTTTCTATTTATGTGAGTTTATGACACGTTTCCCGATGAGTACTGGGGAGACGAGCTGATTAGAGATCATGAAGATCATGGAGGAGGAATCAGAATGCTGCCAGCCAATATAGCATCTTTAAAATTAGATCAAGGTGGGGCCAGCGCTGTGGCATAGTGGGTAAATCCGCTGCCTGCAGTGCCGGCATTCCATATGGATGCCAGTGCGAGTCCCAGCTGCTCCACTTCTGATCCAGCTCTCTGCGATGCCCTGGGAAAGCAGTAAAGGATGGCCCAAGTTCTTGGGGCCCCTGCACCTGTGTGGGAGACCCAGAAGAAGCTCCTGGCTCTTGGCTTCAGATCAGCACAGCTCTGCCCATTGCTGCCAACTGTGGAGTGAACCAGTAGATAGAAGACCTCTCTCTCTCTCTTTCTCTCTCTCTCTCTTCATCTCCTTCTCTCTCTCTGTGTAACTCTGCCTTTCAAGTAAATAAATCAATCTTCAAAAAATTAGATCAAGGTACCCTTTCCTCTAAGTAGTCATGGTTCTGTGTCAAGGTGCAGTTCTTGGTGAGCAACCATCAGACTGGATTGCAGTTGGTGTCCTTTTGCAGTGAACCCTGGGAACAACTATATACTACAACTCTAGGAGGAATGAATATGAATGATGCAATAGAGGACAGTGAGCTGTGACACTTGGCTAAATGACAAAATGGTTTTTGTGGAGAAGAAAGTGATTGTGGTCAGGTGGAGAAACATCAGGCTACGGAGGCCTTCACATTGAGGCATAGACATTGATTTAGCTTTCGTTGAGTGGGCATGTGTGCGTGCTGTTATAATTTCTTTTCTTTTAAACTTCTGTCTCTTTTTAAATATTTTACTTTTTAATGTACTTGACAGGAGAGTTGCAGAGAGGAGGAGGAGAGACAGAAACAGAGATTTTCCATCCTCTGGTTCACTGCCCAAGTGGCCACAAGGGCTGGGGATGGGCCAGGCCAAAGCCAGAAGCCCAGAGCTTCTTTGGGGTCTCCCATGTGGGTGCAGGGGCCCAAGCATTCACAAAGAGCTGGATTGGAAGTGGAGCAGCATATGGAATGCTGGTGTCCCAGTCAGAAGCTTAACCTGCTGTGCTACAACCTTGGCCCCTATTATAATTCCTTAAGTAAGGGAAGGATAGCAGTGGTGATTTAATAGGTTAGTGTACAGAAGGAAGAAGCTGAAGGTAAAAACTCTGGTCAAAGCTAAAGTCTTTATGATAAAAAAAATAGATAAATAGTAGGCTGTTGGTATTTATGCTTGATGCACAGACTACAAGGGTTATATGTGTAAATAATTAGCTGGCATGGCAACAATGGGCAGAAGACCCTTTAATTTCTTCAGTATTTCCCCAAATAACAGTCAATACTGTGCTTTGTAGATGGCTAAAGACATGGACGTGTATCTTTTTTAAAGATTTATTTATTAATTTGAAAGACAGAATTACAGGGATACAGAGGCAGAGAGAGAGAGAGAGAGAGTGAGGTCTTCCATCCACTGGTTTACTCCCGAGATGCCTGCAACGGCCAGAGCTGTGCAGATCCGAAGCCAGGAGCCAGGAGCATCTTCCGGGTCTCCCACGTGGGTGCAGGTCCTTGGGCCATCTTCTACTGCTTTCCCAGGCCATAGCAGAGAGCTGGATCAGAAGTGGAGCAGCCGGGACTCGAACTGGTGCCCAAATGGGATGCCAGCGCTTCAGGCCAGGGGTTTAACCCGCTGTGCGACAGCGGCGGCCCCAAAGAGGTTTTTTTGTGTGTATTTTATTTATTTATTTATTTATTTGAGATGTAGAACCACAGACAGAGAGAGGGAGAGACAAAGAGGTCTTCCATCCGCTGGTCACTCCCCAAATGGCTGCAATAGAGCCAGGATCCAGGAGCTTCTTCTGGGTCTCCCACATGGGTACAGGGGCCGAAGCACTTGGGTCATCTTTGACTGCTTTCCCAGGCCACAGCAGAGAGCTGGATTGGAAGTGGAGCAGCTGGGACTAGAACCAGTGCCCATATGGAATGCCAGCATCACAAGCAAAGCTTAGCCTAGTTCACCACAGCACCACCCCAGGGGAAGAGTTTTGACATAAAAACATTGATTTTGGAATCCATTCGACAGCAGTTCTTTTCAGTATTTTGAAGGCCCTCATTGTACTTTTTTTTTTTTTTTTTTTTGACAGGCAGAGTGGACAGTGAGAGAGAGAGACAGAGAGAAAGGTTTTCCTTTGCCATTGGTTCATCCTCCAATGGCTGCCGCCGCCGGCACGCTATGGCCAGCGCACCGCACTGATTAAATGGCAGGAGCCAGGTACTTATCCTGGTCTCCCATGGGGTGCAGGGCCCAAGTACTTGGGCCATCCTCCACTGCACTCCCTGGCCACAGCAGAGAGCTGGCCTGGAAGAGGGGCAACCGGGACAGAATCCGGTGCCCCGACTGGGACTAGAACCCGGTGTGCCGGCGCTGCAAGGCGGAGGATTAGCCTATTGAGCCGCGGCACTGGCCTGTACTTTTCTATGTGTACATTTGTCTATAAGTTTTTTTATGCTGTCCCTGTATATACCTTTGAAAGTATGTATTCATTTAAGGTATTATGTTTATCAATTTGTTTTCTTCTTGGTGTTGAGTGTCTTTTTACTGTGTTGTTTTTTTTTTTAAATTTGGAAATTGTCTCAAGATTATAGAAAAGTTTCAAGTATAAGAAAAGTTTTTTCTTCAGCCACTGGAGAGTAAGTTTCCAACATGATGCCACATTACCATCACATACTTTAATATGTTTTTTCTAGAAACATATTTTTTCTACTGTATACCCATCTTTCTATTTTTAAAAAGCTATTAAATATTTTAGGTAACAGGCCGGTGCCGTGGCTCAATAGGCTAATCCTCCACCTTGCAGTGCCGGCACACCAGGTTCTAGTCCCAGTCGGGGCGCTGGATTCTGTCCCGGTTGCCCCTCTTCCAGGCCAGCTCTCTGCTGTGGCCCGGGAGTGCAGTGGAGGATGGCCCAAGTGCTTGGGCCCTGCACCCCATGGGAGACCAGGAGAAGCACCTGGCTCCTGCCTTTGGATCAGCGCGGTGCACCGGCCACAGCGCGCTGGCCACGGCAGCCATTGGAGGGTGAACCAACGGCAAAAGGAAGACTTTTCTCTCTGTCTCTCTCTCTCTCACTGTCCACTCTGTCTGTCAAAAAATATTTTAGGTAACAAAGTTAATATATATCCATAAGTATATATAAACAATAAATTAACAAACGTCTATATGAGCATCACACCGATTAAGAACTAAAGCATTCTGGATGCAGTTGAAATCATCCATGTGCCACTCTCACAGCCTCACCTCTGCCATCCTGAATTTTGTCTACGTGACTCATTCCTACACTGAGATTCCTAACTGGGATTCAGGTGGGCCTATGAACACCTTGAAATTGCATATAGAATTTGAAGCATCTGTGTGTTTTCTCCTGAGGAAAGAGTCCTCACATTTGATGAAATTTATATGGTTAAAGGTAAGATATGTGTGAAGTACTAGATTTCATGAAAAAAAATTGTCTACTCTTAGTGCAGACGCTTTTCTATCATTCACTTATTATTTAGCTCTTTGTATTCTGGCTTTCTTCCCAAACCAATTCAGTGAAATGCATTTCTTAAAGGTTGCTTCCTAATCACCAAATCCAATTCAGTCATTATCCTCTTTAAAAAATCTTTTTCTTAGCTCCCTGTCCTTGTAGACTCTCTCCTTTCCCTTGGCTTTTGCAGTCTCTTCATATTCCCCATTGTTCTCCTTTGGACAATGTAATTTCTAGCTCAGATGTTTATGAGGATTAGCTACAATGTTCCTAAAGTGCTTGGTTACTGTTTGTACCCCATAAATTGCAGCTGTTACTGGCAGTTAGTTCTCATAGCATTGTGATGCACCTCATCATCTTCTCTTGAAGATGTTGCTAATGGACAAAGGTCAGACCAAGAAAATAGCCAGCAATTACTGTCTCAACTTCCTGCAGTGCTGTTCATTAGCCTGTTAGTTTTCCTATGCCTGTTAGTAGTTCTGCTTAAAGCAGTGTCAGTTAATCCATAAAGTCTTCAAGAGAAAATAATTTAAAGACTAGTTAGCCATAAATTATTTAGATATATGTATATTTTTTTTAAAGATTCATTTATTTATTTGAAAGTCAGAGCCACACAGAGAGAGGAGAGGCAGAGAGAGAGAGGTCTTCCATCTGATGGTTCACTCCCCAATTGGCCGCAATGGCCAGAGCTGTGCCGATCCAAAGCCAGGAGCCAGGAGATTCCTCTGGGTCTCCCATGCGGGTGCAGGGGCCCAAGTGCCTGGGCCATCCTCCACCGCCTTCCCAGGCCACAGCAGAGAGACAGATCGGAATTGGAGTAGCCGGGTCTCGAACCAGCACCCATATGGGATGTCAGCGCTTTAGGCCAGGGTGTTTAACTCGCTGAGCCAAGGCGCCAGCCCCTAGGTATATATTTTTATATACTCCAAGTTTTTTAAATTTAATTTTTATGGTTAACTGGTACAAAAGAAGTGTATACCTATTTATGAGGCACTATGTAATGTTTTAATATATTGTATAATGTTCAAATCTACTTCCCCCCAAATTTACTGTTTCTCTAGGATGGAAACATTCAAAATATTTTCCTTTAACTTTTTTTAAGATTTATTTATTTATTATTTTGAAGTTAGTGTGACAGATAGAGAGGGAGACAGAGGAAGAGAGAAAGATTTTCCATCTGCTGGTTCACTCCCTAAATGGTCACAATGGCCAGAGCTGGGCCTGGCCAAAGCTAGGAGCCAGGAGCTTCTTCCAGGTCTCCCATGTGGGTGCAGGGTCCCAAGCACTTAGGCCATCCTCTGCTGCTTTTCCAGGTCATAGCAGGGAGCTGGATCAGAAGTGGTGCAACCGGGACTCAAACTGGCACCCATATGGGATGCTGATACTGCAGATGGCAGCTTAACCCACTACACCCTAGCGCCAGCCCCATCTCACTTTTTAAAGAAAAGTATACAGCACATTGTTGTCATCTGTAGTGGCTCTACTGTGTAACAGAACACTATAATTTCTCCTATCTATTACTTGATACCCTTTAATACACCTTTCTCTACCCCCCACCCCTACTGCTCACAAGTCTGTGATTACCACCATTCTACTCTCAACTTCTATGAGATCAAGTTCTTTTAAATAGATTCAACATATGAGTGAGACCATATGGTACTTGTCTTTCTGTATTTGGCTTCAATCCCCCAAAGTTTTTAATGCTATCCTCAGCCTAATCACCTTTTAGGAGCTGAGAGGGTAAAAGCGTAGCCCGCGCTTCCTTGATTATCCAGCTTTTCTGCCCCTCTGCTACTAAATAGACAAATGAAGGTGCCAACTCTATTAAAGAAGGATACCTGCTTGCTTCAAGTTGGCTTCGAGCCAGTTACTCTGGACAGGCCATTGAAGAACCATATGCCTTTCAATCACTATTGACTTGGAACAAAATGAGAAAGGATTTATTTATATCAAGTTACCAGTCCCCCGAGCCTGCCCTGTCCTGAGCTGTCCTCCTTATTTTTCATGCCCACTAATAGCTGCCAGTAATAGTGGCATACTTGTGTTCATATTCATGATAGAACCTTACAATATTTTAAGGTGCAGGCCTCTGAGAAGCAACAAAGCCCTAACTGGGGCTTCCACCCCCAGATACAAACAGCCAAGCTATGTTTGCCTTCTGCTACATAGAATGTTTGACCTCATAACTGCTATCTATTCTCGCAAAACTGAGTAGGTTATGCTATCATAACAACCAACTCCCCAAATCTTGGTGGCTTAGAATAACCAAGGTTTATTTCTTATTTATACTACATGTCTGCCCTGGGTCACCTGGGGGACATTCTGTGGTCCTCCATATAGGGCTGAGATGGAGCAGCCACCATCTGGAAAACTGCTTATTGTCATGGCTGAGGAAAAGCGCATCCAGAGGTCTTGTTCACAGTGCCACTGACATCTGTGGATGGGACAGGTGTCACTTTTTCACATAGACCATTGATTGGCCCTGATTAAGGATCAGTTAGTGGGCCAGGAAGTGCAATTCTACTTCATATTCTGAAGGTGGAAAGCTAGAATTATTCAGTGGTGAGCAGCCCTCAGGCTCTTACTTAATGTACCCTGCAGGAAGATATCACTGGTCTCACTAGCTTTGTCCTTTCCCCTGGACCATCTTGCTAAGTCACTTCTCAGTTCCACCCATTCTTGTGTCCTTCCTTTTTCAGAAACCAAATACATTTTTTTATCAGTTTGGTAATTGTTGTGTATGTTGTGGTTTAATGGAAGGTGATGTTTTTTAATTGCAAGGCTGTGTGTGTGTGTGTGTGTGTGTGTTTTTTAATGCAAAATGGTAGAGTTTTTTTCTTGATTTGAATTCCTTCCACTTGTGTGCTGAAATGACTAGCTTAGAATGGTTTTGTTTCAATAATATGCTGGTTATTGACACCTCCTCAGCTCCTGCTGTTTACTGTTATGGTAACAGAATAGCCATAATTCTGGGATCCTCTGACCATAAAGAGATTAAATGACTTGCCCAAGGGTATGTAACTAATTGATACTGTAATAGAGGAGCCTGAACTGGAATTCAGGCTTTCTACCTCATAATCTATTTTCTTTTTATCATGCCGAGTCCTATTATAAAGAAGATTGTATAGCTGATGGCAGAGTAATTTGCTCCCAGAGACAGCTGGTAACAACAGAATCTGGTCTTTAATCTTGAACAGAAGGAATTTTCCACCTACATGTCACCTTCTTAGTATTTTTTATGAATTCTGTGTTATAAAATCAGATTTGTGAGATTTGTATGACAACAAACATGTATTCTTTCTTGAAGCAAACAGTTGGCCCAGGATGGATTAATGCCATGATCCTGTCTGTAAGACTCAAACAAATATGAATTTTTGCCACCCCTGCCTCACCTCAGTTTAGAATAAGACATTTTGTACGTTGACTTTTCACAGGATTGCTTCATACTAGTGTTTAGAATGTCAGATGATATTCAAGAATTAAAATCGCAAATAGAATCAATAGCCAATTTGGTACTACTTTTGTATGACATAGTGTAGGCTTTGGGATGTATAGTTTGTCATAAAACTCTCCAGTGATACCTCTTGTCTTTACTAAATTTTCTATTGATGATGTCTTAAGATCAGGCCCTAGCCAATGAAATTATAACTAACAATCATAGCTGACAAATGAGACACTTCAAATATAAAGTTATGTACTAATAGACAGGCATAGACTTCTTGCTAAGCCATCAGTCAAATGTGATGTGGATGGTCCAGAGTATGTATCAGTAAGACAAACCTCTCTGCAGGCTATTGTGGAGGAATATAGCATGGTGGTTTTATCTAGATTCAAAATATAAATTGTAGCCAGAAGAATTAAACCTTTTTAAAGATTTATTTATTTCTTTATTTGAAAAGCAAAGCCACTGGAGATAGAAGAGAGACAGAGATCTTCCAACCAGTGCTTCAGTCCCTAAATGGCTGCAACAGCCAAGTCTGGGCCATGCTGAAGCCACAAGACAGTAAATCCATCCTGGTGTCCCATGTGGGTGGCCGGGGCCCAAGTACATGAGCTGTCTTCCATTGCTTTCCCAGGCACATTAAAAGGAAGCTGAGCCGGCGCCGCAGCTCAATAGGCTAATCCTCTACCTTGCGGCGCCAGCACACCAGGTTCTAGTCCCGGTCGGGGCGCCGGATTCTGTCCCGGATGCTCCTCTTCCAGGCCAGCTCTCTGCTGTGGCCAGGGAGCGCAGTGGAAGATGGCCCAAGTGCTTGGGCCCTGCACCCATGGGAGACCAGGGTAAGTACCTGGCTTCTGCCTCGGATCGGCTGCGGTGCACCAGCCGCAGCGTGCTGGCTGGGGCGGCCATTGGAGGGTGAACCAACGGCAAAGGAAGACCTTTTTCTCTGTCTCTTTCTCTCTCACTGTCCACTCTGCCTGTCAAAAAAAAAATTTAAAAAAAAAAAAGAGGAAGCTGGATCATAAAGTGGGACAGCCAGACTTGGAACCAGCGCTCTGATGTGGGATGCCAGCACAGCAAGTGGGCCACAACCTGCTGCACCACAATGCTGACCCCAGAGTAAAGCTTTTTTAAAGAGCGCCATTCAGAAACTATTAGAATGATGTTCCTGATTTTTTTCCCCAAGTTTGTCTTCTTGGATCAGGTGATCTTGATTACGCTTCTGACAATAAAAATCTGGGATTATTATATGTGGAAGCATAAGGCTAGATATTTGACAGTGTTGACCATTACTGCAAAATATTTTCCTTATAGTATATCTTTGGTGATATAGGTGGCTTCCAGAATATTTGCTGACAGAGTTCTTTGTTGTAATCATTTAGCTACCAGGCCAATTTTTTTTCCTCATGGAAAATGTTATACACGGACAAAGCAGAGAAAACACAATAAAACAACTCCATCTTCCTGTCACTGAACCTCAACAAATAGCAGCGGGTAGCTGATTTACTTTATGAAGATTATCATGATCATTTGTACTTCATTGTTGTATTATTTAATGTCTTCACTTTGTATAGTAGCCATAGGTATAAATGTTAGATTTTTACATTCGGAAATATAATTTATTCAAATTATTTGAAAATAATATCCAAAATATCCATGCCACTAGAGTAACTCAACCATAGACATTATCAACCAGTTTCTGAAGATATTTTTAGAGACAAGGAAGCCAACATCCTTCTATTAGTATCTTCATTTTATCAAATCACTTATCATTTAAGGGGCTATTGTGGTACAGTGGGTTAAGCCACTGCTTGCAACACCTGCATCCCTTATCAGAGTGCCACTTTTACCACCTGCTCTGCTTCTGAATCATCTCTCTGATAATGTACCTGAGGAAGCAAGGGATGATAGGCTAAGCACTTGGGCCCCTGCCTTCCACGTAGGGGACTAGGATGGAGTTTCCAGCTTCTGGCTTCGGCCTGGCCCAGCCCTAGCTGTTGCAGCCACTTGGGGATTAAACCAGAAGATGGAAAAGTCTCTATATCTCTCCCTCTCTCTCTGTCACTCTGCTTTTCAAATAAATAATCACTTAAGAGCTAGAAAAGTACCAATGCCTCTCATACTTTAGTCTGACAACATTTGGGTGTCAGCAAATGCATTCTTGGGGATCCATTAGTTTATAAGTTTTAGAAAGATTGTTTTAATATCAAAGTGGAAATAATACTTTTGAGTGTTCCTCTTAATCTCATGTTGAATTATTTTACCAGTGCTTATCTTTCAAAATGGTAACGCATTATCAAAAGTCATTTTCATAAAGTAAGATTTAGTGTTTTTTTGTCATTGTTTGTCAACCAAGTCCATGAACTCATTCTAGAATACCTTAGAGTTATGACGGATGGGAAATGTACAAATGTAGAAAATATTGAGAGTTTCATCAAACAAGTTGGCAATGACAGAATCAAACAAGTTGGCACTGACAGAAATGAAAGGCCCTGCATGTTTCAGTAGTTATACTGACTGTGAACAAAACGTGGACATCGTGATGGAGAAAAAAGCTTTAGGAAAAATAATAGGGTTGAAAAGTTAGTGGTAGAAAATAAGGTTAGAATGTATATTGGAACTGGCTAATTTAAAACAAAATATATTACTGTCAAGTTAAAGAATCTCTACTTTTATGTTGTGAAATTCTTCTGTGTAAGTGTAGGAGTGTTGTCTTCTGTAAAGCTTGGTTCTGTAATTTTGGTAGGTCCAGTAGGAAAAGAATATTCTGGATGCCATTTAGTAGTAGAAGCCTATTTCAAACTGCAGGTAGGATGCTTTACTGGTTTTTGCAGAGTTAGAGAGAGTGAGAGAGAGAAAGAGAGAGAGAGATTTTCCATATGCTGGTTCACTCCCCAAATGTCTGTGGCAGCCAATGCTGGACCAGGCCAAAACCAGGTGCCAGGAACTTCTTCTAGGTCTCCCACATAGGTGCAGGAGCCCAAGCACTTGGGCCATCCTTTTCAGCTTTCCCAGACACATTAGCAGGAAGCTGGATCAGAAGTGGAGCAGCTGGGTCTTGAACCAGTGTCCATATGGGATGCCACTGTCATAGGCAGAAGATTAACCAACTATGCATTACCACCTCCCCTTTATTATTTTTTGCTATATTTGATTTTTTAAACATTTATTTATTTATTTATTTGAAAGTCAGTTACACAGAGAGAGAAGAAGAGGGAGAGAGAGAGGGGGAGAGAGAGAGAGGTTTTCCATCCACTGGTTCACTCTCCACAATGGCTGGTGCTGTGCCAATCTGAAGCCAGGAGCCAGGAGCTTCCTCTAGGTCTTCCCACACAGGTTCAGGAACCCAAGGACTTGGGCCATCTTCTACTGCTTTCCCAGGCCATTGCAGAGAGCTGGATCGGAAGTGGAGCAGCCGAGACTCAAACCAGCACTCATATGGGCTGCCAGCACTGCAGGCAATGGCTTTACCCACTATGCCACAACGCCAGCCCCATTCGTTTGTTTTTAATACTACATAAGTAAAATGTTATTCATTCTATATCTATTAACACGCATTGAAATTTTTATAGAAACTTTATTTTATTTTCAATTAATTAATTTTTAATGTATACAAATTTAATAAGTACAACTTCAGGAACATAATTATTCTTCCCACCATACCTGCCCTCCCACCCCTCCTGTACTCCCTCTCCCCTTCCCAGTCCCATTCTCCATTAAGATTTTCAATTAACTTTGTACACAGAAAACCAACTCTATACTAAGTAAAGAATTCAACAATTTGCATACACATGCACACACACAAAAAACTGTGATAACAAGTATCACAGTTAACTCTCATAATACAATTCCTTGAGGAAAGAGGTCCTGCATGGGGAGTTAGTACACAGTGATTCCTGTTGTTAACAATTAACATTCTTATGTATGACGTCAGTGACCACCAGAGGCTCTTGACATGAGCTGCCTAAGCTATGGAAGCCTTTTGAGTCCACACACTCTGTCAGTATTTAGATAATGCCATAAGCAAAGTGGAAGTTCTCGCCTCCCTTTAGAGAAAAGTACATCCTTCTTTGATGGCCACTTCTTTCTGCTGGGTTCTTGCTCACAGAGATCCTTTATGTAGAACATTTTTTGCCACAGTATCTTGGCTTTCCATGCCTGAAAAGCTCTCACAGGCTTTTCAGCCAGACAAGGAAGCCTTAAGGGCTGATTCTGAGGTCATAGTGTTGTTTAGAGCATTTGTCATTCTATGAGTCTGCTGTGTGGACTCCTTCCCATGTTGGAACATTCTCTCCTTTTTTAGTTCTATCTATTATTATTACCAGACACTTGATCCTATTTATATGCTCACTTTAACACTTAATCCTATCTATATATTCACTTTAACATTTAATATGATCACTTTAACACTTAGGATAGCATTTTTACCACCCAGCTTAATGGAATTTGTGTTTCCATGACAAGTTTTTAAATTGTACCCTTAGAAGTAAGTCCATAGGAATGTATGCAGAACTATAAAGCTTTACAGTTACAAACTTCCTCCTTTCTCTCTTATTCCCACTCTATTTTTTTACTGAGATCCATCCGCAATTGACTTTACTACCAGGCAGTTATAATAACAGCCTGGTACAAAAACATATGGATGGACCAATGGAACTGAATAGAAATGCCATAAATCAATCCAAGTATCTACAACCAACTTATATTTGACCAAGGAGCTAAAACCTATCCCTGGAGAAAGGACAGTTTCTTCAACAAATGTTGCTGGGGAAACTGCATTTCTACATGCAGAAGTATGAAGTGAGACCCCTACCTTACACCTTACACAAAATCCCATTCAAAATGAATTAAAGATCTAAATCTATGACCTGACAATAATGCATAACATTATTGGAGAACCTTGGGGAAACCCTGCAAGACATTGGCACAGGCAAAGAGTTCTTGGAAAAGACCTCAGAGGTACAGGCAGTCAAAACCAAAATTAACAATTGGGATTACATCAAATTGAGAAGTTTCTGTGCTGCAAAAGAAACATTCAGCAAAGTGAAGAGGCAACCAACAGAATGGGAGAAATTATTTGCAAACTATGCAACTGATAAAAAATTAATAACAATAATATACAAAGAGATCAAGAAACTCCACAACAAAACAAACAACTCAGTTAAGAGATGGGCAAAGGACTTAAACAGATGTTTTTCAAAAGAAGAAATCCAAATGGCCAACAGACACATGAAAAAATGTGCAGGATCACTAGCTGTCAGGGAAATGCAAATCAAAATCACAATGAGGTTTCATCTTACCCTGGTTAGAATGGCTTTCATACAGAAATCAACAAACAACAAATGCTTGTTAAGATGTTGGGGAAAAAAGTGACACTAACCCACTGTTGGTGGGAATGCAAACTGGTAAAGCCACTATGGAATACAGTATGGAAATACCTCAAAAATCTGAATATAGACCTACCATATGACCAAACCATCCCACTCCTGGGAATTTACCCAAGGGAAATGAAATCAATAAATAAAAGAGTTTTCTGCAGCTCCATGTTTATTGCAGTCAATTCTCGATAACTATGACATGGAATCAGCCTTTTTAAATGCCCATCAACCGAAGACTGGATAAAGAAATTATGGGATATGTACACTATGGAATACTACACAGCAGTAAAAAAAATTGAAATCTTGTCATTTGCAACAAAATGGATGAATCTGGAAAACATCATACTTAATGAAATAAGCCAGTTCTGAAGGGACAAATAACATATGTTCTCCCTGATCTGTGACAACTAACATCGCACCTAAAAGGAAACCTGTAGAAGTAAAATTGACACTTCGAGAAGGGATGACTTGAGCTGCCCTTGTGTTGACTGTCAAGTAACAGTTTCATTTTTTTCCTTCATACTATTTGTTGAACTCTTTACTTAGCATTGAAATTGACAGCAGTGAATATTTTAGTCCTTTTTGTCATACAGAACTGTATATTCATAAATTTTATACTTATGTTACCTGAATGACCAATTTGCTAGGGAGAAGGTGCCAGTGTAACTCAGTGTACTAACGCACAGGTTATTAGGTGGCAGGCAGAGGTTCCTAAGCAACCTTCAGAGTGGCAACTCACCAGGGCTTTCATGTCTCACTCCAGAACTGGGAAAGTACAAGAACATATGATAAGACATCCTATGTAGATAATAACTAATTACAATACAAAACAATAACAAAATGATGGTAATACTACATGCCGGTCATTGAAATGAGAACCTTATTTACATTTTTCATTTCGTCCTCATGACAAAGCAAAGGGAGTAAAGTAGTATTTTTTCCTTCTTGTTTGCTCAAGGCACTGCTGTCAGGCAGCATGCTTTGGTGGAAGCCCCTGGAGCTCCTCTGTTGGCATTTTGATCTGGTTTCTCCATTTGCATCTTGCAGTGGGTTGCTGCTGCTCTAACACTCATTCCCTTTTCACAGCTTGAGCATTTCATCAGCATCCGATGTTTGTATGCTGTTAACAAAATTTCTTTTATATGCATTATCTCATTTCATCCTGGCAGGTACACTGTGAAGAAAGGAAAATGCAGTATTCTACTAACTTTAGATGAGAAAATAGAGGTTGAGGTATTTCATTTTTTTTAAAAAAGATCTATTTTGAAAGTCACAGTTATAGAGAGAGGGACACACACACACACACACACACACAGATCTTTCATTCACTGGTTCACTTCCCAGATGGCTGCAACAGTCAGGCAGAAGCCAGGATCCAGGAGCTTCATCTTGGTCTCCCAGTTGGGTGGCAGAGGCCTATACACTTGGGTTGTCTTCCACTGCTTTTCCAAGGTGCATTAGCAAGGAGCTGGATTGGAAATGGAGCAACCAGGAGACAAACTCGTGCCTGTATGGGATACTGGCATTGCAAGCAAAGGCTCTTCCCTCTAAGCACTACACTGATCCCTATTTCTTAATAGATCAAAGCACAGCTCTTCTTCTCATAACCTTCTTTTCTACTGCTGCTCTATGAAATCTTTTTTAAAATATTTATTTGAAATATTTAATATTTATTTGAAAGGCAGAGTGACAAAGAGGGAGGGAGAGACAGAGAGAGATCTTCCACCCACTGGTTTACTTCCCAGATGGCCACACTGAAGCCAGGTGCCTGGAATTCCATTAGAGTCTCCCAGATGGGTGGCAGGGACCTAAGCACCTAGGCCATCTTCTGCTGTTTCCCAGGTACATTAGCAGTAAGCTGGATCAGAAGTGGAGCAGCCATGACTTGAACTGGCATTCAGATATGGGATGCAGGCCTCACAAGCAGTGCCTTAATCCACTATGTTGTATGGAATTTTGACTCCTTTTTAACTGTTGAAAGTGCAGTCATTGTTTTGTCCACTAAATAGAGAAACAGAAACTAATTCTCATTTATTATCCTCCTACACCCAATGTTGTATCAGGCATACAATAAGCACTTAATAAATGTCTGTTGAACTGACTCGTTAAATGTTGTATTTAAATGGATAAAGAGCTAGAAGAATAAACTAAATTTCAGGTAAAGCTTGTTGTTGGTTAGTATGTGATGATTCATTAAGCTGTATCCGAAATCTTCATAGTAACACTACTACAGAAGGCCTCAAATATTTTCCTACTATTTATCACATATTTTTTACAAGTAGAGTATTGTAGGTCCATTCCTTTGTCCATAGATAGTCCTAAGTTACATTATCCTAAATGATCCTAAATTACATGTGTCTCTAGAGTACAGTTTTCACCTGCGTACAAAATAGTGTGTTTTTCTTTATCTTTGCTGAAGATTTGGCTATAGTGGTCTGGAAAGAGTTAAAAAATACATTTGGAACAGGGATGACTATTAGGGTTGTGAAGGAGTGTTTAAGTTATTCATTATCTACTATAACAAAGGTAACCAATATTGTTGAGCATAAACTGTTTACCTAGCTCTATTCCATAAATACTAGTACTATCCCATCTGACAAACAAAGCCTTAGAATCAAAAGAGATAAATAACTTGCTGAAGAACATAGGGCTAGCGAGTGGCAAAACTGTGACTTAAACCAACAAGCCCAAATCCCCTGCTCTTAATCATTATGTTTCATTGCTTTATCAGTGATTGTAGGGAAACAGAATGAAAAAAAGAAGTAGAAATGCTCTCTAGCTTAAATACCCAAGCCAAATGTTAACTTAAGTCTCAATGGAGACTGCAGATCTGTGGGTCAAGTTGTACAGTAGGTATTGTAACCTGGATTTCCCTTGGTAACCACCGCCCTTTCATTCAGCATCACTAGCTATTTTGACTTTGCTTGTGGTTGTTTACCCTCTTTGATCTTCAGTATTGTTCTTTCTCAGGTGGATCCTGAACAATAGAGCCAGATCTTTGTGTAAGCATTATCTCCACAGTGCAGCTCAGAATGTGATACTTACACATTCTTCCACGCAAGGCCACTGGGAGCAATGAACAATACATAATGAGAGTTGCCTTTTGCAACTAATGAATTGAAAGGTTGATCATTCTTCCAGAGTGAACATTAAACAACCCATTCCTGCAAGCTGGAATGATGAATAATAATAATCATAATGCCTTCACCTTGTGTTTAGGGCATGCATATGTGTTATCTGAATTGAACTACCCCCCAGTTTTATGAGATCATTAGGGTTTATTATACTAATTTTATACATGAAAAGAACTGGGGTTAATAATATTAAATGATTACATGACTGATAGAAAAACCATTTACAGAGCCATGAGAGGAATCCATTGGTCTTCCCACTATCCTTCATTTGCTTATTTTTCTACCTATCCTGTGACCTGATAATCCCATCTGACAGATCTACTATTTTATTCCAAGCTCCCTCTTCCCCACCCCATGAACCAAATAAATGGTACAGACATTAAATCCTAGAGTAGTCAGTTAGGGAGATTAAGAGGAGAGTCTATCTGGGACTGGGGTAATCAGGATGGGTTTCCTGGGGGGAAGTGAAATGAGTCGCAACCTCAAAGAATTATCACACTCTCTCATTCTTTCATAAATCCGCTAGCTGGGAAAGGGATATGTCTTGCTGATTCTAAATTGGCAGGACAATGTATAGGTATATGCTGGCAGAGATGGTTTATAGACTTTTTATGTTTACATGAAAGAATTGTTGGATGGAAGACAAAACTCACTCATTTCCAAAGTCCTTTTAAATTCCCTTTCGCCTGCAAGCATGCTAGACTGTCTGGCCTCTATTAATCTTCTTTTTCTCTGAAATTCTCTAATAATTGTAGTCTAGACTTGAGGTTACAAACTGGTGACCCGTGGTCCAAATCTGGTTCAAAGACCTGTTTTGTTTTCAACAGTGCTGCTGCATGGTAGGGGTAGGATTTTGTTGGCTTTCTTGGAAAAGAGGGCAGGACACTGAGCCCACAAACTTGCCACAGTCCTCCCAAGAAGCCCTCCAGGTGGTCAGGTGTGATGAAATACAACCGAAGTGGGAGATTCGAGTTTCAACACTTCATAGCTAAAGATGTACGGTCCCTTGAACAAGATGCCCCTCTTGTTCCTCAACATTGATGTAGAATATACCTAGGAACACTCTCAGTATTAGCATCTTTCCAATTGGAGAGAGAAAGCAGAAAATGGCATCAAGTTTTCTGAGAAATTAGTTCACTGCCCTATTATATTTCTCTCTGGCTCAGAGCATTCGCCCCTGAAATGGATTAAAGCCTTGTAGTTACCAGGCAGATTGAATATAATCTTTCCCTCCTTAACCTATTAGTCACTGACTACTGAGCATAACTGTGAGAAGTTTTGAGTAGAGAGGTCTATTTAAAATTGCCATGTACTGTATTTTCCATGTCTCTATGAATTCCCCCTTCCTCTGTGCAGTGAGTATAGTCTTAACCCTCAACTCATGCACTTTGTAACAAATGACATGGGAAGAGAATGAAGCCTTTAATTAGTGTCTCATAAGGATGTGATGGGTCTGAGCAGCTCTGAACAGATGAGAGCCACTAAATATTAGCCACACTGTACCTGAAAACCAATTGTAACAGATAATTAACTCCTGCATTGCTTTCAACCTTTACAATCCTTAAGAGTACAATGGATAAAGACAGGGAATTCAGTTTATACTGGGCTGTCTAGAAGCAGGGCTAGGCTAACACATCTTGTTTCCAGTAAAGCAGTGGCGACCACCTCTGTAAAAACCATCCCTCAAGGTCCTTGAGAGCATGCTGAAACAGCTCAGATGGACTGGAATGATCCAAACTCCCCAGTGTTATGATTAACTCAAAGCTACACAATTGTTTAACTCAATTCCATTCAAAAGGTCATTTTTTTCCTTTAAAATATGTTAAGTTTAGATCTATCATTTTTACACCAAATTTTAACGTTATTACTTTCACTTGGAGATTCACGTTTTTATACACTAATTTTGTCTGAAACTGTGGTGCTGACTCTCTTGCATAAGAATCCCCAAATAAAGCCTTTCCCTACCTTTTATTACTTTAACAGGTATAGTAATCCCCCTGTGTGCTATTAAGACTACTACATATTCAAAGTATACAACCTACTCCTCCAAATTCTACAAGATATTACTGGCCATCTTCCTTCAAATAAGAGCAAATGATTCACATGATAGCAACTGTGGAGAGATGACTAACAAGACCTTTCAAAAGAAAGTCACTTCCTCAGCTTTGATTCTTTGGCATGCATAGACCAAATCAATTACGTGGGACTCCAGGCTGTGCTGATTTTTTGATAGTGCCAGAATTTTTGCTGGATTAGCTGTAGCAGGAAATTAAATGTGTGTTCTCCTGGGTCAGGAAAGTATCTTTTTTAGGCAGTGGTTTTTGGCTAATAGTTGTATGCTCACTTGTCTCGTTATACGCTGACTGTCAGAACCCCACCCCTCCTATGTCACCCAGGCTCCCTTTCCCTTCAGTAGTTTGGGTGGCTGAGGCTATTGAAGGTTACAGGAGAGGCAAAGGCGTCCAGTGTTTTTGTCAGATTATTGTGGGCAGCAGTGAAGTGCAGGGACAGCTCTACTGATCTCATAAACAGAAAATGTCTCCTCACATGGCATATCATGATGATGCACCCTTCTACCTCACCTTTACTGCTTCATTATTTCTGAAGTTACTGCAGTCCTGGACTTAGCAAAGTTCTTCACCCAATAGGCTAAGGCATGTTTTGCTGTGAGAAACTATCCCTTTCCACATTTGCTGTAAGAGGAACATAGAAATTCTGTGCAATGTGCCGTGCTTACTTTCTCTGATACTTCGGTGGGAATATAAATAGGTTCCCTATGTGCTGTAATGTCCTCTGACTAACATAATTACAGTGAATAGCAAGACACCAGTATTCACATACAATACTTGTTTTTGGAAGCTAGATAAAGCTACAAAACTACTGACACCATCTCTCACTCCTTTCACTGAACAGGCATTTTGGATGGGTCCCAAAACTCATTTCCTGCTTTTCTAGTAAAACAAACACTAATGTTATGCCTGTGAGTCTTTTCTTTTTCCCTGATAAGCCTTATCTCTTGCTCCTCTTCATTAAGATCTAGGTGTGCTTTTGTGAAAATGCCCATTTTATCCTGTGAAATGCTGCCTCCTGCACAACAGGCACCCCACGGCTTCCTTTGCATAGTTGCCATAAATCTCTCTTCTTCTGGTCCTGCCCTTGTCCCTCCAAATAGCACTGGGTTGGGAGGTGGGGGGTGGAGTTGGGGGTTGAGGATGAAACTAAAGAAATGCGCTTGAAATACCTGCAGGTTTTGCAAGAAAGTTTAATGTTCTAAGCATCCACTTTGGCATGCACAGGCATCTTGGATTTACAAGTCTCAGATAATTACAGTTGTAAGCATTTGAAGTACATCTCATTGTCTTTCCTGCTGTTATATTAGAACATCACAGAAAAATTAAATTCATCGACAAACTAGTACCCTTATATAACTCTCCTTTTAAAGGGGATGGGAATAATGAAAACTTACTGTTGGCTGACTGTGGGGACTTCTGCCCCTGTATCATAGGAAATTCAATTCTTCCTGATTTGTTTCATTGTACAGATTACATTATCTGGCCTTCTCACCACATAGGACTGTGGCCAAGTTCCCCCATGATAATAGATGTATACGCAAGGCCCCAAATCACTTGAAGTCATCTCTTCCCTATCACCCAGGAGACACAATTGGCTACCTCTTCCTATCAATTGGCATCTAGGAAAAAAATTAAAGGTTAAACTTACCATAATCATCAATCTTGTCTGTTGTTTTCTATATTTTGAAGACACTGTCCACTTGCCAAGATGTTGATTTCAGTGTGTAATTATGATTTACTGGCAAGGTTTTTAAAAGAAGGCATTAACTGGTTCTTGTCTTGGCCTACCTCTGAGCTTATCTTTCTTATGCATTAATCACCATATTGAAAAGCAATTTATTTATTTTTACAGATGCTAATTGTTTTGTCCTTTAAAACTTTTTTCTGACTTCTTGCTATGAGTTGATGGCTCCACAGATAATAGTTAATTAAAAGCTTGGGAAATTATTATTTTCCTAGGTGGCCTGATGGAGGGTTTGCTTAGAAGTAAACAGTCTCTGTTTAAACTTTAGAAAGCATAACTCGTTTCTCATTCTTATGAGATGGAAATTGAGATATACCTGAGAATGTTACTTGAGAAGGTGGAGGTATGGGGTACTGAAGTTTCCTGAATGGCTGGCGTCTTGCTGGGAGAGTACAAAGCAAGCCTTTGTTCACTTTAAAATGGTGCTAATGTGTTGTCAGAGATACGTCTATTGCTTGATGATATTAATGATGTTCTTATGGCTGAAGTATTAAATGGGAGTGGAGTAAATTATTTTTCAATGGTAATACTCAGTTCTTCTCCGAAAGAAATTAACTAAATGACCTTTAAATTATCTTACAACTTCAAGATTTCTCAGCTCTATCACGTATTATTGAAAAACTGCTAATGCCAATCAGTAAATTTCTATGTATCTATTTTACTTAAAAAGCTATACATCATGAACCGGCACTGTGGAGCTGCAGGTTAAGCTGCCATCTGAACCATATGAGTCACGCTTGCTCTACTTCCAATCTAGTTCCCTGCCAATGCACCTGGGAAAGCAGTGGAAAATGACCCAGTAACTTGGGCCCCTGCACCCACCTGGGAGACTGGAAGAAGCTCCTGGCTCCTGGCTCCTGGCTTTGTTCTGACCTAGCCCTGGCCATTGTGGCCTTGTAGGGAGTAAACCAGTGGATGGAAGATCTCTTTTCTTTCTATTCTTTGTCTCTGTAACTCTGATTTTCAAATAAATACATGTGTTCCCAAACTCTGGGTTGGGCAGGGGGAAGCTATACATTGACAACCTCTGGAAAATATTAATAAAGGCCAACCATCTAGTCGTCTGGAATGTCACCTGCTTTAATCTTTGACTCCTTGTCTGCAGCAAAAGCTTTGAGTGTCTGAATTATTTTAGTATATCCTTACCTAAGTACCCATTAATGTGCTTTTGCTCAGAGTAAGTGTTCAATAAACGTGAAATTGATTGATCAGGTAATTCAAGACTACACTGAGGCACAGAATTGAGGAGGCTAAGGAGTGATAGGCGGCTTATTGAGGGGCAGTCAGTTGGTGCAGTGGTGAAGCCACCACTTGAGATGCCCACATCCCGTATTGTAGAGCTTAAATTTGAGGCCCATGCTCTGCTATCCATTCCAGCTTTCCATTAATGTGCACCATGGGAGGCAGCAAGTGATGTTTCAAGTACTTGGATCACTGCCACTCATACGGGAGACCTAGACTGAGTTCTAGGCTCATGGCTTTGGCCTGGCCCAGCCCTGGCTATTGTGGGCATTTAGGGAGTGAACAATTAGATAAGGGATCTTTTTTGTCTCTCTACCCTTCAAATAAATAAAAAAATAAAGAATTGAAAAACTTCCCATTGACTTAATGGCCATTATTTTCCTCTAGCATCTCCATTATTATGCTTCCTAGACCATTTTTTGGAGAACATTTCACTGTTTTTATGACTTTGGGCTCTGCCCATTTGATTTGAGCCTTTAAAAAACCTATTGATTACTTCCCAAATACCCCCTGACCTACTAGTTGATAGCTAGTTTAGAAACTCCTTCTTAGGGCTGGTGTTGTGGCTCAGTGAATTAAGCCACTGCTTGCCATGCCAGCATTCCATATCTGAGCATTAGTTCAAGTCCTGGCTGCTCTTCTGCCAATCTTGCTCCCTGCTTATGCACCTGGGAATGCAGGAGATGTTGACCCAAGTACTTGGGCCCCTGCCACCCATGTGTCAGACCAGGATGGACTTCCTGGCTCCTGGATTTGGCCTGGCCCAGTCCTGGCTGTTACAGCGATTTGGGGAATAACCCAGAAGATAGAAGATCTCTCTATTCCACTCCCCTGCGCACTGATGCTCTCTACCTTTCAAATAAATAAATGCAACTTTTTAAAAAAATTATTTATTTGAAAGGCAGAATTACAGGGAAAGAGGGGGAGAGATAAAGAGAGACAGACAGACAGAGACAGAGAGAAATCTTCCATCAACTGGGCTAACTAAATGCCCACAATGGCCAGGATGGGCCAGACTGAAGCCAAGAGCCAGAAGCTTCTTTTGGGTCTCCCACATGGGTATAGGGGCCCCAAGGACCCAGGCCATCCTTCACTGCTCTCCCAGGTGGCCTGGTAGGGAGCTACATCAGAAGTAGAGAAGCCAGGACTTGAACCAGAACGCATATGAGATGCCAGCATCACAGGCAGTGGCTTTTACCCACTATGCCACAACACCGGCCCCATAAGTATAACTTTTTAAAAAGAAACTCCTTTTTTAATTTTAATTCCTTGTCTTCACAAGGATCTTTCTCCTAGGTGATAAGAGGAAGATCCTGGGAAAGACTGACAAACCTGAATGAACATCTTGAGACAAACAGAAGGGTTGATCACACTTAGCCCAGGGAAAGCATTTTTGGAGACAATGTCATTTGTCATACAATGAAAAGTGAAGATCATTTACCACCTTTGATCACGTACTGCCTCTGTTGTCCTTAAGATGGACATGGCTTTCAGCAAGGTTTGACATTCACCCACTCTGTGTGATTCCTTTCCATTCTTTGCTGCTACTTCTGAGGGTCTTAAATTAAACAGAGAAGCATATAGAGCTTTTATATAGTTGACTGGTTTTGAGGATTCAGTTTACCATCATGGATAAGAGCATAGGAGATAAGTGTTAAACAGACCCTGGTTCAATTCTAAATATTCCACAGCCTAGCAGTAAAGTCCTGCAGAAGTGACTTAGCTCCTTTGAACTTATCCAGGCCTGATATTTACACTGGTAAACTAGGGTAATAGTAGTACTCATCTCCCAGGATGTTTAGAGGAATAAAAGAAATAATACCTTTTAATTACTTATTGTAATAATCACTTGATTATAAGTGATAGTTGTTCCCAACATCATAATTTCATTATAATAAAAAATAAGTTCCTAGATGTGTGGCTATTAAAGGAGGTCTCTAAGACACTGAACTGGACACAGCATAGGGAGAAGAGTTGGATAAATTTCTCAGTTGTTCCTCCAAAGTATGTCTCCTACAAGTACAACCTGCTTAGAAGGTAGGCATTGCCTCTACAAGATTCCCAGGTGTGGGGACAATGATCCTGAATATGCACCTGAGCTGCATATCTTTTTTATTTTCATAATATACATTTAAGTTTTTAATCTGACACATAAAATGATATATATTCATGAAGCACCATGGGATGTTTTGATACATGTACACATCATGTAATGTCCCACCAGGATAAATATATCTATCTTCTGAAATATTTAACATTTCTTTATGGTGAAAACCTTCAAAATCCTTTCTTCTAAGTGTCTAAAGAGAAGTATACAGTGTATTATCATTACCTCTAGTCACCTCACTTTGCATGGGAACATCCTATCTAGGTGTAACTTAATACCCATCAATCAACCTTTCCCCATTCTTCCCTTTCCCCTACTCCCCTCAGCCTCTGGTAACCACCACTACAATCTTAACTTCTATGAGATCAGCTTTTTCAAATTCCATGTGTGAGTGAGATCATGCAGTACTTGTTTTTCTGTGCTTGGCTTATTTCATTTGACACAGCAACCTTCAGTTCCGTTCACTTTGTTGCAGATGACAAGATTTCATAGGACTTACTGGTGTTCCATATGCACCACGTTTTGCGCATCCATTAGTCAGTGGGAGGACACTTAGATGGTTTCCGTTTCTTGGCTACAGTGAATAGAGCTGCAATAACCATGAGAGCGCAGATGTCTCTGCAACAGAGTAATTTCATATCCTTTGGATAAATTCCCAGTAGATGGGTTACTGAATCATAAGATGGTTCTATTTTTAGTCCTTTGAGGAACCTCCATACACAATAGCTGTACTAATTGGCATTTCCACCAACAGTCCTCGGTAGAGCTTATCTTTTTCTTTTTGATAATAGCCAATCTAATGAGTGAGGTGATATCTCATTGGGATTTTGATTTGCATTTCCATGATGATTAGTGATGTTGAATATTTTTTCATGTACCTGTTTTGTCCTTGTATGCCTTCCTTTAGAAATGTCTTCTTAGATCTGCCAGTTTAATAGGATTATTTCTTGTGCTTTTCTTTTGCTATTGAGTTATTTGACCTCTTTATATACTCTCATTATTAGCTTTTTATCAGTTGTATAACTCTTAAATATTGTCTCTCATTGTTCACTGTTTCCTTTGTTTTACAGATACTTTTTAGTTTGATGAAATTCCATTTATCTACTTTTTATTTGCTTCCTGTGCTTTTGAGGTCTCATCCTCAAAACATTGCAGTGTCCTTAAATTCCTCTATTTTATTCTGGTAGTTTCTGTGTTTCAGGTCTTATGTTTAGGTTGTTAATCCATTTTGAGGATTTTTCTTGTATATGGTGAGAGATGGTAAGGGGGGAGGCAGTTTCTTTCTTCTCCATGTGGCTATCCAATTTTCCTATCACCCTTCATTGAAAAGACTGCTTTTCCTAATGTCAGTTCTTAGCACCTTTGTCAAGGAAAGTTGGCTGAAATGCCTAGGTGTACATCTAGGATGTATATTATGTTCTATTGGTCTATGTTTTTAATGCCAATACCATGCTGTTTTAACTAATGTAACTTTGTAATATATTTTAAAATCGGGCAGTGTAATACTTCCTGCTTTATTCTTTCTGCTCAAAATTGTGTTGGTTATTTAGAGTCTTTTGTAGTTTCATACAAATTTTAGTAGCGTTTTCTTAATACTTCTGTGAAAATGCCATTGGCACATTGGTAGGATCTGCGTGAATCTGTAGAGCTTTAGGTAGTACAGACATTGTAATGATATTGATTCTTCTATTTGTTAATATTTGTTTTGTGACCTACATATGGTCTATCCTGGAGAGTGTTCCATGTGCTTTTGAGAAGAATATATAGTCTACAAGTTGATGCATGGAATGTTCTGTAGATATCTGTTAGTTCTACTTTATCTACGGTGAAAATTAACTCTGCTGTTTCTTTATTGATTTTCTGTTTGGATGATCTGTCCTTTTTTTTTTTTTTGAAAGGCAGAGTGGATAGTGAGAGAGACAGAGAGAAAGGTCTTCCTTTTTGCCATTGGTTCACCCTCCAATGGCTGCCACTGCTGGCACGCTGTAGCCGGCGCACCGCGCTGATCCAAAGGCAGGAGCCAGGTGCTTCTCCTGGTCTCCCATGGGGTGCAGGGCCCAAGCACTTGGGTCATCCTCCACTGCCTTCCCGGGCCACAGCAGAGAGCTGGCCTGGAAGAGGGGCAACCGGGAAAGAATCCAGTGCCCCGACCAGGACTAGAACCTGGCGTGCCAGCGCCGCTAGGTGGAGGATTAGCCTATTGAGCCGCGGCGCCAGCCTGTCCATTTCTGAAAGTGAAGTTTTGAAGTCCCCTATTATTGTATTGGAGTCATTCGCTACCTTTAGGTCTATTACTGTTTGCTTTATATATGTGGGTACTCTGATATTGGGTGCCTATATATTTACAATTTTTATTTCCTCTTGCTGGATTGAACTCTTTATTACTATGTAATGATTTTCCTTGTCTCTTTATGGCCTCTGACATAAAACATATTTTATCTTATATAAAGATGGCTACTCTTGCTTTCTTTTGGATTCTATTTGCATAGACTATCTTATGCCACCATTTCAGTTTCAGACTAATGTGTCCTTAGATGTGAAGTAACTCTCTTACAAACAACATATGGCTAGGTGCTTTTTAAAAATAATTAATTAATTAATTTAAAAGTTGGGGAGACACACAGGGAGGGAGGAAGGGAGGGAGGAAGGGAGATGTAGAGAGAGAGAGAGAGAGAGAATGAAATGAATGAGAATCTTCCACCCACTGGTTCCAGGAGCTCAAAACTCATTCTGGATCTCTCCCACATGGGTAACATCAACTATTGCCTCCTAGTAACAGGAACCTGGAATCAGAAGCAGACCTGAGACACAACCCCAGTCATTCTGATATGGGATTCAGGCATCCCAAGTGGCATCTTAACTGCTGCACCAAACACCTGCATTTACTTGGTGTTTTTTTTTTTTTAATCCATTTAGTCACTTTGTCTTTTAATTTGGTAATTTGATCCATTTAAATTTAATGTAATAATTGGCAGGTAAGGTCTTATCTTTTGTCATTTTGATACTTTTTTCTATTATTATAGTTTCCCTCCCTCTCTCTCTCTCTCTCTCTCTTTTTTCTTGGTGTGTTTTGATTTCTTTCCTAATTAGTACTTTTGGCAAGTCTTTTATAGCTTTTTGCTTTTATTTTCCTGAGGCTTACACAAAACATTTTTGGTTTTAACAAGCTATTTTGAAATGAAAGCTACTTGATGTTGATTTTACAGAGATGGAAATGAACAAACAAAAAAGATATGAGAAATACTAATAAAGAATTGTATGATTGCATTCCTTTCCACATCTTAAATTTTTAATGTCCCACTATACATATTTTCTGCATTCTCTATTAGTGTATTAGTATAGTTATTTAAAATTGCTTTGGATTTTAATCTTCACACTAAATATATGAGTAGTTTAGGCTTTGTGATCAGACTATTATGAATATGTCCATATAGTTATTCTTACCAGTAAGTTTTCTACATTCTGGTATTTTATTGTTTTCCCATTAATTTCTCTTTCAGTTTGAAGTTTTCCCTTTGGCATTTGTTGTAAGATCAGTCTGTTCCTCAACATGGCCTGGGGAAGTCTTTATCTTTCCCCCATATCTAAAGGTTAGCTTGACTGGGTAAAATACTCTTAGCTAGCAATTTTTTTTCCTTCAGTGCTGTGAAAGTCTCATTCCACTCTGTCCTACTTTTTACAATACCTGCTGAGAAGTCTACAATCAGGCAAATTAGTAAAAATTCATATTATTTCTTTCTTTTCTCTTGAATTTGTGTGAATCTTCTTTTAATCTTTAATCTTGAAGAGTTTGATTATGTCTTGCACAGACTTGGTTGAGTTGAATTTGACTGGTGACCTCTAACCTTCCTGTTCCTGGATAGTTGTAGCTTTCTCCTGTTGTGGAAAGTTTTCTGTTATCTCTTTGAAAAGATTTTTGACACATTTGGCATTCTCAATTCTCTCTTGAACCCCCAAAACTCAGATATTTACTCTTTTCATACTGTCCCAAAATACCCCATAATGTTTCTTCATTTCTCTTGGTTCTTTTTCTTTTTTCTTCACTGATTGTGCATTTTCAAATAGCCGTTTCAAGCTTATTGATTCATTCTTCTCTTTGACCCATTTGATAATCTGGCTACTGATAATTGCTACTGCTCTTTTGTTTTTCTTCATGTACTTTTCAGTTGATGTATTTCTGTTTATTTTTTACAATTACTTCTACCTCTGTCATGTCTGAGTATTAAATTGTTTTCCTGTAGTCTCCTGAATTTTGTTAAAATTCCTTAAAAGTTATTTTTTAAATATTTATTTGCTTATTTGAAAGGCAGAATTGCAGAGAGGCAGAAGCAGAGAGAGAGAGAGAGGTGTCTTCCACCCACTGGTTCACCCCCTAAATGGCCGCAGTGGCTGGAACTGGGCCAATCCAAAACCAGGAGCCGGGAGCTTCATCTGGATCTCCCACGTGGGTGCAGGGGCCCAAGGACTTGGGCCATCTTCCACTTCCTTCCCAGGCTGTAGCAGGGAGCTGGTTGGAAGTAGAGCAGCTGGCCTCGAACCAGCGTCCATATGGGATGCCGGCACTGCAAGCAGCAGCTCCTCCCACTATGGGACAATATGGGCCCCAAAACAGTTATTTTTAATTTTTCATTTAATCATCGTAAAATATCAGTTCCTAGGTAATTGATTTATGATACTTTATTTTCTTCATTAATTGAGATCATGGTTCCCTGAAAGTTTTATAATATATATATGCTCTTTTTAAAAAGTTTTATTTACTTATTTTATTTGAAAAGTAGACAAGACATACAGACAGATAGATCTTTCATCTGCTGCCTCACACCCCAAGTGTCTGCAATAGCCAGGGCTAAACCAGCTCAAAGTCAAGAGCCCAGCACTATATCAGGGCATCCCATGTAGGTGGCATGGTCCAAAGTACTTTGGCCACAATCTGCCCCCAGAATGTGCAATAGCAGGAGCTGTGTCAGAAGCACGGTAACTGGGACTCAAATTAGGCACTCTGGTGTGGGAATGCAAATGTCCTAAGCAGCAGGTTAACCACCATGCCACAATGCCTGTTTCAATCCCTGAAAGTTCTTAATGCTTGTTGTTGTATGACATAATCTGTGCATTGAGGGCTTAGTTATTTGTTTTCCCAATCTTCATAACCTGGCTTCCATTGTGACTGTCCTTCCAGAAATTCCAAGCAATCTACTTATTTTCTCCAAGCCTATGGACACTTCTGCTATTTGTGCACTGGATGGCACCTGAGTTGAGGTTTGCCTTGAGTCCACTATTGGTTTGCTGTCCCAGTGTCTTCCCTAGAGGATGCCCCAAGCCCAAATTTGTCCCAAATCCACATTTGGTGTGTTATTTAGAATGAACTGAGTGGTTGTCTAAAAAGGAGTTGTCCATCCCTACACGTATCTTCCTGGGGCTAGGATGGGCCTGGATGCCTAGACCTGTGCCCACTCACACTGCAGTGCTAGATCATACTTGGAACTTGCAGCCTATTGAGACGAGTATGGTACAGTGGTGGGGCCAAAGCCCACGCTACTGTGGTCTATGTGCTGATGTGGTGGTCCTACAGAACAAGCCTCAGGTGATGTTTACTGGCATATAAATCTGTTTAATTGGGGTCGCAGGATTATACTTGGCACTAGAGGAAGTCCAGAGTCTTTGTCTCCAGGCAGTGGCCTTGGGACAGCAAACATTAGGATCTGTCCATTGTTGGGTTTTACCATTGTGGTACTGATTCCCAAGACAAGGACCTTGCTGTCTTACCAAGGTTATGGTGGGGGGGTGGGTGTGCGGGAATGATGAAGGCAGGCTCATGGCCGCCCAGGCTGGCACTAAGCTGGATCACACCTAGGTCTCACAGCCACTAGGCCCTGTGAGATTCAAGGGTGCATGTCATATTCACATGAAACTCGTGGTGGTATACACTGAAACAAGTCCATCACACTAGGGGATAGGACTCTTTCTGGTGCCTGGGAAAGTTAAGAGGCTATGTTTGCAAGCATTAGACTGGGAGTAGCAGTCTTTGGGCTTTATCAGGTTCTGTATCTCAAAGGCCAGCTCTGAGTTTCAGGGAAAAATCCTGAATTCCCTTTCCTTCCCTACTCCACAGTGGCTGGAGTCTGGCTCCACTCTCTGCTGGAGATATTGAAAGAGTAAGTGGAGTGAGTTCCCCAGCCATTTGGTTAAGGAGGTTCCAAAGCTTCCGCCTGCAGGTGTGGGCCCTCCTCCACCACTCCACAATACGCTCAAGATCCTGCCTCGCCATTTTGCAAGTCCTACCTGTTAATATAGCATCTCTGATCTAGTTGTTATGTTGATTCTCCTCTATCCATCAAATTGTGAGAAATTTGGAGAACTGAAGACTTGATTTATAAATACAGAGATAGTGGTACTGGAATAGAATGTTTTCTTGTTAGTGAAATCCATGTAGGAAAGGTACAAAAAAAATTTTCCCTCTCATATGATAAGCATGTATTATTCCCTATCAGAGAAATTCTGAATTTTATATTTTGAATATTTCTGTGGTTTTAGAAAGATGCATCCTAGTGATGACATGCTAACTTTTCATCCCCATTGAAAGAAAAACATAAGGGAATTTTAGCTTACATGGAAAGGGCAATTGGGATTTTTCAGGTCTAGAATTAAGTCAAGACTTTACACTTAAGGTTCTGAACTTCTGGCCTCAATTCCTCTCTATCTTCCAAACTGGAGTCAAGGCATCTTTCTCCATGCCACACTATTTGAAGCTGGGTGACATGGGCACCTCTTCCCTTCCTGCTTTCTTCAATGAGTCTTTTATTATTCTATTAAAACCAGACACCCTGTGGTCTCTCACCTGGCCTTTGTAGCTTTTGTGAACGTGATGTGATGTGTGAATAGTTGTTCAAATGAACGTTTCTGGGATCAGGTATTTACCCTAGCCGTTAAGAAATCCGCATTCTGTATCAGAGTACTTGGGTTTGATTCCTGACTGCAGCTTCTGACTCCAACTTGCTGCCAATGCAGAACCTGGAAGGCAGAAATGATGGCTTAAGTAATTGGGTTCCTGCCACCTAAGTGGGAGAGCTGGGTTGCAATTCCAAGTCCTGGCTCAAGTCTTAATTCAACCTTGCCTCTTTCAAACATATTAAGAGTGAGCCACCATATGGGTGCCCTCTCTGGCTCTGGCTCTGTTTATCTGAAATCAATAAGAAAAATTGCTGTCTTTGTGGGGAGACGAATGCCACAATATCTTACTCATCTACTGTCTTACTCCATCTCTGCACCTCTTTTTAATTCCAAGAGTCCAATCCTTAAATTGATTCCATCAATGCCTTTCAAAACTTTTGAATGGGAACCTATCCCTTTTGCTTCCAAGCTAAATCATACACAGAGCCACAATAGATAAATCATATATAAGTAATATTTCATTAGTATAGAATTTTTCATAGATACATATATATGATGTTTATATATGGTTTTCAGTGAAAAAATGAAATTAGGCACTAATATGATATAGTCTTTTAACAATGTCTATAATTCAGTTTTTTCTGCATTTTCTATATAATATTCTAAATAATAAAATTCACATAAACATAATAAGTACAAGTGGCTACAGTGTTTCTTTGTTTTAATAACTGATCCACAACCTTAACTGAATACTAATGGGAAAAATTGTGTCGTCTTGCATAAACTGCTTAATTTCCTTTAACCCTCGTTTCCCCATTTTTAAAATAAAGACTGTAATAGTACCTATCTCAGAGGCTTCTGAGGACTAAGATACTGTTTGTAATGTTTTTGAAGCAGTTGACAGAATTTCTGAATTCTTTGCACATATGTAATCAGTAAATACTAAAACTAGTACTATCTGGATCATCACCACTACTATCAGCAGCAACATCTGTCCGAATGGCATAAATCATATAGCAACAGAATTGGTGAATTGACTCCTTATGTCTTTGCATCTTCATTGTTTGGTGAAAAATGCTCTTTCAAATGTGTCTTACAGTGTTTGAATGGGTGAGTGTTTGGCCTAGAGGTTAAGGTGCCTGCATTCCATGTTGGAATAACTGGGTTTGAGTCTCGGCTCTGCTTCCAAATGCAGCTTCCTTGTTAATGTGCGCCCTTAGAAGCCAGCGGTGATGACTTAAGGAGTTGCACCAACACAGGAGACCTGGCTTCGATTTGTCCCAGTGTTGGCCATTGCAAGCATTTTGGGTGTGAACCAACAGATGGGAAGCCCTCTCTGTCTGTGTCTGTCTCTCTGCCTGCCAAATAATAATAATAAAAAAGATACTTTTAAATATATGAGTTTATTTTAAAATAGAATAAAATCCTAATCTCACGTGCCTTTCTGTCAGATCCTATATCTACATTCTGTGGCATGCGATTTGGAAACCAATGGTGTTCTAGTCTGTTTAGGCTTCTGCAAAGGCCTTGCCTGGCATGTTATGAGCTCTTTGAAAGCAGGAGCTGTGTTTTATTTACTTGGGTATTCCTTGTGGTGTCTGGGGCAGCAAATGTTCAATAACTATTTCTTGACTTATATTCATAGTCACTTCTCTGGATTTTAAAGAAGTGTACTTTAACTTATAATCACTTTTCCATTTAAAATGAAATTTTAGTTTTTCCAACATTATTGTAAATTTTTAAAATTATCTCCTGACTTGAAGGCCCCAACCTTTTGACGCTAAGGAATTCCTTAGTCCCTCTGTTGGAACTTCCATATTTTGAAGGCCTTAAAATTCTCTGAAGAAGGAAAGCAAATTAGTATTGCTCAGTGTTCACTAAGAGATCATTAGCCATGCTTCTCAAACTCAAAGAGTTTGAGCCTCTCTCGAGAGTTTGTCATTTGGCTTTAATCTCTCAAGGGAGAGCTTTTTAAAAATTTTTTAATTAATAATTTATTTGAAAACACACAGGCAAAACTTTCATGCTGGTTCACTCCTCAAATGCCTGTAACAGCCACAGCTGGGCCAATATGAAGCCAGGAGCTGGAAACTCAACCTGAGTCATTTTGTGGGTGGCAGGAACTCCCACTACTTGAGGTATTAATGATGGCCCTGGGGGTATGAATTAGTAAGAAGTTGGAATTAGGAATAGATCTTGGCATTGAACCCAGGTACCCTGGGTTCATAGGAGATGCTGGTGTCCCAACCACTAGGTCAAATGCCCAACCCCACCATTTGATTTTAGACTTGACAGTTTCTGTTTATAAACTTGATTTTAGTAACCATCTAAAAGCAGGGAAGCATATAAAGCAGCCTCAGTGGGACATCCTAAAGGATAGTTAAGAGTTATCCAGGGAAAAGGGTAAAGATGGAAAGAAAAAGACTATTTCAGTCTAAGGTTGCTATATTGAGCATAAAAGCAGGGCAAGAACCAGCAGGGTGTGCGTGTAAAACTCAAAGTATGTCAATGTTAGGGAAGTGAGAAGTGCCAGGTAGAAATTAGTGAAAAACAAGACCAGAATAGGCAGCCATCAGATCCAGGAAGACATTATATAACATAGAAAGACTGAAGTTGATCACGTAAATGATCGAAATCTGCTAGAGATTGTCGTGTAAGAAAGGAAACTGGAAGGCTAGAGAAGTGACTGACAAGTTTCCTAAGCAGTTCAGTAAGAGATTAGGATAACGGTGGGAGCAGGGGAAGGATGATAGAAGTAGATTAGAAAGAGCAGATCCAGAAAACACTTAGGAGATAGAGTTGGCAGGATTTCATGATTTAGTATACATAGAGAAAAAAACTCCCACCCTAGATTTCCATCTTAGTGATGTCAATGACTGATACAGACAACACAAGAAGAAAGGAGACTTAGGGAGGGTTAGACCTGTCATCAGTTTTGAATGTGTTAATTTTGGCATCCTTTGGTCCATAAAAGGGGAACTAAACACAAAGCAGTTAAAAATACTACTTCTTGGTAGAGGTTTGGGTTAGATTTAGATATAGGAATGATGAACATACTGATAGAAATTGAAACCATGGAAATGGATGAGTTTACTCAAGAAGAACATGTAGAGTAAAATTAACAGATCTAAAATACAGCGTGGGCACAACACCAATATTTAACAAACATTTCCTCAGTGCCAAAGCTAAATACAGAATGGCCTTGATCTCAAGCACTTTGTAACCTAGTTAAAAATAATATGAATTCAAAATGTTCCTCAAAGTGCCAGGGTTCTGAGGAGCTACAGGAGATAAAGAAGAGGCTGAGCATTCTCTTCATTTATGAGAATGGGGATTTTTTTTTCTGCCAAAGGTCATTTAACTATTTACATCATTTATGGGCCACACAAAATTTTCAACTTAAAAATTAGCCTGCTATAGATTTGTTGAATTTCGAATCCTGTCTATGCCTGTGTTGCCTTGGCAGGGCCACATCAAATGATTCTGTAGGCCTTACATGGCCCAAGAGCCAGACATTCCCCACCACTGAATGGTGTAATTAGAACAACTTCACTCCTACCGTGTGTGTGTGTGTGTGTGTGTGTGTGTATGTTGCCATTGTATGTATTGTTCAGGGAGGTGGATGAGGAAGAGAGAGAAAGAGAGAAAGAGAGAAAGAGAGAAAGAGAGAGAGAGAGAGAGAGAGAGAGAGAGAGAGAGAGAGTTTGGCAACCATTGCTCTAAAAGACTGATTGAAATATAGTTTTTTTATAAACATCTTTTTTTTAACTTTTTTTATTTATTTATTTATTTGACAGGCAGAGTGGACAGTGATAGAGTCAAAGAGAAAGGTCTTCCTTTGCCATTAGTTCACCCTCCAATGGCCGCCGCAGCTGGCGCGCTGCAACCCACGCACCGCGCTGATCCGATGCCAGGAGCCAGGTACTTATCCTGGTCTCCCATGGGGTGCAGGGCCCAAGCACCTGGGCCATCCTCCACTGCACTCCCGGGCCACAGCAGAGAGCTGGCCTGGAAGAGGGGCAACCGGGACAGAATCCGGTGTCCCAACCGGGACTAGAACCCGGTGTGCCAGCGCCGCAAGGCGGAGGATTAGCCTACTGAGCCGCGGCGCCAGCTGTGATTGAAATATAGTTTAAAAAAATCAAAATATCCAGGATGTATATATGGTTCAAACTGTACTTTTGAGGAAAAGGAAAAGATGAGATAAATGTTTTAAATTTTGGTAATGATATATGGCTGGCATTCACTTCTGTTTCATTCATTTCAGCATCATTAAATCATTATATATTATTAGGAAAGAATAGAGGGGGAGGAAAAATGCATATTGACTAAGATGTACAAGCCATATGAAGTATCTCTATAGGAACAAGGCCAAATTATATTTATTATAAAATATTATGCTACTGAGTTTGGATATGGTCAGATGAACAATTTGAAGCCATTGTTCTCCAGTAGACTTCTGTCATTATGTATGTTTTAGAACTATCAGTTTTACTGTTTCACTGATCACATATGACACATGAGGTGAATTGATAATTGCTATTTCTATGTGATGACATTTCTACAAAAGAAAACTTGTGCTGGGATGTTGGCCACTGCTTCTTCTGAAACCTGCAAAATGCATGAAGTGTATCAGGGGTTATGGCCTTTGCCTCCCCTCCATCCACTCTAGTAACTAAGCTACAAAATTTATATCAAGTTTAGGATTTATCAATACAGGAAATAAGTTCCTGGAAGTTGAACGTATAAGAATAATTAATGTTTTAGTTTTTTGATGAGAATGTATTCGTGTTTTAATAAGGGTTATACATTTTAAAAGCAATGAAGTAGTTATTACCAAGACACTATTTTTATTTATTAAAGTAAGGTGTCTTAGGCAATTCTGTGCTGCTAGAATAGAATACCATAGACTTGGCAGTTTACAGGGAACAGGAATTGATTTCTCCCCATTCTGCAGGCTGAGAAGTCTAAGATGCAGGGGCCAGCAGATTTGAGGTTGGTCTATCTGCTTCTAAGATGCAGCCTTGAATGCTGTGTCCTCCAGAGAGGAGAAATACCATATCCTCAGATGAAGAGAACTATTCCTGCAAGCTATATAATGTATAGCAGCATTAATCCAGTGATGAGGGCAGAGCCCTCATGGCATAAACACCTTCCTCCTACAATGTTGTATTGGAGGTTAGGTTTCTAGCACATGAATTTTGGAGGAGACAGAAACATTCAAACCATAGAATAAAGTGTAATTGGTCTGAGATTGGGATACATTCCCAAAACACACAATCCCAAATGCTGAAGTCTAAAATTCCAAAAGAACAAAATTCCAAAATGTAATTCTGCAAAAAATAACTTTATAAAAACTTTAAAGACATTTTATTTACATTTTAAAAGGAGAATTATTTGAGATACATAAATATATTACATAACATTTCACAGGCTACTTTACATAATAGCAGGCAATAATACATACATATTTTTGCAAGTGTATGTACTTACATATAGTAATGTGTTAGAGTTATGAGCAGGCAAACTGTATTCACAAATTACGTCAAAAAGTGAAATGAATAAATCTGTATCAATATAGTTTGCACTTGTGCATCCAGATTTGTACCATGATGGATAGCCTAAGTTTTTTGATGACATTGATCAAAAACTGCAGTGGGTTACCAAATGTGCATATGCAGTGACCCAAAGAGCCAAGATCTCGAGAAATCTTACTTATTACAAATGCATATGTGCATAAAAGGGCATCACTTCATTTATTGAGAAAATTTAAACATGTTACATACACTCACACTGCTTATATACAGTGTTGTGATAATGCAGTTTTGAACACGATACATCCCAGGAGTGGGATGGCTAGGTCATATGGCAGATCTATTTTCAGTTTTCTGAGGAATCTCCATTCTGTCTTCCACAATGGCTGTACTAGCTTGCATTCACATCAACAGTGGGGAACCTTTTTCTCTAGAATTTATTGTTTTTTGATTTCTGTATGAAAGCTATTCTCACCTGAGTGAGGTGAAGCCTCATTGTGGTTGTGATTTGCATTTCCCTGATGGCTACGGATCCTGAGCATTTTATCATGTGTCTGTTGGCCATTTGAATGTCCTCTTTTGAAAATGCCTGTTTCAGGCCCTTGGTCACTTCTTGACTAGATTGCTTTTTTCTTGTTGAGTTTCTTGAGCTCTTTATAGATTCTGGATATTGATCCTGTATTAGTTGCATAGTTTGCAAATATTTTCTCCCATTTTGTTGGTGCCTTTTCACTTTGTTAAATGTTTCCTTAGCAGTGCAGAAGCTTCTTACCTTTATGTAATCAAATTTGTCTCTTTTGCTTTGATTGTCTTGCTTCTAGGGTCTTTTCCAAGAAATCTTTGCCTATGCCAATGTTGTGTAGAGTTTCCCCAATGTTCTCCTCTAGTAATTTGATGGTATCAGGTGGTAGAGTTAGATCCATGATCCATTTCAGTTGGTTTTTGTATAAAGTGTAAGGTAGGGGTCTTGTTTCATATTTCTGCATATGGAGATCCAATTTTCCCAGCACCAGATTTTGAAGAGACTGTTCTTTCTCCATGGATTGATTTTACCATTTTTGTCAAAAACAGGTTGGTTGTAGATGTATGGATTGATTTCTGGGGATTCTATTCTATTCCATTGGTCTATATTATCTATTTCTGTTCTAGTCCCAGGCTGTTTTGATTATAATTAATTACCCTGTAAGGTGTTTTGGAATGTGGTATTGTGATATCTCTAGCTTTTTTCCTGTTCTTTAAAATTGTCTTAGCTATGTGGGATCGCTTGTGTTTCCATGTGAATTTAACATCATGTTTTCTAGATCTGAAAAGAATGTTTTGGTATTTTGACTGGGATTGCATTAAATCTATAAATTTTTTGGTAGTATGCACATTTTGATGATATTAATTCTTCCAATCCACGAACATGGAAGATTTTTCCATTTCTTCTGTCTTCTATTTCTTTCTTTAATTTCCATCCTAGAGATCTTTCACATTCTTGGTTAAATTTATTCCAAGTTACTTAATTTATTTTGTTGCTACTGTGATCGGAACTGATCTTACAAGTTCTTTCCCTGCCATGACAGTGTCTCTGTATACAAAGGTTATTTACTTTTGTATGTTAATTTTATATCCTGCCACCTTATAAACTCTCTTTTATGAGTTCCAAATATCTCTTAGAGGAGTCATTTGGTTTCCCTGTATACAGAATCATGTCATTGGCAAAGAGGGATGATTTGACTTCCTTCTTTCCAATTTGTATACCTTTCATTTCTTTTTCTTTCCAATGGCTCTCACTAAAACTTTTGGTACTACACTGAACAGCAATGGTGAAAGTGGGCATCCTTGTCTGGTTCCAGATCTTAGAGGAAATGCTTCCAACTTTTGCCCATTCAATATGATGCTGGCTGTAGATTTGTCATAAATTGCCTTGATTGTGTTAAGAAATGTTCCTTCTTTACCCATTGCTTAAGGTTGTTATCATGATAGGATGTTGTATTTTATCAAATAATTTCTCTGCATCTACTAAAATCATATGATTTTTTATTCTTGAATTTGTTGATGTGATGTATCACATTTATTGATCTGCATATGTTGAACTATCCCTGCATATCAGGGATAAATCCCACTTGGTCTGGGTGAATCATCTTTCTGATGTGTTGTTGGATAAGATTAGCTAGTATTTTGTTGAGGATGTTTATCATGGATGTTGGTCTATGGCTCTGTTTCTTTGCTGTATCTTTTTCTGCTTTAGAAATTAAGGTGACGCTGGCCTCATAGGAGTTTGGGAGAATTCTCTTCCTTTCAATTGTTTTGAATAGTTTGAGAAGAATTGGAATTAATTATTCTTTAAAAGTCTGGTAGAATTTAGCAGTGAAAGCATACGTTCCTTGACTTTTCTTTGTTGGGAGGGTCTTTATTACTGATTCAATCTCCATCGTGGTTATTGGATTGTTTAGGTTTTCATGCCTCAATTTGATAGATTGTATGTGTCCAGGAATCTATCCATTTCTTCTAAATGTTCCAATTTGTTGGTATATAACTCTTTATAGTAATTCCTGATTATTATTTATATTTCTGTGGTATCTGTTTACATCTCCTTTTTCATCTCTGATTTTATTGATTTGGGTCTTCTTCCTCTTTTTTTGGATAGTTGGCTCAATGGTTATTAGTTTTGTTTATTTTTCAAAAACTCAGGTCTTCATTTCACTGATCTTTTGTATTTTTTTGTTTTCAATTTTGTTTGTTTATTCTCTAAGTTTAAATATTTTTCTTCCTACTAATTTGGGTTTGCTTTGTTGTTGTGTTTTTTTTTTTTTTGGTCTTTGAAATGCATTGATAGCTCATTTATTTGATGCCTTTCCAGTTTCTTGATATAGGCAACAGTTAGTATAAATTTCCTTCAAAACACTGGTTTTGCTGTATCCCATAAGTTTTGATATGGTATTGTCATCTTCATTCATTTCCAGGAATTTTTTATTTCCATTTTTATTTCTTTTATGATCCACTGTTTGTTTAGGAGCATGTTGTTCAGTCTCCATGTATTTGCATATTTTCTGGAGCTTCTTGAGTTGTAAAGTAAAATTTTAAATGTAAGAAATATAAACTACAAAATCTTAGAAGCAAATCTAGAGAAATGATCATAACTGTGGACTAGACTTGCTAAGTATGTTCTAAAAATATGAAAACATAAAGAAAAATATTATTATGCAACTTTCTAAATTTTTAAACTCAAAAATTTATCATGAAAAAATTAGAAAACTGCCACACTCAGGAAAGCATTATGTGCAAAACAAAACCTTAATTCATTATTATATAAAGAGATGACAGCTCTCTACTGTTTACGTCTGTGTGTTTATTTAAACGTGCACATACATACACACATACACAGAGGCTATTTTCTAGAACCATAATTCCAAGCTTTACCTTTTGACCTTTTTCAAGCTGGAAATTGGAAGAGAGACTTTCTTTTTTTTAAGATTTTTATTTATTTATTTGACAGGTAGAGTTACAGACAATGAGAGAGACAGAGAGAAAGGTCTTCCTTTGCCGTTGGTTCACTCCCCAAATGGCCACTACGGCCAGCTCTGCACCAATCCGAAGCCAGGAGCCAGGAGCCAGGCACTTCCTCCTGGTCTCCCATGTGGGTGCAGGGCCCAAGCACTTGGGCCATCCTCCACTGCCTTCCTGGGCCACAGCAGAGAACTGGGCTGGAAGAGGAGCAACTGGGACTAGAACTCAGTGCCCATATGGGATGCTGGCACTCCAGGTGGAGTATTAACTAAGTGAGCCACGGCGCTGGCCCTGGAAGAAAAAAAAGGCTTTTCACTCTGAGGTTCAGGTGAGATGAGGTAGAGCAGTTCAGCTTTGTATATCTGGACCCCGAGAGAAGGCATATTTCTTTCATCATTTGAGAAATAGCTATAGTCTTGAGTTAAGGGCAAAAATTGGTGGGCTATGAAAATCTCAGTGTGATTACTAAAATTCTGATAATTAAATTAATTTATTCCAAACTAAAATGGGCAATGAGATAGTACCAGCTCTATGTGATTTGTGATCAAAGTGTTTTTAGTAAAGAAGTCTTGTTTTGTAAGACTCTGAAGGAAAGAAGAAGAGATAACAAAATTCTACTATGAGTATAGAGACATATATTTCCTGTTGGTAATAGCAAAATATTAATCTAGCATTAAGCACAGCAAAGAAACCATTTCTTAGAAGATTGTCTTGGGCATATTTTCCTAGCAATTATTATTCTTTACTAACCTTCACCTCATAATAAAGGAGGCTTAATATTGGTCTTCAGCAAAGAAATGCTTTATTGGCAGTCTTGTAGCCTGGCTGGTATGTCTTATAGAAATCACAAAGCATGCCTTGACTGGTAGTCATGATGATAAAGATAGAATGGCTCTCAAGCTCTGAAAGGAACTTATTAAACTCCCTGAAATCAGCCATCAGCACTACATTTCTCAATGTGAAACTGACAGTTGCTAGCTTACAACTCAGTGTGATCTCCATGATAGAGAAGTAGGATAACCAGAGTGGACTGGGAATATTGGAAGCTACTCCATTACCTGGGTTTATGAACTTAGATTGTCTTTTCTATGGACCCTTTTCATTATCAAACTTTCAAAATGGTTATTAATGAAATATGCTGGGGTGAATCATTGGATTCTTCAATGATTATTAAAATGTGCTGCCTTCTCTGGGTGCCTCATCTCCCTTCCAGCCTGAGTGTTTTGTGTGTTGAGATGAACATTGCCTGAGGGGAAAACATTTGGACAAACAGTACACTTGGAAACAATCCAACAAAAAACTTTGAGGCATGTTTGTGACCCAAATAGGAACACATCCTATTGTCTTTTTGTCCCTGTTGCTTGATTTATAATATCTAAAGAATTGAGGTTTTGAATAAATTGCAGTCTAGTTTATGCCAACCTACAATATAGAAATAATTTGCTAATTGAAAAATTAGATTAGTACTTTTTAAAGAAACAAAACAGAGAAACTTAGAGACTATTTGAAACCATTAACCAGGGCAGAATCTAGCATAGTACGTTGAACTCGGTGGTCGTTTATGGAGAGAGCAAGGAAAGTATCATTATATTCTTGGAATTGCATCTATGAACTTCATTGAATCTGTTCTCTTTATATTAATATCACATTAGCATGATAATTGTGTTGTAGTAATTATCATGCACTTGCTGTGACCCTAAGAATCTAATGTATTAAGAAATTCCTTTAAAAACAACAAATGTTTGTTAAATTGAGTGAATGAATTCACAAAAACAGCAATTTTTTTCACTGCCTTGCTAAAAATTCAGTGATTTTCTATTAATAAGAAATCCAAGTTCAGTTCCTCTTTCCATTCTGAATTCAGAAGTATTCACTGGTTTTATTTCATATGATCTACAGGTACACCTCCTCCACCACCATGACCAAATTGATAGACTATCTCCCAAGTCCTTGAATGCCGATACTACTTAAAGGATGCTGTCCCTTTGACTTAGCCAAACACTTCACATTCTTCCATTTATATAATGGGTTGCACATCTTTCCACATATTCTATTTTGACACTCTAGCTTCAAAGTATTTATTCCCACATGTCTTATTTGGCTTTCCCTCACTTTGGGAGTGAGCCAGCAGATGGAATCTCTCTCTCTCTCTCTCTATCTCTTTCTCTCTCTCTCTCTCAGATGCCAGTCTGCCTTTCAAATAAATAAAAGTGAACAAATAATCATTTAAAGTAGTATATAGCTCAATGAACTTTTATAAGGTGACTGTAACTGTACAAGTAGCACCCAGATCAAAGAGCATTACCAGAATCTTTAAATAATATAAATAACTGCTTAGTTTATGCATTTAAAAGCATTATTCTGAAAAGGTGCCCAAAACCTTCATCAGACTGCCAAATGAATTTGTAGCACAAAGGAAAGAAAAATAAGGTACATAACCACGGAAAACATCTTAGGTTTTTCCAGCTGTAAGATTTCTAAGTTTTTATAAAATGGGGAACATATACAGAAGTGATTGCAAAAGTAAAATGACTCAGAATCTGATAATGCCTAAAATAGATGGGCAGTGCCAGAGGTTTCTGAAGGTTGATTCATCATTAGTCAGTTTTGCTGTGAGGGAGGGTGGAGAAAGTCCTCTTTGACTTAGCAAAGTGAGCTTTATTTAACTATTTTATCGTATGTTGCCCACGGCTTTGTGTTTTTCTGTTTCACAACAAATTGTGAACAAAACTCGCACATCATCTAGCACAGGGCCTTGCATGCGAAAGGACCTTAGTAGATACCTATTCATTCATGTTGTGCTTCTCTTGGCCATTTTGAAACAAAATGTCAGCAAATTCACCATTGAAAAGGTACATGTTTTGTCTCATTGGCCATTTTTAACAGACATCGGTGGAATTTGTTTGCTTAGTGTCAGTTGCAGAGGGATTTGTTTGCACTGAGGACAGACAACACTGCCTGGACATGTAAGTATGGACAGATTGATCTACCTCAGCAGGAAAAGCTACAAATGAGCATCACTTTCCTGCAAATGGCACTGTGATATAAATGTATCAGGATAGCTCTCCATGTGCTTTGTTTAGGCAGTTAGGTGGCTCCTATTTGCTTGTTCTTTCTGCCTAGCATTTTTTTTGTCCTGAATATCTTCCATTCATCAAATGTCATTTTGTGAGAGCTTACTATGCACACAAGGCTGCATTCAATGCCTGTGGCAAATGAGGAAGAAATAACTATGCAGGGCCCAATCATCTAGTAATAGGTAGTTTAAGAAACAAGACGGGCCTGCGCTGTGGCACAGTGGGTTAATGCCTGCAGCGCCGGCATCCCATATGGGTGCCTGTTCGAGTCTCGGCTGCTCCACTTCCAATCCAGCTCTCTTCTATGACCTGGGAAAGCAATAGACTATGGTTCAATATGGGTCCCTGCATCCACGTGGGAGACCCAGAAGAAGCTCCTGGCTCCTGCCTTCGGATCTTCTCAGCTCTGGCCATTGCAGTCATTTGGGGAAGGAACTAGCAGATGGAAGACTTCTCTCTCTCTCTCTCTCTGGCTCTACCTCTCTCTGTGATTCTTTCAAATAAATAAAATAAATCTTTTTTTTAAAGAAACGAGACATAACAAAAATGAGCAACAAAGAGGTGCAAGGCTAATGCTAGAAGGATACTTCAAAAAAGTTCACAGAAAATTTGATTAAAATGTAAGTTTATTTTGGCACAAAACATTTTTGAACTCAGACATGTAAGTATTTATACAGCAATGATCAATAGTAAAGGCATTAAAATTATTGAATGTTAAGTAAGTAACCTCACTTTGGGGAGGTTGAGGGAGGACTCAAAGATCAGACCATCACCGTATGGCTAGTGCTGAATTTCTATATAGGAGAGGCTGAAGGGGTAATAATCTGATTAGGAGGGAAAACTAAAGGACTTATCTTGAAGCTGCATTTGTATCAGCAAACACACTATTCTTATGTGGAGTATATGTCTATTCGTGGTGGATCTCAAACAGGGCCTTGCTTAGGGAGGAAGACAGATCTTCTTGATCCAGAATTCAGAATCTAATGTTTGTTACTTGCCTTTTTGGAAAATATAGTGTGTAAGATAAGGTTCATATTCTCAGGAAAGTTGCAATCAATTTGGAGAAGCATGATATCCCTGCATAGAAAGTCATTAGAAATAGAAAGCATTTTTGAGATAAGTGCCAAGTTCAAGTACTAAGTAACCGAGAGAGACAGACAGACACATAGAGAGACCGATTAAAATTTGCTTGGGTGATCAGGGAAGCCTTCCTGGACTGGGCAGAATTTGAGCTGGGCCTTGAAATTGGCAAGGCAGAAAGACAAGGGAGCTTAGATAGGATTACAGTGATTGTCTTCCCTTTCTTCCCAGTCAGCCCTGAGCTCTTCCTATGAGTCATCTTCTGAATGACATCACTTTATAAACCTTAAGTGCATAGTACCTTGTTTTTGAGTTGCAACCTCGATTTCCCCCAGCTAGCCTGTTGAATGATGATTTAACCTTGGGAGGTCATGATGGATCATTTCTTTCTGTCCTGAAAGAGTTAACAGAGCTTCTATAGGTATCTCACAGCCAGGAGTTCAGGCACTGGGCCACAGACTTTAGATAAGAAAAATGCTTTTGTGCTGGAGTGCACTTGATGAGAGAGAGAGAGAGAGAGAGAGAGCGCTCTGCCCCACACATCTGATGAATTTCCTCTGTTTGGGAAAATCCAGGCCAGTGCCCAGTTAGGATGAGTAAAGAAAAGGCTCCATTCAATTTCTTCATTCCAAGGTTGTGAATTCATTCTTGGGAGGACTTGAGAAGGAAGGGTGAAAAGAGTAGGAGGAGGGGGGTGGAGGTGGGGGATACAGAGTTTCTGACCTGAATTCCACAACAGAGGAATGTGTGAACAGTGAGAGGCACAGGTACAGGCTAGTGCTCTCACATGCCTGGGGAAGGAAAACAGTTTTTATCCAACTCCCATTACTCCACAGTCAGTTGAAAGTTTGCTCCAAAGAGTTAATATTTTCATTTCATAATCGTATTTATAGATATTTAATATTTTTATTTTTCCAGAGTTTGAAGAATTACGGGAAGTACAATTAAAATGGGGAGAGAATTAATGTTTTAAAATTTTAATTATATTTATTTGAAAGGCAGAGAAACAAAGACAGAAAGGCAGAGAGAAATCTCCCATCCCCTGGTGCACTCCACAAATGGCCACAACAGCTGGGGCTGGGCCAGACCAAAGCCAGGAGCCAGGAACTCCATCTGGGTCTCCCACGTGGGTGGCAGGGACCCAAGTACTTGAGCCAATATCTGATGCCTCCCAGGGTGTTCATTAGTAGGAAGCTGATAGGAAGCAGAGGGAGGACTGAATCCCTGACATTCAGATGGGATGCAGGCATTCCAAGTGTCAGCTTGACCCACTGCACCACAACACCTGCCAGAGAATCAGCATTTTAAAACACTAAAACACACAGAAGAAACTGACTATAAAAATACCTGATGAATGGTTTTATGCCACTTTAAAACTGTCTTGGAACAGCCGTGTTGAAATAAGGAATATGAAGGACACAAATCATGTTAGTTCTAATTCATCGAAAAAGAATAAGGTGCTTAGTTGGGAGGGGACATGAGGCCAGCCCCTCCTATTACTGGATTCTTTGGAAAAGCTAATCTATTTTATTTTTTAAAGATTTATATATATTTGAAAGGCAGAATGGCAGATGGAGAAGGAGGGAGGGAGGGGAGAGAGAAAGAAAGAGAAAGAGGTAGAGGTAGAGGTAGAGGTAGAGGTAGAGGTAGAGGTAGAGGTAGAGGTAGAAAGAATCTTCCATCCATTGGTTCCATGCTTCAACAGCCAAGGCTGAGCCAGGTTGAAGCCAGGAGCCAGGGACTTCTTCCTGGTTTCCCACATGGGTGACATGGATCCAAGTACTTGGGCCATACACCACTACCTTCCCAGGTACATTAGTGGGAGCTGGATTGGAAGCAGAGTAGCTGGGGCTCAAACTGGTACTCTCACATGGGACGATGGTGTCCCCGGCAGTGGCTTAGTCCACTATTACACAATGCCTGCCCCAAGTCAAATCTACTTTAGTTTGTTCTTGGTGAAGGACTCCTGGAATAGAGTTTGGGTTCAGTCAATGCAAAATATCAGCTTGCACGAGAGTAGGATATTTGTTCAAGTTGCTATGCAAACTCGCAGCAAATATAGGATGTAATTCATGGCACATGGAAGTTAAGGAAATGTGGAACGTCCGCCAAATCGGACTGAAAGGATAAACCAAAGTTAAATCGTTTCTGTTTTATCAAAGGCAATTCTTTCTACATATTGGGCTAAGGAAAGATTTTGAGATATCTGTGGTTATAATATCCACTCACTGTAATTTTTCAGCTATAGTACTTTTCCTTTGAGATTAATAAATGCTGTCTGTGAAGCTTTTTCTTCCCACTTAAAGAATGGTCCTTTTAACTGAGAGGAGGCGTACTTTCTAGTGCACACAGATTCTGCCGTTGTGGAGAACAGCCCACCTAAACTGAGAGGTCTTCCCACTTTAAACTGAGTCAGACTCTGATGTTCCCCAAATAGCATGTGGAAGACCATGCAGTAATAAATTCTTAGCCTTTGATGAAGACCTGATAATAAACTTCGCCTAGGTAAAGGAATCCTTGTCCTTAGTTTTCTTTCTGTAATGCATTAAGTGTCAAAGGCAAGCAATGGTAAACTGGTTGAGATTTGAATGAAATAGCAATAACATTAATATAAAGCCAATCTTTGCTCAATCTATATCTGTATCTTCCTAAAATGGTGGTATGGCAACATAGACAACCAGAACCTAAATTCATATGTGGATAATTTTTACTATCAATTTGTTACTTGAATAATAATACACATACAATAAAGTGTACAAACCTTTACTTTTTTTTTTTTGACAGGCAGAGTTAGACAGTCAGAGAGAGAGAGACAGACAGAGAGAAAGGTCTTCCTTCTGTTGGTTCACCCCCCAAGTGGCCGCTATGGCCAGTGTGTTGCGGCCAGTGCACTGTGCTGATATGAAGCCAGGAGCCAGGGGCCTCCTCCTGGTCTCCCATGCGGCTGCAGGGCCCAAGCACTTGGGCCACCCTCCACTGCACTCCCGGGCCACAGCAGAGAGCTGGACTGGAAGAGGAGCAACCGGGACAGAATCTGGAGCCCCAACCGGGACTAGAACCCAGGGTGCCAGAGCCGCAGGCAGAGGATTAGCCTAGTGAGCCGCAGCGCCGGCCCTTACTGTTAAGCTCATATACAAAACCACTTCCTATATGGAGATACAGAACATTTCCAGAATCTCACCAAGCTCTCTTCTTTTTAACTTTTATTACCATAAATTAGTTTTGAAGGTTCTTAAATTCATAATGAAATAAATTCATCATAAAATCTTATGGTGTGCATTATTTTGTGTCTAGCTTTTTTGTCTTAGGTCTATGCATTCATTCATATTGTTGCAAATAGAATTTGCAATTTTTTTAAAGATTTGTTTTATTTATTTGAAAGGCAGAGTTAGAGAGAGAGAGAGAGAGAGAGAGAGAGGTCTTCCATCTGCTGGTTATTCTCCCCGTCCCCCAAAATGGCATTGATAGCCAGGGCTGGGCCAGGCTGAAGCCAAGAGCCTGGAACTCTATTCAGATCTCCTACATGGGTAGCAGAGACACCAGTACTTGAGCCATCTTCCACTGCTTTCCCAGGTGCATTAGCAGGGAACTGGATCAGAAGGAGAGCTTCCAAAACTTGGACCTGCGCACCTGTGGGATGCTGGTGTCGCAGGTGGAAGCATAACTCACTGCACCTTAGTGCTGGCCCGGGCAATTAATTTTAATGCAAACCTATAAGGGAACAATTGAGTGATTCCAAAAGTACCTAACAAATGATTGTGCTAGATGTGAGCAATAGCCCTTTATATGTGCGTTTTGTCTTCAAGGTACTAATAGCTTATTTGAAAAAATGAACAAGTGAAAACAATAATATAGCCACACCAGCTTTTTCTGATTAGTGTTTGTAAGGAGTACCTTTCCATCCTTTTATTTTCAAATTATTTTTATTTTCAAATTTTATAATGTTCTTCTTTTCAAATTATCTTTATAATTATTTGGAAATAGCTTTATTGAGAGAGACAGCACATACCATGTGGTTGAATTCCATTTGTCATGTACAGTTTAGTCGTTTTTAGTATGTTCTCACCTGTCTGAGATATGTGTGATATTCACCACAGTCAATTTTAGAAGATTTTTCTTTTTATAAATTTTATTTATAATTTATTTTCCTTTTATTTGAAATTTAGAGAGAGAGAGAGAGAGAATCTCCTATCTGCTGTTTTAGTCCCAAATGTCTTCAAAAGGTGAGGCTGGTCCAGGCCACAATTGGGAGCCAGGAGCTCAGTCCAGGTCTCCCACGCAGGTGACAGGGACCCAAGACTTTAATCCATAACCTGTGCTTCCCAGGATTTATGTTATCTGGAAGTTGAAATTAAGACTGGAGCCAAGATGCAAAACTAGGCACTCCGATATGGATTACATAGTAACCATTGCACCAAATGCCTCCCCAGGAATTATATTTTATGCAGATTTTGATAACAGTTCTTTTACTTAGCATGTTTTCAAGGTTTATCAATTTGCAGTATGCATCAGTCATTATTTGCTTTTTCTGTTTGAATATTATGATATTGTATTTGTGTGTGTGTGTGTGTATGTGTGTCACATTTTGTTTCTTCACCACTTGAAGGTTATTTGGATTTTTTGTACTTTGGGGCTATTATGAATAATGTTGCTATGAACACTTGCATGCAAGTTTTTTCATGTAAATGCATGTTTTTGTTTCTCTTAAGTATACGAATGCACTTCAAAATGTTGGAAGAAAAAAGTTGAAAGATAACTTTGCTTTAGTAGAAAACTTTTTTGAAATCCATGCATAGATTTTTATAATATGTGTTTCCACCAACTTTTTGAAGACCCCCATATATCCCTAGGTGTGAAATTGATGGATCAAATGATAACTCTATGTAAACTTTTAGGGAACTACCAGACTGCCTTCCAAAGTACTACAACATTGTATTTTTCCAACAGCAGTGTATGAAGATTCAAATTTCTCCCCTCCATCAGCACTTATTATCATCTTTTCTTTTATAGCCATTGTCTTTTACTGTTTGGATTGCCAAAACACAATACCACAAACAACATAAATTTATTTATTTTTAACAACAGAAATTTATTTCTCACAGCACTAGAGGCTGGGAAATCCAAGCTCAAGGAACCACCAGATTCAGCATCTGGCAAGACCCCCTTTCTGGTTCCAGGACAAGTTTCTTACTGCGTCCTCATGTGGTGGAAGAAATAAACCAGCTACCCTGGGTCTCTTTTATGAGGGCACTAATCCCATTCATGAGGGTTCCATTTTCTTGACCCAAGCACCTACCAAAGGACCCACCTCTTAGTACCAGCGCTTTGGGGGCTAGAATTTCTACATACACAATTTTTTTTAAAAAAGATTTTATTTATTTGCTTGAAAGTTAGAGTTACAGTCAAAGAGAGAGAGAGAGAGAGAGAGAGAGAGAGAGAATATCTTCCACCTGCTAGTTCACTCCCCAAATGACAACAATGGCCAGGGCTGGACCAGGCCAAAGCTGGCAGCCAGGAGCTTCACCTGAGTCTCCCACATGGGTGGCCAAACACTTGGGCCAGCTTCTTCTGCTTTTCTCAGGTCATTGCAGGGAGCTGGATTGGAAGTGGAGCAGCCGGTACTCAAAAAACGCCCATATGGGATGCCTGCCTTGCAGGTGGCAGCTTTATCTGCTATGCCACTACACCAGCCCTTCAACATACAAATTTTGAAGGGACACAAACATTCAGAACATAGCTACCATTCTAGTAGGTATAAGGTAGCATCTCATTTTGATACCAATTTTCATATCCATAATAGCTAATAAAATTGAGCATCTTTACATGTGCTTATTGACCACTTATGTATTTTTCTTTGGAGAAATATATATTCAATTAGTCCAACCATAATGACGTCTTTCTATTATTGATTTTTAAGAATTCTTTATTCTACATACAATTTCTTATCAAATACACAAGTAGATTTTGCAAATTTTTCCCGTTATGTGAGTTATTTTTTCAGTTTTTAATAGTGTTGTTTGATGCACAAACATCTTTAATTTTGATGAAATCCACTTTTTTTTCTTTTCTTTCTCATATTTTTGAAATCACATATAAAAATCTGTTGGCAGATTTTAGCTCATGAAGATTTACCTCTGTGTTTTCACCAAAGAGTTTTAGAGTTTTAGCTCTTATATTTAAGACTCTGATTCAGTTTAAGTTGATTTTTTATATGGGCTGTCAGGTAGCAGTCAGATTCACTCTTTTGCTTGTAGATGTCCCATTGTTCCAGCCCCATTTGTTGTAAACACTTCCTTCCCCTATTTAAAGGTGTTGGCACCTTTGTTAAAAACCGATTGACCAAGATGGATGCATTCATTTCTGGACTCTGTTCCATTGATCCGTATGTCTAGCCTTACAAGAGTACCACACTTGGAACCAACTTGATTCATTTTGCCTTGAAGTAAGTTTTAAAATCCAGAAGTGTGAGTCCTGCTACTTTTTTGTTATTTTTCCAAATTGTTTTGGTTCATCTGAAACCCTCTCAATTCCAAATGGGTTTTAGAATCAGTTGGTTAGTTTCTATAAGAAACCATCTAGGATTCTTATTAGGAGTTCATTGAATCAGTAGATCAATTTGGAGGAGTATTGCTATCTTAAAAACATTGTTTTCTGATCCAAAAAGTGGATGCTTTTTGATTTATTTAGATTTTCTTAGTTTCTGAATATGTTTTGTATTTCTTTTGTTAATTCCTCAATATTCTACTTTGATACCATTATAAATGGAATTGCTTTCTTAATTTCATTTTCAAATTGTTTATTGCCAATGTATAGAAGTAAGTGTATGTATTGATTTTGCATTCTACAACCTTGCTGAATGCTTTCCCTAGTTCTAACAGTTTTTTAGCGATTACTCAAGATTTTCTATATAAAAGATGAGATCATTCATGAATAAAGATAGTTTTGTTTTGCCATTTTCCTATCTGGATGGCATTTTTTATACCTAATTGCCATGGCAATAATTTCCAATACAATTTAGACAAATGGCATGCTTTTCTTGTTCCTGATCTTAGGGTGATAGTTTTCAGTCTTTAACATTCTGTCATCACCAGTAAGTATAAGGTTGGCTATGGCTTTTTTTTTTTTTTTTTTTTTTTTTTGGACAGGCAGAGCTAGACAGTGAGAGAGAGAGACAGAGAGAAAGGGCTTCCTTTTCGGTTGGTTCACCCCCCAAAATGACCGCTATGGCCGATCCGAAGCCAAGAGCCAGGTGCTTTCTCCTGGTCTCCCATGGGGTGCAGGGCCCAAGCACTTGGGCCATCCTCCACTGCACTCCCAGGCCACAGCAGAGAGCTGGACTGGAAGAGGAGCAACTGGGACAGAATCCGACACCCCAAATGGGACTAGAACCCGGTGTGCCGGTGCCACAGGCGGAGGATTAGTCAAGTAAGCCAGGGCGCCGACCGGCTATGGCTTTATGTAGATGTTGTTTATCAGGTTTAGGAAGTTCTTTTTTATTCCTAGTGTGTTCAGTGCTTTTACCATGATAAGAGTGCTGGATTTATGTCAAATGCTTTTCTGTTTCTATTGATATGGTCATATGTTTTTTTAAAAATTATTTATTCTGTTTGCATATTTTATTCTATTGACTACATTTATTTTTTAAGTCTAGTTCACACTTTACTAATTCCTTAGTATGTAAATTTAGGCTATTTGAAATCTTTCTTCTTTCCTCATATAGGCATTTATATCTACAAATTGCCCTCTAATCACTGCTTGAAGTACAGCCCATAGGTATCGAGATTGTGTTTGTCTCAGGTTATATTCTGATTTCCATTTTGACTTATGCTTTGACCTACTAGTTATTTAGAAGTGTGCGGTATAATTTACACAAATTTGTAAATTTCCCAAATATTTTCTTTATATTGATATATAATTTCTTTCCATGGTAGTTGTAGAGCATACTTTGTATTATTTCTATGCTTTTAAATGTATCAAGGTCTGTTTTATGGCTTGTCATATGATCTATCCCGAAAATCTTCCAAGTGCACTTGAGAAAACTGTGAATTCTGCTATTGGTTGGATGAGTAGGCCATAGATGTCTGTTGTGTCTATTTGTCTTATGATGTTAAAATTTTTATTTTCTTGTTGATCTTCTGCCTACCTATCATACCCATTATTCAAAGTGTGGAGTTAAAGTCTCTAACTATTATTGTTGAATTGTCTGTTTTTCTCTAATTTTTTCAGGCTTTGCTTCTTGTATTTTGGTGCTCTGTTGTTAGTTGCATACATGCTTATAATTGTTATATCTTCCTAGAGAGTTGACCCTTTTATCACCAAAAAATGTCCCTGTTAATCTCTAGTAGCACTTTTTGTTTTAAAGTCAGTTTTGTCTAATTTTGTCTTTATATAAAGTGTAACTCTTTGTATTTAAATTATGAGTTTAGAGTTTTGTTAGGTCGTTTTTATTCATTCTGATTATCTCTGCCTGGAAATTGTAATGTTTAGTGCATCTACATAAAATGTAATACTTCTATGATTGAGTTTAAGTCTACTAACTTTCTGTTTGTTTTATGCTTCTCTCTTCTTTGTTCTTTTGAGGTTTATTTTCCTTTTTTAATTAACCAAATTTTTACATTTTGTTTGTTTTACTTTCTCATTTGTTTTCTCTCAATATTTGCTTCCTAAATATGTCTCTTGTTTATTATTTTTTGAGGGAAGAAATATTTTGTAGTGCTTGCTCTAGGGATTACAATTAATTTATCACAGCATACATGTTCATGGGTATGGACGTATGGAACAATCTGGTATGTTTGTAAACTGAGATATTCTTCGTGCCTGGATCGTAGAGATTAAATAGGAGTTAATGTAACTATTAGTCAGACTGGAGTTGTGATAATATTTCTTTTATATCAAAGCACAGTGGTAGCTGCTTTATGTACCTTAAATTAAGTAATTTAATCCTCTCAACCACCAAGCGGAGAAGATAGGAGAAAACCAGAGTTCAGCAACTTTCTGATGGTCACATTGCAAATGAAAGGTAGGTCCAGGGTTAAAACCCAGAAGACACAATAGAGATGAAATGGAAATAATGAATTGATGTTAATATGCATCTAAAGATTACTGAGCAGAGGCAAGATGTGAACAGATTTGTATTTAATCAACCACAGTCACTCTGGCTGCTGTAATGTGAAGGAATTGGAGGGCACCAATACTAGGACTGAGATACCAGAGAAGATACTACAGTTACAATCTAAGTGAGAAATGATAAGAGCCTAAAATAAGACCATAACAGTGGGGGTGGAAAGGAAAATTCAGGAGAAAGAGATGCATGCATTAGAATCAATATGAACATATTAAATTAGAGAGAGAAAACAGAATGAAAACTCCCTACTTTGTGCCTGGCAGTGTTCTAAGCTTAGAAAGGATAAGAATATCAATTATTATTAATAATGATATCAATTGCATATGAATGTATGTATATGTTAGGCTGTGTACTAATGCTATTGGCATTAATAACAATGTTGTTATTGTTAATGATACTCTTGTTACCAGTAACTTTTTCAATGATTATGATAATGGCTAACATTTACTCCCCTATGTTTAGGTACTTTTCTATTTGTTTTCTTTACAAATATGATCCTCATTAATTTCTATGACAGTCTTATAAGTTATAGTCTATCAGTTCCATTTTGCAATTGTGGAAGTCGAAGTACAAGGAGGTTGGGTAACTGCTCGAAGTCAAACACGCTAGTAAATAATATAGCCAAATCTAGCCTGTAGTTATTGATACCTTTTATTTGCTCTGTACAATTTATTTTTTCCTTACAAAATAATTTGTTTTCCATGAGTAAGCATCAAAAAAATCACCTTTTAAAGTGATATAGATTTTCATCTTCTTTTAATTTTTTTTTTTTTTTATATTTGAAAGGCAGAGCTGGGGGAGGGAGAGAGACAGAAAGAACTTCTCTCTGCTGATTCACTCTCCAAATGGCCCCAACAGCCAAGGCTGGGCCAGACTGACGCCAGGAGCCAGGAACTCTATCTGGGTCTTCCACATGGGTGGCAGGGACCCAAGCACTTGAGCCATCATCTATGCCCCTCAGGGTGTTTATTAGCAGGAAACTGGATCAGAAGCAGGGGCAAAATGGAACCCAGGCCCTCTCTCATGAGATATGGGCATCCCAATTGGTGGCTTAACCCGCTGTGTCATAATGCTCACCCTTGCAGCTTCTTTTAAAGCATACGCTAGAATCTAACTATACCACATGTGCTTTCACACAGGATAATGTTCAGCTGAACTTAATGAGCTGCCCCTTTAGACAGAACATAGGCTCTCAATCAGACCTTAACGCCCATCCACCTTGCTTAACTCAATTATGTTCTCTGTTCTTTGTGGGAGCTACATGCCAGCATAAGACGCATCTACAATTCTTGGGTAATTTTGGATTAAGATAAATGGATAAAATAAATAATATAAGTTATAATTTATTTTTAATTTTCAAATTTATATGAGAGACTGAGAGCTAGAGCTCTCATCCACTGATTCACTCTCCAAATGCCCACAACAGCCAAGACCAGGCAAGGCCAAAGCCAGCAGCCAATAACTCAGACCAGGTCTCCCAAGGGGTGGCAGGCATCCAACTCCTTGAGGCATCACCGGCTGCCCTCCTGGATCTGTGTTGGCAGAAAGCTGAATTGGGAGTCAGAGCTAGGACTCAAACTCAGGTACTCTTATAATGGGACATGATCATCTTAAGCTCTAGGCTAAACACCTACCCCACAACTTATAATTTAATACTATACTCAAGGTTAAGGGCACATTTTAAAGGAATGTTGATGAACTAGGCATTTTTATAGCAAATGGTTTACACTGAAGAGTAGATACGACTGGAATCATAAAAATGGGGTTCCTCTACTTTATAAGAAATAGTACCCTAATAATAGTGCTCATTTTGTCTCAGACACTGTAATAAGTGCTTCATACATGTATATCCCTTTGAACCCTTTCAACATACCTATGAACTAGATTATCATTCACTTGTTTTCACAGTTGAGTAAAATGTGGCCCATGTCAATTTGGTGATTTCTTCAAGGACAGAGAGCTACTTAGTGATTCAAGAACCCCAGGCTTCTGATTTTTAGCTGAACATGCTTTAGAGGGTAGTTTCAGAAAGTACTGAAAGTCTGAACAGTTTCTCTATTCTCTGAGGAGAGTTTGTAGACTAAGGAGGTAATAGTGTTGCAGTGAACTTGGGAGTATGATTTGCCTTAGGTATTTCATCGTTGCCTTTAAATTTCTTTCAGGGAGCTGTTGAATAAAAGATGAGACAGATCAGTAGTGGTGAAAGAGATCCCTAAAGTTAATCAATACCACAGATTGTTCTGGATTAAAATTGATGTTATTGCCTTATGGAGAAGCTCCTAGGTTCAATGTGTATCCAGTCCCCTGTCTATTGTAAAGCTCAATCAATAACCTGCAGGCCAATGGAGACTTCACTTTTCACTGTGGCCAGTGCATGATCTATGCTTCCAGCCCTGAAGAAATCCAGTTTCCAAAAAGTGATTCAGTTAAACTTTTTTTCTTAAATGGCAATTCAGCTATTTATGAACTAGTTTACTGAGATAATCCCCTTAAGCTCTAGAAAGCAATTTATATAGAAAGAACATCAACAACATTCTTGGCTCACAGAGGTAAAAAAAAAAATAGCCTTCTTAAATTTAATCTGTGTTAATTAAATATACTAAGCTCTCCATTAGCTTGTGTTCTTAAAATAGTGGATTGATAGCATTACCTGGTTAACTGTGTATAGAGCAGAAACTCCCCTGCTAAAGAATCACAATAAATGTCTAAACTCAGGACAGTCTATGCTGAATCCTTAGCATATTGGGTTAAGGAGTGGATTTTTGGGATCCTTATCAAATATTGGGGGCAGAAGGATTTCTAGGACAGAAGAGCAGGTGCAGCCTTCTGAAGAGCTCTGGTCACTGACAGCAGTGAAGAAGGACACAAAGCGAGTTAATGGCAGAGCAGAGGGAAGATGTGAGTCTCCAGCTCCTAAGCAGTGTTCTCCTATCTGCACCAGCCGGCCTTGAGAGCTTTTGGAAAATGTTCATTTCTTTTAAATGCGATATGGCTCCATCAGCTGTGAGGTGTATAGCAAATAACATAATAAAATACCACAATTTGTGGATTTTTAAAATAGAAATAAAGCAGAGTCCATGTTATCCTGTATATGAGTCAAGGTCTCGGTAGGAAACAACAAATTCAAAAGAAGTTATTGATGTGACTGTGTGACTATTCACAAAAATATAGGCATTCTCCCTGAGCACAAAATAGAGTGGGAAAAGGTGAAGAGTTGGTCTGCAGGACCAAACAGAATACCCAGTGCATCCCTTAACAACGTTAGGTCAATTGCAGCAACAGACAAACCACAAATGTCAGGGATTTGATGCAATAATTACCTTATGTGGGTCCCTGAAGGAAATAGATGCCTCTGGTCCATGCATTCATCCAGGGACACATGCTCCTTCCATTAGCTTTCTACCAATGACCCAAGGCAGAGGTCAGCAAGCATTTCTGTAGAGGGCCAGTCTTGGTCATAACTACTAATTTCTTCTGTTACTGAGCATGAAAGCAGCTACTGACAAGCAATGAGTATGGCTGTATTCCTACAAAATTCTGTTTACAAAAATAAGTGGCAGCTGGATTTGGCCTATAGGCCATAGTTTGCAACCCCGGCCTAAGGCTCCATAATCTTCCATGTAATCCTTTGCATCTGAGGGCAGATAGGAGCTGAGAGTGAGGATTGCTTGAGAAGTTTTTACGGATTCCACCTGGAAGTGGAGCACATGAACTCTACTCATCTCTCACTGGTCACATTTCGGTCACAGCACTGCACCTAACCTCGTGTGAGAGCGGTGAAGAACTTCCTGACTCACAGAAACTATAAGAGAAAATAAACCTATCCCACAGAGCATTACAATATGACAAATACTAGTGTACCAAGCAACTCAGGGGACATGATCAATTCATGAAAGAAAGTGGGCGGGGTGGGGGCAGAATCCAGTTATCCAGTTTCCATTATTAGCAAAACAAAGTATGGTGACTAAGTCTCTTCTGAACTCTCATGATACCCTGAGCGTACGTACCTCCAGCTCTGAACAAATACTATGACATTTTAAGATTCTATGTTTAAAACCTGACTAAAATGAGCTATCTCCAAAGACTAACTAGAGTTCCTGGTACATAATTGATACTCATTAAAGCTTACTGAAGGGAACTGAACAGAGGAGTCATCAAATTATGGGAACTGGGGTACAGAGACAGGGCCAAATCAGCAACGACTGACATTTAAGTGTCATTAGCCATAGAGCAGAAGTTGAGTTAGAGCTCTTTAAGTGCTTCCCCCTTAACTGTTACTTAGATTTATCCTAGGGACTGAATCATAGTTGAGGCTACAGGTGGGAGGCAATGGTTCTGGAAGTGAGGACCGCAAATGCTGGAAATGAGGTAGGGGACTTACTCATATTTTAATATACATGAAGTAAATGTAATGTTGGAATATCTAATGGCACCTGTTCCATACCAGAATACAAAGGAGAAGGTTAAAAGCAAGTGGTTGGTAGCATTTGCCAAGATTCTCAGACATCGTGTTAAGTTTCTAAACTCTCATTGATTCTGATGCTAAAATCTCTCTCCCTCAGGCAGCCCCAAACAAAAAAATCTTTTAGGATAATGCTACTGTCTTTCATCTTCCAGTAGGATTAGTACAGATTCTTGAGACCAGCGATTTGAGGCTCTTGAAACGGTAAGGAGAAGCATGCCAGCCATTGGAGATGAGCAGTATTCACCAAAGAGGTTGATTATCACACAAACCCACACTCACCAATGTCCTTCATCAAATATGAATTTTGTTTTTTTAAAAAACTCTCAATTCCTGAAAAAAAACACCACCCTAATGACTGAAAATCTACCATCCAAATCACTCAAGTCTTAACCCCTAGAGATCCTTTTCCCCTTCAACCTAGTTGAATGAAGAAGGTACTTTCCTGGAGATGGCGATTAGATTTGAAAGCCTGGAGCCTTCCCCCTTGATTACTTAAAATGATGCTCAGTCCTTGAGCTAACTTAGATGGATGGTAATGGTTTCCAGGGGCAAGACAACTCTGAAAATATAACTCCATTGCACTTTCTTTCCCATTTACTTACTTAACACTTTGGCAATACCTTTGTCAATTTTATTAAAGAGGTTGCTTTTAAAAATGAATCAGAACACTGTCTCCTAATTTCAAATAGCTGAATGAAAGTCTGCCAAGTGCTGCTAACAACAATCCTTCTGCGTCATGGCTGGTCAACCCTTACTCCCACCCTTATAGCAAGTGTGAAGTCTAATCAGTGTAATGAATGAAGTGGTTATTAACATTTTGAAAAAAGCACTTCCATGAATTATATACTGGTAGATTCTAGCTCTTTTTCTTAGTGAGACTGCTAATCCAGGGACTTCGTGATTAAAAAGGCAGAAGGTTGTTTACCAAATGGATAAATGAGAGGAATGTTTACCAAAGAAGTCACTCACCCCTGGGAACCTTCTTCATGAATTGAAAATAGAATTTGATTTATACCCCTTTTAAAATTACCTTTGTAGACGAAAATGTCAAGCACACCTGGGCAATTCATTTCAGGGACCATTCTCTTAGTCTTTTACAAGCGTTAACAATCCGTGGAACTTCCATCCCACATCTATGTACTTTGGACAGCTTTAGGGCCCCACAAGTCACTTAGCTTGACTGTCTTAGTTTCCCCATTGTTCAAGCGGGATAATAATACTTTCCTAACTTCAAGAGATGCTTTCAGAATTAAATGATAAGAGAGCTGCTTTGAAGAGGAATCTCTGTGTTCCATGGTCCCTTTTGGTTCAACTTTGGCTCAACTGCTACAGCAGTTAAACAGACATATAATGTTGTAAATATGCCATGTTTGGTTTTCATGTAAGTGTACTCTCTTGAAAATAAAATTTGCTTAAACTATTTTCCCACTTCTCTGCCCTTGTTTTGTGTGAGACTTAGGGTTAATTAGCACCAGCAAGCTCTTATCTGAGCCTTTCCTAAGGACTAATTAACTAGTGTATACTTTGTCAAATTCTAATAAGAACTGATAGGGGGTCTCTTTTGCCCTGTTTTATATTTTTCCCTTGGGGAAGAATATATATATTTTTAACAAACATTTGTTTTTCTTTTTTGTCCAAGGAGATGATATTTGTTAACCAGTGTTTACTAAGCACCTTTAAAGCCTCTGGAGGAAACAAGGCAATCTAAAAGAAAAGTTTATAAAGGAGCTGATGGATCTGAGGAGGTTACGCTAGTTATAACAATCTGTAAGCCACAAACATGAGGCTTATGTGTGAAGAGAGTCAGTGTTTGAAGTGGATTAGGGTGACAAGCTTGACTGATGTAGAGGCCCCGCTTTGGATAGTAATGAACAAAATTAAGAGTGGAGGATGGACTGGGGGTAGGGAGACGTAATGAGCTTAATCAGGAAAGGAGCACTTGATCGGGAGTGAGGGTGAGGAAGCAGAGGGGCTAGAGTAACAAGCGTGGTGCACCAGGCTTCCGGAGAACTGGGTTTGGCCGAGACACAGACTTCGCCCTTCTGCAACTCCTTGACCTTTGGCTCGCCTTTTCTCTCCAAACTTCCCATGGCCCCTCCATAGTGGGACAAGGTAAGGAACTTCCCACCCGGGCATTCTAGGATTTGAAAACTTCCAGTAGACAAGTGAGTTCTAAATTTTAAATGCAGTCAGCCTCTCAAGTTCTCAAGGGGTCTCAGGGCCGAAGAGAGAGATTACAGGTAAGAGGATTGAAACTTTCGAAGGCCCCTCCATTAAGGCCCAGAACCAGAACGAGCAGAAGCCTTCTGGCGAAAAAAAAAATATGAGAGAGAAAATTGTGCCACAAATGTGTTCGATAGATCCCTGGAAATGTGGTATTGTGTAGTGGAAAGAATGGAATCTTTGCACTTGACTTTGAGTCCTCATTTACCCTCTTAGTTGTGGTTTCAGGCAAGCTCCTTAACCTCTCTGAGCTGGAATTTTGATAAACTGGAATAATAATACTTCCTATTTAATAGGGTTGTTTTTGAAGATTCAGCGGGTTAATGTGAGCCAAGCGTGTTGCTCCTCACCAGGCTTGCAATAAACACGAAGTGGTGACCATTTATAGCTCCCAATTACTAGAGCCCTGGTTTATCCTGACTGTTCTGCTAGACAGGTTAGCTTACACAAAGGGGCCTCTTCAGCTCCTTTCTAAAGAATGAGCGTTTATCGTCTTGAAATTGAAGGCTTCCCTGTCAGTTTGCAGGACGGCCACCTCCCCCCAACACTGGGAGACTTCCTCAGAACAGGTTTTGAGGCATCTCTGCTTTTTTTCAAATTTGTCCGCATCTGGGTCTGCCAAGTCAATGGTGACAGAGAGAGTTAGACTGTATCCTTGCCTTGGGTGTATCTGATTGAATTCCTATTGATGGAGAGTTTTCCCAGAACACTAAGGAAGCCATTTCCCACAGGCAGACAGCCTGACCACCCTTCCCCTCATTCACAGGGGCTTACTGGAGGCCTCTGCTGGGGAAAGATCTCAGCTCCCTTACTCAGATACATTAGGCAAAGATCTGTTTGGTGATTAGTTTTGATTAGATAGGAGTTCAGCACAAAAGGGGCTTGTGCATTTATTGTAGTTACTGAGATTAAGCGAGCCAGGTACTGCTGTGGGAAGCTGCCCCATTGAAAAGAGGGGCTCTTCTTTGATGTTGAGAGGCCTTGCTTTCCCCAATGAGAAAAGTGACTATTAGTTTCCTTGATTTTGCAAAGGACTTGAAAAGCACTTTAACCAAGTCTTTGGCTTTGATAATGCTTGTTGGAGGGTGGGCGTTTAAGTCTGTGCAGGGGAAGCAAAGCAGAGATTTCATTTTTTTAAAAACATGTTTCCCATGACCTCAGCAGCAGCTCAACTGACTTTTTTTTTTTTTTTACTGATTTTCTTCTTTCCCCCTTTCCCATCTTTTACTTACACTTAGTCACACACTCTTCTTCCTTACCTCCCATACTCCTCTTTTTTCCCAAGTACTGCCTCTGTCGTGATCTCCATTCTCCTACCCCATGTCTCTCTGTACACTCACACATTTTATTTATTTTCTTGTCCATACAACCTCTTGCACTGCACACACTCCTTGCGCTTGTGCTCTTTCCCCCTAACATCTAATTATTGTATGATTGGAAAACGAAGAGCGTTACAGACCATCCTAAAGAATGTGGATTTGCCTCTGAGTACAGTACCGTGCTGAATATCAGAATAGAAGTGTGTTTGATATTGAAATAGCCACTTACGGAAATCCTGAAGACACACAACGAGAAAGTCGTAAAGCATGAAAACTGCAGAAGTATTTCACTTTGCCTTCTCCCTTCCTTGTGCACTACTCCGTAGTGAAGCTGGATAATGTCAGCCCGCGCACTGACAGTAAAGATAAGCCTAAGCTACGTGGAGCTGCTCTCTTCTAGCTCCCACCCCATTCTTAGCCTTCATCTTCTCTCCTGTTTCTTTTTCTAAAAAAGTGTTTAAAATTTTTTATTTATTTCTTTGAGAGGTAGATTTACAAATGGGGGGGATCTTCCATCTGTTGGTTCACTCCCCAAATGACCTCAACGGCCGGAGCTGCACTGATCAGAAGCCAGGAGCCAGGAACCTCTTCCAGGTCTCCCACACGGGTACAGGGGCCCAAGGACTTGGGCCACCTTCTACTGCTTTCCCAGGCCACAGCAGAGAGCTGGATTGGAAGTGGAGCAGCCGGGACTTGAACTGGTGTCCATATGGGATGCCAGTGCCGCAAGGGGAGGCTTAGCTTACTATGCCACAGTGCTGGTCCCTTCTCTCTTGTTTCTTAATGTGTAGAATATATTCAGCACTGGTGCCAATGGGCAACAGTTAAACCAAACCCTGGTCTTCCCTACCCCTTTCCCTGCTTTATTTTTCTACGTAACACTAGTCAGTATCCGCCATACTTTTTATTTCATTAGTTTCTTGATTGTGTCCATGCATGCCATTCTGCTATGCACACATCCATGCATATGCACAAAGACAATGTAGGCTCCACAGAGGAAGAGGTGGTAGATTTTTAAAATGTTTATTTATGTATGTATTTGAGGGACAGAGAGCCCTCCCATCTGCTGTTTCACTACCCAAATGCCTAAAAAGGCTGGGACTGGGCCAGGGCCATAGCTGGCAGCCAGGAACTCAATGCAGGTTTCCCATGTAGGTGGTAGGTACCCAGTTACCGGAGCCATCACTGCTGCCTCCCTGGATTTGCATTTGCAGGAATCTGAAGTTAGGAGCAGAGCAGAGTATTGAACCCAGGCATTCCAATATGGGATGTAGGCATTTAACCACTAGGCCAAATGCCCGCCCACCCCAGGGATTTTGGAAATTTTGATCACTGCTTTACCACTAGCACTTGGAATTGTACCTGATATTCAGTAGTCGCTCAATAAATTTTTGTTGAATAAATTAAGTAGTTTCTGTCTGTCTGTCTTCTCCAAGGCATTTGATTAGCTATGTACTCAGATCCCCTTGTGCTCATTGATCCCAAAGAAGAAGCTGAACCAGACAACCCATCTATCTCATTCTTGGTAATGATGGGACTTATATTAAGGTGAAAAAAAATGTGTATCCCAACACCGAGGGCAGAAACAAAAACCCAGAGCTATTAAGGCAGCTAAATGTACATTACTATCAAAGGAAGGTTTTTGTTATCTAGATGTTGAGATCAGTGGAGAAAGTGAAGCAATCTTTTCCTAGAACTGTATGATTTGGGAGAGAGTTGGGAGGTAGGAAACAATGGTACAAAAACCTAAAAAAGGATGTGGGCATTTGATACAACAGTTAAGTTGTCACTTGGGATGCTGGCATCCCATGCTTGAAATGCCTCGATTGGTTTCCGGCTGCTCCATTTCTGATCTAGGTTCCTGCTGGTGCACACACTGGGAGTCAGCAAATGATGGCTCAAGAGCCTGGTTCCCTGCTCCCCATGTGGGAAGCATGGATGGGGTTCCAGGCTCCTGACTTTGGCCTGACCCAGCCCTGGCTGTTGTGGGAGTTTAGGGAGTAGAACAGTAGATGGAGGATCTCTTTCTGTATGTCTCTCTAAATCTCTCCTTTCTCTCATTTTTCTCTCTCTCTGTATCTCCCCTCTCCTTTTAAAGTAAAAGGAAAATAAATAGTAATTTTTTAAAAAGATTTTATTTATTTGACAGGTAGAGAGAGTTACAGAGAGAGGGAGGGAAACAGAAAAAAAATCTTCCATTTGGTAGTTCACTCCCCAAATGGCTGCAATGGCCGATGCTGGGCTGATCTGAAGCCAGGAGCCAGGAGCTTCTTCGGGGTTTCCCAAGTGGGTACAGGACCCCAAGGACTTTGGGCCATCCTCCACTGCTTTCCCAGGCCACAGCAGAGAGCTGGATTGGAAGAGGAGCAGCCGGGACTAGAACCAGTGCCCATATGAGATGCTGGCACCACAAGCAGAATTTAGCTCACTACGCTACAGTGTCGGCCCCAGCAAAATAAATAAATAAATAAGTAAAGAAAATTCAGAAAGGAAGGAAGGAAGAAGGAAATTTCCCAAGAACATCTCTAGGTTGAAATATTGAGAAGGTATTTAGTGCACCAATTCTCAAACTATACAATCTCTTTGGCAGTTAAAAAGTTGGCTGTTGCCAAGTGTTAGCAAGAGTGTGGGAAATGGTTGCTCTCATACTCAGTTGGTGAAAATGGAAATTGATGTAGCCTTTTTCTTGGGCAGGTTAGCAACACACATCAACATTTAAATCCACAGACTCTGATATATCAGTTCCACTTCCTGGAGACTGTCCCACAAACATCACATTTCATTGATTGTAAGATACACATCTATTTTATAGATATGCATTTTTATACACGTTTTAATATCCCTATAATTGGGAAGCATTTTTATTCAATGAAATGTGATCCCTTCTCATATTCCCAAGGAGTTACTATATGAGTTTTTATTGCAGTGTCACTTGTAACAGTAAGACTGAGAAAGGCCTAAATGTCTGTAGTTACAAGACTGGTTAATTCAGTTACATTCATCCAAAATAATATCCTATGCAGCTACTTAAAAGAATGAGGTTGAACTCTATGTGATTATTTGAAATCATGCCTGATATATATAATTAAGTGGAAAAATTAAAGCGTCAAACAATATGTTTTGAAGAACTTAAAAATGTTTTAATAAGACACAGTATAGGCCAGCGCCGTGGCTCAATAGGCTAATCCTCCACCTTGCGGCGCCGGCACACCAGGTTCTAGTCCCGGTCGGGGTGCCGGATTCTGTCCCAGTTGCCCCTCTTCCAGGCCAGCTCTCTGCTGTGGCCCGGGAGTGCAGTGGAGGATGGCCCAAGTGCTTGGGCCCTGCACCCCATGGGAGACCAGGATAAGCACCTGGCTCCTGCCTTCGGATCAGCGCGGTGCGCCAGCCGCAATGCGCCGGCCGCCGTGGCCGTTGGAGGGTGAACCAACGGCAAAGGAAGACCTTTCTCTCTGTCTCTCTCTGTCTCTCACTGTCTACTCTGCCTGTCAAAAAAAAAAAAGAATTAGCAATTCTTCCCCACCTTCACTTAAATAATAGAACACAATGGGAGCTTACTACTCACACATTATAAAAAAAAAAGACACAGTATATACATAAGTTCTGGCATATATGTACAAGTACAGATTATACAAGAAAATGTTATTAAAGATTTCTGGGGTGAGGATTGGATAGTGAGAGACATTTAATTTTCACTTTGTTTTTGTACAGTTGGAATTTTCCTACCATGTTCATATATTGCTTTGTTTTTTTAAAGGCCAAGAGGGGATTTTAAGAGATGAATTATTGTTCTTTTTTTCTTTTTTATACTTTTCTGTATTAAAAGCACACAATAGATGCTATTTTAAGAAAGGAAATCAATAAGACAGCCCCTGTCTCACTAGAGTTCATCGTGAGAGTGATAAACCAGAAAACAGATGTTTTACTAGATCCAAGAATAGAGGTTTGAACAAAGTGCTGGGGGCCTCAGGAAAGTATCACAGAAGAGGTGACACTGGAGCTGAGGCCTGGAAAGGCAGGAGATTGGTGGGCAGCATTCTAGGAAGAATGGACAGCCCATGCGAACACATAGCATGGAAGGCCATCGCTTGGTCAGCGGGTACTGAGAGGCTCACTGAGGTCACATGGCGAGTCATAGCACAGGTGAGTGCACACTACGTGCTCTGGGCTAGGAGCTTTCACTTCTTCACCTCTAATCCTCAGAAAGATGTTCAGGAAATGTCTGGCCTCAAGAACAGCATTAATGGTGGAAACAGCCCAGAGTTGGGGTATAGAACAAATGGGGTTACAACCCAAGTAATTTAGTCTGTCTAATCCTTCCTAAAAAGCACTGTATTGCGGCCTTAGAGAAGCCACACTTGATGTGCTTGACATAAAGTGTGAACACAAAAACTGTAGCTGTGGGCAGGCTTAACGCTGATGCTTGGGAGTGCCTGGTTCAAATTCTGGCAATGGCTGCTCCTCACTTCTGATGCAGCTCCCTACTAGTGTGCCTGGGAAACACTAGGTGATGACACCAGTACTTGAGTTCCTGACATCCAGATAGAATTCCTGGCTCCTGGCTTTGGCCTGGCTCAGCTCCAGCTCTTGCAGGCATTTGGGGGAGTGAACCAGCAAATGGAAGATCTCTCTCTTCTCTGTCTCACCCTCTCTGTGTGCCACTATTAAAAAAACAGTAGCTACTATTAATACTCTCATCCTTACCATTCCTCGCCTCCCAACTCTAGGTGAGCGCTGCACATATGGTAGGTGAACCCCTGCTTCTAAATGATCAGTGTGAGAGTTGGGTAAGGTATACGGTAGGACATGATGTCACAGAGCTGTCATCTCCTATTTTGCCATCCCGCGTTTCATACCACAGGAGAAGTCTTCAGAATGTTCATGGAAATGGCATACTATAAAAACACTATGTGTGGATTTCAAAATATTTTGCCCCCAAATAACCTTATCTTTTTTTTTAAGATTGATTTATTTGAAAGTCAGAGTTACACATAAAAAGAAGCAGAGGCAGAGAGAGAGAGGGAGGTCTTCCATCTGCTGGTTCACTCCCCAGTTGGCCACAACAGCCAGAGCTGTGCCAATCCGAAGCCAGGAGCCAGGAGCTTCCTCTGGGTCTCCCACGAGAGTGCAGGGGCCCAAGGACTTGGGCCATCTTCCACTGCTTTCCCAGGCCATAGCAGAGAGCTGGATCAGAAATGGAGCAGCCAGGATTCAAACTGGCGCCCATATGGGATGCCGGCACCGCAGGCAGTGCCTTTACCCACTATGCCACAGTGCCAGCCCCAAACTTATCTTTTAATGTAATTTTCCATGAACATTTTCAAGTACCCTGGTAGAATCCAGAACATTTTCGCTATGAGAATCTAGTATACACTGAGTTTGAATTTTTGAGGAGGCAGAACTCCAGAAACTTGAACAAAACAAAGAGTCATATGTTTTCTTTACGAAGCTGAGCCCTTCCAAGACTTTCAGACTACAAGGATGACAGACTAAAAAATGAAACTTAAAATCAGCAATACAAGTCAAATGTGAGATAAGGCCCCTTACCATCAATAAACAAGGCAGGGTAGTTCTAACACCAGGATTGAAGTCGGCACACCCTGAAATACAGCTGCTGTGTAGTGTCATGGGAATTGAAGTTGAGAGCTGAAAGTCCCCACTTTCATTTATTAGCTGTGTGATCTTGAACAGTGTGCTTTTCCCCTCCCTGGGGAAATGGTCCCTCTCTGTTCTCACCTATTATGTATCTGAGTAGGATTAAGCTTGGATTGAAGTTGTTAGAGCCAGCAAACTGCAACTAGATCAGTCTGTCTGTCACCTGTTTTTGTAAATAGTTTTATTGGAACACAGCCTGCCTGTTGGTTTAAGTATTGTCTGGTTGCTTTCACACTACAACGTAAGCAGAGTCGAGTAGTTACAACAGAGACCTGTAAAGACTAAAGCAATTACTATTAGATCTTTCACAGAAAGTTTTTTAAACCTTGATTAATATGTAAGTTCCCTTCCACCTATGACATTCTGTGATATCTGTATTGCTAAAGGCTTCATGTGCGAGACCATTCACAATCATTACATTTGCCTCAAACATTTCATGAAATGTGTAAAGGGCCTAGTGGTTTCATCTATATGACTTCTGTTTTTTTTATAATGCAACAACATTTTTTGCAGCATTTGCTGTTTGCTAGCTACTGTGCTGGTTCTGGGGTGTGCTGGGGAGCAAAAGAAGATGTGATCCTAGCACTCACGGAGCCTACTGAAAGACACTGCTCTTTAACTGAACCTTAGCATAGCTTTCATTCTGGAAAGCAAAGCTAACAAATTATTTCATGGTAGGTTGAATGAATGACTGTATTTACATACATGCTCATGAGCTTGTTTATTCATTCCTTTATTAGTTTGTTCATTCATTCACCATATATTTATAAGATACCTGCTCTATGTTTAGCTGATAGGCTGGATTAGATGCTAAAATGTAGCAGTGGAAAAGACAGGCAAAGTTCCTCTCCTCATGTACCTTATATTATGTTAGGGGAGATACAAGCTGATAAAAAAAAAACACACAAATAAATATGTAATGATCAGTTATACCGAGCATTCTGAAGAAAAGGCACATGGTGATGTAACAGTATGTAGTAACAAAGGAACACAACCCAGACTGGGGAGATCAGGGAATATATTTTCAGGGAGACTTTCAGCTCAGATAGGAAAGATGACCAGGCCCAGTAATCTAGACAGTAATTACTGAGAACTGTTTCTTTTCTTGAGTAATGGAAATGGAGTTTGGGGGCCATGTACATCTGTATTTTTCAAACTCCAGATTGAAACTCATTCTTTTATTATCATCATCATCATCAATTATATGGATAGTGACCACAGTTTATTTTCCTTTTTTTAAAAAAATATTTATTTGAAAGGCAGAGAGAGAGAGAGAGAGAGAGAGAGAGAGAGATAATGAGATCTTCCATTCGCTGTGTCACTCCACAACAGCCAGGGCTAGAACAAGCCAAAGCCAAGAGCTCCTGCTGAGTCTCCCATGGGGGTGGCAGAGGCCCAGGGATTTGGGCCATATTCCTCTGCTTTTCTCAGGCACATTAGCAAGGAGCTGGATCAGAATTGGAGTAGCCGGAACTCAAACTGGCCTCCATATGGGATGTTGGCACTGCAGGCCATGGCTGCACACCACAGCATTGCTCCACCCCTCCAATGTTTCATTTTTTAAAAAATTTTATTTAAGTTAATACAAGTTTCATATATTGCATATATACAGATTTAGGAACATAGTGACACTCCCCCTACTCCCTCCCACCCACGCTCCAATGCTTCCTCCTCCACCCTCCTATATTTCCCCTCTTAATTTTTACAAAGATCTATTTTCAGTTTACTTAATGATTGTAAGTTAATGCTACACTAAGTAAAAAAGTTCAACAAATAATATGAAGAGAAATAGCACTGTTTCTCAACAGAAGAGAGAAGGGCTGTAAACAATCATTGAATCTCAAACTGTCTACTTAACTCTAATGCTTTACATTTCAGGTACTCTATTAGTCACCTTGGACCAGGGAAAACATATGATATCTGTCTTTTGGGGACTGGCTTATTTTACTAAGTATAATGGTTTCAAGTTGCATCCATCTTGTTGCAAAAGACAGGATTTCATTTTTTCAGCTGAGTAGTATTCCATAGTGTGTATATACCAAAATTTCTTTATCCAGTGAAGAGTTATGGACATCTGGGTTGATTCCATTTCTTAGCTATTGTGAATTGTGATGCAATGAACATGGGGATACGGATAACTCTTTCATGTGCTGATTTCTCTTGGATTGGATAAATTCCCAGAAGTGGGATGGCTGGGTCATATGGTAGGTCTATGTTCAGATTGCTGAGGCATCTCCATACTGTCTTCCACAATGGCTGCCTCAGTTTACATTCCCACCAACAGTGGACCAGGATACTTTTTACTCACATCTTTGCCAGCACTTGTCATTTGATGATTTCTGTATGAGAGCCATTCTAACTTGAGTGAGGTGAAACTCATTGTGGTTTTGATTTGCATTTCTCTGATGGCTAATGATCTTGAGCATTTTCTCAAGTGTCTGTTAGCCATTTGAATTTCCTCTCTTGAAAAATGTCTTTTCAATTCCTTTGCCCATTTCTTAACTAGATTGTTTTGTTGCTGTTGAGTTTCTTGAGCTATTTATAGATTCTGGATTTTATCCCTTTATCAGTTGCATAATTTGCAAATATTTTCTCCCATTCTGTCAGTTGCCTCTTCAGTCTGCTGAGTGTTTCTTTTGCAGCGCAGAAGCTTTCAGTTTGATGTAATCCCATTTGTCAATTTTGGCTTTTATTGCCTGTACTTCTGGGGTCTTTTCCAAGAAGTCTTTGCCTGTGCCTGTATCTTGCAGAGTTTCCCCAATGTTTTCTAATAATTTAATGGTATTGGATAGTGGATTTAGGTCTTTGATCCATTTTGAGTGGATTTTTGTGTAAGGTGTGAGGTGTGGGCCAAAATTTATTTTCTAATGCAATTAAACAGAATGGACAAGGTTGGGCTAAAATAGAATGAAACTTCACAGTTGTATTACTGAAAATAATTGTTTTGTGCAATTATGTGAAATGTATTTCTTACCGTGGCTCTCAGTCCAGAAAGTGACAGCCACTGATCCAAATGAACTGCCTTGGCTGTATAGGATTAGAATTTAGCAGGTAACAGATAGCTTCTCTGTTTCCTGCTTTGGAAGACACAGGGATGTGCTCTGTTGGTCTACCTTTACTTTCATGTTCTTTTCAGAGTAAGTGTAGGAGTGAGTGGGAGAGCAGCAGCCCTCCAGCACCTACTCTGATCTCAGTGTACAAAGTACTTAATACCCATTACACATACCATTTGATCTGCACAGAATCCTATACGATAGGCATAACTCATTATCTCATTTTCAGAAATTAGTCAAATTTGAAAGGATGATTTAGAACCTGCTAGGTTTCTATCACCTCTTTAATGATCCAAGTTCTGTAGACCTCTGAAGTCAATCTCATCTCGCTCTCCTAACGAAAAGTGTTTTCTAATACTGAGCTACTTTAATGCATTTGGACCCACTTAATTCTGGTGTGGAAAGCATTGTTTGCAACTGAAAGGAAGCATGAGGAAAATATTACTCCTTTAACTCTTCAGATCTGCAAAAAAATAAATTAAATAAATAAAAGAATCTCTAAAAAAGTGAGGTTTGGGTGGTATAATCCTCTAAGATCACAATCCACAATGACAAAGTGATCAGTTCTCTGGGGTAGGATATACAAACAAAAGATTCATGGAAGTGAAACTACAATAGTGAGGCCTCAGGGAGGAGGTTCTGATGCTCCCATTGAGGGATTCAAACTGGTCCCACTTAATTTTCCTGAACAAAATAGATTCACAGATGCCTCTTCACATTCTTACTCCAGTAATTTCATTCTTCTTTCACATACAATGAGAATGGAGGGGGACAAGGAGAAACCCCTTTGTGACTAAGTAGAAGGAAATTAATACTCTTTTGGGTCACAGAATTAGAATTCTAAAGGCAGATTTTCCTTAGCCAGATAATGAGCTGCAGTTAAAAAGAAGATTAGAATAATGTGAAGATAATTTCACAAGTGCCCCTTTGTAGGACCCTCTGGTTTAAAGTGGCAGTCTGCCATGTGATGTGATGAAAAATGACTTTGGAGTGGAAGTCATAAAAATTTGGCTTTGGTACTGCCTCTCATCCAACCTTGGGTAACCTTGGGAAAGTAACTTCACTTCTGTGAGCCTCAGTTTCCCCATCCCATAAAATGGAAATGGAAACAAAACACCTGACCTAACTCAGGGTTGTTGCATGAGTCAGATGACAGTAATGTGTAGGAATAATATGTTTTCTATTTAACAACTTAGAGTGTCAAGATGACACATTAGGTTATTAATAATTTCCAATAGAAAGTCAAAATTCCTCACAAGATATTTTTAGGGTAAAAAATTTTTAAATTATTTACTTGAGAGTGATAGACATATAGAGCACCCCACAACCCCCCACAATCCACCAGTTCACTTCCCAAATACTTGCAAAAGCTGGGGCCATGGGTGAAGGAGGCAAAGCCTGGAGCCAGGTATTCATTCCAGGTCTCAACTTGAACCATCACTGCCATCTGCCAAGGCCTGCGTGAGCAGGAAGCTGGAATCAGGAGCCAGTGGTAGGGACAAAAACCCAGGCACTCCAATGTGGGATGTGCGTGCTTTGACTGCTAGGCCAAACGGAGGCACACATCCAGATAGTTCGTGATGCAGCAAATAAGTTGTCCCCTCCCAAGCTCTATAGTGTTATCACCAATTATGCCCTTAAAAGACCCCTCTGCTCAATTTATGTGGGTTCCTTTACTCTCCTGAGAATTGAGCATTCTCTTTTCTGCTTCTGTTACTTTACTTTATACTGTCCCTCCTGCCTACGGTACCCTTTTTACCTAGTTCAAACAGCTAGGAAATACACCTAGTTGAAGAAGTGCCTTTGCCTTAAAGGCTTTCTATACTCTCACTACTCAAAATACGGTCCTCACCCCAGCAGCATGAGCATCACCGAGGGGTCTCTTAGGAGCGCGTATTTTCATGTCTGCCCTATTGAATCCGCTCCTGCATTTTAACAAATTCTCCAGGTGATTCTTTCACACGTTACAGTTTGAGAAGTGCTGTCTTACACAACTCCAGCCCACACTCCTCCCTTCTCCGAACTTCTAGAGCATTTACAGTGCTCTGTCTTATTATTGAATTACTTCCCTGTTGAACCATTCATTTCAATTTTGAGACTGTAGGCATGTGGGTAACAATTACACGTTTAATGATTTAGTGTTTAAGAATCTTTTTTAAACCTGCTTTCAATGCCATGCAGGTTTATTTTGGGTCTTTTATGTTTAAGCTCCTCTGGGGACAAAAACTGAGTAATATGTAATATCAGCCCTAAAGAGGCTCAGGGTCTTGCAAAGGCAGAAACTGCTTGCTTGCTTCCTTCCTTCCTTCCATGCATCCTTCAATATGTCCCAAACTTTGCTCCAGGTGTACTGCACTAGTGTTGGGCGTAGGAGGATAACCAACATAAAGCCTCTGCTTTTGAGTCTATTAGAAACACACACGACCATAAGCAAGTACCTTTAATAAAAAAGCATTAATTCCATGATAACATTGTCTTGGGAGTGCAGTCTAGTGATTAGCTTACTGAAGCAGGGAGGAAGAAAAGGCTGCAGAAAGAACTCAGAAGCTGAATATGAACACCCTGGTACACATGGGTCTCCCACACAGAGGGAATAGCATGAGCACACACTCACTAACTACTCGTTATGTTTAGGGAAGGGCAAGTCATCAGGTGTGGACTTGTGTGTGTGCTGGGGACAGAGGAGTATGGGTGGCTAGAGGTGAAACTCAAAATCCAGCTGGGAGTCACATTACAAAGGTCCTATAGAACATGTATCAAGCTAAGGAACTTAGGCTGGTATAGGCCCTTTCGTAGGACAGTGGGGAGTTCTTAGTGATTTTCAGATATGTTATCTCATAGCAGGTGCTCAATAAAATTTCCTTGAATTGATTGTGAAAGAAGGGAAAAGTGCCGCTTAAGGGTGTAGGCAAAATATCCTTTAATTTGCTCTGAATTCTCTAATCTTTTTTTTTTTTTTTTTTTTTTTTTTTTTTTTTTTTTTTTTTTATTTTTTTTGACAGGCAGAGTGGACAGTGAGAGAGAGAGACAGAGAGAAAGGTCTTCCTTTGCCGTTCGTTCACCCTCCAATGGCCGCCGCGGCCGGCGCGCTGCGGCCGGCGCACCGCGCTGATCCGATGGCAGGAGCCAGGAGCCAGGTGCTTTTCCTGGTCTCCCATGGGGTGCAGGGCCCAAGCACTTGGGCCATCCTCCACTGCACTCCCTGGCCACAGCAGAGAGCTGGCCTGGAAGAGGGGCAACCGGGACAGAATCCGGCGCCCCGACCGGGACTAGAACCCGGTGTGCCGGCGCCGCTAGGCGGAGGATTAGCCTAGTGAGCCGCGGCGCCGGCTGAATTCTCTAATCTTGATTAGGATTGTTAAGTGGCTACTTTGATGCAGGCAGAAAATGTGCCTGGCCGAAGAGACCTCCCTATCAGAATGGCAAAGTCAACACACAACTTTAAAGACTCAGAACAAAGGAGTGAAAATAAAATGCAGGGTATTATGCCATCCAAACCCAGGCAGAATGTCTAATGTAAGCGAAACATACTTGAAGGGCCCCCTTCTAAGTAGCAGGTGTGCAGGAAAGTGAAGTACAAGTACATGTGCCCGGTATTGACGTAAGCTGGCAGCTGTGAAAATAAGACCTGTGCTTTGGAATCTGGAACCCAGCTTTCCAGCTTTCCTCTCCTCCTTACTAGTTGTGTGATTTGGGGCGAGTTATGCCTGGGTTTGGAGGCTGAACATACACACCTGCTACTTCATATTTCTATCACCTGCTTTCCTATTCAGGCCAGATCAGATCTTGTGCGCAACCTCCAGGGAAGCTATGGTGTTGCCCTCTTCAATGCCCACTAGCTTCCTTGCAGGGTCTTGCTCTACTGACTACACTCTTGAGGAACCTCTGGAGAGGTTTTTTTTTTTTTTTTTTTTTTTTTTTTTTTTTTTTTTTTTTTTTTTTTTTTGACAGGCAGAGTGGACAGTGAGAGAGAAAGACAGAGAAAGGTCTTCCTTTTGCCGTTGGTTCACCCTCCAATGGCCGCCGCGGCCGGCGCGCTGCAACCAGCGCACCGCGCCGATCCGAAGGCAGGAGCTAGGTGCTTCTCCTGGTCCCCCGTGGGGTGCAGGGCCCAAGCACTTGGACCATCCTCCACTGCACTCCCGGGCCACAGCAGAGAGCTGGCCTGGAAGAGGGGCAACCGGGACAGAATCTGGCGCCCCGACCTGGACTAGAACCCGGTGTGCCGGTGCCGCAAGGCTGAGGATTAGCCTAGAGAGCCACGGCGCCGGCCAAGGAGAGGTTCTTGATTATCCCAGATGTAGAGATTGATGAGCCATTGTAGGATGCCACTTGCTTCATGGGGTCATGGCCTTTCAAGGATTAAAGGAAATGGGAGAAAGTATCATCAGTCCACCACACCCCTCTATGACTTTGCCTACCACAGAATAAGCTTGCTTTGTGTTTATGTCCTTCCCGTAGGGTACATGTTGCCTCCAGCCCACTCTCACCTTTGCTAGTGCAATTCTGTTCAGCTGGCCCCAGCTTTAAGTGGTTCACCCTTGACTTGAGCTACTGTAATTCTCACATTGTATACATAGAAATAAACATAGCATAGCCTCTAGACATAGCGTAGTCTCTAGACCTAGAGACTTAATTGTCCTGCATTCTTCCGCACTTGAGCTGAGATCATACATCAAAGTTTAAGGGGAGTTCTGGGCCATGTGGCTTAGCACACAGGGAAAGCAACTGAGTTGTGCCCCCAAAACAGTGGCTTAGCACATGAGAGTGCAGGTGAAGCAAGTGAGGCTGTTGAGACTGGAGAAAATGAGGCTTCTGGACAGGTTAGCTGGCTTTAAATATTTGAAGGGCTGTCTTGGGCAAAAGGGATTAACCTTTTTCTGCATTGCCACAGGACTAGAGCTAGGATCAATAGGCTGAAGCTACAGGAAATAAATTTCAGCTCGATATGAGGAAAAGCTGTCTAAGAGTGAATTCTCTTAAGGAGCAATAGGCCGCCTTGAAAGGGAAAGAGTTCCCAGCAACTGTGCTGCTTATTCAAACATAGGCTGAATGTTTTGTTTTGTTTTTTGAAAATAGTAAGGATGTTGCAGAGGATATTTCAACATTGGTTTGGGTACCTAGCTCTCTTGGCCCCTTTGCTGGGTGCTTGAATGCTTCCAAGAAACTCTGATGCTCCATGGAATCATCTGAAAACCACTGCACTATGGGTCCTTTACAGCCCAGCTTCTCCCTGTGATCAAGCATCAACATGTTACCACTTGTAAAGGCTCTACCTTCTTCGGACCTGCTCCTCTTTTTAAATATTTTTAAAATGTATTGTAAGAGGAGAGCTCTGTTTATTAAGTTGTATTGTTTGTGATTCCAAATGGGGTCTTCAGCCAAATGACTTTCATCCTCTCCCAAATGCAGGCAAACGAATTACTAGAGTTATACGTGTAGTACATTCTCTCTCTTTCCTCTCCCTCTCCCTCTTTTCTTTCCCCACCCCCCATCTCAAACACATACACACACCTAGGTTGATGCAACTGAGATCAAGAAATGTAGGGGGCTGGTGCTGTGGTGCAGTGGGTAAAGCCGATGCCTGCCGTGCTGGCATCCCATATGGGCACCGGTTCATGTCCTGGCTGCTCTGCTTCTGATCCAGCTCTCTGCTATGGCCTGGGAAAGCAGTGGAAGATGGCCTAAATCCTTGGGGCCTTGCACCCACGTGGAAACTCAGAGGAAGCCCCTGGCTCCTGGCTTCACATCGGCTCAGCTCTGGCCGTTGCAGCCATCTGGGGAGTGAACCAGCGGATGGAAGACTTCTCTCTCTGCCTCTGCCTCTCTGTAACTCTGCCTTTAAAAAACCTATCTAATTACTTATGCAAAATCATACAGCTACTTAAACTATATCCCAAATGGAACCCAAACAACTTAAGCTCTATCATGTATGGTGTGCCTTGAATTTCAGAAGAGACTAGAAACCCTTCTTATCCTCTAATATATTCACTAAACACTTAATGAATTTATTTAGAAGAGTATGTTGGTAAAATAAATCTATGGTTTCATGATGTAAAACAATATCTAATACTATTTAGGTCTTCTTTCATCTCCAATCAGTGAGTTTCACTAGCTTTGGAAGCTGCTGTGATCTTAATGCATGAGACGTAAGATGACTATGGGCATGCCTGCTGCTCCTGGGTGCTCTCTAGTAAAAAGATTCTGGGATCTTTATGCATGCTGTCCAGGTTTTATGACTTGGACGTTCCATCCAGCTTCCTTTAAAATCCCTTGGCTAAAATCGAATGCTGTCCCAGGAATGACTTAGTGCACTGGGCCCTGGGAGTGAGGGCTTCCTCTCTTGGATGGCTGAGTAGCTCCTTTAATCTATTTACCACAAGTGTTCATTGCTCTGGGGCTCTGGGATTCTTCAGGATGAAAGCCCTCTATAAATATTTGTTATTGTTATGATAAGCAATATGGCTTCCTGAGTGAGATAAATTTGTCTTCTGGCTTCTGCTTCTCATAGCTTCCCTCCCTATCCTTTTATTTCTCTCTCCAGATAATTTTTGTGTTAGAGAAACAATCTATTTGTGCAGTTAATTAAGCTGAGTGCAATGTGATAGGCGCTAGTGACTTTTCAGGTTGTGACTGCTAAGGGATAAAGGCCTTAGAGCTGGGGCTTCATGCCATAAATATATTATTTTAATCAATGGGGGGGGGGAATCCTTGAAAACAGAATTAAAAGTGATATCAGAAGAATAATTAAATACTGCACGGAGGGGTCATGGGGACTGGTTTCTACAAAATTAAAAATGGTAAATCAATGTTTGCAATATCCTATAGACTATCGTCATGATGGCTCTGGCTTTCTGCCCCCTGTGAGACGACACACTCTTTACCGGGCCCAGACTCATTTGCCAGACTCATCCTCCTCTCTCCATTGAATCATTTCCATTCTTCCTTGCTTGTAAGCACCCCCACCTTCTCACCCACCCCCCACCCACACACTTTTAAAGGAGCATGGGCTGGTCCTCCCAGAGTTCAAGTAACAACTGCTTCATGTAACTGCTCTGACTGTTCCAACCCCCAAAACATCGATCTCTCTGCTCGTCTTCTGAAATCCTACACTCCTGCCTGCATTTTCGTTTGGGGTGTCATAGTTTAGGACAATAAATTCTAGTAATTGTCTCATGTGAGTCATTCTTGTCTCCTAGATATTTGCAGTTTGTAAGCTCCTGAGAGATAGAGCCTAAGGCTGCCTTATATGATGTGCCCTTATGTTCCCAACAGCACTATCTACATAGTAGACGATGGATTAATTGATTGGTGATAAATTCACTCTGAGGAGAGTCATCTTTGAATAGAATGGAAAAGTTCACAGTTGGATACTGAGATGCATGAAAGGATGTGAGCAAATCAACAAATAAATTGAAAGAAAACTGGATAGATCTTTGCGGCTTGGGATTATTTAGTTGTTAGGTAAGAACATTTGATTCTGGCTACCACACAGACCAAAACATCTTGTTACCTCCAAATAAGATTGACACAGCTGTATGGTGTGCTTGGAAATACTTCTCTAAGTTAATGACTTTCGTCCAGCTGTGGGAGGTCCTCTAGCAGCTGCTCTGGATAGAGCAGTCTTGAATTACATCTGTTGACTCTACACAGCAACAGAGTGAGGACCTAGTAGGTACTTAATCCATTTTTCCAAGTATAGCTGATTTAATTAAAGCTCTGCTAAATAGTCTAAAGGCTAAGCAATTTGTTTAATTTTTACAAAGAAATGACTAAGGATAGATATAATAATGAATCTCCTGGTACAGGGAAAAGTGTTACATGGATGGTGTAGACAGTTACCCTCCATTATCTTGGAAGAGGGGATAATAAGAAAAATCCTGCAATTGCAGCTTGCCTGAGCTAGGTAAGAAGGCAGAATGGGATGGTCCTTTGACACAGAGGCCCCCTGAGACACCTGCGTTCACAATCAGAATGCCTGACATACATCCTGAGAGGCACAAGATGATGATGGCTCAACTACTTAGGTCCCTGTCTTTCATGTGGAGACCCAGATTGAATTTTGGGCTCTGGTCTTCAGCCAGAACCAACCCTATCCATTTGGCCATTTGAGAAATGAATCAGCAGATGGAAGAATCATTCTCTCTCTCTCTCTCTCTCTCTCTCTCTTTCTCTTTCTCTTTCTCTTTCTCTCTCATATATATATATATAAAATAAAAATAAATAAATAACTTAAATAACTTTTTAAAAGTATGGGGTTGGGGGCCGATGCTGTGGTGCAGTGGGTTAAAGCCTTGGCCTGAAGCGCCGGCATCCCATATGGGCGCCAATTCTAGTCCCGGCTGCTCCTCTTCTGATCCAGCTCTCTTCTATGGCCTGGGAAAGCAGTAGAAGATGGCCCAAGTCCTTGGGCCCCTGCACCCATGTGGGAGACCTGGAAGAAGCTCCTGGCTCCTGGCTTCGGACTGGCGCAGCTCTGGCCGTTGTGGCCATCTGGGGAATGAACCAGTGGATGAAAGACCTCTCTCTCTCTGTCTCTACCTCTCTCTGTAACTCTTTCAAATAAATAAAATAAATCTTTAAAAAGATAAAAAATAAAAATATGGGGTTGGTGTTGTGGCACAGTGGGTTAAGCCACAGCCTGAGACACTGCCATCCCATATGAGTACCACTTCAAGTCCCAGCTGCTCCACTTCCAATGCAGCTCCCTGATAATGCACCTGGGAAAGCAGTGGAAGACGGCCTAAGTGTTTTGGCCCCAGACACCCATGTGGGAGACCTGGATGGAGTTCTAGGCTCTTGGCTTCAGCCTGGCCCAACCTTGGTTGTTGGGGCCACTTGGGAAGTGAACCAGCAGATGGAAGATCTCTCTTTTTCTCTCTCTCTGTAAGTCTGTCTTTCAAATAAATAAATTAAAAAAAATAAAGTTCATGGCCTGATTTTAAACAGCAACAACAACAAAGGCAATATCAGTGGGATGGTTGTTTAAAAACAAGGACTTTTGTGTCAGATGTGGATTACAGTCCCTTGCTCTGATTACGTACCAGCTGTGTGACCTTGAGGAATTTACTTCATTCTCTGCTTCTCCGTTTATTACCTAATTCATGGAGTTTGTTTGAGTTTGAAATAATGCAGGAGACTTATACATTTTTAGGAGGTGAGGATACAGTCACTGAATATTGAGAGATTGACAATATAAGAAAGAATGGGAATAACTAATTGGCAAGGACTTAGAGATAATATCTTTAGAATGCTGTGGATCAGCCTGCTTCCAGAATGGTTTGGGATTCTGCTCTGTGTTAAACCATGTTGAAATTATTTCTCTCTAATGGGGATCCAATCCCTAGGTTTCCAAAGCAATTTTCAGTGTATGTTCTCTCCCTATACTGGATTTAGAAATGCCACCCTATGGAAAGGACTCCTGGCTGTCCATTTCAATCAATCGCTCTGTTTTCCCATACTTTATCTTATGCTCTGTTGCCAGCTCATAGAATTAAAAGAAAAGATTGTTGAAGAATGTCTTCTATTCTGTTATATCTCCAGCGTCTCAAGTAAAAAATAACATCCCGACTTATGTCATAACAAATTGAATAAGAAGATGAAAAAAGTTCTTACAAGCCATTATCCATTGAACTGAGGTCTCCTTAGATGTCTCAGGTAAAACAAGGGGGAACCATACTAGTTCTCAAAAGAATTCTCGCCCTCGCCCTCTCGCCCTCACCCTCTCGCCCTCGCCCTCACCCACCCCTCGCCCTCTCTCCTTCTCCCTCTCCCTCTCTCCCTCTCTCCCTCTCCCTCTCTCCCTCTCTCCCTCTCCCTCTCCCTCTCCCCGCCCCACTCTGCTTCTCCCTCTCCCTGTCCCCCTTTCCCCCCTCCCCCTCTCCCCCTCCCCTGAAACTGCTACAAAGGATTAGAGGTCAGTCTAGAGTGAGTAGAATGGATTTGTGTGGACAAAAAGTACTTAGAGTTCAAAACTCCATTTTCTTCTTAAAGTGAATGGAAAATTTTTTTTGCTCTTTGTTGGTATGAGAACAGTGAGTTAATGTTTGTAGGCATTTTGCACTTTTTCACATGAAACATGCTTCCACTGCTATTATTATTTGAATAAAAAAGTATTACAGATGACAAATTCCAAGGAAATAAAGAATGCTGATTACATCCCTGTACCAACTGTCTGTATTGATGACATGTTGCCCACTTCTTCACAGTTATCTCATTTAATCAGACCATTTTTCTTGGAGAGCTCTTTAGGTAAGTGCTAAAAACTTGGATTTATGATTTTTGCTTATGAGGAAGGCTAATACACTCTGGTATTTCCAGCATTTTTGATGACACTTCTGAATGTTATAGAAAAGTATAAGTGTGGGAACACTTATACTCTGTATAAGCGTATAACTCTGTAGATCAAAATTCTCTTTCAAATATCACTGAATATGAGGTGAGTTCTTTCACTGCTCAAACCCAGCTACTTCCTAGGAGCCCAGCCTTTTGGTTGGCCCCATACCTTCCTATCCTGATTCATAAAAGTCTTCTCAGTCTGTGATAGGGAAACTCCAATTCTTTTTTTTTAAGATTTTTATTTATTTATTTGGAAGACAAAGTTACAGGAAGGCAGAGGGAGAGGGGGAGAGAGGCGGAGAGAGAGAGAAGTCTTTCATCCACTGGTTCACTCTCCAATTGGCCGCAGTGGCCAGAGTTGTGCCCATCCAAAGCCAGGAGCTTCTTCCGGATCTCCCATGTGGGTGCAGGGGCCCAAGGACTTGGGCCATCTTCTACTGCTTTCTCAGGCCATAGCAGAGAGCTACATCAGAAGTGGAGCAGCTGGGACTTGAACTGGCACCCATATGGGATGCGGACGCCACATTGCTGGCCCCGGAAACTCCTATTCTTAAGGTAGACTCTTAGATTGAATACCTCCCTTCCCATGTGGTTAAGATATAGATTTTGGAGCAAGATTGTCTAGATTCCAGTCCTTGACATGCCATTTAGCTGCTATTGACCTTAAATGGTCTTTCAGCTGCTCTTGGCTCAGTTTCCTCCTCTGAAGGATGAGATTATTAATAGGATCTATCCTGTGGGATTGTGGTGAGCATTAAATAACTTCAATGGGTAAAGCATTTGCACAGTACCTGTCACGAAGTCAATATGATTATCTGCCTCAGAAACTCTTGGTTTGTGGTCTCCTCTATTCACAATTTTCTTTCCTAATACTTCTGCATGTCTGACTTTACCATTCCGTAGACATCCACTCAAATGGCATCCGCTAAAGGAGATCTCTCCTCACCATGCTCCATCACATTACAAAAGAGTTCCTTCATTGTTTGTATCCACGTTCTGTTGCTATCTGGTTTCTTTATTTATTTCTTGAGCTTGCTCTCTCTAGAAAATCAGCTCCATGAGTCCAGGGAATTTGTCTACCTGATTCACCACTTTATCTATAAAGCACAGGGCAATGTTCAATTAATATGGATTCAATGAGCAAATGCAGTGATTCTGTTTTCTTTTGAAGATTTATGTATTTATTTGAAAGGCAATGTTACAGAGACAGGAAGAGAGAGAGGGAGGAGGAGTGAGAGATCTTCCATCCACTGGTTTACTCTCCAAATGGCTGCAACAGCCAGGGCTGGGCCAGGACAAAGCCAGAGCCAGGAACTCCATCCAGGTCTCCCACATGGGTGACATGGGTCTAAATACCTGGGCCGCCATCTTCTGCTTTCCCAAGCACATTAGAAGGCAGCTGGGTGGGAAATACAGTAGCCAGGACTAAGGCAGCACTCCATTATGGGATGCTAGGCATTGGAAGTGGCAGCTTAACCCACTGTGCCACAATGCCATCCCAGATTGTATTTTCTGATCCAAAACCCATGGCACCTCTTCTGTCAAAGAACCTTTATAAAAGAACCTTTATATGCTTCTAAGTATAGAAACAGTTGAAGGGTATACTCTGGATCCTAAAATATTGAAATTTCTCAAACGTTTTTGATAGTTCTGCTAGAGTTGTATCAGCAGGGGTATATTCATCTTACTCCAGGCTTTTGCCTCACACAAAGACAAGCATTCTAAGTTGATACATATAGATGTACAAAGCGGTAGCAATATTCAATAGGTGAGAAAATGAACGCACCTATATGGCATGAGCATATGTTGCCCAATGCAGAGAAATACCCATTATGATAGGATTGCCTAAAGGGAGAAGGGATAGGGAGAGGGAGAGAGAGCACCCATGCAGCATCGTGATACCTGGAGAGAGGGAGAAAGAGACTGACTCCCTCAATATCGGTCCCTTTTATGAGGCAGGGGCTGCTGCCTCTATGGGTGTGAAGCCACTTAGGAATTTATAGTACCTCCACAAGTTCCACATGGAGCTGAATATCCTCACTTTCATGGCATCCCTCTTAGGTCCCAGGTGAAGGAGGTGCATCCCAGGAAACAGGGCATTTTGATGGACAAGCAGGAGGAGATAATTACCATGGGGATGGGGGCTTGTAGGTACTTTCAGCTCACATAGACTTATCTAGCTGCCTGCCTGTTTATCCCACATCAGTTGGACAGACAATGTCATCAGAACTGGTTTGGAAAATCCAAGCTTTTGATCTCTGTAATGCCAGTATTTCCCATGTGGCTTTCCCTGGATGGATCTTACCATCTCAAGGGATATGACTTTGCCATTTTTATTATGATGGCCAAGGGACACTCAGCACGGTGATTTGTTCCCAGTGGGTTCTCAATCATTGCCTATTCTGTGAATAGACTTTCTCTATTCCTTTATTTGCTAACAAGATGTGGAAATAAAAGAGACCACCCGAACAGGATTTCAAGAGTTAGGGCTTATATTTGTGGGTTTGAAAAGCAGATACACTAAAAACAGCCAACTTCTCAAAAAGGGATTGTCTAACCGCTGCCCTCTAGACTTCTCAAAGAGTCCATTGTTTGGTAAATTCAAGGTGGGCTGCTTCTTAGGCTCTCAGGTTGCCATAGAGATGGCATGTTTTTCTTCCTAAATGATATTTGCATGTAATCTCAGAAGTCTGTTCAGCGAATTAGCACAGGTGATTTCGGAATGGGAACCCGGTGGCGATGGCAGCTTCCAGCCTTGCTACCCTGTAAAGGCCTAGTTTGCTAAATGCAGTGACAAGAGGTAATTTAATCATCTGAAGAAGAAGGGGTTTTGATGAACCCTTTCTTTTGCCTTCCTGTGAATGAGGAGGTATGAATACATGGAAAGAAGGCAGGGAGGGTTCTAGTTCCTAGGGTTCAAAATTCCAAGCTGCAATGTGCTGTAATAGTTATTACTACAGAAATTAGCAATTGCAAGGGATATGTGTGTGGAGGAATAGTTGCAATCAGTGCCATATAATAAAGCATGTCTAGACCAGTATTGAGCAGCATGGGCATTTTTCAAAGTGTATGTTAGTTTAAATTTATCTGATTCTATGCCTCTTGAGGGAAGAGCCCACGAATTACGGTTCCATTTGAATGCCATATAGCACCTTAACCTATCTGATTTCCAAGGTCTCTCCTTTTTCCTGCTTTCCTGTATTAATCTTTCGGAATCACTTCTCTGATGGCATCATTTTCTAACAAAACATTTAATGGCACTTCCTTATAAGTTAAGTCAAAGCCTTAAGCCTAACACTAAAACCCTTTCAGGATCTATCTTCCTAGCTCATTTTCCCACCAATTCCATAATGTACTCTAATCTCAGACATCCTGTAGTACTTATCTTGTGTTTCCTGCATATGCCCTGTGCTTTTTTTGGTTTGATCTTTCCCACCGCCCCCTCCTCCACTGAATGTTTGCTTGTGCTGCTCCTTCCCTCTGGAATGCCTCTCCCTCACCCTATAATCTCTAGCTAATGAAATTCTTCCCATCCTTTAAAGTACATTTAAATGCTACCTCAGTGGGGAGTGTTCTTTTGGTGTTCTGAATCCCTTTAGCCTTTTCTTCTACTCTTCTTTTCATCCTCTGGAGTCTCAACACAAAGCCTCCCATATAGGTATTCAAATATCTTTTAAAAATCATAAACGAACTATAGGGCAATTCACAGTCATGTCAAGGCCACAGAGGCAGAAATGAGGGCCACCTTGCAAGGCTAGGCAAGAGGTATTCCCTGTACTAAAACTTTGTTTTTTCATTATCTTCCATGATTAAAAACAATATGAACATGGTAATTATTTGGGAAGTCATAATCAGGCAATGAGAAGGGGACTTACTTGGAGGCAACTGACAAGGAATGTCTGAGGAAAGCTGGCTTTCACTGCATGAAGGAGTAGAACCCTGGCCCTAGGTAAAAGGGCACTGGGACCTAAAAATAGACTGTGGCATTGCTTGGCCTTTCTTAATTTTGTTACCACTAGTCTGTGTAACTCACTGCCTTTGCCATCATCTTTTTAACCAGTAGCCTATCACCCTGAAGCCAAGGAAACTATATGATGGGGACTTGATATGAGGAAAGAAAAAATATGTGTGTGTGTGTATATATTATATATATATATATATATATTCCTTTATTTAAGACATTCTCACAAAGAATCTCACTGTTGTAGCAGATGTCCTAAGATGGTAGACAAGAATTGCCTGCTGCCATATTTAGAAGAAATATAAGCACATAATACTTGAGGGACCTTGACCTGTTGATCCAAAGCACCCACCATAAGTTCAGTTCCTGTGCTTTATCTGAAAAATTCTGCCCTGTTTTGTATTTTCCAAAATGTGCTTTTCTCCAAATTATGTTTATTGGAATATTTAAAATAATGTTTTAAGTTAAAGTTGATGGGGCCAAAGATATTTCGAGGTTTGTGCTGTGTCTTTCCAGGACTGTCTGTAACACCTTTGCTTAGCCCAGGAGCATTCTTAGCCATGATTCAGTGTGGTAAGGACTAAATGAGATAATACTTAAAAAGCCAAAAACACAGGCGGTGTGGCATGCGGCGTGCATGGGGCTCTTTGGTGGTTAATTCCTCCCAGAGTACAGTTTCTTCATCCATTAAATGAGATTACTATCTTCCCCAAGGTTTGTCACGAGGATTCTGTGAAGCATGTACATGAAGCACACGGACTCCTTGCTTCCTGCCCAAATCAACTTCCACTCCTGGGGGGAGCGTTTTCCCAGCCGCACCTTACAGACTAAAATGTTCGGTTGGATTCACAGTCTCCATAGTGTGTGAACGTACTTCTTTTGTGTCCATGCGTCCCTCCCTGTCTAACTGGAGACAGAAGAGGCCTTTGTGAAGGTACACTCTTCCCTTTACAACAGCTTCGCAAATGAACCTCCAGACACCAGCACCCACCAGTCTCCAAAGAAAGAGCTGTGGGCAGGTACTCTCCGACCAAGATTCCTATGTCCCAAAGGCCTTGCTACATTGATGGGAAGAACAGGTTTTATATTAAGTAGCAATTACCAGGCAGTTAGCAGAAGATATTTTACCTGTCGTTACGCTCTCTGGCAAAAATGATCCCTGATTACAAGCCTTGTGCAGTGAACATACAGATAACTTGTTTTCCTATCTTGCCTCTGTGTGTGTGCCCGCACCTTTTACTGTGTGTCTAATTTACGTTTCTTGCTGCCTGAAGAGACTCAGCTTCCATGACTTTTCTTTTAGTATAACATCACTATTAAGCCCCAACTGCAAATAACTTTATTTTATGGTTCTTATTTTTCTCCCCTTCTTTCAGCCTGTGTGCAAGCAATGCTTTCTGTTGAATCTTGAAACATCTGACTTGAAAATCAAGATACAGTCTTGTGAGTGTATGAGTGCCTTAGCAGTAGGTAACAGCTTTGGGGTTTTATTTCCTCAACTTGCAGCTGCGAGAGTCTCTCCAGCTATCCTTCCAACATACGCTCAGACCTACACAGGCATACGTGTATGGAAACACAGATTCATACTCAGAGGCATCTACTTTTTTATACTGCTTGGTTTTTTAAGTTCAAATGTTACATTTTGAAAATTCAAAATTAAATGGATACCCGCAGCTAAGATAACTTATTTTAAAATCAGAAAATGCAGAGAAGTATACAAATGGAGGAATAAAATAAAAAGAGAATCCCGCCTCTCAGAAACAAGTACTGCTAACGTAACAGTGAATATGTTGTCTTTCGAGAACACACATTCACTTAATTTCACCTTCATAATGAAAAGGAAATTGTCAACAGGGCATACTTCTTTGGGGGATGACAGTAAGGTGACTTAAAACGAAGCAGTGTCAGTGTGCACACCTGAGAGTTCACTGGGACCCCTGAGGCTAAGCTTGACTGCAGCCCAATTCACTGTGGAGAGAACAGAGAATTAAATGCCAGAACAGAAGCCATTTCAGAGGGATTGACTGTCCTTTCCCAGGCTCTGTAGAGTAAGCAAAAACTTTCCCTGCTCTTTGCTGGCTAAAACCCTGGGATCTGAGTCTTGAGAAGGCAGCAGTTAGGTTTTGACAATCGACTCCCGTGTTCAGCACCTGCTTCTATCCCCAAACCAGACACAGTGTCGCTGCTAAATTCCAAGGTTCTCTGAGTGCTCGTTGATTTTTCCAGAAACTACTCATTGAAAAAAAAAAAATCAGTGCTAGGTGCTTTTGGCGGGGGGAGTGGGACATGTGGCAAAGTGACAGGAAGCTGGGTGCTCTGCAAGGTTTAGTTGCTATTTATGGAAAGATGAGTGATTTAAAGCTGTCTTGAAGTTGAAGCACTTTAAATATTCACATATTTTGTCACCACCCACAAGCATTTCAGGGCAACATATTTATATATAAAGAGTGCTCCAGACACCTAAATGGAATTCATTTTTCACTCTTTCCATTTATTCCTACAATTCTGGCTCTGAAATTGTAACGTGCCTCAGAAGGCCCCTTAGGGCTTCAGGGTGGAGTGATGCTGCACTCAGAGTGTCTGACTTAGTAGGTCTGGGGTGGAGGCCTGAGAATTTGCATTTCTCTCAAGTTCCTAGGTGATACTGCTGCTCTTGCTGGCTTGGGGACCAGATTTTGAGAATCACCGCCCTCCAAGAATAAGTAGAATGGGCCCATCTTGAAATATTTAGGGAAAAGATCAACTATGTTTTCCAAGCTAATTTTATATAAAATTATATATCATCTATACTCTATACCTCTTCCGTATTTTCTTTTTAATCTGTGAGACGGTTGTTTGTTTGTTTCAGAGTTCCTTTTACCTATCCTATCTTTCTACCTTCCAAGCAACAGTATTTCTCCCCTTGTTTGTCTTCCTCAGAAAAACGTAAGTATCCACTACCTCCAATAGTGTCCGGGCAGGACTCTTTTGGAGGGGATTTCTTGCTTTGCCAGTTACTAACTGTAGAACCCTAAGCAAGTCCTTTAACATTGCTGCGCCTCACTGTCCACATGTGTGCAAAGGAAGAAAACCGCAGTGAACAGAAAAGCACCTGGTTCACCTAGGTAGTGGGAGCACTGGACGAGTGGGAGCTTCTACAATGCCTAGCACAGGGGACAATACATGTTAGGCCTCTATCACCTGCCACTGTTTCTAATGTTGATCACACTGTGATAGGGTTTAATACTTATTTCACGGAGCCTAGGGCACATCTCATAAATAGCAAACCAGGTTTTCCCTGCGGTTGTAAGGCATTTGGTATCAGGGACAAGTGGGAACAGGTTTAATAATTATAGTTGAGCATTTTTCATTGCCTGCTTCCATGATTACTGAGAATGATCTCATCTAATCCTAGCGACAGCCCTATGATGAAGGTATTATTATTATTATTTTACAGGTGAGCAAGTAGAGGCTCAGAGAGGTTTGGTAACTTGCCTGAGGTCACACAAATGCTAAGAAATGAAGGGCCAAGATTTAAATCAAGGGCTGTCTTCCCTCTGAAGTCTGTTTTTAACACAAAGATTTATTTATTTGAAAGGCAGAATTATAGAGACAGACAGACACACACACACACACACACACACACAGAGAGAGAGAGAGAGAGAATTGATTGCATCTGCTGGCTCATTCCCCACATGACTACAATGCTCAGGGCAGGACCAGGCTGAGGCAGGAGTCTGGAACTCTGTTTGGGTCTCCCACATGGGTGCAGGGGCCCAAGCACTTGGTCCATCATCCACTGCTTTCCCAGGCATGTTAGTGGGGAGCAAGATTGGAAGAGGAGCAGCCGGGACTCGAACAGCTGGGCCACAGCACCATCCCCTCCCCATCCAAAGTCTTGAGCCCCTAACCACTGTACCACACTGCCTCTACCACTCAGAATTATAAGCTTTCCCTTTCTGGGAAGGATCTTAGATATCACTGAGTAATCCTTTCATAGTAGAGATGAGAAAACTAAGGCCCTGGAGGAGGAGTAAGATCCCCCAGCTGACTAACAGCAGAGTCAGTTGCTAAACTTGGGTTGACTCCAACCTCTGCAGTTTTCACAGCAATATAGGTTTGCTTTGGTAGAAATAAAAGTTCTCACTCCCCAGTTCAAGCATTAGACAAACAATGGCTCTGCTGAATAGGAGGGGGAAGTTAGACATTCCCATGTTTAATAACCAGCTCTCTGTGGGAAGAGACGGAAGCTCTGATTCATAACATTTGCCAATTTCCACGGTACAAATACTCTCACCCAGGCTGATTTTCAAGCTAGCCATGTGATGACCCTGGATGCTGGGTTGGGAAGAGATGTGTGTAACCCACTGCTTTGAGGTGGCATGTGCTGGCTCTAGCATACACTGCCTGCATCCTTATAGAAAATGACAAACCAAACCCTGAGTATTATTTCAAGGGAAGACTCTGATAGTCAACATAAAAACGAGTTTCTTTACACCAGGATTCTGAAATCCAGTAGAATTGATATTCTGGCCAACTCTTCTTTTCGAGTTTAGGGCTGGCTCTATTACTGAGATCAAGCCCCTGCCAAGGGCCTCTTGTGACTTATTTATAGAACCTTCTTTTTCCCCAAAAGGGTACATGAATATATTGTGTCATGCTCTATCTTTAGAAATGCTAATCACTTGTCTCAAGTGATATCTCCAAATTGAGGGTAAATTAAAAAACACTTATACAAAGTTGTTTGTTTTTATTTTTAAAATGTCAACACTGAAAACCCTTTTAAAACTCATAAAATGACCCAAAGAACACATATCTATTTTTCGAAATTTAGAACATGCAAGCAAACAAAAGCAAATAGGGTTTCAAAGCAGTCACCTGTTATTCCACGATCCAGAGATAAACAGGTTCTGCATTTTAGTGTACGTATATCTAACATTTTTCTCTTCCTATATGCAGTTAGAATTGGTTTTGAAAAACAGCTCTACTGTAAAGGAAATCCATTTACAAAATGAAAAGCTATCACAGATTATTATACTCCCTGACCAGGTCCTGCCACTCTATCTGTATTCACGGGAATGGTATGTTAGCTATATTTATGCTGATGTTCTGCACGCATTTGAAGATAATACTACTAATGGGGATTGTTATCTGTGAGTACAGATGGGGCCAGAAAGACCAGGGTGACAGTCTCAGCCCTTTCCACTCTGTAGACCACTGCACACACAAAGCTGTTTTGGAGTTACAGTTGCAGCTGTGCCGATATGGTGCTGGATTGGGACTCCGCCTCGGAGAGCCGAGGTCATCCTGGAGCTCAGAAAACAACCCCCTCCTGGACTCCCTTCTTGCTGTAGCCAGCTTGGCCTGCGTGCTGCTGGTTTCCTGCTGCCTGCAGCGCCGCTCCATTGTTTGAAGTGGGGCTTCAGAGCCGCTTTAATGGGTTTTGCTCGGCCCTCCCTGCTTGGGGTTGCCTCAGTGCAGTTCGCCATACAACGGTCTGATCTGGTGTCCTGCGGCCATCCATCCTTCACACATGTCCAGCCCAGTGGGGTGCTGGTAGAAATGGAATTTGTTCATTCCCTCCGCTCAGTCTTGATTTGAGTGGAACAATACCCTAGAAAAATGGCCCAGTCATAATAACAATGCGAGATGGCTGACTGTGGGAAATTCATGTTTCTTTCTCAAGTGGATGCTCATTACGAGGTGGAGGCATAGGGGCAGTAGGACTTCCCAAGAGGTGAGGCGAAGCAAATGCCCTCTCTGGCAGCTTTGCATTTGGCTGTTGTTCATCTCGCATGAGGATTTTCTTGACCAGATCCTCTTCTGACTTGTTTCCTGAATTGGACTCCCTCCCCAAGGGCCAAGGTCTAAAGGCAGAATAGCACAAAATATTGCGGGAAATGCAACTCTTAATTAGGAGCTGCTTCGAGCGGTGCTAAATTGGACGTGCGTGCATGAGTGAGTGATATATGGTGGATTGACGCTGATTCTTTTATTAGCATACTTTATTTATTAATAGGGGTACATTGTCTGGCTGCCTCCAGGGAGCAAGTACCTTTTATTTGTTTGGTTGGGGGAAACAATGTGTCAAAAAAGAGAACCCAGGCCCCTGCCTTATGAAAGACAAGAATTTTTTCCCATTTCGGAGGCGTTAAGAGAACTAACTGGCTGACTTTAGGAAAATCATTTCACTTGTCTTTGCCTCACTGTGCTCCTCGGTGAAAAGGCAGTGACAGGAAGGCATCCTTCACAGGGAGGGAGTAAGGATTAAACGAGAGAGGGAGCCCGAAGCGCTCCACACTTAGTGCCTGGCCCAGAGTCTGCAATGTGTATTATACGTTGACTGTTTTCTCCCAGGAGAAGGCTCCAGTTAGAAGGTAATGATTCCAGCCGGCGGCGCCGGCACGCCAGGTTCTAGTCCTGGTCGGGGCGCCGGATTCTGTCCCGGTTGCCCTTCTTCCAGGCCAGTTCTCTGCTGTGGCTGGGAGTGTAGTGGAGGATGGCCCAAGTGCTTGGGCCCTGCACCCCATGGGAGACCAGGAGAAGTACCTGGCTCCTGTCATCGGATCAGCGCGGTGCGCCGGCTGCGGTGGCCATTGGAGGGTGAACCAACGGCAAAAGGAAGACCTTTCTCTCTGTCTCTCTCTCACTGTCCACTCTGCCTGTCAAAAAATAATGAGAAGGTAATGATTCCCACGCAGGGGAGGCAGCTGACCTTGCAGTACAATGTTGGTGCAGTACAATGTTGGTGAGAGAGATCCCTGGTTTCCCTTCTCATGTTGCTTTGATTCCTTGTGAATCATAACATTGAGATTTGTGCTTCTCAACCTTAGCTGCACATTGGAGGCACCTGGAGGCCCTTAAAAATATGGACCCCTGAGTCCAACCTCCAGAAATTCTGATTTCATTCATCGGGAGTGGGGCCTAAACGATGGAATTTGGCCAAGATCCTGTAGCGAATGTGCAGCCAGAGCTGAGAACCGTTTGATTGGAGGCACATGCTGCACATCTGTGACAAAGATCATGAAAATTAACCTCATGTTATTGAAGGCGGCAGGGTGCCACTACAGCCTTGATCGTGGTTTTGTCCCAAATCTCGTGACCAGGGGTAATAATCACCAACCCACAAAATTGACACTGGCTCCACCTGTATTTGCCGGATGTCACCCAACTATACTGCACCCCCTCTCCGTTAATACATGCAGTTTGCAAAAGACAGGTAGAATGCTCATACCTGGCCTTCTAACCAGGTTGAGTAAATGTACCATGGTAGCCTAAGAGTTAACCTCATTAGTGCTGATCTCCTATGCTTGGGCTGTTAGCTGTTGCTTGGCTTTTATTAATTTAGGCTTCGACATGTATCTGCCTTGTCCACAGTCCCAGATGGTGCTATAACTCATGCCCTTCTGTCGGTTCCAGAAGATGACTACATGTGTTTTATTTAGATAAACTGTAATTATACTGACTTTCAACTGTTTGGGTAATTTTGGGCCGTTTGTGGATGATAAGTGGTAAAATCCACTGTTCATTATTACATAGCAAAAAGTCATCTGAAAACAGATTTGTTTGGTTAATGAAGTCTCTTGGGATAGGCTAGATGGGAGAGGGAACACAGCACTTAAGGTTTTAGTAAGTATGGATTAAAAACAAATAGGACAACTTTTGTTTGCTTGGAGGGGTGAAAGCCAGGTGAGAAAACCTACCTTGAGAGGGCAGCAGCTAGAAGAGTCCTTTACCCTATATGTCTATGATGTATTCCAGCTGACTTCAGACACTTAATCCATGCTGGGGCCTGTTAGTAACATAGGCACATCATTCATTTCCTACTTACCGCTCGTCATCAGTGTTCAGTTAGGTAGTTACAGTTAATGTCTGTAAAATGGAAATAAAATTATACCCATGCAAATATTTCCATTTCTGTCTGGATTCTATCTGGGAAAGGTCTCATTGCTCTTAAAGGAGGAATCGGGCATGATTTTTACATCAGGACATGATTTATGAGGTGGCTAGCTGAACCCCAAAAGCCTAGTTACAAACAAATTGTCTATTTGAAATCAAGGGATCTGGACTTAGAAACAAATGATGGTTGATCATATAATACTGTATTAATTTAAAGCATTCTTTTCTCATAATCACTCATTGAAAATGAATTATCGATAATACGGCTTTTAACATGTGACTGAAATTACTCAAGAAAAGAAAAACGTGTCTTTGTGAAACATCAGGAAAGGAAGTCTTCGGGAAGGGCCTTAGTGCTGAGCCTCACCAAAATGCAAGTTGTATCTTAAGCACAAATCTTCAATGTTCCAAAATATTCCCGAAAACTCGGAGATTCTGCCAAGTGGGATGAAGCAAGCAGGAGGGGAGGGAGGAGAGTCGCTCTTTGTTTTGTTTGTGAAGCCTTTCCTTTCTTGTTTATTCTTGGTGGCCAGGAGAGACGTCCTGGGTTGCTTTGTTCTTTGGCTAGAATCACTATCTCACCGTATGAAGGAATTTTCAAAGCTTTAGTCTGCTTCCTTGAAATGAAAGTAGATGCAACTTCTGCCTTTAAGTCCATTCTCAGCGGAAACTAACGTGGTGGGTGTTTACAGGGGCTGACTTTAGACATAGAGTCCTGTCCTGGAACTTTTAATGAAGAGCTGAGCCTCTGAGAAGCATAACTTTTTGGAACAGAGTTCATGTTATTCTTGGGGCTTGAGAAAATGGATACAGTACTTACTAACTACAATCAGTAAAGTGGATCTTTACAGACAGAACATTCATGAAAAAGAAAACAACAAAAATCAAGCAATTGTATTTATCCCTACCATTTGATAATAGTTAAGGTTGTCTAATCAATTTCACTATTGTTGTTCTTCCATGCTTCTTGATTGGGTCACCTTTGGCTAATGGCTAGATATGTTTAAGTGGCAGGCAACTTAACTCTCCCATTTTTCCTCTTCCCCGCCTCTTGGCTTTTTGCCTTTGCAGCCAAAAATAACTGGCAAATTATGTTCATCTACATCCTAATATGGACTAGCAGGAGAAAACCAAATTTTTACTGCACTTTTTGGTGTCTCAGTCACTCTAGATAGTTACTGAGTATTTGGTAAATGAATTCTGTTTTCCATTTCAACCCGGAGTTAATTTATGAGCAAAATCAAATCTCAAACTTAAGATCCCTTCCAATCCCCAAATCCTGTTCATCTCTGATGCCAAATTTATATGCCTATCTGGGTAGGTATATTTATTAAATATTTAATATATAAATATGAATATATGTATTAATATTTATTAAATATATATTTAGTAATGTGTTTTTTTTTTCTTGAAAGAAGAGCCATTTTATAAGCAGTGACTCTCATTCAATAATTAAACATCCCATCCAACAAAAAATGGACCTTGAAGATCTTAATCAATTTTGGCTGCCCTAGATTGTTATTTTATACATCCCAGATCTTGTCACAGTGCTGGTCACATGATTCAGATGGCATAAGGGCAGGAGCCATATTTTAATGGCTTACATATAGCAGATATTAGTTAAATTAAATAACATCTATCTTGGTAGCTTATAGGTACAACATCAACCCCCAGCCTTTGCATATATGAATAGTTGGTGCTCAACAAATCTTGAAAAATGGAATCAGAAATATGTGTTTGAATTAAAATAAGGAAGGAATCGGAGACCAACCTTAGCTAGAATGTAACTTTATTATTATTTTTTAGAATGTGACTTTATAAGTAAGTTTATGTACTTGTGATATATCAGTTGGGCCATGTTAGAAAACCAGGTTACTCTTGAAATAACTTTAGAAATTATTTTTAAAAGATTTATTTATTTATTTGAGAAGCAGAATTGCAGAGAGAGGGATAGAGATAGAGATCATTCTTCCATGCATTGATTCACTCTCCAAATGGCCACAACAGCTGGGGCTGGCCAGGCTGAAGTCAGGAGCCAGCAGCATCATGCAAGTCTCCCACGTGGTTGCAGGGGCCCAAGCACTTGGACCATCTTCCACTGCTTTCCCAGATGCATTAGCAAGAAGCTAAATCAAAAGTGGAGCAGCCGGGACGTGAACCAGTGCTCATATGGTATGCTGGTGTTACAGGCAGTGGCTTAACCTGCTGGACCACAATACCAGCCTCAGAAGTTATTTTAATCGTACACATTTATGGAGTGCAGTGTGATAGTCTGATGACTGTATACAATGTATAATGATTAAATCAGATTATTTCTGCTGAAATATTCATATTCTCAAATTTCAGATTTTAAGCAATTTAAATGAAAACATTCAATAACAACATTTTCAGTCATAAATATTTCAGTGTATATTTCTAAATTATAAGTTTTTTTTCCTTTTCTGAGATTTATTTACTTATTTAAAAGGTATAATAGCAGATGAAGGGAGGGAGGGAAAGAGAGAGATCTTCTATCTTGCTGGTTCACTCCCCAAATGTGTGTAACATCTGGGACTAAGCCAGGCTGAAGCCAGGAGCCAGGAACTCCATCAAGGGCTCCTATGTTGATGGCAAGAACCCAAAGTACTTGGCCATCATTCACTGCTTCCCAGGTGCCTTAGCAGGAAGATGGATCAGAAGAGCAGAAAGCTGGGACTCAAACAAAGTACTCTGATGTGGAATGTGGGCATCCCAAGTAGTAACTGACTGAACTCACTGTGCCACAATGCCTACCCCAAGAGGATTTTGGTTTTTATTTTTTAAAAACTTCTATAGTATTATTACATCTACAGAAATTAACAGCCATATATATATATATATACATATATACATACATATATATTTGAATGGGAGAGTTACAGAGAGAGAGAGGGAGAGATGGAGACAGGAGAGATGTTCAATCCACTGGTTCACTCCCCAGATGGCTGCAATGGCCAGAGCTGGGCAGGCCAAAGCCAGGAGCTAGGAGATTCATTCGATTCTTCCATGTGGGTGCAGGGGCCCAAGCACTTGGGCCATCTTCTGACGCTTTCCTGGGTGCATTGGCAGGGAGTTGGATTGGAATAGAGCAGCTGCGACATGAACTGGCACTCATATGGGATGCCCATATAATGTTTATTTTTTTAAGATTTATTTATTTGAAAGCAAAGTTACAGAGATGCAGAGGTAGAGACAGAGAGAGAGAGAGAGAGAGAGAGAGAGAGAGAATTCTTCCATCCAAGAGCCGCAAGCTTCCTCCAGGTCTCCCACACAGGTGCAGGGGCTCACAGACTTCAGCCATCTTCTACAGCTTTCCCAGTCCATAGCAGAGAGCAGCAGGGACTCGAACTGGTGTCCATATGGGATGCTGGCACTGCAAGCAGCAGCTTTACCTGCTACACTGGCCCCATATTATGTTTAAAAGTTAGATGTAGGGGCTGCCATTGTGTCATAGTGGGTAATGCTACTGCCTGTGATCCTGACATGCCACGTATGCACTGGTTTGAGTCCTTGCTGCTGTACTTCAGATCCAGCTCCCTGCTAATGTGCCTGGGAAAGCAGTGGGAGATGGCTCAAGTGTTTAGGCCTTGCACCCACGTGATGAACCTCCTGGTTCCTGGCTTCAGCCTGGCTCAGCCCTGGCCATCGTGGCTACTTGGGGAATGAGATGTCAGATGGAAGACTTCTCTCATTATATCTCTCTCTTTGGGTAACCTTGACTTTCAAACAAATACATAAATCTTTTTTAAAGTTAGATGTGCTTACATATTACCCGAATTTCCCCTACTTCTACTTACTGAGTACTTCTTGCCTGCCTCTGAGCCCCCCTTTATTTTACATTGTCTACTCTGTTGTGCTTCCTTGGAAGAATGAAAGCCATGCAGTTTTTGGTGGAGTATAACAAGTCTTTCTGCATCACTCATTGTGGGTCCTGAGCTTGGATTTTTTTAAAGATTTATTTATTTATTTGAAAGTCAGAGTTACACAGAGAGAGGAGAGGCAGAGAGAGAGAGATCTTCCATCCACTGATTCACAACTGATTCCACAATGGCCGGAGCTGCGCCGAATCAAAGCCAGGAGCCAGGAGCTTCTTCCGGGTCTCCCACGCGGGTGCAGGGGCCCAAGGACTTGGGCCATCTTCTGCTTTCCCAGGCCATAGCAGAGAGCTGGATTGGAAGTGGAGCAGCCGAGACTAGAACCAGTGCCCATATGGGATGCCGGCGCTTCAGGCCAGGGCGTTAACCCACTGCACCACAGCTGGCCCCGAGCTTGGATATTTTTAAAATTAGACTACATACAGTCAGAAAATGTGAGCTTTTTTGTGTGTGGATATTGGGCCAGGCACATGAGTGCCACATCTTTAATCCTCACAATCCTCCTGCAAAGTAGATTTTATTGAAAAATACTTGGTAGTCGGGTTTTCTAAGTCACTTTTAGACACAGAATGAGTCTATATAGCTGATCTGAACAAGACAGAAAAAAATAGAAATAAATGAAGCTAATGACCACTTATTGATCATGTCTATGAGGCAAGCCTTATACTAGAAGCTTTTCATACATTTCATTTAACTTTCAACCCAAAGAAGGAATGATACTAACATAACTCTACAGATGAAGAAACTAAGATTCAGGCATGTTAAGTATTTACTTGTTTTTGAGACCCTTAATTCAAAAATCTGGAATGTGGTAGGTTTGAAATTGATTGCGTAGAATAAGAAAGGCACTAAATAGTCCAGGTTTGCTCTTTGTGATTTATCACATAGTCTCACCAAAAGTCATAAAAGATGTGTCATTTATCCTCATTCTAACTATTAGGCTCAGCAAACTTAAGTCACTTATCCAAGGGACAGAGGTAATAAGGAAACATAAGAGGAACTTGGGTCCAGGTCAACTCAAAGCTTATGCTTGTCTTCTTGCCACTAAATCTAAACATGCATAATCGCCTTTCACCTTTCTTGTGTCAGTTAATACATATTATTCTGTATTCTGATATGTGTAAGATAGTTCATTGTATTCTCAACTGAATATAAACAGAATGAGGCCAGAGATCTTTGTTTTTTTTTTTTTTCTTATTGTTGTTGTTCACTGATACATTCACAAGGCCTAAAATGATGCCTGGTGCATAATAGGTGTTAAAATAAAAATTTGTTTATGAATTATTTTTGCTCCCATGAGATGTATACTTTTTGTGGGCAAGTAAATTTGGTCAGCTAAGACAGCAACTACCACAGTGCCATGTCCCTTAATAAGCAACCAATAATAATGCCTTTAAACCAGACTTTTCCAGAGTGTTATTATGAATGTTAACTTTAGCGTTAACATAAATGAAAGACCTAAGGGACAGCATTTATAAGAAGTGTCAGGAGGTTGTGATACTCTCAGTGATGGGAGAGAAAAAAAGGGACAACCTCCGGGCAAAAAGAAAGAGATTTCTCTGTTCTGGAGAAATCAGTGAGAGTTAGCAACCCCTAGGTCCCAGCTAGAGAGTAAGCTAAAAGATCTATGCAATTGTCAGGGCAGCCACAAATCCCTGTGTGCTCTCTGGAAGCGGAGTGGGTCTGATTTCAGTCTGTATTTCCATAACCTCATGCCGTCTAGCCCCTGACTCCTACCCCAGGTGACTTGGCCCGTAGCAGTGGGAAGGAAATATGTCCTGCCTCCCTCCAAGATTTGGTGGCTTCTGATGAAGGAACAGGACCCACATTTTCCACGTTTATCACTTCATTTGATCTTCGTGTTAATCCAGAGAAAGAGCACTTATTCATATCCCCATTTTCTAGATGGCTACACTGGGGTACAATGAGGTTATTTGGCTTGCCTAGGGACATACTGCTATTAGTTGGAAATTCTGATGGTTAGAATTATTTTGTTCTTTCCACATATCTCTCAGTAAATATTGAACACCTTATTTGTAGGGATCTTAGTATGGTTTTGGTGTATAGGATATAAAGGAAAGGGAAGAATCAAACAGTAGAGTGTTATTGAAAGTAATGGCAAGGATCTACACAAGAGATGAGGAGCCTGCCCTGTCACTTAATAAACTATTCAAAAGTCCAGCAGGAGCTTCTTTCCTTGCTTATTATTGGACCTCTCATTAGTACTCAGCAGAGGTGTCTGCTCTCTCCCCTTTAGTGCCTTAGCTTTCCCTGATCTCTAAATGTTAGGCTTTGCCAGGTTTGCCCCAGGATCTTTGCATCCTAGTCAAATTTAAGCATTTCCATGGCGTTAGTGATTCCAGATATCCTGATGACTTTCAAACTTATGTCTCTAGTCCAGCTTTGGGTCTGAGTTCCAAACTCACTGGTATATTCATTCATTCAACAAGTATTTGTTGAGTGGCTACGTGGCCAGGCACTATTATAGGCACTATGATTTCATCACTATGCAAAAGAGACAAGAGCTTTTGTTTGAGTTACGCTGATGGTAGAAGGACACAATATACATATAAAATAAGTAAGCTGTATACTCATATTATGCTAGAAGGTCATCGCTGCTGTGGTGAAAAGAAAGGAAGAGCTGGGTAAGGGGAGGTTGAAAATGCTGTGAAGAGTGTTGCAATAATAGAGTAGTCAAGATAGGCTTCCTATCTTGAGGGTGAGATTTGGGCCAAGCCTTGAAAGAAATGAGAAAATTAGCCTTGAGGCTATCTGGAAACAGAATGGCCCAAGCAGAAGAAACAGCCAGTGCAAAGGTCCTGGTATATTTTAGCAAGGCAGGCAGTGTAGCTAGAATGAAGAGAATGAGAGGTAGAGTTCAAAGGAGGAATGGGCCGATCATGTAGATCCCTGTAGGCCATTATAAGGATTTTACTCTGAGTTAAAACATGAAGCCTTTGGTGGATTTTTGACAAAATACATATAATAAACTAATGTTTTAGAAGGAAGACTGGCTGTTGTGGGAGCAAGAAGAGTTGGAAGGAGACCAATTAGGAAATAATTGTGAACTGAACTATTTGACATCTCTTCTTGGATGTCTTATAGGAATCCCAAACTCATTCTGCTTTTCGTTCCCCTACAAAAGGCAACCTGATGTTTTTTTCCCATTGTTTTCTATCACAGAGAATGGTTCTACCATTCATGCAGTCATTCAAAAAGAACCTTGCACACCATCCCTGATCCTGTCCTCTTTTTTACCCCCATATCCAATTCTTCACCAAATGCTACTGATTTTTATTTCATACTACGTTTCCCTTTTTCCACTCATTTTTCCAGGGCACCATCATCTCTAGTGGGAATTAGTACAGCAGCCTCCTAATAGTCTCACTGTATCCATTGTCTGCTCCTAATGTATTCTTAACAGGGAAGTTACATGATTTTTCAACGAGGCTTACAAGATTCTTTGTGGTCTGGCTCTGCATCCACTACCAGTTTCAACTCAGTCGCCCCTTTCCCTTTCTTATGACACTTTTGTTTTCTTGACAATACTGAACACTTTCCTAACTCAGGAACTACATATTGCTTATTCTTTTTTTCTGGAATGTTCTTTCTCCCATTTGTTTTTATGGCTACCTACTACTTCAAGTCTTAGTCTTTTATGCTACCTACTACTTCAAGTCTTAGTTTGAATATTCATCTAATTTAAGATTTTGCATTGATTTTTCTCATAGCACTCTTATTTCATGCTATCTATTATAATTTCTAAATTTCTAGCTTGATAAAAACCTAACTACCTATCTACATACAGATAAAAACACTTTTTGGTACCTTTCTATATGCTGGTCCCTTGCAACTCAGTGTCCCTCTTATTTTCTACTATATCTCCAGTGTATGATAGAGTATCTAACATATATAAGGTACTCTCAAATGCAAGTTTGATTAAATGATCAGTCTCTTTTGTTACCCATAAACCAGCCTCATACAACTCTCTAATTCTACCATGCAGAGCGCATGCAGTCAAAGTTTCATTCCATAAATATCCACTGGGTAGCTTTGTGGCCAAACACTGTGCTCGCTGCTAAGAATTTAGCAAAAATGTGCCTACCATCTTAATATATGCTAAATTGATCTTCTGTATATAAAGATAATTCAAAATGAATCTTGATGTGAATGGAAGGGGAGAGGGAGTGGGAGAGGGGAGGGTTGCGAGTGGGAGGGAAGCTATGGGGGAAAAAGCCATTGTAATCCATAAGCTGTACTTTGGAAATTTATATTCATTAAATAAAAGTTTGAAAAAAAGGTGCCTACCTTTAAAAATCTTGTTTCAAAGTAGTGATGTGAGGCACACCCGGACAGCAAGACATGTGCTTAAAAGTATCAACAGACTGTGCTGTTGCTGTTCCCACTCACTGAATGGAGTGGATTTTTGATTCAAAAGGGATGACGGCCTAGGAGTGTTCTCAGGGTAAGGTTACCTGGCCCTTTGAGTGTCACTTATTTAGTTCTCCAGTATTTCAGGGTCTGGCCCCAACCTTTATCCACTTAATTTTGTGATCCCAGAGGTAGTTGGGAATATATTTCGTAGACCCACACTGGCCAAATTCACAAGAGATAGACACCTAGACTAGAATACTAATACATTGATTTAGCATAAGAAAAAGTAAATACTGAGAACTAGATGATCATATAAGGAAGTCCTCTACCTGTGGGGAAAATATATGCGGGAAGCCAAAAGATAGCACAAACGTTGCTTGATGTATATAGCACCACTGCAAGGAGAGTTGGTCGTGCAATCCTAGTATTTGCTGGCAGCCAACTCTAATGCACTGAACGTGCAATGCACGTGAAGATGGGGATGTGCTGACCTCAGTGAATGGAAGGTAGATTTTTCGAGCCAAAGGTTCCTTCCTAGCTTTGGCAAGGCTGCATTGCCAAGGATTTCCTTTTGAAAGTCCGAAATACGCAGTATTTCCCACTGACTTTCTTCTTCCCAGTGGACTCTTTCTTTCTTTCTTTAGATATGATAATAATATTGATTGGGTTACTGTCTAGACTGGCTCTCAGCCTGGAACATTTACTGTCTCTTTTGAATCTCTGGTCTTATTTAATGTGTTTTATTTTTATTCATCAAATCCCTCAGAGATTGGTGTTTATATTGCATTGCTGGGTTCCCCAGCATTCTTTATATAATCTAGTATAACTCTCAAATGGAAGACCAAAATGTATTTTTGACCCAAAAGTCATTGCCAATTTTTTTTTCAGGTAGAAGAAAAATTACTCGTTGGTGGGAGTGATTAATTCTGTCTTGGGAGGTTAGGAAAAGCTTTCTAGAAGAGCTGATATTAAAGACAAATCCCAAGTTGGACACTTTAGGGGTGGGATAGAGGGGATGGTAATTTCCAAGTAGAAGGAACAACTTGTGTAAATATTGTTTACCTGTAGGGCACTGTTGCATATTGGCATGACTAAAACACAGCCCCCTGGGAGTTTCGGTAAGCATAACGCTAGAAAGCTCAGGTGCATCACTGTTATATGACTGTCATTCAGCCTTAGAAACCCTGAGCACAGCTGCTATTGGCCCTTCTGGCTAAAACACTGCACATAAGCCAACCCTTGATCCCTGAATTGTCAAAAATCTCTTCTAAGTATGCAAACACAAATATGAAAGTTCCTCTTGTATATGATTCTAAGACATTTTTCTTCTCGTGGGCCTTAGAAGGTAGAGTTATTTGTATAAATATGCAAGTTTGACCTGTCTTCCTGCCCACCTCCCCCCGACACACACTAGTAGACTATCAATTCCTGTATTTTTAAATCAGCTTACTTCAGATGTTTGTCATTGCTATGCATGTCTTCATATTTTTACTATACTCTTCAACAATGTGCAGTATCATTTTACATGCTTTAGACCTATATAAATGATATACAGCACATAATTTTACAGGTTGTTGTTTTCCTTCAATGTTATGTGCTAAAGTTCATCTGTGTTGTACTTTCATACTTCTGTTTCTTTTGTTTTAACTGTTAAATGGTATTATATTGTATGCTAACTTTGTTAGTCTTTTTATCTCATGTTGTATATTTAAGCCACACAGACAACTACTTGGGGAAACATTTGGCAATATCTAGTAAAGTTGAAACTGTGCATGCTTGTCAATCAATCAGGCAAGTTCATTCCTGGATATAAAACATATGTCCTTTCCAATATGGTAGCCTAACCACATGTGGCCACTCAGATTTAAGTTCAGTTAAAATGAAGTAAAATTTAACTTCAAGTTCTTTAATTTAGCCATATTTTAAATGCTTAATAGCCACAAGTGGCTACTGAATTGAACAGCAATAAATATAGAGTATTTGCATCATCACAGAAAGTTCTTTTGAATTCTCCAATAGTACCATGGATAATAACTTTATTTGTATATCCCATGTATGTCATGGACAGAAAAATCACCAATATCTATGGAATGCATGAATGAGCATTACAAGGCTATAATCATAGTTCCAGGAATAATAGCTATACAAGTTTACAGGGGGATGATCTGAGCAGAGTATCAGGGTCCTACATGAACTTGGCAAAGAACTGAGCAAAGTGTTTATCCAGAGCAATTAGCTGCAGCATAGAAAAAGAAATAGTTGGAATCATTATTATGGAGGAAATAAGATAGCTCACAAAACAGAGAAGCAGGAGCAAGAAACAAATTCAAGGCAAGACCGTGAGTGGGGAAAATAAGTCCTGAGGTCAGAAGCCAAAGAGAGTAGGAGGCCAGGACACGGAGTGCAAGGCAGGTCAGAGAGAGCAGCTCAGGACAGAGGTTGTGAGCATTGTGAATGAATCTGAAGCTGGTGCCCTGAGTTTTGGGAGGTGAGTAAACTTTCATCCTAGAGGTCAAAATCTGTTCATTGCCCAAGAATATTGCCTTCACGCCTGAGAAGGGAGGTCTGCCTACTTGTATTGGAAGCTATGGTTAGGAGAGGGTTGTCTTTAAGTATGTGAAAGATAAGGATTCACCTCCCACTACATGTAGTTATCAACATTTGGAAGGGCGAAGGGGAACAGTGCTGCTAAGAACTGAAGCTCTGAGGGTCATTGCTGTGGGAAGAGCGCGAGACTGGGGGTAAGAGTGGACCACAAAGGAAAGGGGGATGAAAAGGGCAATGGTCAGCTGAAAATAGAATCAATGAGACAGAGCAGTCTTAGTATCAGCTTGCAGTTAATTGTAGACATCTTTCTGTAGATTAAAACAGCAACAGGGATGTGGTTTTGTTTTTTTCTTTTTCTGAAAGCCTCCCACCCCACAACCCCTGCTTGCAACTGCACTGATTCCTTAAGTTAGAAGTAGCGATTTAAAAGTCTGGATCCCAGTTACTTTGGTGTGGAGGGGACAGGTGTGTGGCCACAGGGGATGTTGGGTATGAGCAGAAAAAACAGAGATAATCATTTAAAAATGCACAAGCAGGCTATCTGTCTTATTCTTTCATATCCTGTGAAGTTTAGCTTGACAATAAAAATCCTATCTCTCCTGTCCAACCCTCATCCTTTTACGTATTACAGATAGGCCAAACTAATTTGAGCTTTGAATTGTTATTTTCAAAATTCAATAATCAGATTAGGGCTGACTTTTGCAACAAGTCGCGGTATGACCAAGTCTAGGACTAGAACAAACAGTGCTGTGCTTCTGTGCTTGCCTGCTTGCATGCGATCTTACTTTTAACCGAGGCTTTGAGAATCACTCTGGATTGCAGAAGGGCTAGTGACAGCTCACCCAAAGGGGCAAACGACCCATTCTATCATTAGGAAAGTAATCCTTCCGATGGAGACTGGGCTTTCAGAGAGCAGCCAATTGTCTACCGACAGTGCGTTGACCATTCCAGAAACCGCCCCCCCCCCATGCCTTTCTATACCCTCTAGCAATACTGAGCGAGTTTTGGATTCCGAGCAAGACCAGTCTGAAAGAACTATGTGTGTGCTAATTCTTTACAAAGATTACAGCTTTTTTTTGTTTAATTCCCAAGGCTATATCTTGCTCTGTCTCCTCTTCTACTTTTTCCCACTTCATGGAACTTCACTCTTCAGCCTCAACTCCCTGTGCCCAGGCATGAGACCATCTACTCAAAGGCAGGCAGCTGTCTTGGCATGCATGGGCAATCAGATGTTTGAAGAAAACTGATGAATAACCATGTGTCCAAGAGATCCACAGGGCTTAGGGAATTAAAAGGCTTATTCTTATGGTTAAACACTGGGAATGCCATCTCATTCCCGTCCACTGATTTGTCTATTATCAGCTGGAAAGCCACCAGCAGATCCCTTGTTCATCTGCCAGGATGCAAACTAGCCCTTCTTTCAAGTCCCACTTTTGTTCTCAGGGTTAGAAACGCTGCAGTTATTTAAAAAGGAATCTGGCTGGCACAGCTAATTGGACTTATTAGGTCATAATTACAGTATCACAGTACCAGGTTGAATTTTCCTAGATTTGATTAATGAGCCTCATACTGTACATCTTTGGGTCCTGATACCACTACTTAAGACACAGTGGTTGAACCTCCCATACTATAGATAAATAGGCTGAGTGCTTCCTTAAGTCCTAGATCTATTAAGAAAATAAACTTTCCTTAGGAAAAAGCGTTGGGAAGCAAATTGATAATCGGAAATACTAACATAGTGAGTGCTTGTTATGTGCCTAGCACTAATGCTTGTATTATCCTATTTAATATTCACAACGAGCATACGATGGTATGTATTAGTATTCACGGCCCCAAATTTCCAGGTGAGGAAGCTGAGACTCAGGGGGCGAGGTAAGTTGCCCCAGATTTTACAGCTAGTAAACACTGCATTGGAATTTATTCCTATGTCTGTTTTGATTCAAAACATGTGGTCTTGCCTCTTCTTGGAAGGAATCTGTCTGCTCCTTGCTTCACTAGCAAGAGCTTGTCTGATTTTAATTTGTTAGAGACTGAAAAGACAATAGAATAAACAGATGTTTCCTTTCTGATTGGAGTAGTGGATTATACTTTTCCATTTCGCAAATCAGCAACGGTTTTCAAGATTATTGTGGAAATTTGTACGTCATTGACTTTCTAAGATTTGCTTATTATTTTTTAACTTTTATTTAATGAATATAAATTTCCAAAGTACAGCTTATGGATTACAATGGCTTCCCCCCCCATAACGTCCCTCCCACCCGCAACCCTCCCCTTTCCCACTCCCTCTCCCCTTCCATTCACATCAAGATTCATTTTCATTTCTCTTTATATACAGAAGATCAGTTTAGCATACATTAAGTAAAGATTTCAACAGTTTGCTCCCACAGAGAAACATAAAGTGAAAAATACTGTTTGAGTACTAGTTATAGCATTAAATCTCAGTGTACAGCACACTAAGGTCAAAGATCCTACATGAGGAGTAAGTGCACAGTGACTCCTGTTGTTGACTTAACAAATTGACACTCTTGTTTATGGCATCAGTAATCACCCTAGGCTCTTGTCATGAGCTGCCAAGGCTATGGAAGCCTCCTGAGTTCACCGACTCTGATCATATTTAGACTAGGCCATGGTAAAAGTGGAAGTTCTCTCCTCCCTTCAGAGAAAGGTACCTCCTTCTTTGATGACCTGTTCTTTCCACTGGGATGTCACTCGCGGAGATCTTTCATTTAGGTTTTTTTTTTCCCCCAGAGTGTCTTGGCTTTCCATGCCTGAAATACTCTCATGGGCTTTTCAGCTGGATCCGCATGCCTTAAGGGCTGATTCTGAGGCCAGAGTGCTGCTTAGGACATTTGCCATTCTGTGGGTCTGCTGTGTATCTCACTTCCCATGTTGGATCGTTCTCTCCCTTTTTTATTCTATCAGCTAGTATTTGCAGATACTAGTCTTGTTTATGTGATCCCTTTGGCTCTTAGTCCTATCATTATGATCAATTGTGAACAGAAATTGATCACTGGGACTAGTGATATGGCATTGGTACATGCCACCTTGATGGGATTGAATTGGAATCCCCTGGTATGTTTCTAACTTTACCGTTTGGGGTAAGTCAGCTTGAGCATGTCCCAAATTGCACATCTCTTCCCTCTCTTATTCCCACTCTTATATTTAACAGTGATCACTTCTCAGTTAAGTTTCAGTACTTAAGAATAATTGTGTATTGATTACAGTATTCAACCAAAAGTATTAAGTAGAACAAACAAACAAACAAAATACTAAGAGGGATAACATATTAAGATTTGCTTATTATTTTATTTATGTATTTAAGAAGCAGAGAGAGCTACAGAGACAGATTGACAGAGAGCTCCTATCTGCTGGTTCACTTCCCAAATGCCTACAATGGCCAGAGCGGGGCCACTGCCCAAACCATGAGCTAAAAACTGAATCCGAGTCTCCCACATGAGTGGCAGGTACCCAGCTACTTGAGCCTCCCAGGCATTGTCATGAAGCTGGAATCAGGATCATAGCGGGGACTTAAACCCAGGTATTGTGATTTGGGCCACAAGCCTCCTAACCAGTATCTTAACCACTAGGCCAAACACCCGCTCCAATCATTCATCTTAAGTATCTGTTGATCATCTATATGCTAGCACATGGTAGGTGATTCAGGAATCACCACTAAGGCAGTGATTGCGATGCAATGGGTTAAACCATGGCTTGAGGTGTCTATATTCCATACTGGAGTGCCTGGTTCTAGCCCCAGCCACTCTGTACTTCCCATTCAGCTCCCTGCTAATGTGCACCCTGGGGAGCAGCAAGCAATGACAGAACTACTAGAGTTCTTGCCACCCATTTGGGAGACCCAGATGAAGTTCCTGGCTTCTGGATTTGCCCCAGCCTAGCTCCTGCAGTTGCAGGTATTTGGGAAGTGGACCAGCTGATGGGAGAGTCTCTCTTCCCCTGCCTCTCCCCCCTCTCCTCCTCCTCTTTCTTTCTCCCCCTCTCCACATATACTTTAGGAAAGAATCACCATTAAGGAGACAATGTCTTACCAGAGAAATAAGACTAATTGACAGGAACACTTCCAAGAACACAAGAACATATTTCTGCATATAAAATACTATGCTAACTCATGTAACAACTCTAAGTGCTGTGGGAGACACTGAGCTGTTAACAGAAAGGGCACTGGCCTAAGGGACCAAAAGCTACTATTTCAGGAATAGTTGTGCAATGTTAACTATTAATGTGAATCTAAAGATAAATTAGGCCTACCTTGGTCATTCTGGGTTTTACGTTTAGACTTTGTTTTTAATTCTTTTGGATATATACTTAGCAATAGATTTTTTGGTTCATATGGTAATTTTATATTTAATTTATTGAAAAAACGCTTTGCCTTTCACAGGAATCCAGAATATTAACTAAATGCAAGGACTTTGAAGTTTGAGTTGAATCCTGGCTTTGTTACATACTAGTTGTGTGACACTGAGCAAGTGATAGAAACTTTCAGACTCAGTTTGCTCATCTGCTGAATTGGTTGCTTTGGGGATTACATGACATAATGCATAATAATATGAAGACTTAGTGTACTGCTTAACGCGTCCCAAGCACATTCATGGCAGCCACTAGGAATTTCTTAGGTAAGTCTCATGCGAAATGTGATGTGTAATCCCACATTATGGAAACATAGAGGCACACCCCTCCTGACTTTGATAATTACATCTGCTTCCCCACTTTGTAGAGTTCAAGAGGTGGTCTGAATTTCTAGAAAAAAAATGACCCTTCTCATTCTTTAACTGCTCCCTATCTTTTTAAAACAATTATTTATTTATTTGAAAGGCAGAGTTACAGAGAGGGAGGGGCAGAGGCAGAGAGAGAGAGATCCTCCATCCACTGGTTCACTCTGCAACTGGCCACCACAGCCAGGGCTGGGCCAGACTGCAGCCAGGAGCCAGGAGCTGCATCTGAGTCTCCTGTGTGGGTGCAGGGGCCTAAGCACTTGGGCCATCCTCCACTGCTTTCTCAGGTGCATTAGCAGGGAGTTGGATTGGAAGTGGAGCAGGTGGTGGCTCAACACACTACACCACAGCACTGCCCCCTACCCCATCTTTAATAATGTGTGTGTACGTCTATACAAACACGTTTTTATGTAGATTAATTATTGTAATGAAAAAAATTTTAGCATTAAATATTTTTTCAACTTTTATTTAATAAATATAAATTTCAAAAGTACAACTTTTGGATTATAGCAGCTTTTCCTCCACAAAAAAATTTTCTTTAAAATCTCAAAAGTCTCTCTATTCGTAAGACACTTCCCCAAAAGAGGTAAGACAGTATAGTAAACAGCATACGTTCTGAATAAAAACAGATATGGAAATAAATTTCAATTCACTGTTTCCTAGCTGTTCATTCTTAATCAAGTTACCTCACCCCCTGCTTCAGTTTCCTCATCTGTAAACATGGAATACACACAACAGTACCTATCTTTGTGGATTTGTTGTGAATATTAAATAAGATAGTGCAAGCATTAGTCAAGGCACAAAGCAAGCACTCAACCCTGTGGTGTTACAGAGATGGCCAGGGATTTGACCTTCATTGCTTCCCTGCACAGCTCAAGCCATCAAAGGGGCCGTGGGAGTTCAAGAGCCAAGGGGCCTTAGGTAGACCTGAAAGAACATCAGATGATCAGAAATATTCTTTGCAAAGGAGCTGAAAATCCACTGTAACAAAAGCCGCTGCAGACTATGTAATCTCAAATGCATCTTTTTGAGTTTCCTGCTTATGCTTAGTCTCTGTTGTAAGTTATATTTTTCTAAGATGGCACAGAACAGATTCATATAGTATTTAAGCTGAAAAGGAGTTCACATCTCTAGTATTCTATGCACCGAACTTAGCTTTTTTGGTCCCAACAACCCTGTCAAGGGCTAAGTACCCTCAGGCCCATTTTGAAGCTGCAGAAACCGGGGCTCGCAAGTAAACTTCTGAGGACTAGGAAGTGTCAGAAGCGGTATTTTCACCCAGATCTTTTGGAAGGCTTCAATTTATCATACCTCTTTTGTCTTAAATAATTTCTGAGATCTTCTTTTGCTGTGGGTGAAGCACAAACCATGAAAGGTAAAGTGAGTTGCCCAAGATCACTCAGCCAGGTAATAATAAAGCAGGGATTAGAAACTGGTTCCATGAATGCCACCTCATGTTACTTTATTGCCTCTGAATGCATGGATAATATAATGATTTATCAGTTTTAAAATGACCAAAGGATTGGAGAGAATCAGAAAATATATTCCATCTGTCTCTTAATTACTTCCCTTTCATGTTGCTCAGGCTTTCTTGAAAAACTATTTTGTCCAGTAAGAAATGATCCAGTGGCCTGGTGTTCCCTGGTGTCTGTGTGATCACTTCATTCCCTATTTGATGTTCAGAAGCAGATACGCTAGTGCAGGCAGTCCAAGGTGCTTTTCGCTTTTAGCATATAAGTGAGCATAAGGGAACAGCCTTGTGGCACAGTGGATTAAGCTGCCATTTGGTACAACTGCATCCCATATCAGAGTGCCCGGAATCAAGTCCTGCCTCTGCTTCCCATCATGTACACTCCAGGAGCACCAGAAGATGGCCCAAGTTCTTGGGTCTCTGAAACTCACGTGGGAAACCCAGATGAAGGTCCTTTCTCCTGGCTGCAAACTGGTCCAGCACTGGCAGTTGCAGGCATGTGGGGGAGGAAACCAGTGGATGGGAGGTGTCTCTGCTGCGGTCTCTCTGTCCCTCTCTCTCCTCTCTCTTGCTCTTGCTCTGACTTTCAAATAAATAAAATAAATAAGCATTAAATTTTTAAATTAAAAAAATAGGCATTTTACCACTGTGGTGCATAGATTCATGTGTCCACTACGGCCAGGCTATGGTGCCCAGATGTTTGGTCAAACACCAATTAATATGTTACCGTGGAGATGATTTTAAAGAAATGTTTATTTTCATCTACTTGAAAGGCAAAGTGAGAGAAAGAAAATAGATAGTTTCCTTCTATTGTTTCACTCCCCAAATGCCCACAACAGCAAGGGATGGGCCAGGGTGAAACCAGGAGCCTGGAACTCCATCCAGGTTTCCCTTGTGAGTGGCAGGAACTCAAGTACTGAGCGCTCTCCACTGTTCCCAGGTGCATCAGCAGGAAGCTGCTTTGGAAGCAGAGTAGCCAGGATGCAAATCAGCACTCCAATATGGGATTGGAGTGCACAAAGGCAGTCTGGAGGCAGAATTTCTTCTTCCTCAGTATTTTTCTCTAGAGGACTTCAACTGATTGGATGCAGCCCAGCCTGCAGCACCATGACACCTGCCCAGAGATCATTTGAAAATGTGGTCAGTAGACTTTGACTAAAACAGATTACTGTCCCTAAGGCTGGTGGACTGCATCCAATTGGTTGAGGTCCTCTAGAGAAGAAGATTGAGATCCCGTTAGGAAGAAGGAATTCTGCCTGCAAACTGCCTTTGTATTCCAACCTGCAATAGAAACTCTTCCTGAGTCTCCACCCTGTCTGCCTGCCCTGCAGTTTGGAGACATGCTAGCTCCAACATTATTAAGGAATCAGTTCTTTAAAGTTACACACACACACACACACACACACATGGACATGCACACACTTGGTTGTGTTTCTCTGGAGAGCTCTATTACAACCACCCACGATTGTATGAGGCACTGTGCTAGACTATGGAAATATAGAGAAGAGGTCTCTGTACAAAGAGATTTGCACAATGTGGCATAATGTGACAGTGCACATTGGCAAATCTAGGACAAGGTGGGAAAACAACGGCACAAGAAAAGCACCCAGGTACATTTCATAATGTCCTTTACAACTGACAACAATACTAATCACACTCAGGCTTTTATCTCTAAGTGGGCAATTTACTAAGTTTAGAGGAAAAAATCTTGCAAAAATAGTTGCAAAAATGGATTCACCTTCTCCCTTTAGAGTACCCTGATTGGTTACATCTATTGACTGAATTTATTTACTCAATAAAGCTTTCCTGAATGTTGGCTTTGTGAACCATGTGCAATGACATAGTGGTGATGTCCTAAGGAACTTCAGCATTGTCAAGGTGGCTCCCTGAACTTGGCCTAATCTCTGGAACCCAAAAAAGCAAAGGAAAAGTTGCTTGGTAGAGCTGTAGAGTGAAAATCAGATCCCTAGAAGCTCCTGATAAGCCCACCTATCCCTCTGACAACCTCATTTGAACTGAATTAGCTAGTGAACTTATGTCCAGGGCAGTAACCTATGCCCAGCCATTCATCTCTGGGTTTCTAGGACTGTTTGCCCAGTTTTCAAGTGTTATCAGTATCTGGTTCTCATTCATCTCCCATTTGAAAGGTTGTCCCTGAGTATTTCAGGGAAGGATCATGTCCTTAAAACATGGCGATTTCTACTGATTTCCAAAGAAGCAAGCACTTCTCTGACTCCCGGCACAGTCTTGTGGGAAATGAAGCTAATGAATGCTCTTAGAGTACTTGGAGAGCCACACAAGGCAGCATATGAACATTTTTAAAATTGTGTCTTCTCCATGGTATGTGGGACGGTTGTTAGGCCTATAGAATTTCATTGAGTGTGTCTCCCTGCTAAAGTGTGAGCTTCCGAAAGTGGGAGTCTTGGTCCCATTCTGCTTTGTATTCATACAGATTTGAGCTACGACTGCCCAGATCTTTAGGGTAGGTGTTCCTCAGGGTTTTCTTCAAGGACTTCTCTCTCTGAACACAATCTCATCCATACATCCTGCATCTCTTCCAAGCTTCAAGCCCAAACTGCTTAGACATATCTGCTAGACTGTTCACAGATATTCCAAACTTGGCGTGTCTCAAATTTAACTCATTCTCTAAACCCACATGCACACGCTCGGTCCTGCTCCATGCTTCCCCATCTTAGCAAATGGCACTACCACCCTTCCTGTTGCTCTAACTGAAGGAGTCACCTTTGACTCTTATTTCTCCCTTGCCTTAATCCATTCATTTATTCATGTACCAACTCAGAAACCTAAATTCCTCTTCTGAAATTTCAAACATATACAAAATAGGATAGAAATAAAATTCCTCCCATGTACCAAGTGCTCTGCTTCAAATTTACCAATTCATAATCTTGTCTCATCTGTCCTCACTTCTCTCTATCCTCAATTGTTTTGAAACATGCCTCAAAGATCATTTCAGGGGCCAGTGCTATGGCATAGTGGGTAAAGCCACCACCTGCAGTGCTGGCATCCCATATGGGCTCTGGTTCAAGTCCCAGCTGCTCCACTTCCAATCCAGCTCTCTGCTATGGCCTGGGAAAGCAGTGGAAGATGGGCCAAGTCACTGGGCTCCTGCACCCACATGGGAGACCCAGAAGAAGCTCCTGGATCCTGGCTTTGGATCAGCACAGCTCCAGCCACTGCAGCCATCTGGGGAGTGAACCAGCAGATGGAAGACCTCTCTTTCTCTGTCTCTCCTTCTCTCTGTGTGTAACTCTTTCAAATAAATAAATAAATCTTTTTAAAAATGTCATTTCAGTGTATATCTCTAAAAAATAAGTCATGAAAACATCCAAAATCCAATTACCACACTAACAACAAGATGGACAATAATTCCATAATATAATCAAATGCCCAGACTGTTCCCCACATTGCAATTGAATAAGTCTCTTAATCACTTTAATTTGCAGCTTCCCTTGAATTTTTCTTTTGTCTCTGTGCAGTAGTTTAAGAAAAGTGGGGTGTGTTGCTTGCTATTCCCCTATATTTACTATAAAGTACTGAGAGTTAGATTTGAAACTTGATCAGTTTCCATTTCTCTTCCCACCCTACTCCCCTGCAAGACTAGTTTGTGAAGGGTGTTTTGATCTTCCATCATTATTGATGTACAAAATTCCCACAAGGTCTGCTTGTTCCTCTTTCTGTAATGTTAGTAGCTGTTGATATTTATCTCCTATTGGGGGTTGCAAATGTTGGTTCTACAATTTTGTCTTTTCATGTGCATACTTGAATAGTTCATTTAGAAGAAACATCCGTTCATTAATTTTTATGGTTACCATGAACTGTATTTCATTTATCAAGGGCAGGATAAATGCTACCCCCCTTTTTAGCCAATTTTTAAAATAATTAGTTCTTTCTCTAGTATCCTTCAAAGGTGACCAATGAGTGGCTTTGTGTATGTGTGTGTTTTGGGAGGGGGTGGGGGAAGAATACCATTATGGACTTGTAGAACTTTAAGTATTTTACGCATTTCATTCCTTCAAGTTACCATTATTGATGCTCAAATGATCACTTATTTGGCTAGAGGACAGCTGTTCAGATTGGTTTCTGAATCCCTTTGGGTGACCCTAGTTTATTGTGTGTTTCTTTAAATGGTGTTAGTGAAGTATAATTGATTTACAGTAAATTGCATACATTTAAAGTGTACATTTTGGGGCTGGCATTGTGATGCAGCAGGTTAAGCCACTGCCTCTTGTGTCAGCATCACATATGAGTGCTGGTTAATTCCTGGATGCTTCACTTCCAGTCCAGCTCCCTGCTAATGCCCTGGGAAGGCAACAGAGGGAGCACAAGTGTTTGGATCCCTGTACCCACGTGGGAGACCCAAATGGAGTTTCAGGCTCCTGGCTTCTGTGTGGTTGAGCCCTGGCTGTTACAGCCCTTTTGGGAGTAAACCAGTGAATTGAAGTCTCTCTCTCTCTCTCTCTCTCTCTCTCTCTCCCTCTCCCTCTCTTTCCTCTCTTTCCTCTTTCTTTCCTCTCCCTCTCTCTCTCTTTCCTCTCCCTCTTTCCCTCTCTCCATAACTCTGACTTCTTTCAAATAAATGAATGAATCTTTAAAAAGATACAGTGTACATGTATATAACCATGAAAGTATCACCACAATGATGGTAATAAACATGTCCATTTCTAAAAGTTTCATCATGTTCCATTGTAATTTGTCTCTCTCACACCCCTCTACCACCCTCATGCTTGGACAATAACAACTCTACTCTCTATGACTGTAGATAAGTTTTAACTTTCTAGAATTCTATGTAAATGCTTTAAATATATTCTGTTTTCATTTTATTTGAAATGTAGAGAGACAGAGTAAGAGAGACATCACTTCTCAGCCTTTTGGCTAGGATCAAGTGTAGAGTTAGAGAGAGAAATATCTTTCATCCACTGGTTCTCCTCAAATGCCTGCTTCAACCAGGGCTGAGCCAGGCTGAAGCCACAAGTTAGGAACTTCATCCACTAAGGCAAGGATCTAAGTATTTGAACCACCACGTGCTATCTCCAAGGGTGTGCATTAGCAGGAAGATGGAATTGTGAACAAAATTGTGACTCAGACCTGGGCACTCTGATATGGGTTGCAGCAGTCCCAAGTGGCAACTTAATCACTATACCAAACACCTACCCTGGGATGCTTTTTTTTTTACAGGCTTCTATTCCTCAGTGTAATTATTTTGATATTCATTCATGATGTTGTTTATATCAGTAGTCCCTCATGATACATGTGATATGATTTGCAAATATTTTCTCTCTGTCTGGGGCTTGTTTTTACATTTTCCTAAGAATATCTTTCAAAAAGTAGATGTTCATACTTTGGATGGTGTCCAGTTACTTATTTTTCTCTTTTCTACACAAGATTTAGGTATTATAACTAAGAAATCTTTACTTAATCTAAGAGAGAAAAATAGTTTCATAACTGGAAAAGTTTTCAACTGGAGAGTTTTTAAGTTTTGGTCTTTTCAATTGCAATCCATTTTGAATTATGCTTTTGTATATAACATGAGGTGCAAAACAAAGTTCATTGTTTATATTTCATATGGGTATCTATTCCAACACCATTGGTTAAAGACTATCCTTTCTCTACTGAATTGCCTTGCAGCTTTGTAAAAAACATCAGTTGGCCTTTCTGTGGGGACTGGACTCTGTGCTTTTGGTGTATCTGCCTATCTTTATACCTATACTACACTGTCTTAATTTCTTAGACCCATGGTAAGTTTTGAAGTCAAATCCTATGTCTTAAAGCTTCATTTTTTTTCTTTTTAAAAATTGGCTATATGTTTTCATAGTTATTTAAATTGCATTGAGTCTCATAATAAATTAGGGGAAATCCATATCTTAATTTTTATTTAGGGTAAATAAGTTTCATGTAATTCATAATACAGATTTAGGAACATAGTGATATTTTCCACCCACCCTCCCATCTTTCCTCCTCTTTCCTCTCAATAAGAGAGAATAACTCTCTCAATTTTTACAATGATCTACTTTCAGTTTACTTTATACTCATAAAATTAATCCTGTACTAAGCAAAGAGTTCAACAAATAGTAAAAACAACACTGTTCCTCAACAGTAGATACAAGGGCTGTAAACTAATCATTGAATCTCAAAATGTCAACTTCACTCCTATACATTACATTTTTTGATACTCTGTTAGTTACCACAGATCAGGAAAAACATATGGTATTTGTCATGTCTTCCTTATTCTTCTTTCATGAATTTCTGTGTTTATTTTTAGGCATTTGTAGAAATACTTGTTTTCTCCTCTGGTGCATTTTATCTTTGGACTATACCTCTGTGGCTTAGTAGAGTGTCTGCTCTTTTAGTGAATACCCAGAGGCATGTTCTGGGTGTGGCTGGGGAGCTCTGGTCAGTGCTCCAGGGTGGGGCAAGTATCCAGGGTGACTCCCAAGTTACGCATGGTGGATCGCCTCTATTGTCAGCATAGGGGAGGGTGCGATCACCTCTGGTGGCATAATCCTACCCTCACCTCCTTTCTTCCATGGTGATCAATGCCCGGGGTTAGTCCACAGTGGGTACACCACTCACCCATGCTTCCACATGAACTACACAAAGGAGCTGTGTAGTCTTCAGTGTGAGTATGGATCCTACTGCAATGACCCACCTTAGGCAGTCAGGGAGCTCTGAGCCTCTGGCACCAGCCACAGTGATTGCCCAGAGACCCAGATACACCCTATGCCCTCTTGTGCAGTCACAGAATTCCCACAGTCTCAGTACACAAGGCTCCCACAGTGACAGGGTGCAAAGGATCTACTCCATCCCATTAGCCTGTCCCATCCACAAGCTCCACCTTGGCTGTTTGAGCCCCAGAGTCTGTGAAATGTTGAGAGGCTGGGGTACCTCACAGTCCTACACGGGTGCCCAGCCCCCTGTCAACCCTCCCTGCCAACTCTTAGTCAGTGGGGAATGCAGATTTTTCCCTCTGGTAAGATCCCTGGGTCACACACATGCACGAGTGTCATCACAGCTGCTACTGGAATCAAATTAGCACCTTCTCCTTGCCAGTTGCCAGGCGCCCTTGTGGGAGTATGGGGAGAAGGAAACATGCTTTATTTCTACTGGATTAGGTGGATTCTCTGCCCCCAATTAAGGCACCAGGCCAGACTGGAAAGACAACATAGTCTGCAAGGCTCTCCCTCTGGCAATATCACCAATGGCACGGCTGTTGCAGTCTGGTCTCATCTCGCTCTCCTAAGCTTGCATATCCTCCAGCTGTAGGCTACAGGGGTCGTGTGTGATGCCCACGCTTGTTGCTGTGTGTCCACTCCTTCCACGCTGATCCACAACATCCCTCTTCCTGCTGTAGAATTTCCACTGCAGATTTCTCTCCAACTCTCCCCTGGGAACGCACTTCCACCGCTTTTTTTCTGCTATGTTCCCCTTGCATAAAGCAGTATATTGTTTCCCTATTCAGCCATTTTGGACAGTCCAAAAATCCATACCTTAACAATATTTTCCATTTATGTTGAGTCTTTAATTTTTCTCAACAGTTAAATCCTTAGTGTACAGGTACTTCATATTTTATACCAAATTTATTCCAATTTCATGTATTTGATGCTTTCATAATATTTTTCATTTCAATTTCCAATTGTTTGTGGCTAGTATATAGAAATATCATTGATTTTTGTACACTGATCTTGTATCATCTAGCATTAGTTATTAGTTCCAGTAATGTTTTATAGTTTTTCTTATTGTTTTGTGTACAGATCATGTCACCTGTGAATACAATTTTACTTATTCCTGTCAATTCTGGATGCCTCCCACCACAACCCTTCCCTGACCCATGCTTTATTGCATTGTCTAGAACCTCCAGTACAATGTGAAATAAAAGTGGATAAGGAAAAATCTTTGCCTGTTCTTAATCTTAGAGAAAGTATTCTGGCTTTTTTCTTTGGGTATAATATTTTTTCTTTCCAGATTCTCCTTAACAAATTTAAGAAGTTACCTTTTATTTTTAGTTTGCTTTGAGGTTTTGGATTTTCTTAATTTTTTTGATCTGCATTTACTAAAACAATCATGTTTGTTTTCTTTTTTGGTCTGCTAATATGGTGAATATCGTAGATTGCTTTTTGATGTTAAACCAATCTATAATTCCTGCAATAAATTGCACTTGATCAATTTCATAAATTTTATGTCATATCATTCTGCATATCATATCATCTCATTCTTTTTTATTTTTTTATCTCCCAAAGAAACCTTTTATTTAAGGAATACAAATTTCATAAGTACAACTTTAGGAATATAGTGATTCTTCCCACCATACCCACACTCCCACTCCTCCTCCTCCCTCTCCCCTTCCCAGTCCCATTCTCCATTAAGATTCATTTTCAATTAAGAATGGGCCATCAAAGAAGGAGGTATCTTTCTATGAAAGGAAGAGAGAACTTCCACTTTGACTATGACCTTATCTAAATAAGATCGGAGTTGGCGAACTCAAAAGGCTTCAATAGCCTTGGCAAATCATGACAAAAGCCTAGGGTGATTACTGACACCATAAACAAGAGTGTCAATTTGTTAAGTCAACAACAGGAGTCACTGTGCACTTACTCCTCATGTGGGATCTCTGTCCTTAATGTGTTGTTCAATGTGAATTAATGCTATAACTAGTACTCAAACAGTACTTTACACTTTGTGTTTCTGTGTGGGTGCAAACTGTTGAAATTTTTACTTAATATATACTAAATTGATCTTCTGTATATATAGATAGTTGAAAATGAATCTTGATGTGAATGGAATGGGAGAGGGAGCGGGAGATGGGAGGGTTGCAGTGGGAGGGAAGTTATGGGGGGGAAGCCATTGTAATCCATAAGCTGTACTTTGGAAATTTATATTTATTAAATAAAAGTTAAAAAATTGATTAAAAAAGATTCATTTTCAATTAACTTTGTACATAGAAGACCAACTCTATACTAAGTAAAGATTTCAACATATTGTATCATATCATTCTTAAATTAGTATCTAAATGTATAGATATTATATATTCAGTTTCCTAAATTTTATATTTGTATCCCTAAAAAATGTTCATCTGTAATGATAATTCTAGGCTCATAGAATGAGTTAGGAAGTAAACAGTCATCTTCAATTTTCTGTATGAATTTGTATAAGATCAGTATCACTTATCCCTTCCACGTTTGGTAGAAATCACAGGTGAGGCCATTTGGCCAAGGATTTTCCTTTTGTGGGGAGGATTTTAACTACAAATTCCATTTCTTTAATAGGTAAAACATTACTCCTTCAGATTATCTGCTTCTTCACTGAAATTTAGTAGTTTATGTCTTACAAAGGAATTAGCAAAAGTTGTAACTAAGGTCTGCCCACAGAAGAGCTTTATAAAACCAGTCTTGTATATTATGTTGCTTTGCCAAGAAACAGAAAGAAAAAGTACATGAGTTTTGAAGTCATTAAACATGAAATCAGAGACAGAACCTCTGAACTACTCCTTTGCCTGTGGCCTTTGGCTAAGACCAAATAATCTGTATAGGAGAGGCTGGTATGGTAGCGCAGTGGCTTAAGCCACCGCTTGTGACAATGGTGTCCCATATCAGAGCACCAGTTTGAGTTCCGGCTGCTCTGCTTCCAATTCAGCTCCCTGCTAATATGCCTGAGAAATACTTGGGCCCTTGCTATCCACATGGGAGACCTGGATGGAACTCCTGGCTACTGGCTTCAGCCTTGTCCAGACCTAGCTGTTGTGGCCATTAGAGAGTACACTATCAGATGAAAAGTCTCTTTCTCTCTCACTTTCCTGTCGCTCTGCCTTTCCAATAAATAAATCTTTTTGAACAATTTTGAGCTGGGAATTTGAACTTTGCTTATGACATACACTACTTCATTTTGTAACATGATGCTTTAAAAGTCTATTTCCATCAACCAAGTTGGCTACTTGACTAGTTTCTACATTTTGCATATTAGAAGGGATTCGGGTTTTTTCTTCTAATTTTAGCAATGCAAGCATACACGACAAGCTGGTTCATCTTGCTTGTGTTGCAAGCAAACTGAAAATTATTTTCTGAAAGCATTTACAGCTTAAAATTCAGTCATAAAATTAGGTAAAAGGAACATATTGTTTTTGACAAATGAAGATAGGAGTCCTGGTCTGCTGTTTATTGGGTCTCATACTTTGTGAGATTTTTTTCCCCTTTCATTTTTCCTCCTAGCCATGAGGGACGTATTTGCTACGAGCCATTCTATTTTCCAGATTCAGGGTCTCCTCTCTATTTCATTTTATCTCATCTCTGAGGAAAATGAAACATCTGTAGCCTTATTGACACCTTAGAAGCTACGTCATGATCTCAGTATCAAACCACATTTTATCTTTGTGGGAAAAACCTGTATTTTCCTCCAATTCTCTTTCCTGTTTGTTGCTATTGCTGGTGACCTACACATAGACTTCCTATTTGTCTCAACTGGACATTTGTTAGAATCCCTCCCTCTAGTACAAAAGACAGAAATGGCAGTGACCTTGACCATTTGTACTTGATAACAGAGGATATAGTCTGTCAGGATATTTCCGACAGGTTGCAGCCTCTGTCCTCGAATCCCAATATTTCCTGCTATAGATTTTATCCCCCAGTTTTGGAAAGCTAGTCAAGTCTTCCATGCTAACTTAGGCTCCCAACTAGAATCAACAAAGGATTTCACTTCCAACTTGGCATGGTTTTCTAAAGGCACCATAATAATAATAATAATAATAATAATATAAATGAGCAGTGAGCCTCTGGGCAATTGCCACTAAAACCCATGACACTCGTTGCATACCTAAAGTCTATGAGCAAGAGGAGGTTCACAGAATATGAAGAGCATGCAGCCCCACCACACATTGCAGGGGAAGGAAATGAGGCCCAGCCTAACTACCTGAAATAAGATTTTATGTTTATATTGGAAAGCTGGCACCACAGTCTCTCTGAAGTAGCCAAAGGGAGGTTATTAGAGTACAATACCATGGAGCATGAAAGGTGCAGTTATTGCTGGAGAAGAAAGAAGGTGACCATTAAGATAGCAGATGTAGGCCAGGGCCGCAGCTCAATTGGCTAATCCTCTGCCCTGGGTTCTAGTCCCAGTTGGGGCGCCGGATTCTGTCCTGGTTGCTCCTCTTCCAGTCCAGCTCTCTGCTATGGCCCAGGAGTGCAGTGGAGGATGGCCCAAGTGCTTGGGCCCTGCACCCCATGGGAGACCAGGAGAAGCACCTGGCTCCTGGCTTCAGATCGGCGCAGCGCACCAGCCATAGCGCCATTTGGGGGGTGAACCAATGGAAGGAAGACCTTTCTCTCTGTCTCTCTCTCTCACTGTCTAACTCTACCTGTCCAAAAAAAAAAAAGATAGCAGATGTAGATTGTATGATATTTGAATTATATGTCAATAAAATTGTTTAAAAAAAACCCACAACTGACTAGGATTTTCAGAGAAATGGAAATGTTGTTGTAATTTTGACCGATATATATTTGCTTTGCCTATTCTAGAGTTTCACATCAAGGAATTCATGGTAGTAAACATGCTCTTATGAATCTGGCTTTTGCTCAATATAATATTTGTGATATTCAACCATAGTTTGTTTCTTTTTATTGCTGGATAGTATCCCATTGTACAGGTATACCATAATTTGTTTAACCACTCACCTGTCGGACATTTGGGCTCTTTCCATTTTGGACTTGTCATTCGTAAACAAGTCATGTTCTATTTTTCATCATCATTTCCCCCAGAATCTAGGACAGGGCCTGGTATACAACAGGAACTTAGTAAATGTTGCTGAGGGCTAGTGTTTGGCTAATCATTCAAGTTGCTGCTTGGAACACTCACATCTCCCATCACAATACCTGATTCCAGTCTCAGATCCTCCACTTCCTACCCAGATTCCTGTCAATGTCATCCTGGGAGGTAGCAGATGATGTCTTAACTATGTGGGTGCCTGCCACCAACATGGGAGACTCAGATGGATTCCCAGGTTCCTGGCTTCTGCCTGGCTCAGTCCTGGCTGTTGTGGACATTTGGCATGGGAACCAAAAGATGAAAGATCTCCTCTACTCCTCTTCCTCTTCTTTCTCCCTCCCCCTCTCCCTCTCTCTGCCTTTGAAATAAAATTAAAATAAATAATAAATATTTAAAGATATATCTGTTGAGAAAATGAATGAATTCAATCCATACTATGGTGGTTAGAACCCTACCTCTCCCTCCTACTTTAAAAAACACAGTATAACATAAATTAGTAAGAGTGATATTTACAAAAAGAAACCAGAGTTTCCTCTTAATTTTCCAAAAAGTAGATCTTACTTTAACTGTTATTACTAACCATTTTTTTTCTTTTTTGACACAGCTCATAGCTCATAGCTTAACCTGTCATGCAAGTGTCTCATCGTCCTATTTATAAGGCTTCCACTAAAATAGATGATACTCAGTTAAATTTGAATCACAGATAAATGATGAAAAAAAATTTAGTAGAAAGTATGTCCCAAATATTGCATGAGTCTTTGGACATGTAAGAATTGGAAGCAAAAAAAAATGTGGACTTGGGAATGTTCTGGAGCCAGCTTGCTCCCCACAGTCTCAAAACTATCCCCCACTGAAGCATTAACAAAAAACATTGCTGGCCGGCGCCGCAGCTCACTAGGCTAATCCTCCGCCTTGCGGCGCCAGCACCCCGGGTTCTAGTCCCAGTCGGGGCACTGGATTCTGTCCCGGTTGCCCCTCTTCCAGGCCAGCTCTCTGCTGTGGCCCGGGAGTGCAGTGGAGGATGGCCCAGGTCCTTGGGCCCTGCACCCCATGGGAGACCAGGAGAAGCACCTGGCTCCTGCCATCGGATCAGCGCGGTGCGCCGGCCACAGCGGCCATTGGAGGGTGAACCAACCGCAAAAGGAAGACCTTTCTCTCTGTCTCTCTCTCTCACTGTCCACTCTGCCTGTCAAAAAAAAAAATTGCATGGGACATTCTTAGACTAATTTGGGTAATACATACATGAAAAACTTCCTTTTTGTTTTTCTGACATTCAGTCTTGACTGAGCATCCTGTAATTTTATGCTGAGTCTGGCCACCCTAACTGTGTGTGAGCTGTGGGATCTTTGAACCTCAGGTCTCTTGCAGCCTTGAAGCATATTCCTCACCTGCTGCCAGTGACTAGCCTTTGGAGATGCTGCTCTTTCCCTGCTGCTCAGTACATTCTCAGTGAGAGAGGAAAGGGATGCATCTAATTTAAGAACATTATGGGCAACATTTAGTTTGTGTATTTGTATGTTATGCATTTGCTTAGCACACTCACTTTAAGTTCTAACTCAGCAGTACTACATTCCCCGAGGCCCTGTTTCATTCTGGATGGCTGGGGTTTTTCAAATGAAATCCAGCATGCTTATTCCTCTCCCACTCCCTAACTCAGTTATGTTTGTGTATGGTGTGAACATAGCTGGACAGATGTTGGAGGGAGAGGCCTTCCTGAACTACTCAGCAATGCCTGGTGTCAGCGTCTTCCTGAAAATAAAGTGTGGGTGGCAACTCTCACCTGATAGGGAGCCAACTCCCACAGGTCACTTCCTTCTCTTCCTAGAGTCTTTCATTCATAAACTCATAGTGAACCGTTCTTTAGAGGGAAGCACATATTTTTTTTTTCCATGAACTTTTTTTTTATCTTTTATTTAATGAATATAAATTTCCAAAGTACGACTCATGTGTTACAATGGCTTCCCCCCCATACCGTCCCTCCCACCCACAACCCTCCCCTTTGCCACTCAGAGAGAAGCACATATTAAACACAGAACAGGACCCAGCTTGGTTTTATATGTGTGTATGTTTACATTTCAATGAGCAGGTCTTTGTTTTAGAATTACTACATTAAAGCCATGCTCTCTGTACTATTGACACAAAGTTCAGAAAACTAAGATAATATCAAACCAGAACTGGATTAGTGGAAGAGTTCTAAGATTTTGAGTCAAACCTAGGTTTGAATATGTGTAACTCCCTAGCTCAGTAACCTTGGGCAGACCAATTATATAATCATTCTAGCCTCAACTCCCTCTTCTGTGATATGATGCTAAAAATAGTGCCTACCTCACAATGAAAATGAGACAGTTCAGTAAGATAACAAAAGTGAAGTACTTAGTAAGACACATAGCAGATGTTCACGGTAGCCATTATTATCAGTATGACATTAACAATGGGTCTGATCCAGCCAAAGAGGCCTCTTCAGATTTCTGGACCATAAGTAGGCACTGAAGTTTATAAAAGAGCACTTTGGCATCTTGTGTAATTTTTTTCCTTGGTAGATGTTTAGCTGTGCACTGAAGAAAAAAAAGAAAAAGCCCTGACTTTCAGTCTTCATTTTGTCACTTAGCTAACAATGACATCAGCTCTATGAAACTCAGGAGGTTTTTTATTTGTTTGTTTTAAATAATTTTATTAATATAAAGCGAACAGATTTCATATATTCCATAGATGCAATTCTAAGAAGATAACCATACACTTCCCTTCCTCTGCCCCTCAATGTCCCCTCTTTCCTTCCCTTTTTCTTTTAATTTTCATAATAAAATAATTTCAGCTTACTTTACAATCACAGGCTTAATGCAACACTTACCATAATGTTCAATGAGTAAAAATTAGAAAGACCACTGTTCCATAGGAATATAGACAAAGACTAAAAACAATAATCAAACCATAAGATGTCAGCTTCATTAAAATACTATTTTTGTATTCTATATTAACTACCACATATCAGAGAAAACATTTGATATTTGTCTTTTTGGGACCAGCTTATTTCACTAAGCATAACAGCCTCCAGTAGCATCCATTTTGTTGCAAAAGACAGGATTTCATTATTTTTTATGGCGAAGTAGTTTTCCATGGTGTGTATACCACATTTTCTTTATCCAGTTATCACTTGATGGACATCTGGGTTGATTCCATATCTTAGGTATTGTGAATTGAACTACAATAAGCATGGGATACAAATGACTCTGTCATATGCTGATTTCATTTCCTTTGGTTAAATTCCTAGGAGTGGTATGCCTGGATCTATTTTCAGGTTTCTGAGGAATCTCCATACTGTGTTCCATGATGGTTGTACTAGTTTACATTTCCACCAACAGTGAATTAGGGTACCTTTTTCTTCACATCCTCACCAGAATTTATTATTTTTTGATTTTTGGGTGATAGCCATTTTAACTGAGGTAAGTTGAAATCTCATTGTGGTTTTTATTTGCATTTACCTGATGGCTAGTGAGCCTGTGAATTTTTTCATGTGTCTGTTGTATTTCATCCTTTGAAAAATACCTGTCTAAGTCCTTTGCCCATTTCCTAACGTTTGTTTTGTTATTGGTGAGTTTGAGATCTTTGTAGATCCTGATTATTAATTAATCTTTTTTTTAACTTTTATTTAGTAAATATAAATTTCCAAAGTACAGCTTATGAATTACAATGGCTTTCCCCCCTCATAACTTCCCTCCCAACCGCAACCCTCCCAACTCCCGCTCCCTCTCCCATTCCATTCACATCAAGATTCATTTTCAATTATCTTTTTAATTAATATTTTATCAGATGCATAGTTTGCAAATACTTTCTCCCATTCTGTCAGTTGCCTCTTTATTTTGTTGAGTGTTTCCTTTGCCATGCAGAAGCTTCTTAGCTTGATGTAATCTTATGTGCCTGCTTTTGATTTCATTGCCTGTGCTCCTGGGCTCTTTCCCCAGAAGTCTTTGCCTATGCCAATGTATTGATCCTGCAGCACCACCATCCCTTATAAGAGCACCAGTTTGAGCCCAGGCTGCTCCTCTTCCGATCCAGCTCCCTGCTAATGTGCCTGGGAAGGCAGCAGAAGATGGACCAAGAACTTGGGGCCCTGCCATCCATGTGGGAAATCTGGATGAAACTCTTGGCTCTTAAATTGATTCTGGCCCAGCCCTGGCTGATGCAGCCATTTGGGGAATGAACCAGCAGATGGAGGATATCTCTCTCTGTCCTTCCCTCTCTCTGTACAACTCTGCCTTTAAAAAAAGTGTTAATTTTTTCCCCTTTTTTTTCAAAAATAGTTTTGTTTCAAAAGTAGTTTCCTTTGTTTCAAAAGTAGAATCATATATTAAGGTTATTTAGAAGGTGTACAGGGCCGGCGCCACGGCTCACTAGGCTAATCTTCCACCTAGCGGCGCCGGCACACCAGGTTCTAGTCCCGGTTGGGGCGCCGGATTCTGTCCCGGTTGCCCCTCTTCCAGGCCAGCTCTCTGCTGTGGCCAGGGAGTGCAGTGGAGGATGGCCCAGGTGCTTGGGCCCTGCACCCCATGGGAGACCAGGAAAAGCACCTGGCTCCTGGCTCCTGGCTCCTGCCATCAGATCAGCGCGGTGTGCCGGCCGCAGCGTGCCGGCCGCAGCGGCCATTGGAGGGTGAACCAACGGCAAAGGAAGACCTTTCTCTCTGTCTCTCTCTCTCACTGTCCACTCTGCCTGTCAAAAAATAAAAAAAAGAAGGTGTACAAATGGTACAAATAATGTAAATTAAATAGTGTGATAATCATAAACAATGCAAAAAGGAAAGGTAACTCTCTCAATATTCATCTCTCTTTCCCTGACTTCTAAGTTTTAGGATAATTACTGGATTTAGTGTCAGCAGATCCAATAGAAAAAAAATGAGTGGCATATATAATGAGGATATTAGCTTCTCATTCCAACTCTGATACTTTACTTCATATGTTGAAGAAACCATCTAACAACTGAACCTTCACTGGTTCATCTTTAAAATGGGAATTAGTCATTGAGTGAATACCCATTAGGTGCCTTCATGCACAATGCTAGATACTATAATTACAAATAATATCATCTAACCTATATTAAACATATTATGTGTGCCAAGCACTACACAAGGGGCATTGTATCTTTTACCCTCATGAAATCCTGAAAAGTAAAATATTATCCCTATTTTATAACTTAGGGAATTGAAGCTTAGAAGATTTAAGTTGATTCATCTTATGGTGAACAAACCAAAGCCTTCATTTCAAAGGAACTTAATGTTTTAGGAGGAAAAGTAGAAATGTAAATAATCCATGTAATATTGGGTATGTGTTTATGTCCCCTAGACATACATACATCTAACATATCTGTTTTGGAGTTGTGGCGGAAAACCTGCTGATACTTGATGCGAAACCTATTTTGAAGAAACCTGAAGTTACGAAAACAGGACAGATTTTGTTATATTGTGTGAAACCAGGATTGAACAGCCATTTCATCCACCATTTACTTAGCTGATCTAAAAAGTATTTATGATATTCCAAGAATTGTCTTGTTTTGCACTATGTAAAACATTAACAGACTTTAGACTCTTTGACGTAACACCTCTTTTTTTCTTTTGAGTCACAGTCACTGTCCCAAAACCCATGCATTGCTTCAGCTCTACCAGCATCAACCATCTGTTGATCCTACTACCTTTCTGCTGCCCTTTAACCACTGCCCATTCTCAGTTCCCTGTTTAGGAAGCCTGGATTCCATGGTCCATCATTGTAATCAGTTCTTTCCATACACCCATGACTCCCTTGCCTCTCTTTTCTTTTATAATTCTCACCTAGCAGAATACAGTCCTGATTAAATCCAACTCTTCTTCAGATTAATCTGTATCTGTACCCATGTGACTGGACAAGGCTAAAGAAAACCTTACAATATTGGTCATTGGTGTTCCTTAAAGTCCATGACCACTAATCTTCAGTGGGCCCTTGGAGCTGTCTGGCAGTTCTGTCACATTTCCCTATTCACATTCTCTTACTCTCCAAATTGATTGTTTTACATCTTCTCTCTCCTCAAGCCTCCAGGACCTTCTCTCCATTCTTACTTTCAGGTGACAACATTGATTTGTGTTTCACTGGGGGACAAAAGTATAATTAAGACAATTCCTGGATACTCAGAATCACCACATCAACCAACCTACATGCACATGTATCCACATAGTCTTCCTTCCCACCTCTCAAAGTAGAGAACTTTCCACACTCTTATCCAAGGGGCATGCCACCAACTTGTGTATGAGAAACCATTGTTTCTCATCTAATTATAGTCACCCTCCCCAACAATTCCTGTCCCCCACCCACAAAAACACATTTGACCTTGAAATACTAACATATTCCAAAATTTCCAATCTTAAAAAAAAAAAAAAAAAAACATTCTTTTGGCCTTCTATCCCTCTGCAGCTAAACTGTCATTTATCACTTTCCCTTTACTACTTGAGATTGGATTTCTCTAGTTCCTCATTTCCCATGCCCTGTTGAACACACATAATTGACTTTTTAAAAAAGATTTATTATTTATTTGAAAGTCAAAGTTATACAGAGAAACAAGGAGAGGCAGAGAGATGATAGAGAGAGAGAGAGGCAGAGAGAGAGAGAGAGAGAGTCTTCCATCCACTGGTTCATTCCCCAGTTGGCTACAACAGCTGGAGCTGCGCCCACCCAAAGCCAGGAGCCAGAAGCCTCTGCTGGGTCTCCCACGTGGGTGCAGGGGCCCAAGGACTTGGGCCATCTTCCACTGCTTTCCCAGGCCATAGCAGAGAGCTGGATCGGAAGTGGAACAGCTAGGACTTGAACTGGCATCCATATGGCATGGCAGTGCTGCAGGTGGTGGCTTTACCCACTACACCACAGTGCCAGCCCCATAATTGACTTTTATCTCCACCAAACCATTGAATTTCTCTGGTCCAGATCACCACATTGCTAAATCCATTGGTGTGTTATCAGATTTCATCACCACACTTTACTACTCTTTCTGCCCTTTAAATGTTTTTTATTATTATTATCATTATTATTTGCCATCCGGGACCCTGTCTAAGTTGTTTCTCTACCAGTCTCACTGGATATTCCTGGTGCCCCGTTACGCTGTATCCACGCTGAAGTGCCTCACTGCTCCATTCGAGAACAGGCTCTCTAACCTTCATCTGCGTTCATTCCCTCGGTGTTCTCATCTCACCTTGTGGCTTTATGTATCATTGGTGGCAGAGATGGTGCTCACAAGCAATCCATGTTCTCTCCTGCCTCTTATGTTATGCTTTCCAGTGTATCTGTTTTTTGGGGGGATTATGAGCACAAACCATGCACGAGTCCAGTCAGGGGAAGTTAACACAAAAAGGGTGCTAGCATGTGAGACAGTGGAGGTGTAGACAAAAGGAGCTTAGAAATCCAACTCACCTTTGGAAGAAGGACACTAAGGAAAGCTGCCTGCCCCTCACTGGATTGTGACATGAGCAAGAAATAAAACTTCCTTTGAGATAAGCCATAGAGATTGCAGGTGTGTTCCTACAACATAGTTGAATGTATACTGACTAAGGCACCACGTTCACATCTTCAAGCTAGCTGTCCTCTTTGAACTCCAGACTTCCATAGCCAGCTGTCTACTCCACTTCTCCATTTCGAAGTCTAATAGACATTTCAAAAACATAATTTCTGATGTCCTTAAGTCATCTCCTCCAACAGTTTTTCTCCATCTTAATAAGTGGCAGTTACATCCTTCTGGTTGCTTAATAGAAAAACCTTAAAGTCATCCTTGATTCCTCTCTCTCAGTCGCATCCCACCTCCAATCCATCAGCAAATCCCAGCAGTTCTACCATCAAAATGAATCTGGGGGCTGGCACTGTGGCGTAGCAGGTAAAGCCACCACCTGCAGTGCCGGCATCACATGTGGGTGCCGGTTTGAGTCCCGGCTGCTCCACTTCCCATCCAGCTCTCTGCTATGTCCTGGGAAAGCAGTAGGAGATGGCCCAAGTCCTTGGGCCCCTGCACCCTCGTGGGAGACCCAGCAGAGGCTCCTGGCTCCTGGCTTCAGATTGGCACAGCTCTGGCCATTGCAGCCAATTGAGGAGTGAACCAGCGAATGGAAGACTTTCTCTCTCTCTCTCCCTCCCTCTCCCTCTCTCTCCCTCTATCTCCCTCTCCTATGTACTTTCAAATAAATAAATAAATCTTTTAAAAAATGAATCTGAACTCTTCTCCCTTCTGACGGTCTCTGTGACTGCCCATCTCGCTCTGGCCACCAGCGTCCTTCTGTGAGACCACTACATCAGCCTCCTAGCTGGCCTTCCTGCTCTCGTGTTTGCCTCACTGCAGTTCATATGGCAGCTGGTATAATCCATGTCTAAAAAAGGCAATCAATTGGTGTCACTCATATGTTCAAAACCCTTCACTGACTTTCCAAAAGCAAAATTCTTAAGTGATATGTTAAATCTTATATGGTCTGGTCCCTGCTTTATCTCTGGATTCACTGTTATTCCATCAACTTCTTCACTCCACTCTAGCATTCTGACCTCTTTGCTATTTGGCCAAAACATCAAGCGTGTTTCCTTGATTATTGCCTTTTGCGCTTGCTGTCCCCTTTCTCTGGAATACTCTTTCTCTAGATATCTGCAGAGCTTGCTCCTTCATTTTCTACACTAGTGTTTCTTCAGTGTTAGTGTGCATTGGAATCAACTGAATGATTTCTTAAAACATGCATTGCTGGGCCCCACTTTGAAGTTTGTTTTAGTAGATCTACTAGGGGACAAGAACTCGCATCTCTAGCAAATTCCTAGGGCTCCTCCGCTGGTCCAAGGATAGTGTTTTGAGAAATACTCTTTTCTGTTCAAAAGTCATCTTATAAGTAAGACCTCCCCTGGGTTCCCTATATAAAACAGCAACCTGACAGCAACACTCCCTGTCCCTCTTGCTCTGATTTTGTTTTCCCCATAACACGTATCATTTGACAAATATGTACATAACATTTATTTTCTGTATCTGCCCTTTGTATTATAAATACCATGAGAGCAGGCACTTGGTTTCACTTGTGGCTATATGATATAGCATCTATCTTCCATATCTAAAAGAGTGGAGCAGCCACTATGTTGTGCTTAGTACATAGTAAGTGCTTAATAAATATCTGTGAAATGAATGGTCAAAATGAAATATTTCACAGCCATCCTTTTGTGACCCAAGCTTCTGAATGAAATGGCTCACATGATAACTCAATTTTGCAAATGATTCTAGCACTCCATCTAAACCCCTCTCACCTTCTATCTCTTGCTTCCTAGGTTACCTTTTAAATTATAGTCATTTCTGCTGCTACCCATGCCCGAAAACACTGCCAATGACTGGGAAAGCATATTGGCTGATGGAAGGACACTTTGATGTATCCCTTTATTGCAGGAAACCAGGGGAAGAGGGACAAGCCCAGGTGATACTGATCTAACGCTTGTAACACAGTTGTGCCAAGAACAGTTATTGCATGATCTTTTACTGAATACCTGCTGTGCCAAGGCTATAGAGAAGAAGACATTCTTCTAATCCAAATCTTGTGGAAGAACTAAAATAAAATATGGCAAAACACCATCATCAAAGAGCAAAGAATAAGAACTTCTTACTTGACATGGCTGAGAGTACAGCCAAAATTTTGAGCATCTTCATCAATAAGATGGTGTTTGAGCTGGTTTTGAAAATGAATATGTTTCATTCATGCTAAATGGGAAAGGAGAATAGGAGGGTATTTCCAACACAGGAGTCAACTCCAGCAAAATGATGAATGTGTGAGATAATAAAACTATTTAATAATCAGTTATCCACAAACTTCAACAAATCTAAGTGGACACCATGACCAAGCAGAGTGGACATCAATTGAAGACAGTGCATGGCCACACCATTATACACCACTTTACAGTCAGCTCCAGAGAGGGGCCAGAATGTTGTAGAAATGCTGAATGGCCTGGCATAGCTAATGCTAGTGTAATAATAACTGATACTTTGTGCTTACTATTAGTTATAGTGCTTTGCATACCTTATCTTATTAAGTCCAGGGGTTGGTGCTGTGGCGCAGCAGGTTAAAGCCCTACCCTGCAGTGCCAGCATCCCATATGGGTGCTGGTTTGAGTCCTGGCTGCTCCACTTCCCATCCAGCTCCCTGCTAATGCACCTGGGAAAGTAGCGGAGGATGGTCCAAGTCCTTGGGCCCCTGCACCCACGAAAGAGACCCAGAGGGAGCTCCTGGCTCCTGCCTTCAGATCACCTCAATTCCAGCCATTGTGGCCATTTGGGGAATCAACTAGCAGATGGGAAACACTTCTCTGTCTCTACTTCTATGTAACTATATCTTTCAAATAAATAAAATAAATCTTTAAAATAATCCTCCAATCAATCCCTATACTGTTGCCATCCTCATATGAAAGATGGCAAAATTGGGTGTCAGAGATAAAGTCACTTACCCAAGTTCACTTAACTCAGAAATATTACAGCTGAAATGTAAGCCTATACAGATTAACTCCATAACTTATATTCTTAACTAAAGTTTACTACCTCAGGGAAGGCAAGAGCATAGATTTGATTTTTCAACATTATGAGGGTATACAAATAGGTAAAATAAGCTGACTTTTCCTGTATAGATGTGAGTGTCTGGCTAAGGAAACAAGATTCCCAGTCATGCGCCATTATAGGAGTATCCCATAGCAACATGTGACCCTTGTGCAATGTGTAGGACATTTAGTGAGTGCTGTAGCTTCTTACCAAAACTGGAATGGTTATGGAGAAAATGGAACTTGAAATTAGGCTTCAGAGGTAAGGAATAATGGGAAGAATACAGCATTAGGTCAGAAGTGCTATGTCAACTCACTAGCAGTGTGACCCAGGTAAAGTAATTTCCTCTGTCTTGTCATCTGCAAAGTGGGTGATTTGGGTTACACTAGTGGTTCTTAATGGAAGTACCTCTTCTACTGCTTTCCCAGGCCATAGCAGAGAGCTGGATCGGAAGAGGAGCAGCCAGGTCTTGAACCAGTGCCCATAGGGGATGCTGGCACTGCCGGTGGCGGCTTTACCTGCTACACCATAGCACCAGCCCTGAAATTATCTGAGTTTCGAGCATAACCACATTTTATATATTGAATGAATTTTTTATGGTTTTATTGTTATGATTAAAGCCACCTTGTAACTAAAGGGAAAATTGTACTTCTTTCCCAGAACCTTGCCATGAGTTATTTGCCATTTCAGAGAATCACCGCAGTAATAGCAACTACGTTCCTGGTACTTGGGTCACCAGTAGCACAGCTCAGTGTCATTCTGTTCTGTGTGAGCAGGCTGTTGCATTCATGATGATTCCGTGTAGAGCTGTTAGCTGCTCACTTTGTTTCATCTCCTAATACAGCCAGACATGAGCTTTTACATACTGAAATATATGTTATGTTGATATAAATTATTTTCCTTTGCAATATGATTAACAAATATGTGTTTCTTAAATTACTGCTTATGTATCTATTATAGCTTATTTCTATGAATTTCTTTTTCAGGATAGCAAGGGAGAGTAATAAATAATTGCAGTAAAATTATGTGCTGGACTAATAGAGTTAAGTATTAGATTAAGTACTAGACGATTCCCCCAAGGCCTTTCCAGTGTTAATTTTCTGTGAGCATAAGGAAGGTTGGATTTTGAGGGGAAAGGGAAAATCTTCCGAGGTGACAATGATACCAGTGATGTGGCCTGGTTGTGGAGGTGTTGAAATGTCCCCCAGACAAGCCATAATAGGACAGAGGCCTCCTCATGGCCAAGTCTGGTCATGTTCCCTGGAAGCTACTTCTAACCCCTCCCACCTCACTGTAATTGAAGACTCCTGGGGAAGCTGCCAGGGCTGGCATTACAGGAAATTGCCTTTTAGCCAGTGGGGCTTCTCTGGTTACTTTCCTCAGTGACAGAGGACAGTGATGGCTTCCTGTCTGTTAGCTGGATATCTTTGCCTTCTTGTTCTGGCAAGCTCCTGAGAAATGCTAGCTTCTGCTCCTTATGATTTTACTCAGCTCCTGTTATTGGGATTTTCCCCCCGTCTTATCCAGTCCCCTTGTTTCTAACATCCATGCTTCATGTTGGGATATGGAAACTTTTGGTGTATAATAGATGATTCTTTTTCTTCTGGAATCTTGTTTTTTGTCGGTTTGGTGTTTGTTTGCTGATAGACGAATTTTATGGGACACCCGACTAGACACTGCTTGGCAGTAAGCCATAGCTCCAAATAGATGCCATTTGACTTTGACAACACCTACTGAATCTTCTCCTTTGAAGGGGATGACTTCTGTCATATAGGGATACGTGTTATCTTTTGCTCCCTACTAACTATACGTACCCATTAAAGACTACTTGCAAAATACAAAACGTTTGGAGAAGCAAATGCGTATTACCCATAACCACAAGAAATATAGTTTATAATATGAGACAAGTTGACAGCATAGGTAAAGGTTAAATTCAGTGCTCTTTGTTCTCAATTCTATACCAGCCACCAAGGTTCCTCCTCCCAGAGCACTTCTTGATATCAACCATATAAAAACTTGTCTGTCCTATACACCATAAAATGGAGGGCAAACTGGAAAGTGTACAGTAGCACTCACCATGTCAAAGGCATATAAGAGAGATAAAATATCTCATATCAGGAAGGTGTTTAGAATCTAAAATAGCAATATTTTGTCATAGCTCTGCCATCACTACCTTATTACCGAGGTGTTCTGGTGATAAAGTGTTGTGGGAATGTCTAAAGAGATAAGAGACCATTTGAGAAATTCACAGTGCTCCATGGGAATTAGGAAAAGACACAGAGTGCACAGAGGCAAGAATGATTAAGTGTGAGGCCAACTCATAAACATGCCTTTCTCTTTGGAAAAAAAAAAGCCAACATTAAACAAAAAAAGTTAGATGATACTAAATCCATCCCAGAGATAAAGTTCTTGTACAGATATTGGAATTAATGTTTTGCTTTTTTCCCAAAGTGGATAAGGTCAGAATGGCAGTTTTCCTCATTTTTGAGGTCTGGTTTTGAGGCTTTGGTACACAAAAGACTTAGAATATAGTGAGGCATAAGGGTTAAGGTCAAAACATTGCAGTCAGTCAGACCAGGGTTCAAATCTTAGCTTAATTCCTATAGCCATGAAACATTTTTTGCATGCCATCCATTGTTTTAGGTGCTAGTGTTACAATATTGGCCAAGAAAGAGAAGGTACCTACTTACATGGATCTTATATCAGGGATGATAGAATATATAATGAAGAAAAGACAACAGAGTGAAGTGATTGAAAGAAATAGAGACCAGTTTATGCTGAGTTGTTAGGAATGGCCTCTCTGAGAAGACAGTTGAACTGAGACCTGAAAATAGGTCAGTAATAAAAAACAACTAGAGGAAGAACATTCCAGGAAGAAGTAACAGCTAAGGCAGAGGCCCTGAGGCAAGAATAGTCTTGATGTTTTTACAGAATAGAATGAACCCACACCTATTAGATTGAAACTGAGTGATCCAGGGTTGGAGAGAGTCAACACGCACCAGGTCATGTGAAGGCTTTGTGGAAATTCACCTAGAAATCATCTTTATCTTCATCATCATCATCATCACCATCATAATCATAATCATCACTATCATCATTGTGGTCGTCATCATCATATTCATCAAGCAGAGGAGAAGAAAAATGAAATTGGCGTGTTTGGAGGATACTGTATGATATGACCTGATGAATTTGGATCTGACTCCTCAGCACAAAAGTACCACTATAGACTTTGAGTGGCATGCTAGAAATTCAACCCAGGGAGAACAATTCTGGGAGTAGAACACAGGGTGGCCATGTTCATCTCTCACTGCATTCCTGGTGCTTGAACATCTCTCAAGTTTCTGCTACAACTACTGCTTTATTAATGAGTTAAAATGCACAAGTCACTTGACTGGTATACATCTAAGGTCTATATTTAGCTCTCTGTTAAGAAATTATCTTGTACTTTGTGACTGAAATTTCCACCAGTGATGGGGCATCTAAGTCAGAGTTTGAAAAGCAGCTATCAAATTGGCTGTTTGGGAAAGTATAGGCCTGAACTAAAAGGTTGTTGGTTTTAGATGAGCTTTTCTTTAATTTCACTCATGACACTGTCAGATGAGATCATTTTGCTACTCTAAACTGACTTGCTTAGGAAGAGTGTGGCCAAGTGCTAGATTCCCTAGAGCAATGTTACTTCTTGGTTCACATGTTTTACTAACAGTTGTTTGTTTGTTTGTTTGTTTGTAATAGGGAGAGAAGAAGTCCCATGGACAGCCATGCGGGGGTCAAGACTGCAGTGGGGGCTGCAAGTGCTTTCCTGAGAAAGGAGCAAGAGTAAGTTGCTTATTTCGTTGTTGAAAGACAAATAGTCACAGAAGTTTTCTTTAGTATTAAACTGCTTAGAATTTGCTCTTTGACCTCATAGAACAAGCAAACTAATGAGGACCAGCTGGAAAGAGCTTTGATAACTAATGATAGGCAGAAATAGACTGATCAAAGTCTCTGAGGGACCAAGAAGAGGTTTCCTTCATTGACTTCCTGCCAAGGTTTCCTCAGGGGTTCATCTGGAGTATTTCCAAAAGCCAATTAGGTTGTGCAGAACCATATTGTGGTGATGGTTATAGATATGTGTAAATTTTCATAGTTCATTTTAATCTACTTGGTTCTTCCCTACCAGTCTCGGGAACCAGTGACCCAACTGTTAACTGCAGTCTAGGGATGGGACTTGTCCAAAATCACCCCCCTTGTCAGTGGTAGAATCAAGATTACAGGGTAGCCATAAGTCCAGAAATGCAGGTGACTGTACATAAGGAGTGGTTTATAGAAATTATGCTAAAACACATAGGCTATGTTTTAAAAAACTGTGACATATTCGATATATTGTCCCTCATTAGAAATGTACAGTTCAAATCGTACAAATTGCAATGAACATTGGCACAGCATCTCCACCAAGCCCAGTAATATGCATAACCCTCAAATGACTACTTGTATATCTGATTTTCACTGAACAAACTATGGCTTTAGCATAACCCATAGAAATATTCAAGGGGATTTAATTTATAAAATGCTATAGAACATATATATGATATTATGTAAATATAATATGTATGTATATGTGTGTGTGTGAGTGTGTGTGAGGTCTATGCTTCCAGAATTTATGGCTAGAGTAAAAAATTCGGATCTTCCAACATTGTGTTTGCACTCTGGTCACACTCAGGCCTAAGAGCTTACACTGTCACGGGAAGGTACCAGCATAAATAGGTCAAACAAATCTTCAGAAGCGTAGCCAAATAGAGAACACAGTGACCGCTCCACCTTCTCTTTCATTATCTTCCATTTACAGTGAAGTGAAATGTCAAACCCTGACAGAATTTGAAGGAAAATAATAAAAAGCCATCTCTTCATCAAAAGGGATCAGACCTATTATACATTAAAGACACAGACTTAGGGGATCATAAAATATGAAAGCTTCTCATCTTGTCCACTGATTATACAGAGGGAACAAACTAAGTAGTAAAATGGCTTCTCAGAACCATACAGCAAATTGAGGAGAGATTCCAGGCTATTACGTGGGTCCTTTGATTTCACACCTATTTACTCAACCACTTACCCACTGCTGCCTCCCAGGGAAGCATGTAAACTATAGCCACTAAGACCTACGTCCTAACCTCTGATCTACAAGCAGGAAACGTCTTAGAAAAAGCTAATTCTACAGCAATTATATGATTGTAAAACAAGTCTCCCTTGGTGCTCTCTCTGTACAACTCTTTTTCAGTGCATAATCAACAATACAAGGGGACTTGAAGAAAATCATAAAATTGGAATGAAAATGTAAAAATATTTTGGTGCAAAAATTTTAAATTCACGCATCATTTTTCATAATATGCATTCCATGAACTTTTTGAAGACCCCTCATATGTATACATAGGTATAAAAATAGTTTGCTTTTCTGATTTTCTTTTCTAAACTCTTGGCCTTCTTTTCACCTGAAATGTCCTGGAGATGTTTCCCTCTACACCAGGATTCCATTCAGCCATTCCCCTCTTGATGGAACTTTTGGTTGTTCCCATATTTTTGATAGTTTATAAAATGGCGATGCTACAGTGGAAATTTTTTAAAAGCTCTCTTTATCCTAATCTCTAGCATATCTAAGAATCTGAATTATCAGTTACAAAAATAATAGACTTGTTTAACTTTTAAAACTACTTCCAAATCACCCCCCAGCAAAAGCTCTTCTGATTTATACACCCATTAGCATGGCTCAAGCATGCGCATGTTTCGGCATCCTTGGTTGACTTTTTTGCTATTATCATGAGTAAAAATCATCTGAATTTTCTCACTACATATGAGTTTAAGTGTCTTTTTACATATTCACTGGAAGTTTCTATTTCTTTGATAAATTTAAATTTCCTAGGCATTTCCTCTACTGCCTTCCTACTGATTAAGCCTCCAAAGATATGACAGAAACAATCCAAGTCGAGGCAAATGAGATTTGAGATTTCACAAAAGGGATAGTTCCTGATGGATTTGGGGGTAGGACTGTTGGGGACACTATTAGACTCAGCAATCAGGGAACTGAAAAGATACTCTGGACTATTTATTGTGTTGAGGATCCTTTAATAGTAGAAAATCTTATATGTATGGACTTAACGTCAGTCTATACCGGGCAAGTGTGCCTACAATGAGATCATTGTTTAACCCCTGGCTGAGATTTTGGTCTTTGAATATGGAAGGCAGTGGATTTACTCTCTGAGGAGTCTTCGTTTGGTTTCCAAACGTCTAGAGCCCTAGTCTGCCTCCTGCTTTGAAAATATCTGAGTGGTTGAAGCAAGGAGGGATGGAGAAAAATAGAATATCACTGTACAGATTGTTTTCTTCAATATTTAAAAGACACAGACTGCACCTAGTTAAAACATGTTCCTAAAAGTTTATTTGTGAAGTCTGGAGTTTGTGAGAACGTTTGTCAAGATATTGTATTAGAGCAAGCTGCAATGCAAGAATGTCCTAGTTCCCAAACAGATAAGGAGGCCAGTGCTTACGGAGCAAAGGCTGTGAACATGGATGCTTGATGCCCGCACCACCATGTCCAATTTAGCCATCCACCCCTCCCTCCTACACTCCCAGGGCCATGCAGGATTGTTTGAAGTGAGCCCAGCGCTATTGACTCTGAAGGACAGCCCTTCTGCACCCCTTTTATGCAGATGTCAGAAAGATTTGAGACTGTTTTCCTTAGCTGAGCAGAGGGCCCCATTTGGATTTCAATCTATTCCTCTCAAGCTGGGAGGGGAAGGGAACTTTGGGTCAGCCCTGGGCAATGCTACGGCCCTCGGCAAGCCCGCCTCCGGCCTTGGAGGAGACGTCAAGCACATAGCTTGCTGGGCAGCGTGTACTTTTCCTTTGCCAAAGGCCTCTTGAGCTGACTAGGACATTTACACAACACCTAGCACTCCTTCAAAACTACAGTCCAACCCTTTTTTGGCTGAAAGCATCTCAGACCAATGTCTCCAAGCTCTGCCCTGCTGGATTAAAGCCCTTGCCTAACGCTGGTGCACTGCTTTGTACTTTCCAAGCATCTTCTCTCGGGGGCTGTAGTGCTGACTATATGGAACAAATAAATTGATAAGAAACTCACCCAAGACCAGTAGCCTTTTAGTGGCTAAACATTTAGCTTAGTTTAGGAGTATGACAACTTGAAAGAATGACATAACACCTAGTGTTAAATAAAGTATTTCCCCACCCCACCCCCCACCCTGAACACTTAGATTTATATTTAGCACTTGACTTTTGGTTTTCTTTCTTGACGGGCAGGTTTCACTACCTGGAAGAACTATTCTTTTGAGTTGTTCTCTTCCACAGTGTTTTTACCCTGCCATTTGATTGAGCCAAACATTTAAGGTTGACATTTCCATCCCCTCTCTTTTTCCCTACTGAATTTGAAAGCATTTCACCCCATCAGTGTGTGTTTATCTAAAGCTAGGGGCAAGAGTAGGAAGCTGCTTGTTTTGTTCTGAACCTAGCATTCCTCAGTATTGTTTAGAGTTTTCCCTGTTCTCACAATGTTCTGGCATTTATATACAGCACGGTGACCTCCTCATTTTCCATGACATGACATCCAAAGGAGAATTAGCACAGATAATCCAAAAACAACATGGAATGTTTAGATTCCCCTCTAGGTAAGGGCTATTTGCCCCCTGTTTTATGGCTTGGGAAGATTTGTTCTAACTTGACAGTTTATGAGACTAGCCTGAGTTGCATGTGAAATTGAGCCCAAAATTTCTTAATTCCTTATCTCCTGCCTGCAGCCTGCTGCTTCACTGCCGCAAAATGTGTTTGCCATGAATTCTAGAGAGCCCAGATGCGTTGACCACTATGTCTTTAAATTATTCTCCTGCTGCCACAAAGTGTTCCTTTGTGTCAGTTGACTGGTGCCATGGCTACCAAGAGGTCTTCTTTACATTTTTTTTCCTGAATTGGGCAGTTGCTATGTACATCTTTCCCTCCTCCCTCTGCATCCCACAGCGTACCTGTCCTGACCAACCACTAACACACACACACACACACACACACACACAAACACCACATCCTCATTCTCTATTGTTCCACAGTGGAAAAGCTCATGTTGCACATGTCCTCCCGCCTTGTTCTAGCTGCCCTCACTTAGTCTGTGTGCTTTTATTGCCCATTTACTACTTAGCTCTCTTGTGGACAGACCTTATTGCTAACGCTAATCACCAATAACCTCTGCTTGTTGCCAAATCCAATGGATGTTTTTCCTTCCTTATCTTCCTTGATGTCTCTGGTGCATAAGATGCCCTTTTCTGTCCTACAGCTCTATGATCCCTTAGACTTCATAATACGATTCTCTTGTAGTTCTTTTCCTACTTTGGAATCCCCCAGGGCTCTATCTTCATTCTGCTGCTGTTACTGTACTCCTCTCCCAGGGTGGTGTTATACACTCCAGGGCCTGCAGCCACCACCACCCCACACCACCCATGCAATGATAACTATTAAATCTCTAGCTCAGGTTAAGCATCCTCGATTTCTAGCTGGGTATCTCTGCTTGGATTTTCCCTGACTCCTTAAACATGTCTCATACAGAAGTCAGCAACTAACTGCCACCAGACATGTTCCTTCCCAAGTCTTACATGTGTCTTCCACATGTTAACATATAGCGTCACCAAGCACTCAGTTGCTCAAGCCAGAAATCTAGGATTAATTCTTATCTTTTCTTTCCCCTCCCTACTACCAACTTAAACCCATCATCAAGTCCTTCCCATTTATCTTCTAAAATGAAGCTCAAATCCATCCAATTTTCTTTTTATTGATATTTTCTGTCCAGGCCTCTATCATTTCATTAATTTATTTGAAAGGCAGAGAGAGAAAGAGAGAGAGAGAGAGCACTAGAGATATTCCATCCACTGGTTCACTCCTCAGATGTCTGAAACAGAATGGATTGGACCCAGCCAAAGCAAGTCTCCGCATGGATGACAATGACTCACCTACTTAAGCCATCACCTGCTTCATTGCAGGAAGCTGGAATCAGGAGTAGAACCAAGACCTGAACCCAGGTGCTCCAATATGGGAGGTGGGCATCCCAAGAAGTATCTTAAAACTACTGTGTCAAGCACCCACCTCAAGTCTTCATTTCATGACCAAATTACCATGGTAACCTCCAGACTGGTCACCCAAACTCCATCATTGTTCCATTTATTTTTTTCCCTGCTGTCATAATTTTTTAAAAACAAATATGATGAGATTCTTAGTTAAAATTATTCAATGATTCCCTGTGGATTTTATGATAAAATCTTAATTCTTGCGAAGTCTCCATGACCTAACCCTTGTCTGTCTCTCCAGTAGTATCTCTTATCACCAGGAACCATCCTCTGTTTCCAGGAAACAAAACAAGCCAAAAATTTTTAAAGGATAAACATGCATTTGAATTCTTTACATTTCTCAGATCCTGGTATGTTGTTTAACATATTGCATATTTTATGCCTGCCTCCCTCTATCTGCACCTAACTTTCTACTGGCTCTACCATTTCTCTGTTGAATTGTTTTTTTATCCGTCCTTTAAAACTGAATGCAGATTTCACTTCCTTATGAAGCTTCCCACAATCCACAAAGCTACGGTTGCCTACTCTTTTTTTAAAAAAAAGATTTATTTATTTGAAAGGCAGAATTACACATACACACACACACACACACACACACACATATTGATGGAGAGAGATCTTCCATCCTCCGCAGGTGAGGAGCTTCTCTGAATCCCCGACGTGGGTTCAAAGGCTTACGTGCTTTGGCCATCTTCCACTGTTTTCCCAGCCCCTTAGCAGTGAGATGAATCAGAAGTGGAGCAGCCAGGACTTGAACCAGCGCCCATAGGGGATGCCAGCATCACAGGCAGCAGCTTAACCTTCAAGGCCACTAGGCCACAACACCAGCCCTGGGGTTACCCACTCTTATCATCATTCCTCTCATACTAAATGGCAGGAGTTTATTCACTTGTCTGCCCTCTACTGTCCTCTGAAAGACTAAAGGGCAGAGACGGGATCTTAGACTGCACATAGGCAATAGGCACTATAAATTGTTTCATGAAAGACTGACCAATGAACTGAGCAATTTTGCATGAGTGTAGTTCCAGACCTACTCTCCACATCCTAGATTAGTTATTAGGTTGCAGGGAAACCAATGGGAGTCTTGCATCTAGGAATGTATCACTGCTGCTAAAAGAAGGCAAAGAGCCAGGGCAATCATCGCCACATCTTTCTGAGACCCTGTTAGTTACAAGGGTTCCATACTCTGGTCGCTGTAGTTTGCTTCGGGATTCTACTCTCTCTGACTCTTCTGAGTTTTTTGCCCCTGATCTCTTTTTATGCCTACAGCTTCTTACTCTGCACCTACCAACACAAGGAACTTAGTAAAAGGCTTTTGTTTTGCTGCTAACAATTCATTCTTCCTCGAAGAGGAGGACATTGTTGAATAACTGAGTCAAAGGTAATTCTAACTTTATTTTTGACAGTGATTCTACCCTTCTCTCCAAGAACCCATTTGCTTAAAGCCTCTTAACCTTCTACAAAACTAATGGTTTTGAGCTTCCTTTGTTCTCTTCATTGAGCAATAAAGAGGAAAGTCACATCTGACCATGGAAGTAGCCACTGGGTGGCAGTAGGGGAGGGAGGGAGGAAATCAAGGGTCCCTGCCTACTTACATATGGCTATGCAGGCCCTGGATAATTGATGATAATGTTAAAACTTAGTGTCTCTGCACCAAATCAATACGTAATTGTAGCCAAGCAGATGTTCAGGGTTATCTTAGTCATTTGGATGGTCCTATTGGGACAGTATGGGGTTTATGGAACATATTTTCCATACTAGTGAGGGAAGCTTGGGCTAGCCAGGAGCTAAGGAGCTGGAGAAGCAGATAATACAGTGTTGAGTCAAGAGCACTCTTAGTTATCCAGAGACCAAAGGGCTATGCCTGAACTTTGCCAACTAGACCACTTTAGGCAGGGGCTTTCCCCTTTTGGGTCTCAGCTTTCAAGAGAGACAGGAATTTCTCTTCACCAAAACTCTGTAATATCTTCCCCACCTTGCCTAGGGTAATTCTTGCTTTAGAAACTCACTTTTAAGGTTAGCACTGGCTTCTCCTTGAATTGTTGTAATAAATTGCAGTGGGCTCTCTGATGAGAGGAGGCAGGCTGACCCTGCATAGCTGGAAAGCAGTTGTGTACGCAAATCACAGATCTTTAGGGGCCACTCACTTTTCCTTGAGCTGTCCCTACTAACGCATATGCCAGAGACATCCGATAGCAAGACACGGGTGAGCATGTCAACATGTGATATAGTCTCTTCTCCTAGAGTGTGCACTCTTCCTCCCTTGCTAGATGTTGTACCCCTGTTTTCTCCTTGTTTTCTTTCCTCTCTAGTCTCTAACTTCCTCCTTTCCCCCCCTATATTTTCCTCCCCTTTGTTCCAGCATTTCTAGCTCGGCATCCCTTACTCCTCTTTTCCCTACCATGACCTTCTCACCCAGACACTACCCCCGACCCCACTTTCAGTACCACCTATCTTTCACTCCATTTGCTGTTTTTGTTTTTATTTTGTCATCTGTCAATAAGCTCGAAAACTGCAGTAGCAGGCTAACAGGAAAGAGTTGCTGTGTTGTACTTTATAGAAGCATGCCACTTATCCAGACTGTCTAAGTCTCAGAGTCTGGATCAGTGGTCTCCAAAATTGAGAGGTGGGGGCCTGCAAGTCAACTGAAAATCCAAAAGGAAATTAAGATTTGTATTAAATGGTTGAACTTTGGTAAAGTGCTTCAAACTGTCTGGTACACTAAGTGCAGTGTACATACCATGCTAGCTAGTTTTATTACTACTGTTAAGTCTTTCATATATGTAATACATGTATTATCACTGACACCCTCATCTGCTGAGTCTGTCTTCGGTTTGCCTGCTACATATGCTCTGTAAAGGTATCCAGAGAGGGGCAGGTATTGGTGCAGTGGTTAAGCTGCCAATTGGGATGCCCAGGTCCCACACTGGAATACCTAGCTCCTAATTCCAGCTGCCTGCTAATACAGACCCTGGGAATCCTACCTGAGAAACCTGGTTTGAGTTCTCGGCTCCCAGCTTCAACCCTGTCCATTTGAGAAGTTAACCAGTGGATGGGAGTACTCTCTCTGGCTCTGTTTCTGTCTCTCTGTCAGTCTTTCTGTCTCTCAAATAAATAAATAAATAAGTACATAAAATAAACAAATAAAAGATCTCGAGGGAAGAGTGAGATATCCACAAAATGCAATCATAGGACCCTCACTTTTTTCTTCCTGTATGTATATGAGAGATACTGTTGTTTCCTTAAACTCACTTAAGTGAATTTATGAATTCTGTGATCTAATTCATTAATCCTCACAAAATGGGCAAGTAACTTAAGAAGATTCCAGCAAATAAGTCACATATTGAAGATAATACTAATAATGTAAGCACACAAAAATGGCAGAAGTCACATTTCTACTCCTAGAATGAGTTTTTCATTAGCCTCATTAGGAAGCAAAAACCATGATGGTCTCATTACACTTGATAAGAAGGCAACTAAAAAGCAATGCAATGATAATCAAGAAAACTCTATGAAATATGGGTTTATATTCCTTCTCAATAATGAAAAATCTTGCTCTAAGTATATATCATGCCTTGAAATATTAGCTAAAAATATACAAAGCCATCAAAATTAGCAAATCATTTAATGTGCCATTTATTTCATCTTTATTGTATCATTTTATATTTTTATTTGGAGTGTGTTTTGATTATTTAGATATTGAAATATGTTTAGAGGATATGACCTATGTGACTTAGTAATATGTTGCATACATATGCATATATTGAGGAGGCATGCTCAAGGTTGATTTTTTTAATTGAAAAATATATGCAATCAATATGATTTGGATACCACTGGCCTAGACCATGCTTAAAATACCTAGGGACCCACAAAAGTGGCAAAAGGAACCATGCACTGGAGGAAAATAAGTAAAAGGACTCTCACAAAGTCTGTTGCTCTTTTCTTATACAGTAGTCATGCAACAAATTCTAGAGCCTGACCCCAACAATGTCATATAAAATAAAACTATAGGGAGCTCAGGAGTTGGAAGAAGCGAGAAAGCAGAACAGTGAAAACCGCGGAATCACGTCTGGGAAGTTGGGTCCAGCCCCGCAGTGGCAGGTCATAGTTTACAAAAGCGATGCTCAGAGTATCAGTGAATGCCCTTTCCCTTGCTTTACATACAAATAAGCTTAGGAGAGAGTTTTGGAATGATTCAGAGACTTTCCCAAGGTTCCTTGTAAGTGAGAGCTCAGATTTGAGGAAGAGTTACAGAGAGAGGTAGAGACAGATGGGGCAGGGGGTCTTCTATCTGCTGGTTTACTCCCCAAATGGCCACAATGGCCAGAGCTGGGCTGATCCGAAAACAGGAGCCAAGAGCTTCTTCTGGATCTCCCACACGGGTGCAGGACCCCAAGGACTTGGGCCATTTTTAGCAGCTTTCCCAGGCCATAGCAGAGAGTTGGTTTGGAAGAGGAGCAGCTGGGATATGAACTGGCACCCATATGGGATGCCAGTGCTTCAGGCTGGGGCTTTAACCCTCTGCACCACAGTGCCAGCCCCCAAATGACCTCTTAAACACATGGTCATAATCAGCTGAGCACCCCCTGATTACTCATTGTGGCTAAATTGCTGTGAATGGAGGAATACCTGTAGTAGAGGAAAATCTGCTAAGAAGACATAGACCAGATAACAAATCAATCACCCTTCTTCCTCTGCCCCAGTGAGTAGTAACTCCTGACTGCATATAGAGTATCTGTTTATATTCTTGTCTCGGTCTTAAAATGTTTTTCTAATATTCTTGTCTCTTAAAGGTTAAGGAAATGAAGTCCATGCTTAAGAGAGGTCTGGTTTTCATCTGTGATTACAAGTTGTGTGAGGAATTGCATCAGCTTTTATAGCTCTAATGCAAGTCTGTCCCTCTACGTTGACTATTTGCTATATGGGGTTTCACTGCAAAGGAATTAGAAAAGTGTGGAGATGAAATTACCAAGTATATGTCAGGGAAGTCATTTGGTATCTACTTAAAGATGGCTTGCATTAGTGGAAGCCTTCCAAGAATGTTTAGCAAAAGTAATTGCACAGCATCTCTCTTAAGCTACAGCAAAAGTTAATGGGAAAATGTGCATTGCTTTGCAGAAATTTGCCTCACTGTCATCTTCTCAGAAGAGCTTTTTTCAAAAAGAAATTATGCACGTGGCCAATTATTTAATGCCACCTTTACTTTAGAGGTAGAGGTCTAGACTATGTCCTGTATTTTTTTTTTATTATTATGCTGTGAGTTTCAAGCCCAGTGGACAAACATATAAGAAAGCACAAGGGGCTAAATATTGGTGCAGGCACTGTGGAGAATGCAAACATATTACAAGCACCGGATCACTACATAGGGAAACTACATACATACATACATACATGCACACACACACACACACACACACGGAGAAGGAGGGGGACAGACAGACAGACACAACCCAGCATTGTATCTGATTAAAAGTCTCAATGGTAGAACAACAGTTCTCAGAAAGAGAGCTTGCAATGCTCTGGGGTGATGAAGCAAACTGTTTTTAAAATATTAAGAGAATACTGTTTCTTGTCTTCAAAGAAGGAGGTACCTTTCTCTGAAGGGAGGAGAGAACCTCCACTTTGACTATGACCTTGTCTAAACAAGATAAGAATCGGAGAACTCAGAGGACTTCCATAGCCTTGGAAACTCATGACTGGAGCATAGGGAGACTACTGATGACATAGACAGGAGTGTCAATTGGTAAAGTCAACAACAGGAGTCACTGTGCACTTACTCCTCATGTAGGATCTCTGTCCTTAATGTGCTGTGTATTGAGATTTAATGCTATAACGAGTACTCAAACAATATATTTCACTTTGTGTTTCTATGGGGGTGCAAACTGTTGAAATCTTTACTTAATGTATACTAAACTGATCCTCTGTAAAAAAAAAAAAAAAAAAAAAAAAAAAAAAAGAAATTATCAACTCCCAACTTGACTCTCACTGGGATTAAACATGACAATAGGTCTGATCTGATTTCATCATCATTTAAAAAAAATCATCTATTATTTTTCACTTTATGTTTCTGTGTGGGAGCAAACTGTTGAAATCCTTACTTAAGGTATACTAAGCTGATCTTCTGTATATTAAGATAATCGAAAATGAATCTTGATGTGAATGGAAGGGGAGAGGGAGTGGGAAAGGGGAGGGTAGTGGGTGGGAGGGACGGTATGTGGGGGAAGCCATTGTAATCCATAAGTCGTACTTTGGAAATTTATATTCATTAAATAAAAGTTAAAAAAAAATTTCAAATTAAAAAAAATAGTAAGAGAACACTGTTTCTTTAGTAAGATTCATGTGGTGACAGTTGCAAAGGGTGGATTAGAGTGAGAGACGTGACAGACAGATTCGGTACTCCTTGGACTTTTAGGGATGAAGTGGCATTTCCAAAGTCCCCTAGCACAGCAACGCAAAATGTGGAGTTTCACCTAGTCAGATAAAAATCTTTATTCATTTGTCTAAGGTTTATTTATTTACGTAAAAGAGATAACAGGGAGAGAAGGGAAGAAAGAAAAAGAGAGAGCTTCCATTTGCTGGTTGACTCCTCAGATGGCCGTAACATCCAGGAGCTTCATCCCGGTCCCCCACGTGGATGCAGAGGCCCAGATACATGCTCCATCTTCCACTGCTTTTTTCAGTCCATCAGCAGGAAGCTGGATCAGAAGTAGAGCAGCTGGGACTCAAATCGGTGCCCATATGGGATGCCAGCATCATAGGCAATGTGTTTACCTGCTACGCTACAATGCCAGCTCCACAATCTTTCTTTAAATTATCCCCTCTGTTCCTGAAAACACACACACACACACACACACCCCTTAACTAGTGATTTGATGATGGGGTCCTGTGATACATTAGATGAGTGTATCACCTTTTTATTTTTTAAGTAACTAGAAGTTGATGCTGGTTCCTTTCTCTCACATTCCTCTAACTCTTTGAAAACCGATGTCTCCATTTGCTAGTCCTCCATTTGAGGAGAATTCAGGCTAAAAAGCAAGCAAAACAAATATGATCGAGGCGGCCCTGTCTGGATTGCAGAGGTAGGACTGTGTGATGCTTTTCTTCCTGGCCCAGTAGGAGCTCCTGTTGTGCTCAGGAAGGAAGACCAACTCACGGGATTCTGAACATGGGTTCTGAAAGGACTTGTTTCCTCCTTGAGAAATTGTGTTGAGGGGGTTGTGAGTGAGAAGTAGGGTTAGGGAAACCAGGAAGGGAAGGGAGTCGTCAATTTCTATGAGACGGATTTTGAAACCTTGGTCAGTGGAGAAATCAGCTGGATTACCTGCGGTGACCGTGGCAGCCACATGCTGTGGACTTTGCTAAGCACTCAGCTTTGCAATCAAAGTTTGTACGCCTTTTGTGCCAAACTTTCTAAGCTTAGTTTTACTCTGCTTTTTTTTCAACTCCTTCAATAAATGCTCATGCCTTTGGCCTCCAGGAAAATGACTGTATCTACTTGGTTATCATCCATAACACAGAAACCAAGGTCCCGGTCCCTGTGCATGTCTTTGCTAGTTTAAGCCGTCGTAGTGACTTGATATTCCACTGCCTTGGTTGGGTTCCCGCTCCGAGCTGACCTGAGCCAGCGATTGCTGCCCTCTTCACAGGTTGTTGGGGGAATGCCAGTAAAGCTCTGAGCAAAGGAGGGGGCTGTGGAACAACAAGCTGTGGGGCCCAGAACGGAATGAGGAGTAACCAGGGTTCAGCAGCCAGGTTTCCCCAGAGAGAGACAAAAAGAAAGCAAACAAAAGCAAGAGACAGGTCTCAACAGGCTCCCCAGACAGGGCCCCTCGTGCTGTTCGAACAGAGCTCTAAACTTTACAGAGGCCAGGGAGCGAAGCGAGGCAGGGGTTAAGCATGGCCTTTCAGTTGAAGAATTATTAACCGAGCATGCATAGAGCGAACAGCCACGCATACACAGAGCCACTGTTGTTCTTCTGAAAACCCATTCCGACACTCCACAAATTCAGAAATGTACCTAAACCTGTCTATCCACATGGATACTGATAGTGCCCTCCGCAAGCCACACACGCACCATAAGGGCACAGTAAGTAACCGGCTGAGCAGCAGGCAGACACACAGAGGCCCACTGTGCCTAACATGGGCTGCTTTCTGAGACACGCGACAAGGACTTCAGTGACCAGATGCAATCCGTGAGCAAGACCAGGGGCCTGTGGCTCCAGTGATTGGTACTGCAGTTGAAAATGAACTGAGTTTTACCTTTGAGATCAGGTCCACACTGATTGTTTTCTGAGAGCAGGATGAGAACCTGTCTCCAACCCCACTGCCACCCCCTGTGAACTGAGGAGAAATCGAATGGCCATGTTGCAGAGCCTCCTGTCCCCCTTGCCCCATTGACAGCGCAATGCCAACATGTCCCAGGCCCACAGTTTGTCCAGTCCTCTCCCTGTGAGTTTCCCAGATTCCTGAGGGGAACCTGATCTTGCCCTGGGATCAGCGCGGGCTCTTCACATCATCCCCGAGAAATTCCCACTCCTTGGGAGCCCCAAGAACAGTGCCTGTTCCCACCAGCAGTCAGTGCCCCAGTGCTGTCTGCCTGTCCACCCACGGGTGGCTCTGAGGTGACTTCCCAGAGTCAGCGGCAATGCTTCCAAGGGAAGGGGCCTGACATCTGAGCCCAAGCACAAGCGACAGAACTTGCCCCTGCCAGCCCAGGCTCCGAGGATGGCAACGAATGGTCGAGCCCTTGATGCACCGCCCTAGCATGAGCACCCACGGCCCAAACCAGAACAGCCCTTAGCGGTGGAAGGAGCCAGTTGGGAAGAAGCAAACACGGCACTAAAACAAACACAGCCTGGGAACTTTGCCCCAGCTTCCAAACTGGAAGTCCTCAAATGTCCCTTGTCCCCTTCCCGCCCAACGCAATGTTTACTTCGTGTAAAAGGGGAGGGCACTTGGACTCCCAGGACAGGCAGTGGAGCGAGAACACCTTAGGGATCTACTCCAACCCTTTCATCCTACATACAGAGAAACTGAGGCTCAGGGTGGGGAAGAGACTTAAATGCTAAGCAGTGTTTAAAAATGCCTTTCACTGATTATTAAGGTTATGGAGGGGTGGGTCAGAGGAAGAGGGAAGAGGGAAGGGGGAAGTGGGAAGAGGGAAGAGAAGGGAAGAGAAGGGAGAGACAATATGCAAGCCTGACCAGGGAACTTCTGAGCTCTTACTGTAGTGCTTGAATTTCTCCCCACTTTCCAGGGGCCCCTAGGTACCCAGAACAGGGTATAGAAATACACCATCTTTGAGAGTACAAGTAAGTCCCGTGGTGGACAGCATGGAATTTGGAATCAGAAAGACCTACATTTCAATCCCTGGCTCTGTCCTTTGTAGATATGTAACCTTTACCTAATGGTTCCCAACCACGGGCAGTACAACTCGCAAGGGAACACGTGGCCATGAATGGAAACATTTTCTCTTGTCACAACTGGTGGGGTGCTGTTGGCATCAAGTGGGTAGAGAACAGGGGTGCTGCTGCGCATCCTACAATACACAGGGCAGCTCCCCACAACGTGGAATTTGCCCGTTGCACCATGTTGATATTGCCAGGGTTGAGAATCCCTACCTTGGCAAATAGCTTTAAGCATTCTGAGCTTCGGTCTCTTCATCTGTCACTGAGAGTGATAGTACCTATCTGGCGAGATTGTTATGATAATTAAATAGGCTAGCCCACATGAAGCAACTAGTGTAGTGGCTGGCAGAAAGTAAATGCTCCATTAATTATTAAATATTAATACTATCAACCCTACCCTAGCTCCACTTATCTATAGCTACCATAACATTTCTCTACTCTCATTATAGCATACTTCTTTGAAATAGATTCTTATACTCAAAATCCTCACTTATCCCATTCTCTCTTGAACCCACTCTAATAGGGCTTTTTCTGCCAACACTGGTTTCTTATAAAGGTCATCAATGATATGTACATTGTTAATTTCAATGATAATTTCTCAGTCCCCATCTTTCTTGACTTGCCATAATCTTTTGAAATGGATTCTCACTGCTTCTTTTTAAAAAATATTTTGGGGGCCAGCGCTGTGGCGCAGTGGGTTAAAGCCCTAGCCTGCAGCGTCAGCATCCCATATGGGCACCAGTTCGAGTCCTGGCTGCTCCACTTCCGATCCAGCTCTCTGCTATGACCTGAGAAAGCAGCACCCACATGGGAGACCTGGAAGAAGCTCCTGGCTCCCGACCTTGGATCAGCTTAGCTCTAGCCATTGCGGTCATTTGAGGAGTGAACCAGAGGAATAGAAGACCTCTCTCTCTCTGGCTCTACCTCTTTCTGTAACTCTGTATTTCAAATAAATAAAATAATTATTTTAAGAAAATTTCTTTGCTTTACCTCCAGAAAATCATTTCTTTGATTCTCCTCTTACCTTGATTGACAAAGCTTCTCATTGCCTTTGTTACAAGAGGAGAGGACTTAGTATTGTCTTTTTTTTTAAATGAATGAACGAATTGTATTTATTGTGAAAAGTAAGATAATGTGTATATAGTGCTTAATATACATTAAGCACTCAATAGTCATCATCACCACCTCTATAGCTATTAATGATGATGTTATTGCAATTGTTGTTATTACTCTCCCTTACTGGCGATGACTCCCTTGCAAATGGGATGAATGTTTTGTTTTGATCCACCCTTGTTCCCTTGTATAGAATTTTATTCAATAGAAGACGATATATCCAACTCTGTATATTTATCAAGAAAACAGAAGGACAGGAGTTGCTGAAGAGGGCATCAAATTGGAGCAGGGCCTCAGAGTAGAAAAGGGTTATGAAGAGTTTGACTGGGGATTGGGGTGGGTGGCAAGAGGCTCATAGGAACAGACATCCAGAAAGGAGTCACACCCTAGCTATTTTTACTCCCTCTTCATAAATGATGTGACCATAGACGAGAGGGAGTAGCAGTTCTCCCTATTAATCATCCCAATACCTCCTCTCCTAAATATGGGGGAGAAGTGGGACTATGGCCAAATGTTAGCATGAACAGAGCTTATCTGTTGGGCTTGACAGAGTAAACAATACAGATTCGCTTTTCTTGCAGTAATGAATTGAGTTCATGTTCAGTCATCTTGAACATTAAGCAACTTTGTGCACTTAACAGCCCCTACCACCATCTTTACAGATTTTCAAGGTAGCATTTGTATTATCTGTTAGGGGTAACCTAATAGAAAAAATATGTAGCCCAAATTTTACTAGAAAACTTGTGGACATTCAAAATATCCATCAGGTGTTGCTGATTGTTTTAGTAACATAATTTGCCAGCATTTAACTAAGTAGGACCTTTGAATCAAGTTTATTCCAACAAAACAGAATGCCTTGGGCTGATTATATGGTGCAGCAGGTGAAGCCACTGCTTGTAACACCTACATCCCACACCCAGAGTGCCAGTTTGAGTCCTGGCTACTCCACTTCCAGTCCAGCTTCTTGCTAATGAGCCCTGGGATGCAGCTAATGATAGCCCAACTACCTGGGCTCCTGACATCCATGTGGGAGACTCAGATGGAGCTTCAGGCTCCTATTTTCAGGCTGGCTCCATTCTGGCTATGTTTTGGTATAATAAGCTATGGGTCTTTGGTCAATGAACTAGTGGGTAGAAGATCTCTGTATTTCTGTATCTCTGTGTGTGTCTCTGTCACTATGCCTTTCAAGTAGATGAAAAATAAATAAAACAGTCATTTTTTAAAAACAGACCGTCTAATTTTATAATATTCATACCAGTAACTACTGCCAACTTTCTCATCTTACCTTCATCACCCACACCAACAAAATGTCCACAACTTGGAGCTTGACCTAGAAGTGGTATTAAATAAAACCCATATGTTTCCAGTCCCTGACCTCCTACTCAGTTGCAATATAGCCTGTAAGGAGTAACCAAACTGCTTTGCAGATGGAATAGCCTATCTTTAAATTGCCAGATGGGACTTGCCCAAATGCAGAGAAAAATTTCAATCTGGTTTACATAAACAAAGAAAAAATGTTTGAATACAAACACCCTAAGCCATTGACTTCAAAAGGAATTATGTTTTTATTTTATTTTATTTTAATAAATATAAATTTCTAAAGTACAGGTTTTGGATTACAGTGGTTCCCCCCCATAACTTCCCTCCCACTGCAACCCTCCCATCTCCCACTCCCTCTCCCCTTCCATTCACATCAAGATTCATTTTCAACTATCTTTATATACAGAAGATCAATTTAGTATATATTAAGTAAAGATTTCAACAGTTTGCACCCACACAGAAACACAAAGTGTAAAGTACTGTTTGAGTATTTGTTATAGCATTAATTCACATTGTACAACACATTAAGGACAGAGATCCTACATGAGGAGTAAATGCACAGTGACTCCTGTTGTTGACTTAACAATTGACACTCTTGTTCATGGCATCAGTAATCACCCTAGGCTCTTGTCATGATTTGCCAAGGCTATGGAAGCCTTTTGAGTTTGCCGACTCCAATCTTATTTAGACAAGGCCATAGTCAAAGTGGAAGTTCTCTCCTCTCTTCAGAGAAAGGTACCTCCTTCTTTGATGGCCCGTTCTTTCCACTGGGATCTCACTTGGAGAGATCTTTGATTTAGGTCTTTCTTTTTATTTTGCCAGAGTGTCTTGGCTTTAAAAGGAATTATGTTAATACAACTTTATTTTCAAATCAGAAGTTTTTCCCTTGAGTTTGAACTTGCCATCAACTCTAAGTTCTTCTAAAACATAACTTAGGGGTGGAGTTTGTTCTGCTAGCTAAGATGCCACTTGAAATGACCCATATCCATATACCTAGGCTCAAGTTCTGGCTCTGTTCCTGATTCCAGCTTCCTGCTAATGCACACCCTAGGAGGCAGCAAGTAATGGCACAAGTAGTTTGGTTCCAGCCACCTGTGTGGGAAACCTAGACTGGTTCTCCAACTCCTGTCTTCAGTCTTTCCCATTTCTGGCCATTGGATGGAATCTCTCTCCCCCTCTCAAATAAAAAAATAAATAAAATAAAAATTTACTTAATTTCAAAATTTTCTAAATTTATTATTTATTTACTTTTTTATTTGAAAGGCAGAGTCACAGAGAGGCAGAGACAGAGAGAGGAAGGGAAAGGTTTTCCATCTGCAACAGCCGAAGCTGTGCTGATCCAAAGCCAGGAGCCTCCTCCAGGTCTCCCACTTGGGTGCAGGGGCCCAAGGACATGGGCCATCTTCTACTGCTTTCCCAGGCCATAGCAGGGAGCTGGATCAGAAGTGGAGCAGCCGGGACTCGAACCAGCACCCACATGGGATGCTGGCACTTCAGGCCAGGGCTTTAACCCGCTGCACCACAGTGCCGGCCCCCAGTCTTGTTTTAAAACATTCCAGCAGGTGCTTAATAAATATGCAAATGACACGAAGGCCACCTTGATTTTCCAACTGGCTGGGCTATTGGTAGCTGCTGGCAGTTCAAATAGTATTTGTCAAAGATCTTCCAGTATCCATCTGGGCCCACAGAAAGCCAAGGCTCCTGAAAGAAGTGTTGATGGAACCCAAGGGGGAAGTTGTAATTCACTCTGGAAAGGTGACCCAGCTGCCTGAGTCCCCTGTGCCTCCCTCCTCTAGATGCCAAATGAGCTCCTAGCCTAGAAATCCCATCTGTGATCTAAATGTATCCAGAACCCGCCTGCTCATCTCCTCCTTTTGACTAATGTGCTCATTCAGATGCATTTTTTTCCTATGAAGATATAGGGATTGCTGTCAGAACTATTAGAGAAAATAATTGTCATCTTTTTCATCATCAGCAACATTAAAATAAGGATAACACATAGCAACGAGACAGTACTCTTGGTAGTTGTTACCACTTACAAAGCATTTACTCTAAGTCAGACCTTGTGCTAAGTATTTTATATATGTTGTCTCATTTAGTTTTTAAATGAGATATCGATATCATACTATAAAGCTTATCTCCTAAAAGTGCCCAGGTTGGCAGATTTTCCTACATTCAAAAGATTATACTGCCATCACTACAAGCTAATCCTAGAGCATCCCATCACCCTGCCTCACTTAAACTTGCACGGTAGTCCTGCGGAATAATCATTTCTTTTAAACCCCATTTTACAGATGAAGCAACTAAGATACACAGAGGTTAAATGATGTGTCTAGTTCCCACAGCAAAGGTGATAGAACTAAGAGTCCAAATAGATCTCTCCAGCCCCCAAACTCATGTGTCTCTTTCTACCTCCCTGATGCTCCTTTCTTTTTTCAAAAAAATTTTTTTGTCTATTTATTTGAAAGGTAGAGTTACAGACAGAAAGGGGGGAGGGAGAGGGAGAGAGAGAGCGAGAGAGGTCTTCCATCCCCTGGTTCACTCTCCAAATGGCCCCAAAGGCCAGAGTTGAGCCAATCCAAAGCCAGGAGCCAGGAGCCAGGAGCTTCTTCCAGGTTTCCAACGAGGGTGCAGGGCCCCAAGCACTTGAGCCATCTTTTATACCTTCCTAGGCCATAGCAGAGAGCAGGATCAGAAGAGGAGAAGCCAGGACTCAAACCACCATGCATTTTGATGTCAAGCCTGGGTTTTAAATTCTGCTTTGATTTCCCCCTGCTAAGGTATCTTGGGAAGTTACCTGCTCTAAGCCTCAGTTTCCTCAGCTGAAAATGAGGCTAATAATAGTATGTATACCACAAGACTGTCCTGAGGACTAAATTCAATATATACAATAAATGTTTAATTCAATATCTTTAAACTGAGTACATGCTCAATACAAGGGTACTTTAAAAAGTTTATGGGAGGGCCGGCGCCGCGGCTCACTAGGCTAATCCTCCACCTTGCGGCGCCGGCACACCGGGTTCTAGTCCCGGTCGGGGCGCCGGATTCTGTCCCGGTTGCCCCTCTTCCAGGCCAGCTCTCTGCTATGGCCAGGGAGTGCAGTGGAGGATGGCCCAGGTGCTTGGGCCCTGCACCCCATGGGAGACCAGGATAAGTACCTGGCTCCTGCCATCGGATCGGCGCGGTGCGCTGGTTGCAGCGCGCCGGCCACGGCGGCCATTGGAGGGTGAACCAACGGCAAAAGGAAGACTTTTCTCTCTCTCTCTCTCTCTCTCTCACTGTCCACTCTGCCTGTCAAAACAAAACAAAACAAAACAAAAGTTTATGGGAAAAATTAATTAAAAGGGAAGTTTATTTTGGAAAAAATTGAAATCCATGCATAATTTTTTCATAATATTCATTTTCCATGAATTTTTGAGTGCCCCTTTATACATGACCTTCAAAAACATTTGCACCAAAATGAGTTTATTCCATCTCCATGGCCTTTTTGAAGTACTCTTATAAATGGTTGTAGTTAGTTTGGTGACCTGGTTGGGTATAACAGAAAATTATTGCGCACCCATCAAGTTATACAACCTTGAATCTCCCCAGGCTGCCTGCCCAAAGGCAAGCCTTGATAAAAAGCGTTTATTAAGCAGGGAAGTGCATGCCAGGTAGTATAGCAATCAAGTTCAATAGTTTCTGCAAATTCTTGCCAGTTTAATCAACTAAAAGCGTAAAGATCACTTTTGGCGTTAAATCTCTGAACTGCTCTCCTCCCAGCAGTCACAACATTTCCCTTTTTAAGAATCTACAATGATTCCGGGTTGTCATCAAAAAGCAAAACTTCACTTGACCCCTAGGGTACTTAGCATAGCCAAGAATTGCATTTCACAGAGTCAGGTAGGATCTGACCTGCCTGAGTAGACCAAATAGTCCTGGCAGACCTTCTTAATTAGATAGATGCCAAAATCCCAGGTACAGTTGAGATCTTAACCCACATGCTATTTTAGAGTTAGCAGGTTGGAGTGAGAATCTGGAATAGATTTCAAGCCACGTTATCAGTTTACAGTTTAAGTAGATTGCAACATCCGATCCATACATAGGCCGGATGAGCTGCCAGCAGAGGTCCAAATGGCAGGTTGCTCCTATACAACCTAAGAGCAAGTACCGGAGACCCATAGTATGGCTGCGAATTAAGTACTTACCATATTTGCGATGGTTTGCCTAGGACTTCACTGTGCATTAGCTCATTTAATTCTTTTTTTTATTTAGTAGATATAAATTTCCAAAGTACAGTTTATGGATTACAATGGCTTCCCCCCCATAATTTCCCTCCCCCTTACACCCCTCCCATCCCCCACTCCCTCTCCCATTCCATTCACATCAAGATTCATTTTCAATTATCTTTATATACAGAAGATCGATTCAGTATATATTAAGTAAAGATTTCAGCAGTTTGCACCCACACAGAAACACAAAGTGTAAAATACTGTTTCAGTACTAGTTATAGCATTACTTCACATTGGACAACACATTAAGGACAGATCCCACATGAGAAGTAAGTGCACAGTGACTCCTGTTGTTGACTTAACAATTTGACACTCTTGTTTATGGCATCAGCAATCTCCCTAGGCTCTAGTCATGAGTTGCCAAGGCTATGGAAGCCTTTTGAGTTCGCCGACTTCGATCTTATTCCGACAGGGTCATAGTCAAAGCGGAAATTCTCTCCTCCCTTCAGAGAAAGGTACCTCCTTCTCTGAAGCTCATTTAATTCTTTGAAAAAATCTTATGAGAGTAAGTAGTAGTACCCTCTACTTTTTTTTTTTTTTTTGAAAACAAAGAAAGCCAAGGATTTCATAGCTGGAAAGCTATGAAGCTAGGATTCAATCCTGGATCTGTCTGGCTCAAACATACATGCCCAAAACCCCAGCATGCCACTGGTTACCAATGGCCACATACTTGGAGACACAGGTACAAAGATAAAATGGCCCCAGCCAAAAAGCTGACTTGATGCTTAGCCAGACAAGTATGTAAGTGAGAGCCATGCTTCTTTTGCTACTGTATGGTGGCCTCAGCAACCAAGAGTTTGAGACAAGGGCTCAGACTATTGACAAGTGGCTAAGAGCGATTCTGAGTTGAATTGAAGCAGCTTACTGCAGTAACTTTCCAGGAGCTTATTTCATTTGCTGCTGTACACAAGTTCACTTTGCCCTACAGATGTGTCCTGGAAATTTTGTCTTGACAGCCTCAAATTCTAATATCCAATAGTGATTAAATAGGATAATAGCTTCTGTCACTCTACCTTTACATTACTTTTTTTTTAAGATTATATTTATTTATTTATTTATTTGAAAGTCCGAGTTACACAGAGAGAGGAGGAGAGGCAGAGAGAGAGAGAGAGAGAGAGAGGTCTTCCATCCGCTGGCTCACTCTCCAATTGGCCACAATGGCCAGAGCTGTGCTGATTTGAAGCCAGGAACCAGGAGCTTCTTCTGGGTCTCCCACATGGGTACAGGGGCCCAAGAACTTGGGCCATCTTTTACTGCTTTCCCAGGCCATAGCAGAGAGCTGGATCAGAAGAGGAGCAACCAGGACTAGAACCGGTGCCCATATGGGATGCTGACACTGCAGGCTAGGGCGTTAACCCACTTCACCACAGTGCCGGCCCCTACCTTTACATATCATACCTCTTTCCCATGGTCTATAAAGAGAAACTACAACAAACAGGAGGAGATGATTCTGGAAACTCCTGGTACATCAAGTGACAGCAATTCTTCTAGGAGGTGGCCCCATTTTGCAAGAATGGAGCTTGAGAACTACAGCAATAGCCCCAGTAGGAAATAGCTAAAGAGGGAAGACAGCGTTAGGTGGGCGGCCTCAGTTGGAAACCACCTTGGTCCCATTTGGAGGATAGAAATATACTGTGAGTTACCTCTGAATGTTTCCTCCCCACTAGTGGTCAGCAGGTGGAGGGTTGCTGCCCACACTTGACTGTGAATGCTATCTTGCAAGTAACATCGAAAAAAGATGGCTTCCTTAAGAACAATGCTATAATTGGAACTATGTTTCAGACCAGGAATGCTACATCAAATAAATTAAAAATATGACCAACTATTTGTTGTATTAGTGAAGGCACAATTACAGTAGAACTAGAATAACCCTAAATAATGAAATTAAGTCGTGTGCCTTATAATAGACCTAGATCTACTCCATATAATGACTATAAAATGGCTTCTGCTCTATTATAATCTTAGCCAAAATGCCACCTATAGTGAACAATACTATGCACATGGACTGAACATTGCACTAACAATTTTGTTTCCCTTCTCAGCTCCACATCCACCCAGATGTTATTCAAAGCGTTTCCAAATGTATCTCTAAAGTTAATACTGGCCATTGCAACTTCTCATTTAATCTTCTGCATTTTGGTGATATGTATCAGTAGACTTAAAAATGCTCACAGTCTTTGGCCCAATAATTCAACTCTCATGATTGTTAATTGAAGGAAATAAAGCAGCACAAAAAAGATTTATGAATGAAGGTAGTCATCAGAGCCCTTTTATAACAGTAAAACATAGCAAAAACCTAAGTGTCTTACAATGGGGGAATGATTAAATAAAAAAGCATGGTATATCCCTTAGAGTGGAATATCACAAGGTCCTTAAAAGTGATGTTTCTCTTAGAGTAGAATATCACAAGGTCCTTAAAAGTGATGTTTCTTTGAAGAATGTTTAATAACTTGGAAAAATGTTTATGATATAATGTTTAGTGAGAATTATGGGAGACGAGTATTTATACAACATATCATAATTGTATAACTATAAGAATTATAATACACACTTGTTTTTTTTATTTTTAAAGATTGATTTACTTATTTCAAAGAGTTACAGAGAGAGAGGGAGAGACAGAACAAGAAAGAGAGATCTTCCATCTACTACTTTACTCCATTGTAGTCAATGGCCAGGATGGGGCCAGGCAGAAGCCAGGAACCAGGAGCTTCTTCCAGGTCTCTTGCATGGATAGCAAGGGCCCAAGCACTTGGGCCGTCTTCTGCTGCTTTCACAAGTGCATTATCAGGGAGCTGGATTGGAAGTGGAGCAGCCAGGATACGAACCGGCATCACAGTCAGCAGCTTTACCCACTATACCACAACACCAGTCCCACACTCATTTTTTTAAAGATTGAGAGAATATGTGATAAAAAAAATCATCAGTGGTTATCACCAAGAGATAGGATTGTGCATAAAATGTTGGACAGGCAGAGGAAGATGAGCCCACAAGGGATACTGGAAAAGTACCAATGAGTAATATTCTAGTGAGAGATGTGTGGGTGAGGTGACTGGAGCTGGGTAGTGGAAAGGGGTAGACGCCCTTCTCAGGTAGAGGCCTGGGTCTATACTGTGAAGGAGAGGGTGACCAATCATCCTGGTTTTCCCGGACTAAAGATGTTTCCCAAGACATGAGGCTTAAAGTGCTAAGACTGGAAACATTCCATGTTTGCTAGAATGAATTAATCACTACAGATGCAAGACATATTTCATTTACAAGTCCCTTTGTGATCTTCAAATTTAACTCCTTTATTTTGCAGTTTTTTTTAAAAAAGCGCCCTGAAGCTGGGAGATGAGAAGAGTCGTGACCAAAGTCACTGAGGTATCAAAGCTCAAAGAGCTCCCTGCTCTTTGGCTTCCTAACAAGACACTTAATTTGAAGCTTAGTTAAGGATATAAACACTTGCCTTGCTTGTTTGCCAGGTCTTTACACAGAAAAAATTCAATTATTCACAAGTACGAGAGGTTATCAGTAATAATAAATATTCTAGACACATGCTACATTGTGTTAAGCACAGTTCTAAGATCAAATGGGTATTAATCTAAATTGATAGAACCAACTGAGATTGTATGTTTCATTTTAGTACAATGCTTACCTTCTATTAAGCGTTCATTAACTATTAGTTCTGATGATTCTCAGTCTCTATCTGAAATATACATATGAAAATCCCATATCATTTAATAGCAACTCTATGTTATAGGCCCCTGTATGAATGTTCCCATTTTACAGATGACAAGACAGTGGCCCAGAGAGGTTGTCTTACATACATTAGGACAATATGACAGGGCCATCTGTCTCCTGGCCCAGTATAATTTTTTACTTCATTAAGTGACCACCCATTGAAATTCCTTTTTGCATGACACTACATGGAGCTAATAGTTTTTGCTTTTACTGTAGACCACCTTCTGCCTACCAACACCTTCAGTGTAGTCAAGGCCTGCTCTTGGACTACACAGAGGCTACCAGGAAACATTCTATGAGATAGTTTGTTAGCAATTTTCAGAGAACTTCGAGATCCTTTAGAAAAGACTCTAAAATAATTACAGGGTCCACATACCAACCATCACAAGGTAAGGATTAAAGGCAGCAGTGTTCTGGTAGAGGTTTGACTGCCGGGTCTCAGTGGGGAAGAGGACCCTGATGTGTAACATTTGCAGTTATTGATGATGTAAATATTTCCACCATGGCTGATTTCAAACCTCATATGAGATGGGCTCCTGTGAACCAGTGCTAGCCAGTACAAGCCAGTACAGATCAGCTTCAGCATACCACTGGAAACAGAATTCTACCTTTTATTCTACTGCTTCCTTGAGTTTATATATAAATATATATGTGTATATATATACTCTTGAGTTTATATATGTATATATATATATATATTCAGGGTGAATTAAATATGAGCATATGAATTAAAGTGTGAACATTATTCAAGGAGCTTGGTCTTTTTTAAAAATTTATTTTATTTATTTGAAGGAGTTACAGAGAGAGAGGGAGAAAGAGAGAGAGAGAGGTCTTCCAATCTATCTGCTGGTTCACTCCCCAGTTGGCTGCAATGGCCGGATCTGCACCAATCCAAAGGCAGGAACCAGGAGCTTTTTCCAGGTTCCCCACATAGGTGTAAGGGCCAAAGGATTTGGACCATCCTCTGCTGCTTTCTCCGGTGCATTAGTAGGGAGCTGGATCAGAAGTAGAGCAGCCAGGACTAGAACTGGTGCCCGGGGCTGACGCTGTGGCGCAGTGGGTTAAAGCCCTGGCCTGAAGCGCCAGCATCCCATATGGGCGCCGGTTTGAGTCCCAGCTGCTCCACTTCCGATCCCGCTCTCTTATGGCCTCCTCAGATGATCAAAAGGGCCAGGGCTGAGCCAGGCCAAAATCAAGAGCCAAGAGCTACACCCAGGTGTCTCACGTGGATGTCAGGAGTCCAAGTACTTGGGCCATTTTCTGCTTTTCCCAGGCCATTAGCAGAGATCTGGATTAGAAGCAGAGCAGCTGGGACTCGAACCAGCATCCATATGGGATTCCAGTGTCTCACGCGGCAGCTTTACTTGCTATGCCACAACACTGGCTTCTATTTTGCACATTTTCAAACTTATGAAAAAGTTACAAGAATAGTATACTGAGCACACATATACCCTTCACCTAGATTTACTAATATCCAAGATTTTTCCACATTTGCTCTCTCTAGTCATAAAATATATATCCATATTTTGTTATTTATTTATGTATTCATTTATGAAAGGCAGAGAGAAAGAGACAGTGACAGAGATTTTCCATCTTCTGGCTCACTCCCCAAATGCCCACAACAGCCAAGACTGGGCCACGCCAAAGCCAGGAGCATGGAACTCATTCCAAGTCTCCTACTTCAGTGGCAGGGACCCAAGTACTTGAGCCGTCACCTGTGCTTCCCTGGGGTGCATCAGCAAGAAGTTGGAATTGGAAGTGTTCGGGGTTTTAACTCAGTACTATGATACAGAATGCAGGTGTCCCAGGCAACATCTTCACCACTGCACCGAACCCCCACTTTCTATACATTTTTATATACTATTTGAGAATCAATTACAGATATCTTGAACTCTTCATCCCTAAGTACTCAAGTATGAATCTTCTAAGAACAAGCACACACTCATATATACACACATATACACACATATGCATAAGATACAGTCACCACACTTGGGAAATATAACATTGGTAGAATACACAGATATAGATTCAATATTCAAACCTCCTCAGTTGTCCCAATAATGTCCTTATTGCTTTGGTGTTTTTTTTTTCCTTTTTGGTACAGATTTTAATCAAAGATTATGCAATGCATTTAGCTGCCTATCTCTTTGATCTCCTTTAATCTAGGGCAGTTCCCTAGGCTTCCACTTTTGTGTGTGTGTGTCTTTTCTGACATTGACATTTTTGAAAAGTCCAGGCCAGTTATTTTACAGAACGTCTCTCAGTTGGATTTGTCTTGATTATTTCTCGTGCATACATTGAGGTTAAGTCCTTTTGGTGACTATGATGCTATGTCCTTCTCTGGCCCACCTCAGGAGCCATTTTTTCTCATTATTGGTGATGTCAAACTTAATCATCAAGGGCCGGCGCCGTGGCTCAATAGGCTAATCCTCCACCTTGCGGCGCCGGCACACCGGGTTCTAGTCCCGGTTGGGGCGCCGGATTCTGTCCCGGTCGCCCCTCTTCCAGGCCAGCTCTCTGCTATGGCCAGGGAGTGCAGTGGAGGATGGCCCAGGTGCTTGGGCCCTGCACCCCATGGGAGACCAGGAAAAGCACCTGGCTCCTGGCTCCTGCCAGGATCAGCGCGGTGCGCCGGCTGCAGCGGCGGCCATTGGAGGGTGAACCAACGGCAAAAGGAAGACCTCTCTCTGTCTCTCTCTCTCACTGTCCACTCTGCCTGTCAAAAAAAAAAAAAAAAAAAAAAAAAAAAAAAAAAAAAAAAAAAAACTTAATCATCTGGTTAGGGTGGTGTCTAACACATTTATCCATTGCAGTGATACCAGTAAAGCCTTGAGTTTATATGACTATCCTGTCCCAGAAGAATCCTCTTTATTGCTGAAAGTATAAATTACTTGGTTCACTGCAGAACCATGAGTTGAAAAGGTATTAGCCCTAATTGTAAGAAAAAATAAAAGAGATTTATTTTTTCTAAAAAAAAATGAGCTGGCATTAAGCCTCTTAGCCAAATTCATGAGCTACTCACATGACAAGGAACCTTATCTAAATAAGGGCTTCCTTATCTAAATCGTCAACTGCTGCTGGAGCATTGGGCCCCAGTCCATACATGCCTCTGTCCCTTGAATCTCGCCTAGTGCCTAGGCTATCATAGATGTTCAGAAAAGGTTTATGGAATAAACGTCCATCCAACTGGAATTGTTTTCTAAATGAGTGAGAAATTAATCACTCCAGAAAAAAACGAGTGTACTCTGGTTTGTCAGCTGGCTCCAGCTGGACTTGATTCAGCTGCTCAAGCACTGCCCTGCTCATGGGAAATGACAGTGCCTTCGGTTTTCTCCCAGGTGCTTGGCCTTACTCGGGAGCGAGTCAAGATTCTAGTTGCTCTAAAACTTAGCTGCTTTATATTGAACTTAGAAATTGTTCTAAATAAATCAAGAATCAGCCCTGTACTTACTAGATTTGGCTGTAAAACATGGAAATCACCACATAGCAGGAGGTTAGACAATACAGCCATTTATTTCTCTCTGATGTAAAAATTCCCACTTCTGGCCAAGGCGGAGTAACAGGGACCAGATTTGCCCCCCTGCCTGAAACAAGTGAAAACCCAGACAAAATGAAAACAATGGTTTTCAGACATCGGACATCAGGCAACAAAGACCAGTGATTCCCTGAAAGACAGGAAACAAACAAGGAAATCCCTGAGGTTGCCCCAGCTCACTGCCTGGGGAGATTTCCAGGCAGTGGTATGGGAGAGGGGAATGAGGCAGAGCCCAGTGGATGAGGAGACAGAACTGAGAGTCCAGGGAGATCAGGGCAGCTAAAATTTTCAGGCCAGAGTCCTGGAGAAGGGTAAAAACGAAAACTCCAGATATCTGTAGAGACTCCCCTTTGATGTTCAGCCAAGTACTGATCGACATATGTATAGAAGACAAGTAACCCAGATCAGGGAAAAAGCCACAAAGAACTAAAAGAAGGAGCAATGCTCAGATCACATAGGGCTGGGAATAGTGCCTATCCCACCAGCCAGAATGGAAAAGCTCCTAATTCACAGAGCATCAGGCGGAGTACTCAATAGTAGTGCCAAATTAGCTGTAGACTCAAGGCTGTTCTAGACCTCCATCATAAAGTTTTAAAATCAGCCTTGCTTTAACTGTGTCCCAGAACAAAGCCCAAAAGTATTTATAGAAACACAAAATATCCAGTACCCAACAAGACAATATTCACATTTGATATCCAATAGAAAACTACAAGGCATTCAAAAGAAGCGAGAAAATACAATCCCTAATGAGGAAAGTTTGCCAATCAAAACTGACCTAGAAATAGCACAAATGATATATAGGATTAGTAGACAAAAACTTTGAAACAGTTAACTGTAACTGTTCTCCTTTTGTTCGAGAACCTAGAGGGAAGACTGAACATGCTAAAACGTGAAAGATATTTAAAAAGTCCAAACAAAACTTCTAGAGATGAAAAGTCAATCTTGAGGCGATGTAAAAGTCCATGTAGGCAGTGAAGGGTTTGAATGGCAGCTCTATGATCATCAGGGACCCAGGCTCTTTCTATGTTGTTTCTCTACCATTTTAACATGTGGTTTCCATTTTAGGGTCCAAATTGGCCGCTCTGGCTTGAGCCATCCTATCTGCATTCCAAAAGCAGGAGAAGACAATAAGGGAAAGGAGTATGCCACTCCAGTTAAAGACATTGAGAAATCTCATGACCTTTTGCTTACATCCCATGGGTCAGATCTTAGTCTCAGGGTCATAGTCATCTAAAAGTGAAATCAACAAGCTAGATGTACATCAATTAATGATTGGATAAAGAAAATGTACACATACACAATGGAATATTATTCAGCCATAAAAAATGAAATCCTGCCATTTGCAACAAAATGGATAGAACAATGCTAAGTGAAATAGCCAGATCGAGAAAGACAAATATCACGTTTTCTCTTACTTGTTGAGGTTAATATAGAGAGACTATAAAAAAATTAAAAATAGAGGCCAATGCTGTGACACAGTAGGCTAAGCCTCTGCCTGTGGCGCCAGCATCAAATATGGGTGCCAGTTTGTGTCTCAGCTGCTCCTCTTCCAATCCACCTCTCTGCTAAGGCCTGGGAGGGCAGTGGAGGATGGCCCAAGTGCTTGGGCCCTGCACCCTTGTGGGAGACCCAAAGAAGCTCCTGGCTCCTGGCTTCAGATCAGCCCAGCTCTGGCCATTGCAGCCATTTGGGGAGTGAACCAGCAGATGGAAGACCTTTCTCTCTGTCTTTCCCTCTTTCTGTCTGTAATTGTGCCTTTAAAATAAATGAATAAAATCTTTAAAAATGCTCATTGCACTTACACCACCTCATTTACAAACACTTAAAAGTGAGATAAAAAAATTGTGGTCATTGTTCTGGGAGGCTGTGTGGCAACATAATGTCAGTCTGCTACTACTTGGTAAAGAATAGGAGAACTGATATAGGAAGACAAGTAGCTATCATTTCGCCAGTTTGGATAACATATGACCCGACTTTAAAATTATCTAAATGAGATTGTCCCTCCATAGACTTGATCATCAGAAACCAAAATTCTAGGTGATTTGGTTTGGAATTGTTTAAATTCTAGCCCCCACACCTCCACATACTTTGAGCTTACCCCAAACAAACTGCCAGAGTGTCTCTATTTCCCAAATCAGTGACACCAAGCTGGAGGCGGAGCCTAGCATTTTGTTTAACTCAATGGCTACGATTATTATGACAAGGAAACCAGGGCCACTCAGAGTGTTTATGCCCTGATTTTGAAACAACTCACTTTCTTTATTTCCTAATAAAATCACTAACACCTGAAACCAATTTTCACAGGGCCCTTCATAGTGCATGTCTTGGAAGCCCAGAGAGTTCTGATAGAGAAAACTTGGCACGTGATAGACATAAACTTCCTAATGGACCATATAACTCTTATCCATGCTTTCTTTCTCATGGCCATATAACTATTCCGAAATCTCAGATCTCCTGGCCATTACAACTCACTGAACATTTCAGTATTTCTGGGGTTATTATTGTTCTCATGGTGCCAAAGTGGATGCCATTCCTTTCAAGAGATGGTAGGTGGTTGATCTGTTTTTGCAAGCAAAAAACTATTGCTAAAAAATGATTTTTTTCAAAATGCCATGCAAACCATGTGTTGTAGCTGGCTTACTGAATGTTCCTGCAGAGCATTTTGCACTAGCTCTGTGTGCTATCTTGAGCAACTCAGACCAAAAAAATCTGCAGGAAGCCAGGCCTGGGTGCTTTCCAGTCGCTAATGGCTTTGATTGCTTTAACAACCTTATGCTCAGACTTTGTAGTGTGACATTTCCACTTTTCCATATAAAAGCTTTTTCCTCCTGTAATCACACTGCTTCTCTATGATTAGCATCACCTGTCATCATTATTCTTCACACTAAGTAATAGTGCATTTTGAAGTATAGCATTCATAAGGGTTTAGGATAGCAAACTAACAGCCTAGATACCTGCTTTGGTGAAATAATTTGGGATGGAACTTCCAGTGATGATTTGGACTCCAGATTGTGACCTCAGGGGAGGACTCTTTCCTATTGGACTCTCCTACTGTGAACCTGTGCACAGAGGTTATGATGGTATAGATCCAGTAAACACAGTCAGTGATCTGCTGTACCTTATCTGATTTTATTTCCCTTTAGGGACCCAGAGGACCCAGAATATATAGACTGGGTCACTTGGGGAAGCAGGTGGTTTTTGACTTAACAAAATGCCATTTGTCAGGTACAATTTTCTTTCCAGTAAGACCTTACTGTTTGGATCATGTGAAGGGTAGAGATAAAGAGTTGATGGAATATATGCGATTGGACTGATGGAGAAATGGATATCAAGAGGTCGTTTTCCAGGTGAAGAAGTAAACCTTTGTTTGACATGGAGGCATGTTTACACCTCCTTGATGCTTTAGGAGCTCTGAAGACCAGATCTTGTTTCCATTTATTTTAAGTGATTACTCTTTGACCATGACTGTCGAAAGATTGGGGTGAAAATTTGAATTGTCAATGACTATTGATATGTAAATTGAAATTATTCTCAGCTGAATGCCTTTCTGACCCCTCTTTTTTATTGATTTGGAAAACATGATGTTCTATGAACTGATTTGCTCCAGATCTATGACATAACTGCATCCAAATAGTGATTTTCCCCTGTGGAGACAAAGAATTTTTGTGGGCTTTACAGAAAAAAAAATGCACCCATTGGTATACCAAAAAACAATTCAGCTTAAGGCCTTTGTATCTTGCTTTTCAGTGGATTAAACCTAAAGTACAAGAGTTGTCTGTCCTCTGCCAGTCAAGCAGGGCAAAAGAATAATATCAGTAGATCAATAAATGTAGCACTAAGCCTATTGAACATGTTACAGTTCTTCCTCTGCGTTTTGGGCTTCTTCATCAGGCCCACATTTCTCAAGTATGGCCCTTCCTTAGATGTTGTCTTCTTAACAGCAAATTAGTATCCAACAGTCTTCCTCCCCCCAACATCCTCCCACTCCTCTTTCTCCTGGGAATCCCATGTCTAATACATTCTTGTCACTTTGTGTGCCATTGTCATGGTAGATTTTTTTTTGGACAGGCAGAGTTAGACAGTGAGAGAGAGACATAGAGACAGAGAGAAAGGTCTTCCTTTTTTCCGTTGGTTCACCCGAAACCAGGGGCCAAGTGCTTCGTCCTGGTCTCCCATGCAGGTGCAGGGCCCAAGCACTTGGGCCATCCTCCACTGCCTTCCCAGGCCACAGCAGAGAGCTGGACTGGAAGAGGAGCAACCGGGACTAGAACCCGGGGTGCCAGAGCCGCAGGCGGAGGATTAGCCAAGTGAGCTGCGGCGCCAGCCGCCATGGTAGACTTTTAAAAGCTTTCTTAAGTGCTCTAGCTATAAAGCACGGTGTCCTGCTGATCCCTGAAATCAAAGATGGCGGATCCCACAATAGCCAACTTTAGCTAGTGAAGATAATGGAATGATAGCCTTACTTCCCTCCTGAAACTTTAGAGGAATACCTATGGCCAGAGCAGGTTGTTCATCTTAAGGCACAGAAGTCCCAGGGCAAATACTCTCTTTGAACTAACAGGCACATAGAAGTACTTCACTCTTGTTAAGTGTACAAAATTGAGTTCAGTACGGGAGCAAAGGTATAAGACTGGAATGGCCTGGTTTCCACCTTGGAAGATGTTCTATTTTCAACTTGAGGAAGGAGAAATAAGCTGCAAACAAAGAAGAGTGAACTTCCCAGCTAATGAAATATCAGTTGTTAACAGCTGGAAACACCATATTTTTAAACCCGGACTCCTAGGACATAAGATTGAGCAGTGTGCTTCGCGGGCTGCACGTATGACCTTCTTGCACCCACCCCTTTTAACCACTGGCACTGCTTTGAGCTTCTGTAAAATTTTCCTCAACGTTTCCACATGTTCAACATTTCCTAAGTCATTTACCTAGTCTAGTCTTGTCATGACACAGAGGAGGAACCAGAGTCCCAGAAAGGTAAGGAAATTTGTTGGAGGACACACACGTAGCCAATTCCAAGCAGAAATGCTCAGTTTTCTGACTCCAGAGATCTACTTCTCCATGGCACATGTTAGCCCAGAAGTAGATATTTGAAAAAATGTCAGAGCAGGGGTAGGCATTTGTCCTAACAGTTAAGTTGCAGGGTTAGATGCTCACATGTCATATCATAGTACCTGAGTTCAACTCCTAGCTCTAGCTCCCGACTCCAACTGCCTGCTAATGCATACCCTGGGAGATGGGGGGGGGGGGGTGAAGAGGAGTTGATGTCTCAAGTAATTGGGTTCCTGCCACCCATGTGAGAGACCTGTATTGAGTTCCTGACTCTCAGCTTTGCCCTGTCCTAGTCCCAGCTTTTTCAAGCATTCGGAGAGTGAACTAACAGATGAGAGTTCTTGTTTGCTCTTTCTCTTCCTCTCTCCTTCCCTCCATCCCTCTTTCCCCCTCCCCCTCAAATCAGTTTCGAAAATGTAATAATGTTACAGTGACCTTTTACTTAGGAAGAGCCACTTAACTGAGGAGCAACAGAAAGTCGCTTTTGGGTATCCTCAACCACATGCTCAGGTCCTGAGTTACCCCAGGAGGCCAAAGAAAGGAACGATTAGCCACCCATTCTGCTGCCCTCAGTGCCTTCGTCTTTCACAGAAGGATAAGAGTACATAGCTGGTAGAGTGGTTGTGAGGGTTAATTGAGATCATACATGCAAAGTATCCATACATAGTAGGTACTAAATAAATTTTGGAACTTAAGAGTATTTGTTTGGAACATAACCAGGTATCTTTCAGAGGTGTGGTTCCAGATTATTCTATAAGCCAAGAAAATGAGGATTTGTGGATTGTAATCCAGATCCAAAGAGTGTTAATCTGGTTTACAAGCTGAATGTCAATTTCATTGTCATTGGGTGGGATCAAAGCCTAACCTTAACTTCCCAGGGAGCTTGGCAAGGTTTGGCCATCCCATTGTGCCCCACTCTAACAAAGCAGAGAGTGTAGTATTGGTTTCTCTTAAGTACAGACCTTAAAAAAATACTATACTTTGTCTTATAATCTGACTAGCATCAGTGGAGGAAAAGATTGCCATAAGGGATGATGATTTTCTTGGATAAATTTACAAATAAAATTTCCCCACCTTGCTATATTGCTACTCACACATTGCTACAAAAGGACCTAAACAAGAGGAGCCCTCTGTTTTGGAGAAATGGCCTGCGAGGCATCATTGATGGTATTGTTTCATTGAGCACTTGCTTCCTGTTTTGCATTTGTGACTTTGGCTGGGGAATTTTCCAAGGCAAAGGTTATGTTTTGGGCTTGAACTTCAAAGCTCCACTCGTTTGTACCCCCATCCCAATCTCAGTCCCACACAGTTGGTTTCCTCCTGAAGGCACATGTGGTTTCCTTTGGATTTCTGTCTCAGAGATTGCTATTCCAGTGCTCCCACTCTGCTAATTACTCTTAGGTTATGAATTGCATTCCCCTTTCTCCTAATTTCCTTATCTCTTTTGAGCAGTGGTCCTGATTTAGTAAAGGATAAGCAATTTACACCCATATTGCTCAGCTAGAAAGTGGCAAGAGCCAGGAGTAACCTAGAGTTTAGGAGCTTAACCTCTATGCATTCTTGCTTGGGGGTTTCTTTTTATTTATTTATTTGAGAGGTAGAATTAAAGACATACAGAGAGACAGAGAGAAAGATCTTCCAACCACTGGTTCACTCCCCAAATGGCCACAACAGCTGGAACTGAGCTGATCTGAAGCCAGGAGCCAGGAGCTTCTTCTGGGTCTCCCACGTGGGTGCAGGGGCCCAAGGACTCGGGCCATCTTCTACTGCTTTCCCAGGCTATAGCAGAGAGCTGGATCGGAAGTGGAGTAACCAGGACACAAACTGGCACCCATATGGGATGCCGATGCCACAGACAGAAGCTTATCTTACTATGCCACAGTGCCAGCCCATTCAGGGATTTCAAAAATGGGAAGAAATAGCTCACAGCTGGGAGAATGAGGAATGACTTCATAGAGACAACTATAATGGACCTTGAGGGATGGATACGATTTTGACAAACATGAAGGAATGGAGTAATATGAGTATGCTAACACAGGTAGGAAAGTGCGGGATAAATGTGGATTAGGGTACTTGGCTGGAATGTGAGGTCATTTTAAAGAGGTATTGGAAGATGATTCCTTGAACATAGTTAGGGTTACGTTATTGAGAACCTGTTTTGACTGGCTGAATTCATGCTTAGCTCAGTAAATAATTAAAGATTCTTTCCCCCATCCTTCTTTCCTTCTTTCTTCAACAAAGATGATTAATGTTAACATACGAGGCATTTCTAGGTGGTATTTTTCAGATGGAATTAATTTTTAATCTGTAAAGCATGTATATTACGGATCATGGGGGAAACAAGATTTGTGAGTGTGTATAACTATATATAGTTAGTCGTATAAATGCTTCTGTGTAGTGGAAGGTAGAATTCTAAGATTCCCATTCCCTGCCTCTGTGTCCCTTTATAATCCTCTCCCCTTGAGATCTGTGACTATGATTGGACCTTGCTCTCCTATGATTAAATTATGTGACATGGCAGAGATACCAAGATCATCACTGCTCTGATTACATTATATGAGAATTCCCAGCTAGTCTAGGAACTCCAGCTGACCCCCAACAGGAAGTCAATAAGAAAGCAAGGGCCGGAGCCAGCGCTGTGGCGCAGTGCGTTAACGCCCTGGCCTGAAGCTCCAGCATCCCATATGGGTGCCATTCTAGTCCCAGCTGCTCCACTTCCGATCCAGCTCTCTGCTATGGCCTGGGAAAGCAGTAGAAGATGGCCCAAGGACCTGCACCCACGTGGGAGACCCGGAAGACGCTCCTGGCTCCTGGCTTCGGATCGGCACAGCTTCAGCCATTGTGGCCAATTGGGGAGTGAACCATTGGATGGAAGACCACCCCCACCACCTGCCTCTCCTCTCTGTGTAACTCTGACTTTCAAATAAATAAATAAATCTTTGAGAGAGAGAGAGAGAGAGAGAGGAAGGAAGGAAGGAAGGAAGGAAGGAAGGAAGGAAGGAAAGAAGGAAGGAAGGAAGGAAGGAAGGAAGGAAGGAAGGAAGGAAGGAAGGAAGGAAGGAAAGAAAGGAGTCACAGTCCTAAAACGCCAAGGAGCTGAATTTTGCCAGCAACCAATGAGCTTCCGTCCAGACCTGACTGATACTGTGATTTCAGTTAGATGAGTGCGTTAACTATATTTTCTATATTCTTGATGTTCTGAAGTCTGGAGCATAGGAGACTTCCCAAGGCTAGCCAAATCATAGATATAGTAAATAATTTGCCCAGAGCCATGTTTTTATTTACAGATCAACTAATGCAAAACCCATATCCTGAAACAACTCTTCTTATCAGGCTCTTACATGCCACGAGACAAAATGTCTCTGTTCCTAATCATCTAAGGGCTGGGCACCAGAGAAACCAAGACAGTCCTTATACTCTAAAGTTATTGAAACTTGCCAATCCTACACCTCTGGATCCTGCCTGGCCTTGTCTCTCCCAGCACAACCACAACGAAGGCCCCTGCTCATGCTTTCTCCTCACTCCTGTCTCAGCACTGGCCCCTGGTGCTTCCTCGTGGGGCCCTGCGTGGTGTGGTAAGCCCCTATCTCTGGGAGCTATACCAAACTATCTTTTCAATGGCAATCAGCTCTTCATCTTCTGGCCTCACCCTACCTAATTAATAATAAAACCTACATTTTAAAACATTGAAAGTTCCTGAGCAAAAGGCCTAGCTAAAACATGCCCAGACTCCTGGCTTATGGAAACTGTGACTTAATAAATGTGTGTTGTTTTAAGCTGCTAAGTTGCAGCTGCTGTTTGTGGAAATTTGTCATGCAGCAATAGAAAACTAGTACCACATGTAAAAAGTATGTTTAAATATACTATATTCCTCTCTAACCTATGTTGAAAGATTTTGATTAAGGGAATAATTTAAAGCTTTTGATTAAGGGAATAAAACACCTGGAGCTGAGCAGTAAGATACGGGATAAAAGCAGGATACAGAGGAAACATTATAGGACATTATAGTGATCATCTGGATTGGTTCTTAAACTTGGAATCATCTAGAACCATTTTTGAAAGTGTTATTTATTTATTAGAGATAGAAAGAGAGCTCTCCCATCTGTTGGCCCACTCCCCAAATGGCCATAACAGCCAGGGCTGGGCTAGGCTGAAGCCAGGAGACAGGAACTCTATCCTGGTCTCCCACATGGGTAGCAAGGGCCCAGATACTTGAGCCATCTTATGCTTCCTTCCCAGGTGCATTAGCAGGAAGCTGAATTGGAAGCAGAACAACTGGGACTCAAACCAACACTCCCATATGTGACGCCGGTATGGCAAGCAGCACTTCAACTCACTGCACCGCAATGCCAGTCCCTGTAGAACCATTTTTTGAATACTGATACCTAAGGGACAGGTAACTTAGATTTCAGAGGCTCTTCGGTACATTTGAAGGCAGCTGGATAATATAGGGCATGCATCCATTGGGGAGATGGGTGAGTGCTAGATGGATTAGTAGTTCTCATTTCTCACCCTTGGGAAGGGAGAGAGCTACCTTTGGCTAGTTGCGTAAAGTGAGAACCAGCCACCTCCACTGCCAGTAATGAGAGCACACAATTTTCCCCCTTTATAGATGCTCAAGGGGGACCTTCCTGGGGCTGGATCTGGTTGTGATTCACAGTTTTGGCCGTAGTTCAAGCCTTGGCGTGTGACATGTAAGCTGGTCACTCGTAGCTGGGGCAGCAGATGGCTGTTCCTCCCTCCCTTAAATGGTTGAGTCGGCCCAGAATCCTTAAGAGTGTAAATAATTTACTCTCTATTCTACTCAGCCCAGTTCACGTAATTTCTCAAAATACCCTTGCCTGTGCTCTCACATTTACTTAGACTCTTCTTGCCAAGGTCTTCTAAATATCCCTTCTGATATTTATTTTCTTGGTAGGAATACTGGCTTGACCAAAACTCCGAAGTAAATTGTAAAGGGTAGGAGCATCTTTAGCCAGCCCAGTGGGATTTTTAAGTACAACTGTCCCCCTCCCTTGGGGGAGTTCTGTACCAGAAACAACTGTGCGGGATCCTGCTTTCCATCAGGGGTTTATTGGTTAATGAGGCCTGTGGCTGGTGTGGTTTTCCTGTGTTTAGCTTTCGGAGCTCTCCGAGACAGTTGCTTGGAATAGAGAGCTGACAGAATTATGGCCCGGCAAGCTTGCCGGCCCCAGCCCCCAAGACTCCACCAACACTGACAAATTTTATGGCTGATTTAGTGACCAGAGCAAGAGTTTGAAGAAGCGGAGCAAAGAGCTGTTGGCGTCCTGTTCTGCTGTCTGAGGGGGTCTGGAAGTCTCCTCATTAGGCCATCCCGTTTCTATCTCTTTGTGCTCCAGGAACTGGTGGGCAGCCATAGCTTCAGGATGAGGTCACTAGGCTGCCCTCGTGGGACTTAACTCCCCTAGTTTTCTTGTGGCAAAGGGGACCCTTTCAAGTAAATCCTGTAGGAATAGGAAATGACCAAATTCCACCTTACCTTAGCAGCCCAGGCTTTCAAGCCACTCACTACCTTTTTTTGTTTAAACTTTGGAAAATTTCAAAAACTACTATCATATATTATCATATGAGACTCATACCATTTCTGTGAGTTAATGTGTCAAATAGCTGTTGCTGTCACTATGTAACAAACCACGCCAAACTTTGTTGGCTCAAGACATTATCTTGCTCACCATTCTCCAGGTTTTCTGGGCATCAGCCAATCTAGACTGAGCTCACTTGGGAGTGTGTGGTGACCTGGGGGTCCCTGATCTAGGATGGGAGTGGCCTGTTTCACATGGTCCCCATTTGCCTCCTAGGACCAGTGGGCTAACCTGGGCATATTCTTTACATGGTTTTGGCTTAGATGCTAGAACAAACAGAAATGCACAATGCCTCTTAAGACCTAGGCTTATAACTAGCTTCCTGCTACTTGCATAGTATCCTGTTTGCCAAATAAAGTTACATGATCAAACCCAGAGTCAATGAATGGGAAATATACTCCACCTCTTTTCTGGAAAAAAAAAAATAGTCAAGTGACACAGACAGGAGGGGCAAAGACTTAGGGCTGGTAACACAATCTGCCACAGATAGGTACAGTAAAGATAACTGTTCCCATTTTACAGGTGAGAAACCGGAAAATCAGAGTGCTAAAATGATTTGCCCAAGGTCCCACAGTAAGTTTGGGCAGTGATGAAATGCAAACCCAAACCCAACTCTCATGACTTTAAATCCCATCTTCTTTTTGCCACACTAAATTATTTTCTTTGTTATATCACTAGGATTTGTCCCATTTGCTTCCTGCACAGTCATTACCACCTACGTTTTCATTTGAACCTGCTTGGGGGTAAGCAATGCATGAAATTCCTCCTGCTAAAAAACAAATAATCAAGTTCTTCTGTTCTTGGAACAGATATACAAGTTGCTCCATTTTTAAAGAAAAAATGATTTTCTAAAGAATCCAAATATCATATGATAGCTGAAGCAGAATGACCTCAAACCCCAACATATGAGGGATCTTCAAAAAGTTCATGCATGATGGATGCTATGAAAAGCTATGCATGTATTTCAAAATGTTTTGCACCATAATAAACTTGTCTTCAATTCCATTTTCCATGAACACTTTGAAGTACCCTTGCCCTATGGTTCTTTGAAGAATGGAAGTATTATAAAGATCTGAAATCTGTCAACATGCTTATTGCTGACTCTGACATTCACTTAGATATTGATAGGCTCAGGGTAGTTTTCCATTAGCCCTTCGCTGGATAACTCCAAATATGCCTCATCCTGACCAGTCTGCTCTGGGGAGAATGTTAGACCATCCTGGCCTGAAGACCCATGAGCTGGTGTCTCTAATACAGCTAGTGAAATTTTCTCAGGTGGGAGTTTCCATGGCAAGTCTATGCCTCTGACTTTCAACACACTTGCATGAATCTACATCTGGCCTCAGGTATCCTACAGGTAGAAGGTACCATCTGATCTCGAATTTTCCTCCTCTGGATTCCTAGCCAGCCTGCACTGACAATATGTTTGGCTCTTGTGAACCTTCTAGATAGAGGTCTCCATGACTATGGGCCCTGGTTGTCCCTTCCTTTTTCTCGGCACAGGTTTTTTTTTTATGATTCATTTTTTAAAAAGATTTATGTATTTATTCAAAAGGCAAGGTTACAGAGAGGCAGAGAGAGAGAGAGAGAGAGAGAGAGAGAGAGAGAGAGGTCTTCCATCCACTGGTTCACTCCCCAATTGGCCACAACAACTGGAGTTGTGCCGATCCAAAGCCAGGAGCTTCCTCCAGGTCTCCCATGCGGGTGCAGGGGCCCAAGGACTTGGGCCATCTTCTACTGCTTTCCCAGACCACAGCAGAGAGCTGGATCAGAAGTGGAGCAGCCGGGGCTAGAACCAGTGCTCATATGGGATGCCAGCACTGCAGACAATGGTTTTATCCGCTGCACCACAGCACCGGCCCCTATATTTTTTTCTGTAGTACAACTTGCAGCAGCTGAATGAAACAACTGGCTGGCTCTCCCATTCAGTGAGGCTCCATCTAACCTTTTCTCATTCTAACAGCTAGCAGGCTCAGTCACAGCAAAGGTCTGAGTTCTAGTATTCTCTTTCCCCATACTTCCACGGAAGACTGGAAGACAAATTATTTTCAGTGATTTCTGGAGGCATAAGGTGAGTGGCCTCTATAGTGGTAAAACCAAGAGGGTATGATGGTTGCCCTTGAGCCTTCAGAAATGACAGCTAAATCCAGAGGACAAATAAATAGGGACAAAGTTGTAAGGAAGTTGCTGCTAGGAAAAAAAATAGGTGTTGCTGATATAGGACGTGAAGGAAGAATGTGTCAGAATAATGTGAGATGAGAAAGACTCCTGATGTTGCTGGCTCTGAAGATGGAGGAAGGGGCCACAAGCCAAGGAATGTGGGCAGCTTCTAGAAGCTCGAAAAGGCAAGGGAATGGATTGTTCCCTCAGAGCCTCCAGAAAGCAAAACCACTTTTCCATGAACGTGATTTTAGTCCAGTCTAACCCATTTCAGACTTATCCCCTAGAGAATGATAACATAGTAAATCTCCATTGTTTTAAACCTGTACATTTCTAGAAACTTGTTACAGCAGCAATAGAAAACTAATAGAGCGTTTGAGCCAAGCTGATGACAAATGACAAATACTGTTCCCTGACCCACTAACTATGCTCTCAGGAAACTCAGGTCCCTCACGCTTTCAAATGCTCTACCCATCAGACTAAAGATACCATCCACGTCTGGACTTCGTAGCACCATATTTTGTAAGTACCTACTGCTTTCCACACAGTATGCTAATCACTAAAGCCACAATGATGAACAGCATAGATATAGTATCTGTCTCCATGAAACTTGCAAGTTATTTTCGTTACCTTTTGCCATTTCAAAACCTATATTCGGGTGGGATGGGGAAGTCTTAGAACCTTCCTCTCTCTGGACTGAAGGACACCTGTAGTTTTTGGTCATTTGTGAAACAGAATATTTAAGCCATTACTAACTCCGCTCCCCCTTAAGTCTTTTCTTCAGATTATCTTCGATTGTGACCCTGGCATTTCCACTTCGACCTATTCCTCCATCTCACAAAGTGATTTTCCAAAATTCTGTCATCACACTGTTCCAACATCAAAATATCAGCAACAAAACCGACATTTCTATGGTCTCTTCCCAATTGGCCATGTTCATTCTAAACTTCCACTCCACTCATACTCATGCTTTCCTCCATCCAAAATGAACCACCTCATCAAACCCAACTCTCTCATTTACCATGTCTAGCTTTTGTCTGCCTTCAATGACATCCTCCAAGCCCTAGCAACTCAGGTTTGCCTCTACAGTGCGTATAATTCGGAATCACACACTTTTGCCCCTTATCATTTACTATGTCATTTTGTTTCCTAGATGTTATACATGGAATCGCTGTTTTGACACTTCCATGAATAGACACCCCTTCAGTGGTTTTTCCACTGCTCTCGGGATGAAGTCTAGTGTCTTTATCACACCCTTGTGGGACTTTTTAATCCCCTGGTCCTGGTTTTCTCCCCATCTTCAGCTTGTGCCATTCTCTTCTGTATATCAGCAGCAGCCATTCTGACATCCTCAGGTACACCTCTGCACCTCCACTTTATGATTTTACCTTCCCCAAATGCTCTTCATCAGCTCTTCCTTTTCTTTTCTTTTCTTTTCTTTTCTTTTCTTTTCTTTTCTTTTCTTTTCTTTTCTTTTCTTTTCTTTTCTTCTTCTTTTTTTTTCTGACAGGCAGAGTGGACAGTGAGAGAGAGAGACAGAGAGAAAGGTCTTCCTTTTCCGTTGGTTCACCCCACAATGGCCGATGCGGCCGGCGTGCTGTGGCCAGTGCACCGCGCTGATCCGAAGCCAGGAGCCAGGTGCTTCCCCTGGTCTCTCATGCGGGTGCAGGGCCCAAGCACTTGGGCCATCCTCCACTGCACTCCCTGGCCACAGCAGAGAGCTGGCCTGGAAGAGGGGCAACCGGGACAGAATCTGGCACCCCAACCGGGACTAGAACCCGGTGTGCTGGCGCCGCAAGGCGGAGGATTAGCCTAGTGAGCCACAGCGCCAGTCTGCTCTTCCTTTTCCTACTCCCCCCACCCCGACCCTCTTAAGCTGGTTTGCTCACCTTCCAATTCACAACTCAAATATTACTTTCTCTGAAAGTCATCACTGTATTAGGCCTCCTGTGATAGTATTCTGCCTCAGACACATAATAATACCTTAGCATCATGCTTTTATTGGTAGCACCATGCATTTCCTTATAGCATCTAGTGACTTGTAGTTATATGGATTTTTGGTGTTCCTCTGACTATAAGGTCAATGCTCATTGAAAAAGGTGAATGAGTCAATGTACCAATGAATGAATGGATTTTTAGTCTCAACTTTCTAAGGCGTTTACTGACTATCCCTCCCACTAGAATGTAAGCTTCCTGAAGGCAGGAACATTGTCTTAATGCTGGAATATCACCAGTGCCTGGCTTATAGTACATCCCAAAAATACTAGCTGGAAGCAATGTTAAGATCTTTGTTAAAATGCAAGAAAAAATACGTTTTTATTAATTCTTAAGCCATTCGTAAATAAGGAGGGAAAAAACGAAGGCCAGAGGAGTTTCTTTTGTTTTGGAATTCCACCTAAACCTGGAATGTGAGTTTCAGTCCATCTCCTTTCATGTAATCTAAATAAAGTGAGTTAATAACACTTAAAATGTCTATAATGTCATTTCCCTCAAGTACCTGTACACAGTTTTCCCCATATGAATTTTTTAAAGATTTTTTTTATTTTATTTATTTGAAAGTCAGCATTACACAGAGAGAGAGGCAAGAGGTCTTCCATCTGCTGGTTCACTCCCCAGTTGGCGACAATGGCCAGAGTTGCGCCGATCCAAAGTTAGGAGTCAGGAGCTTTTTCAAGGTCTCCCATACAGGTGCAGGGGCCCAAGGACTTGGGCCATCTTCTACTGCTTTCCCAGGCCATAGCAGAGAGCTGGATTGGAAGTGGAACAGCCAGGACTCAAACTGGCACCCATATGAGATGCCAGCACCGCAGGCCAGGGCATTAACCTGCTGTGCCACAGCACTGGCCCCCTCCCCATATGAATTAATCTTATGTTTTGTAGGACAGGTCAGATGTAATTGTCCCTGTAACATAGACCAATGGCTCTTAAACTTAAATGTAAACCATATCACCCAGAATGCTTGCTGACATGGCTGATTCCCAAACCCCAGCCCAGAACTGGGCACCAGTTCTAGTCCCAGCTGCTCCTCTCCCCATCCAGCTCTCTGCTGTGGCCCGGGAAAGCAGTGGAAGATGGCCTAAGTCCTTGGGCCCCTGCACTCACGTGGGAGACCCAGAAGAAGCACCTGGCTCCTGGCTTTGGATCAGCGCAGCTCCAGCCATCGCGGCTATTTGGGAAGTGAGCCAACAGAAAGAAGACCTTTCTCTGTCTCTCCCTCTCACTGTCTGTAACTCTACCTCTCTTAAAAAAAATTGCTAAAAAATACAGAGTGAAAAAGTGAAAGCAAGAGCAAGAGATCTTCCATCTACTGATTCACTCCTCAAAAGACCACAACATCTGAGGTGGGCCAGGTTTTGCAAAGCTAGGATCCTAGAACTCTATCCAGTTCTCCCACATGAGTGGCAGGGACCCAAGTACTTGGGACCTCTTCTGCTGCCTCCCCAGGCACATCAGCAGGGAGCTAGATTGGAAGCGGAGTAGCCAGGACTCAAAGCAGTGCTCTGATATGGGAGGAAGGCATCCAAAACAGCAGCTTAACCCACTGCTCTACAGCACTCACCACCCCTACCCCCGTTATAACTCTATAGATCCAGGATGTTGTCTAAAAATTGAATTTTAACAAGCTGATGCTGATTGTGCAGAAATCACCTTTTGAGAAAGACTAATGCCTTTTGGATTTTGAATGGGATATGAAAGCAGTGTTACTGCTTGTCAGGTACTGATCTGTTCTAAGAGGCTTGTAATTTGCCCAGAGTCACACAGCTAATTAGTAGTGGAGCTACTCAACATAACCTGCCTCCAAAGACTGCACTTTTCGCCCCTAATTCCAGGCAGCATGCCTCCCACAGAGGTCTCCTCATTTGTAGACTTCTGGATACTTGGCATGCTTAATGTGCACTTACCTTCCCAGTCCTAATCAGAATTATGATCTGTTGCCTTTAAAGGTGCTTTATTGCAGGTTACCAAGGGGGAAGAGTCTTGTATTCCTGCATTTCACTCTTCTTCACTTGTTGAAACAACAGCCCCCAGGGAAAGAGGCCCTGTTTTAGAAGAAAATAGTATGTTCTTTCTGCTTTCTTCACATACCACATTAATTGTCAGCTACAGAAGAAACTGCTGAAACTTCTGGCTCACTTGACCATTCTTTTTCTCCAAAGCAGGAAGCAGCACAGCAAGAGATGAGTTTAGGGGCAGCTGTTTAGTGCTGCAATTACGACACCTGCACCCCATATTGGAGTGCCAAGGTTCAAGGTCCAGCTTCCAGCTAGTGCACACCCTGGGAAGCAGCAGATGATGGCCCAAGTGCTTGGGTCCCTGCCACCCGCATGGAAGACATGGATGGAGTTCTGCGATCCTGGCTTCATCTTGGCCCAGCCCTGACTATTGCAGGTGTTTCGGGAGTGAAGCAGAGGGTGGAATATTGATCTCCCTGTCTCTCTCTCACTCTTTTTCTCTCTTTCTGTCCCACTCTCTATGAAATCTCTCGCTCCCTCCCCTCCATCTTCCAAATAAAACTAAAATAAACAAACGTTTTAAAAAGTCTACAGCTCAAGTACTCTCCTGCATACCACAGCCTGGGACAAAAGTTCAGTGTGCTGGGTGTGAGTCCTTTAATAAGGAAGCCTTCAATAGGTGGAATAGTTAGGGAAAGTAGATGGAGGTGTTCAAACAAAATCATCAGGGATTTAGGGTAAAAATTGGGGGAACTCCCTTCAGGCTTGGCCTCTCCTATTCGCTTGGTATTAGGAGGACAGAGTCCCTCCATTAACCCTATAAATAGAGAAACTTGCTCTGCACAGGACTTTCTGTTTTCAGCAGAAGCTATGTTGGAAGTTCTTCACAGGGTGCTAGCGGTAGCTAGATGATGGATCTCTTTGTTAAACTTACTTGTGGCTTCTACCTTCTCCTGCTGCAGAGCAGTATCCTGGAGGACAATAATCTGGAAGTGTAAGTGCTGTGTCTAGAAACAAAAGCCAGGAAGGACTTTCCAGAAATCTGGGAAGATTTCTGCCAGACAGGACCTAAACTGAAAATAGGAAATAGTAGTTACGCGCCCACTTCCTGCACGGAATGGGCTATCTAGAACAAAATGAGGTAGTGGGGAGAGTTAGGAAGCACTACTGGAAGGAGTGGCAGAATTGATTAGTGATATCTGCCATGGACATGAAAATACAGAGGGCTGACAATAGGTTACAGTTTTGCCATCCTTTCTCCAAGCCAGTACTTGCTAAATGTGATAGTACACAGAATTATTAGGAACTGAAAAATGTTAATATCTGGGGTCCACTCCAGATCAACTAAATTACACTCTCCTGAGGTGAGACTTAAACATTGGAGCCATCATGGTTGAGAGTCACTGCTCTATACCGTTATAGACATACAGCTGACTTAATTCAATACTTCCCAAATGTACTTCCTCCAATCCAGACCTACCCGAGGAGCTGACAAAATGGTGGACTCCTGGGACTACCTTCTAAAAATTCTAATTTGGAAGTATGGGAATCGAGCCCAGGAGTTAGATTTTTTTAAAAACCTCACAGGAAGAAGTTGATGGGAGCCATTCTTAATGCTTCATATGAATGAGAACTTGGAGTACAACCTCATACTCTAGGACAACAGTTTCCAACTATTACTGTCCACTGCAATGTCCTGGGGAACATTTTAAAATTACCAGTACCTAGGTCAACCTCCAGATCAATTAAATCAGAATCACTAGGGTCAAATCTGAATGCTTCCAACTGCAGCTAAAATGGAGAATTACTGCTCTAAGAAGCAGGGCACAGAAGTCCCATTTGAGAGCCTCGTCGGTAACATTTCATTTCTCTTTTTCTGTGGATTTGTTCAGACTTAGTCTGGCCACCTTGACTTAATGTTAGGTGGTGGAGCGGCCTCTCTTTCCTGAGCTCTGTTTACCACTACAATCTGCCATTTGCATTGGTTCTGGTGTTCTTGTGCATCTTTCTGGACTTAGTAAACATTGGCTGCAGACATTTATTCATTTGTAGAAACAAAGTTACTGGATGTAGCATAGTGTTTATGAAATATGGCTTTAGTCATCTTCTACCTGTATAAATAAGGGTTTTGCTTAAGTGCATATTTAATTTTTTTAGATAATAAAATGAAACATAAGGCAGTCGAGGCTCTTTAAAGGACAGAGGCTTTGTAGAGACAAAGCTGTTCTTAAAGCTAAAGGCCTGCAAAGCCCCATAACTGTGAATTAGCAGGAGCAAATAGACATCTTAACTGCCAGTATGTGATTGGCATTACTGGTCTTTTTAGAAGCAAATGGAAGAGATGTGATGTTGTTGTTTTGGAAGCCTGGCCTTTATGTTTACCTGCCTCGCATTACTTGTGTAAGACAGCCAGACAATCACAAACACAGCCAGCCTTGTGGGGCCGGTCACACCAAGACACAGTGAGATTGGAAGAACATAACAAGACTCCCTTCTCAAAATTCATCTCATGAAAAAATTGTATCCATGTTCTTAGAATTGTATCTACAAATCACACTGAATCTCTTAAAAATGAATTAAAAATTTAAATTAAAAAGTTTGTTAAAATAATAAAAAATAAAACTTGTATCCATTTCTTCATTTATGCTTGAATTTTCACTATAAGTGATGAATGGGTTTAATTACATTTCCTTATACCATCTTGGAACTGCCATGGGAGACTTTTAGATCTGTCCTTGGACCCATCCAAATGAGATCCAGCAGCAACCTTGTGAAGGACAGCCTAATTGGCCTTGTAAACAAGAGTATTTCCTTTACCCCCATGGAAAACAGGAACCCTTATGTGATTTCCACCATTAGTGGTTAATGTATTTGATTTAAACCTTCCCTCTTCATATCACTGATTTTAAATAGAAGCGAGAATAAGACCTTAAGTCCCTGATACCACCCATACTCTCAGAGGGCAGAGCCATGACTTTCTTGTTGGAGGAATGACTCCACAGGAGAGAGGTTAAAGGACCTAAGTTGAGGTTGAGAGAACCAACTCATCCTGCCAATGCCAGTAGGTCTGCCTTGTGCTTCCCACTACCTGTTTACTTTGCAGGGGTGACCTGTTTTGAAGTTGTATAGTTCAAGGGCCATTCCTGAGAATAGCATGAGGGTAGTGCACTGGGCCCAAATCATCTTTGTAACTCATTAGCTCTTGATTTGAGGTAGTGGAGGGAATGGCAGTCAATGAAAATGTTCTAACCTAAAACTGCCATGGGAGATTTTGGATCCGGAATTGGATTTATTTATCCAAATGAGACCCAGCAGACAAAGCTCTGAAGGATAGCCTAGTCAGCCTTGTAAACAAGGCCATTTTCTCTACCTCCATGGAGAACAGGACCCAACAAACTCCTTGCTGATGCAATGTCCCTATCCATAAGCTCGAAGAATAGACCATTGTGTTTTCGCCAGGAGTTGGCTATCTGGTGAATAACAAGCTCCTATACATTTACACTTACTGCAGACTACCCTGGGACATGTTTATAGTTAAGAAAGGTTAGTATTAACATTGTGGCAGGGGATTAAGCCATTTTAATTGTAAATGCCAAGAACAAACCTGCTTATTTGAGACCCAGATGTATGACTTTGGTTAAATATTTATAGATCAGTTGGAGTGTTTACTCTTAATGCTAGAGCCAGGTATTTACTTGCATAATTGCATACTCCTCCCTATCCTCTCACCCCATCCAGTGTTGTTCCGATGTTTTCCATCTAATATATAAGTGTGTTGGGGAGAGATGATGGCAACATCTGGCTACTGGTCTAGAGCTACTAGTGGAGATGAGAGGTAGTCCTGGGCTAGCAGAGCACCCAGAAAAATGCCCTAGGTATGTTAACAGGATCATGGAATAATTATAGTCCCAGTTCTGCTACAAACTACCTATGTGGCCTTCTCTGAGCCTCAGTTTCCTCATCTACAAAGTGAATTCAAAATCCAGCTATGAATCTTTATAACAGCTTGTGCTAAGCCGTCTTGGAACCCCCAAACTACACCAGATGCAATGTGTATGCTTTCTAGAATAGCACCATCCAATAAAACTTTCTGCAGTGAAGGAGGTATCCTATATCTGTGATGTCTAATATAATAACCTCTAGTCACATGTAGCTATTGAGTACTTTAAATGTGATTAGTGTGGTGGAGGAGTTTTTTTTATTTTTTCATTTTACTGATTCAAATTTAATAGCCACATGCAGTTCGTGGCTACCATATAGAGCAGGACAGTGGTCCATGATTATCACTGATGTTGGCCAGCTCTTTGAAGAAAGTGGTTATCTGTGTTAATTATAGCGTCTCATTTGGGGAAGATTAAAGAGGTAGTTGGTGAATACTACTCAGTAGAAATGATCTCTCCACTGTGGAAGCTGGATACACTAAAATATTCTAGATGCATGGATATTTTCTGAATGTACAACTCTTGAGTTCTTATTAGTTCCACTAAAAAGTGGAAGGGGGTGACAAGCCACTGAACTAATTTTTCTTTAGGTCCTCTCTGAAATATTAATATCCTTTTAGCCACATTATGTTAAGCTTGGAAAACATTATCACTGCAGGGCATTCGAAGACATACACAGCAGATTGCACAGAATCAACTTCTAGCAACCCACATTAATTAAACATTTTCTCATACAAAAAAAGAGATTGTTTACTTAATTTGCAAAATGTTTCCTTTCCATTTAATAGTTTATTGATCTATAACCCATAGCATTGACTGAAGAGTTATTAATCTATCTGAATTAAAAGCAGTGACAGATCCTCATTATACAACTCATTGAGTTGAAAGGCAACTATGGACCAGCAGGTAGATGCTGTTTGCAATCTTCCCTTTCCTGCTTTCAAATTTATAATATTTGTCAGAATATATAAAATAATAATTATTATTGGTTATTACTATTAGTAGTATAATTAAATGATTATAAACATTTATTATGTAACTAAGACTTTTATATCATAGTTTTAAAGAGCATATAACAGTCATAGTAAGTTTCAGGGTATTTGAAAAAATATGAAACTCCAGTTCCATAAACTGGTTAGAATAAAGACTCCTCTCTAATATGATCCAGTTACCCAAGTTGTAATATCTATACCTGGGGTGGTAAATCCATCACATGAAAACTATCTTTTTCCATTCATTCCTTTGCCATTGTTTCCTGCTGAGCTGGGACCTAGCCTTAGAATTTTTCTCAACACAGTGTTCTAAGTAGCCAGCATCAAGCAGTCAGGCATTTAAATGACAGACATTAAAATGAAATTTATTCTCCCTCTTTAATCTTTGATGTTTGGACATGATCAACTTGTAAGGAACAAAAACACAATAAAATGTGTACAGCTCTAGAGCTGAGAGGGACCCTAGAGAGCACTCAATCTAATCCTCTTATCTTATATATAAGAAGCCTGAAGCTTAAAGGAAGGGAGGTGGGGGTAACTGTGAATACACCGTCAGCTGGGGGCAGAAATGGGACTAGATCCCCCTCTTCTGACTCAGCGTCCAGCAAGACACTGCCTCCAATCCACCATGTGGTAAATGAGCTTGAAAGTTTGGGGCAGGATTATCGTAACTCTTGAGTTTTTTGGAAATGATGTCTACTTGCCTGGACAGTTGATACTAGATAGGCCTGACTTATCAAACTGAGTCAAACGATCAGTTTGTAGAATGGTCACATCCAAACTGAGATTATTTGATGTATTTTCCTGGGAGTTTGCTTTCTAGACAACTGTCCACTGCTAACTGATTGGAAGGAAGAAGTTGCAGTCCATGAATTAAAATATGCAATCCCAGTCTTATAGAATCTTCTGGAATACCTAGCTCTGATCAACACATGCAATACTTATTGTTATCAGTAGCAAATTCCTGGATGTTTGCCTTGGTCAGTGTGTTGCTCTCCATCTAAATAACTTGCGGCCATTACTCATGGTCTGTGCTCTCCATAGGAGTTGTTCTTATGCCAACATTGTGTCTATTAAGTGTAATGACTTTGGTATCACTGTCAAGCAGAACTTCTGAGTTTACCCCTCACAGCTTCAATAGAAAGGAGAGAAGCTTGCTATTCTAATCAGAAGCAGCAGCAGGAACCAGGGAGTTCTTTCGATTATCTTTAGGACTTCAATAATTCTTTGGTTTGCAATGGTAAATGATTTGTAGAGTGAGAAATGCTATTAGTATTTATTAAATAGTATAATTACAACAAAGGAACAATCAACAGAAGGGTGTAATTGTGGCTAACGGCCTTATCATTTGCCTGCCAGATGCATCTGTTTCTGAACAAACATCCTGGGACTCTGTTTAGAAAATGTGTTTATATCCTGAAGTTTCCTCTGCTGTTGAACATTCCCGCTCGGCAGCAAGTTGTATTAGGGTAATTTACTCCCCGCCCCATTTATTTTCCCTTTTAACTCTTTGTTGTGTCTGAAAGAGCCTGTTCTTGTTCTTGCCCTTATAATCCTTTTTGTAAATTTATTTATTTATTTATTTAAAAGTCAAAGTAACACAGAGAGAGGAGGAGAGGTAGAGGTAGAGGTAGAGAGAGAGAGAGAAAGAGAGCGGTCTTCCATCCGTTGGTTCACTCCCCAATTGGCCGCAATCGCTGGAGCTGGGCCTAACTGAAGCGAGGAGCCAGGAGCCTCTTCCGGGTTTCCTACATGGCTGCAGGGACCTAAGGATTTGGGCCATCTTCTATTGCTTTTCCAGGCCATAGCAGAGAGCTGGATCAGAAGTAGAGCAGCCAGGACTCGAACCGGCGCCCATATGGGATGCTGGCACTGCAGGCGGAGGCGGTTTTACCCGCTACGCCACAGCGCTAGCCCCTAGTGGCATATTTTCATGGCCACCACAAACCCTAATAAGCACTGGGTTTGGTTCATTGGAAAATCTTTATCTCCAGCTGCTACTCTGACCTAAGAACTGTAAGTAAATATTATTTCACCTGTGTCAGTGTTGTGTCTCATGGCACAGTTTGTTAGAATTAATCATGTGTTTCTTCAAAACCATATCAGTTAGTTCCCTTCCACTATCACTAAAAGTTATTAATCAGTTTATATCATATGGTGACAAATCCCAGCCATCACCTTCTTTTTCCCTGGGTCCATCTTTGCATTTCCAGTCCTTTGAGATATAGCCATCTTCCTTGTCCTTTGTGACCTCAAAGCCACTCCACTTTCTTCCTCTTCTGTTTCCATCATCTTAAACTGGCTCCTTCACTCCTACTATTGGACAGGTCCAAGTTTCTCCAATTGCATGTAAATCTTCACTCTACGTAATTTGCCATCGAAATCACTTTCCACTCATTCCACACCTGCTTGTTGTTGGTTCAACATACTCTAGGACAGTCCAGCATAGTGTGCACACTCAAACTTGAATCAGGAACTTGAATGGGAATCACCTGTTGGGCTTGTTAAAACACAGGTTATTGGACTCCACCTCCAGAGTTTCTGATCCAGTCTGTTTGGGGTAAGCATTTGCGAATTTGCACTTCTATCTAGCATCTAAGTGATGCTGATGCTGATTCTCCTGATCCAGGAAACATACTTTAAGAAATACTGGCAAAGAAGTCAAGGGGTGTGGCTTCTGGAAGCAATCTGCCCCAGTTCAAATCCTGGCTTTGCCTCTTCAGGTGTGTGACCTTAATCAAGTTTCTAACTTCACTATATCTCCTTGTCCTCTTCTAAAATATAGAGCTAACAATAGTGCCTACTTTATACGGTTGCTGTACAAATTGCCTGATTCACTATGTATAAAGTGTTCAGAACACTGAGACCCAGCAAATGCCTTGATGTGTTCATTAGTATCATTACCCAGAATGCTAAAGCAAGTAGGAATCATTTTTTCCCTTTGGTCAGCAAATTCAAGTCAAAATCTGCATAGTACTTTTACCTGCACTATAGAGAGTACTTATTATTATACTAAATACCTTTCTTAAGTTGATTCTCAGCTTTATCTGAAGAAATTTATTTTACATTTAAACTGCAGATGGAAAACCAGTGTTTTGCTCATGTAAACTCAAATAAATACAAAACAATTAGAATAAAAAAGATGTGTCCAGCCACCAGTACTCTGGGTAACCCTCTTTGAAAAAAAGACTGATTTCATACATCAGCTTTCTTTTTCCAGAGAAAAGTAGGGACTCACTTAGGATAGGACATTGATGGTAGAGCTGACACCTCGTCTCCCAGCTTCCTGGCTCGTGTGATTCCTAGACCACCTGTTGAAGAAATGCCCCAGTACTCCCTTCCTTGGGCCTCCTGACAACTGCGGAGCAGCTATAACTGTAACACTACAGATAATTTAATTTCCTATCAAAGCTTTGTCTTTTAAGCTAATTTTATTAAGTTTTGTGAACATGTCTGTTGTTACCTCCTAGAGGCTGGGCTATGGTGGATTCTTGTCACAAGGGTTTCTAGTTGGAGGAGAGAGCAAATGTGCTGGCTGCCAGATGATTAGGTGGAAGTGTGAAAAATGAACGTGGGCAAAGAGTCAGTGCTTGTTAACAGGGTGAGGTTGGCAGAATCTGTGACAAGAGAGAACTGAAAAACAGACTCAGGGTACACGTAGAACTTGGCTGTGGACAGTTAGGGGAAAGACAAGAACGAGGAGGAGAAAAGAACCTCTGAATGCTGTATTGTCTGTGATGGGCCTTAAGCAGGCAAGAGAAAAAGTGTATTTTGCTGCTGAGTCTCTTTAGTGAGCCATCTCCTTCTCTCTGTCAAGTTCTTGCACCCCCAAGGGCATTCTGACCCTCCCTTTGAAACAAGCTGCTGTACTTTTCAGAGCTACTAAAGTGTGGAGCACTAAGGCAGACTCTTCAAGATAATGCAGAGCCTGTCCTTGGTCCAATTCAAACAGCAGGTCCTCAGAACAGAACTTTGTGACAGCTCTCTTCAGGAAGTAGCCCCTCCCCCTCGATTCAGGGGTGCCTTGCCTTTGTCTCCCCCCGCCCCCCGCGGGACTTAAAGTGGCTTGAGCAATCAGCAGAACTAACACTGGGGGTTCTTTGTAAGTGTGCCCTCCAGAGGGGTAGAGCCTTCTTAGGGCTTCAAACTTTTGGAAAGCTTCCCTGGCAGATCTAGAGAAGAGTTTATACAAAACTTGGTCAGAGTTTGCTTTGTCCCTCAGGCACCATTTTTCATTGTTGCTTTCTTTCTTTCTTTCTTTTAATCACTCAGTGTTGAGAAGTCAGGATTTGCCCAGATAAGGTAAGGTAAACAAAATGCTTCACCCCGCTGATGGTTTCTTGAGGTTTAACTTCCCTTCTCCCCATTCACTGGACCCCAGCCCCCCAGGGTCCAGGCATACCCTCACCTCTCACCCCTTTTTCATTCTGCACAATTCCTCAAGATAAGCAAAACTAATATTCAGAGTGCCTACTGGTATTAGCACCTCTGTTGATACAAGAATTAGAGAAGTGTATGCGCTATGTAAAATGGACACGCCAGCATTAATGTGCATTCGACATGGACAGTTGATTGATTTCAGCTTTTTTTTTCCTTCCGTAGACTAGAACTCATTATTCCCCTTGCCTTTGAACAAATCAACATGTCAAGTTGTTTTTGAATTATTATTGTATTTTATTATTTTTTCAATGTGCATTAACAAGTAATATCTGTCTACCTTTGTATGGATTACAGTGCAATGTTACAAGTCCTTTGGGAGTAGGAGGGTGTTCATTCAAACCTCACTACAGGAGTCCCCTGATGTCAGCTGCCATTGTCTGGGAGGACTTTCACTAAAATCCTATTTAGCCACTGTAGGGATGAAGGTTGTAGAGTGAAAGCGATTTCCTTTAGATTAAGTACACCCTGTAGGGCTACAGATAACCCACTGAAATACTCAGTAAAATCTTGCTCAGTCAAACCTTTGCAGTTTAGGATGTTTGTGGCACTTCTCTCTTAGAAGGATTCATAAATGACAAGAAAATGACCTGCGAAGAAGCAGGGCTATAGCCCATAGGAAACAAGCAGCCTTGGGGTACTGTCCTGGGATCCCGAGGCATTTTTTTTCCTATCTCCTACACGTCTTGCAACTGAAGTCTCAGACAATCAAAAAAAAATGATCAATTGGAAAACAGCTCAGGGCCCCAGTCAGTCCTCAAACAGGAAACTCTTTTTGCCATCTTCACTTGAGTGTACCTTGTGAGCCAGGAATGCTTTTGCTGCTAATGATAAAGGGTTTACCCTTAGGCCTTAATGAACCAAATAATTCTATAAACTTGCATAGTCTCCACTACATAAAAGATCTGCTGTAATCTCTAATAAATGCCTTAATAAATTAATGGACCCTCTGAAAGACGAGGCTCATAGGAACCCACAGATCCTAGAATAAAATTCCTAGGGGCTGAGCAGGGGATTGTGAATCGCACAGTGCCCCCTCCAAGGTGGGCAAGAACTGGGGGTTCTGGATCTATTGCAACCTGGCCTGGACTCAGCTGAGCTGGATCTATCCTCTTTTCTTACTTAGTTCCTGAACTTTTATATCGAAATTTACTGAGTGGTCCCAGTACCTACAATGGCGTGCCAGGATTCTCATTTCAACAAATATTTCTTCAACACATAACTGAGTTCTAGGGATACAAATATGAATAAGACATAGTCCTTGCATTCAAACTGTTCACTCCCCAAAGATAGAAGGAGACCAGGAGATTAACCATCACAATCCAGGGAGGTGAATGTTATTATAAAGGTATATACATAGTACAATGTGAACAAGTTTTGTTGATTTAACAGCCTGTGGAAATGGCTATGTGGATGATTATTTTCTTTTGCTGGTGACTACTTTGTTATTTTGGGTTAAGATCAGATTTATTGGGGCTGGCACTGTGACATAGTAGGTTAAGCCTCTGGCATTGTGACATAGTAGGTTAAGCCTCTGCCTGTGTACCAGCATCCTTTATGGGTGCTGGTTCGAGTCCCAGCTGCTCCACTTCTGATCCAGCTCTCTGCAATGGCCTGGGAAAGCAGTGGAAGATGGCCCAAGTCCTTGGGCCCCTGCACCCACGTGGGAGACCAAGGAGAAGCTCCTGGCTCCTAGCTTTGGATCAGCCCAGCTGCAGCCATTGCAACCATTTGGGGAGTGAACCAGTAGATGATGGGCCTCTGTCTCTTTATCTCTCTTTCTGTCTCTCTCTCTCTCCCTCTTTCTGTCTGTAATTGCCTCTCAAATAAATTATTCTTTTAAAAAAGATCAAATTTATCTGAACTAGAAAAAAAGAAACATAACTGTATATGATAGGGTATGTATTGACCTGTTTAAAACTTGTTGCATAAAAATTTGAGTTTGAAAACGTATGGTTGACTCTTTACTATTTAAAATTTCATTTTTCTATCTCCCCCCTACTATAACGTAAGCTACTTGAGGGCAGGGCATGTTGTCTAGTTCATTCACTGCTGTATCTACAGAGTCTAGAATTGCAGAGCCAGTGTGTAACAAATATTTGTTAAACAGATGAGCAAAGCAAAGGGAGATATTTAAAAGTTACGATGAGCACTGTGGAAGAAAATGACCATATGTGACTGGAGAACATGACAATGGAATCTGCTGTGGACTGGGGCAATGGGATAGACATCTTTGAAGAAGAGACCCTGGAGCAGAGATGTGAGGGAGCTAGGAGCAGCTGGCCAAGACAAGAATGTTACCTGTCAGACAATGCACAGCTCACAGTGGCATACAGAAGCCTCCAAGAATCTGCCGATATCTGCTTTTTAAGTGATTCACATACTCAGCTGGCGTGTTAGGGAGTCCATTTGCAGCAGCAAGTTGTATGTTTTCCTTGTTCAGAAGATGTTCTCAGTCTCCCAGCTATACCTCAGTCATTGGGCTTATTGCCACAGAAACAGAGCTGAGACCCAGGCTTCGCTCCTGACTCAGTCCCTGTGTGGAATTCTGTGCTTCGGGCCTTTTGAAACGCCTCTCTGGCCCCTGCCTGGCTGGCACCTCAACTCAGGAGGCTCTTCTGCCTTGGCTCGCCTGGTGAGAGGTGCGTCTGCCATCTGGAGTCAGAAAGACAGCTTGCCAGCCACAGAGCAGTTCAGCCCGGGCCCTGGACAATGAGAATCGGGCAATAGCCAATTCCTTGTCTGCAATTTGCTGATTATCACACCCCAGGGTGTGGGACTGTACAGGCAGGACCGCTTTGCTCTGCCTCTCATCAAGGCGGAATGAACACAGATCCTGACAGGTCAAATCTTCCCCCAGACCTCGGAGGTTGCTGTACAAAGGACCAGGCTTAATCTCTGGCCAAGTGTGTAATTCATTTATCTGCATGGTCATGAATTCTGGGCTCTCAGGGCAGGAAGCGTGGGTCATTGTGACTGGTTCTACAGGCCCAGGGAGTCACTTAAGCCCTGATTGTACTGTGAAGGGAGGGATTTTCGAGACAAAGGCCCCTGTCCTCCAGAGATTTGAGCAGACTGGAAGGGGAGCCTGTGCACACAAAGGAATGGCGCTTTAGGGAGAGGTTGACAGCCTTGTCATCAATGCCCATGAAGTTCTCTAGATCATGTAAGTGATGACAAGGGGGCTGGAATTATTTCATAGACTTTGGCCAAGAAGAATTGAGATAGGTTAAAGAGTTCATCTCAGGATGTTTGCCTAATGCACATCTGGCACTTTGTAGCGGAGGGAAGTTTTAAACACCACGACCTATTGTTTCACTCTTGTCCTTCTCAGGGAGTTGTTGGAGGTCTTACTCCAGGCCTCCAGCTGTTGGAGCTCCTTTGCCACCAGCCCAAAGACAAAGTAAAAGGCAGTGCTCCACAGAGAGCAGGCACTTTAAAGCGCACTGGAAGTCTACCGTCTCCTGGCTTGATGCGTTGGCTTTTCCTCTGATCTTCTAGGCTTCCCGAGGAACAGAGATGGGGATGGGGTACTCCTGGAGCTTCATTTGCACAGTTCCACAGTCTGAGAGCTGTTGAACCATTGCAACAAATCTAACTTCAAAACTAGAGCTATTTGGATTTTGAAGTGTTTCAGCCTCCATGTCTTCAATGCCACTGTAACATACATTGAACTTTGCAGTGGGAAGCATTTTACTCACAGATTGTATGTTGCATAATTCAGGCTCCTGAAAGGAAAGAGGTGCATGCCATGGAAGGAATGGAGAGAACGGGGCTCTAGTACCTACGGTGACCTCAGACAGGCACCTCACCACATTGTATGGGAAAAAAAATCGGAGGCTTACTGCACCAATAGCCATAATATTCTACAAGTAAAAGAAAGAGCCCATTTTTCCCTTTTTGCCTATTCATTTTTGGGTGTGATGTCAAGGGCATGAGGAAACCTCAAGCCCAGATCTCCCCAGCAAACCCTGTTAGTGCCTACACCAACAATCATTCCTCATTGCAGTAAAGGTCTTTGAGTGCAGCCATTATCTGAGCCAGGATCATGCATTAAATATATTATCAGTTGTTAATACTTTACCCTTCAAATGCATTTAGCAAATTAGTCTTAACAGAAAATTGGGACCCCTGAGGAAGTGAACTGTTGAGTACAAAGCTTTCTGGGATGACTAGACAGAATCTTACCTCTCAGGTTTTTTACCTCTTTGACATCACATTTCTAGACCATCAGCAAGTACTAGAGAATGTCTGCTTCATGTGAATTCACTTATCTGCCCATGAGAGTCTTAGAAGTGGTAGAAACAGCAGAAGGTGCTATTTCCCATTACATCCCAAGAAGTTTATTGCTTTGCCTGAGTTCAGCATGAGTTCCAACACAGCATTGAGTCCTATAGAGGATATGGAAAGTATTTCTATAGTCTCTCCTTAATGAACTTGCTTTTAGAGACAAAAGTGGGAGATAAAGTCAGTAAAATATGCAACTAACACATTAAAGAATTGTCTGCTTAAGTTCAATAATAAGTGGACGAACAGAGAGTTCTGTAGTGGCAAAGTAGACAGAACAGTCAGAGTAAATGCTTTAAAAATTAATTACATAAAGAGAACAGATTTCATGTTTCATAGTTACAATTCTAGGAAGATAACCAGGATGCCCTCCCTCCAACTCCCCAACCCTCAATCCCCTGCCTTCCTTCCTTCCTTTTTTTCTTTTTGCAAATACATAATTTCAGTTCATTCTGTAATCACAGGTCCACTGCACCAATAACCATAGTGGTCCACAAGTAAAAAGTAGAAAGACCACAGTTGCACAGGGAGACAAACAAGGGCTAAAAACAACAATCAAATCACAAGATGTCTGTTTCATTCTTATACATTTTTTGTATTCTATATTAACTACTGTATATCAGAGAAAGCATATGATAGTTGTCCTTTTTTTGGGACTGACTTCCAAATAAGCTTTTGATGGAGGTAGGATTTTTCCAATATGCAGAGAAAAAGGAAGAGGATAATCTATGCAAACTTGAACTAATATCTATACATGGAAATGAGCTATAATATACAAGGGCACTTGAAAAAATTCATTGAAAATAGAATTAAAAGATAAGTTTATTTTGGTGCAAAAAATTAAAATCCATGTATGATTCTTTCATAGTAAATGTATGCCATAATACACATTTTTTAAGATTTATTTTATTTATTTGAAAAACAGAGTTACAGAGAGAGGTAGAGACAGATAGAGAGAGGTCTTCCATCAGCTGGTTCACTCCCCAGTTGGCTGCAATGGCTGGAGCTGTGCTGATCCAGAGCCAGGAGCCTCTTCCAGGTCTCCCATGTGGGTGCAGGGGCACACGGACATTCACAATATGTTATGAAGCATACAAAAATTCTACAGGATGATATAATAAAATGAACAATAAAATTCTAATTTTTTAAATATTTATTTATTTCAGAGGCAGAGTTACAGGCAGAGGATGAGACAGAGAGAGAGATCTTCCTTCTGCTGGTTTGGTCCCCAAATAGCTGCAATGGCCAGAGCTGGATCCAAAGCCAGTAGCCAGGAGCTTCCTCTGGGTCCCCCAAATAGGTGCTGGGGCCCAAGGACTTGGGCCATCCTCCACTGCCTTCCCAGGCCATCAGCAGGAAGCTGTATTGGAAGTGGAGCAGCCGGGACTCAAACCGGCACCCATGTGGGATACTAGCACAACAAGCAGAAGTTCTAGTATGGAGTCAGCCCCAGTTGTAATATTTTTTTTTCTCACACTCCAGAGAACCTTCTTGCAATGCCCTATTCAGTACCAGGGCACCTACTGTACTGGATAGCAGAATTTTAAAGCATTAAACATTTTGGGACTGCAAACCCTTTAAAAATCTGTTGACAACTACATATCCTCTCCTCTTTCCCAGAAACCATATATGGATGCCCAGCTTTTTCATATGGTTAATTTCATGAAGAGGGAATGGGCTATGGGACCTCTGAATCCCGCTCTTGGAATGGGTTTAAGTTGCATGGGGTAGAGAAAGATACCCAAGGCTTTTGAGTAGCTTAGTGATCTGTAGACTTTAACCCTTTAACCTTTTAGGAATCTGGTCAGTGTGTACGAAATGCATTAGCAGCCGTGAAGGGTAGAGAGGAGGCTGAAAGCAGAAGTACGCTGTTTGTTTCAAAACCTTATGCCTGAAAAGTAAATATAATGGCAATGGGAAAGAAAGGATAGATGCAGATGACATTGCACAGGAAGCATAAGCAAATCTTGGTGATCAATAATAGATGAAGGGAGGGAGGGGAATCAGTGGTGACTCAGGCCTCAAATCTGAGGTTTCGGGGCAATTATTTGGAGTGATGAACTGGTTCAGCTGATAACCTGGCATCCCAACAGAAATGGTCTCTGAAGGCATCAAGAACTTTGAGGATGAAGCTTGGATAGAACAATCAATCAGGATGTTGAAACAGTGGCAGTAGAGCAGACAGAAGAACAGAGAGAATAGCACTAATAAATATTTATGTACCAAGCATTGTTCTAAGCACTTTATCTAAGTTGATTCAGTTAATCCTTAGGCCAACTATGAGGCAAGTGTTATTATCATCAACATTCCAGAAACAGAGACTAAACAATTTGCCCAAGATCACATTGCCTGGGAGTATCAGAGTAAGGAGTAAGCCCAGCACCTTCCAGAATCTATGCCCTGCTATGCTATGCTGCCTGTGAAGAATGAAGGGAAAAAAGTGAGCTATGGAAGAGTCCACAAGGGAGAGGAGAAAAGGAGGAGCAGAGGAAAAGAGTAGTGCCTATTTTTGTTTTTGACAGGCAGAGTGGATAGTGAGAGGGAGAGACAGAGAGAAAGGTCTTCCTTTTTGCCGTTGGTTCACCCTCCAATGGCCGCCACAGCTGGCGCGCTGCGGCCGGTGCACTGCGCTGATCTGAAGGCAGGAGCCAGGTGCTTCTCCTGGTCTCCCATGGGGTGCAGGGCCCAAGCACTTGGGCCATCCTCCACTGCACTCCCTGGCCACAGCAGAGAGCTGGCCTGGAAGAGGGGCAACTGGGACAGAATCTGGCGCCCCGACCAGGACTAGAACCTGGTGTGCCGGCGCCACTAGGTGGAGGATTAGCCTATTGAGCCGCGGCACCAGCCAGAGTAGTGCCTATTGAGCACACATATGGATCAGGCATTGTGCCATTGCTTTCATCATCATCACCATCACCATCACCATCACCATCACCAAGAGCTTTCTATGAGCAAGGCACTGTGCCAAGAACCTTATGGGTCGTAGTGAATGTGTCGTTTCTCTAAATCACTCAATTTCCAATTACCTTTACTAGTTGGAAAGAATCCCCCATTGTACTCAGATGAGTCTTGGTATGCAGTGGGATCCATCTCTCACTGTGAAAACCAAAGGAAGCCAAATGCACTTTTTGCTCTTCCTGGGTAGCTAGAATGTGGGCACAGGACTGATGTGTCAATAGGACACTTTCCCTGGAACCTTCAATTCGGAGCAACTGAAGCTAAGATGATTAAACAGAATTCACTGAGTGAATCCGTGGCTGTGGCCATGGTTATCCTGGCCAAACTGCACCTGTTGTCCTACTTCCAAGATCTCCTCCACCCTTTAGTCTATTCTGGAAGTCCTTATAGCACAGATAGGAAAACTATAAATCTGAATCACTACCTTTTGTCCTATGAAAATTTAACTGGAGCACAGCTATACTTGTTTGTTTATGTGTTGTCTCTGACTCATTCTGTGTTATAGAGGTAGAGTTGAGTAGTTGCAACAGAAAGAGTATAGCCCACAAGGCCTAAAATATTTACCATCTGGTCCTGAGCAGAAAACGTGTGCCTACCCATGCTCTACATCCTTCCAGTAATCCTGTTTTTTACTTAATGTATTCAGAGTTGATTTCTGTTGCTTGCATTCAGGAATTGTAACCAATACAAATAGATGGTCTTATCTAATCCTTAAAACAACCCTGAGAAGTAGGTGCTAGAAGATAAGAAAACTGAGACATACAGAGGTTGTCTGCCCAGGATCACATGGCTAGTAGGTGCTAACAAGTGACACCCCTGAAATTCCAACCATATCATTTGACTCTAACTTACTTGAAAGAAATGAAGAAAATGGAGATGGAGCAGTTGGCAGTTCCAGACCTCCTTTGAGATAACAGAGAAAAGGCAATTATTTCAGTGGCACCCAAGTGATCAATGCCATGGAAACAGAGAGGAAAAGAAGAACAGAGCTAGAAGCAGCTTGGGTTTGACATGTTTATCTCTTTCTTGGCTGCTTCTAAACCATCTATTAAAATGTTGGTTTGCACCTCTGTCAAAAGTTTGCTCTGACCTCTCAATTCTTGCATCTGTTGCCAGCCATTTGCCTCTTGAGAAATCTAGAATACATTTGGGTTGCTGCCCAGAACTATATGACACCATGGGGCTTGAATGGCTTCTGTCGGGTCACTGGGACCTACCCTGGCTCCAGATAACAGTAGCCAAAGTACCACATTGTTTCCTCTGCTAGCATGTGCACTTTTGAGGTCTGGGTGTAAGGCTTGCTCACTAATCCCACCTGTGTATGGCAATATGGAGTCTGAGCCCTGCTTCTAGGGGGCTCCTGTGCAGAAGATCACAAGAGCTTATTTCATTAGCAACCTCTGTCTTGATGTGCCTGGGACAGATGATCATTTTCACCCCTGGCTAAGCAGCAATCTGGAGCTTTTGCTTGGCCAGATACAATGACACTGGTCAATAAGCCACAGCTTTGGTTGAGGGTTGGGGGCGCATGGATGAGAAGTGGTTCAGGCATAAGCAGCTTTTCAGCCTTACCCACTGGACCTGGAATTCCTTCTGTGTGATTCCTGTAAATGCTAACAATAACATGGTGTTCCCTCTGTTCAGTGCACCATTTAATTGAGCTAATTAATGACAAAAACATCTCACAGCAGCACGCCTTCTGTTGTAAGTGTCTGAAGGGAGGGAGGATCAAAATGCAGACTGATAAAGGAGGCTTCTTAGATAAAAGCAGTTGGAATGTTATTGGGCTGATCTGTTCATGTGTGTGCATGCATGCATGCGTGCCCCCTTCTGTTGAAATAGTCTACGTCTTTTAGGCTAAGTGGGAATGTTTGTGAAAGAGGTGTTTTTGTGTTGTCACATATACAGAGGAAGTATTTTCCTCTGTGATTTTATGCCTAGCAAGCTTCTAGCTCTGTTAGTGAAAGAAAAAAAAATCCTACTTCTGCCAAGTTGTTAGTTGGGAGAGAATTGGTAAGAACCCTGTTTGTTGTAGCACATGACTGGCTGCCCAGGAATATGTTCCTTTTACTCTCCACTAATGCAGCCAAGGAATATCTGAATGATGTCTTAACATAGATAACTCTTTGCTCTGGGGTCAAGCCCAGCTCTGTGGCCACTGGAACCAGCTCTTTTCTGGTGAGTGCCTGGAACTAACTAGCAAAAGAAACCAAGGAAGCTATTAGAAGGGTTTTTTATTATTATTTCTTGATCATCTTCATGTGGGCAAGAAATTGTGGTTATGACAACCAGTCTAAAGCTTACTCATCCCCACCACCTCAGCACACTCAAACACTCTCACTGCTTAATCCCTATGTTTGGATCATGCTCATGTAGTAGTGAATCCTTTTCCAAAGTACTTTTACTATCAAATATTTTCATTCAACCGTCACAGCCGTCCGGTGAAAATTCCATGATTAGTTTCTACTCGGCATCTGGGCTGGGAAGCAACAGTGCCTTTCAGCCAGGCAAGTGTGTAGATGTGTGTTTCCAGGCACCTTAGGCCTGAGATGTGGGGAATTGTGGCATTATTGCTTAGCCCGAGGAGAGGCAGAGACTAAGCAAACTGAGTTCAGAGTGGCATGGTTTTTGTTTGTTTGTTTGCTTTTTTGATTGGTGACTAACAATGCACAGTAGATGACCAACTAAACCCCTTGATTTATCTCACCTAATCCTATGATTTTGCTGTAAGAGTTTTTCAGATTAAACCTGTCCTTTTCTGACCAAACTCATTGCTGATTCTGAGCACCCCAGTTCTCAAAATGTTGCCTTAAAGTGAACACTAAATAACACATTATAGCAGTGCAACTTGCTTGGTATAGTCAGACATGTGTTTGATAGCCATCCTATCAGTCTCCTGTGTAGGAAGCAAAAAACTCTTGCTGAACATATCTAAAGAGTTCTTCCCAGGGGCCAGCACTGTGGCGCAGTAAGTTAATCCTCCGCCTGTGGCACCAGCATCCCACATGAGCGCTGGTTCTAGTCTCAGCTGCTCCACTTCCACTCCAACTCTCTGCTATGGCCTGGGAAAGCATTAGAAGATGGCCCAAGTCCTTGGGCCCCTGCACCCACGTTGAAGACAGGGAATAAGCACCTGGCTCCTGGCTTCGGATCAGCGCAGCTCCAGCCATTGCAGCCATCTGGGGAGTGAACCAATGGATAGAAGACCTTTTTCTCTGTCTCTCCCTCTCACTATCTATAACTCTACCTCTCAAGTAAATGAATAAAATCTTAAAAAAAAAAAAAGAGTTCATCCCATACAGTATTTCCCAAATGCCTACTCAGATAAGAGGGGATCCCATGCCTTGGTTAAGCTCACAAACAGAAAATACAAATTATAACATTGTTGTCAGCCTTTCTCTTGAATAGAATTAAAAGAGAAAATGTGGCAGCTGTCATTTCATAAATGCCTCCTAAGCTGTCCCAGCTTTGGGTAAGGCACTCGTGTCCTGATGGCTATGACTGACTTAAACAGGAGAGGGGCTCATGTCTATCCTCTAATTAATTTCTAATGTGGGCTGATGCTTCTCCGGGCATATCTGGTAGCTTTACACAGGTAATGCGACTTTGATGTTACATCAGTCCAGCTACTGGAACAGAGGTTTGCAAAACCTCATCTGTCCCTTATAATCACCCTGGGAGCTTTTTACAAATTCCATTGCCTGAGCCACACCATATATTCTTAGTCAGATTGGGCTACTACAGCAAAATGCCATAGACTGGGTGACATCCATAATACAAATGTATTTTCTCACAATGTTGGAAGCTGTAAGTCTGAGATCATGGTGGCAGCATAGTTGGGGTCTGGTAAGGGATCTCTCTCTGACTCTATATGACAGGGGTCTCCTTGCTTTGTACTGCCATGGCAAGAGGGGGCTCTGGTGTCTCTTCCTCTCCTGATAAGGGCATGGATCAGGGCTCTACCCTTATGACCTCACTGAACCATCTCCAATACAGCCATATGAAGACTGGGGCTTTACCATGTGAATTCTGGGAGACAATTCAGCATATAATATACCCTTAACCAATTAACCAATTCATTCAATCAAATTGTCTAGGAATGGGACCCAGGATCAGGGTATTTTTTTTAGGATTTATTTATTTTAAAGTCAGAGTTACAGAGAGGAAAAGACAGATCTATCATCGGTTGATTCATTCCCTGGATGGCCATGATGGCCACAATGGCCAGTGCTGGGCCAAGAGCTTCATCTGGGTCTCTCACCTGGGTGGCAGGGGCCCAAACACTCGGGCCATCTTCCACTGCTTTTCCCAGCCCATTAGCAAGGAGCTGGATCAGGAGCAGAGCAGCTAGGTCACAAACCAGCACCCATATAGGATGCTGGTATCACAGGTAGTGGCTTTACCCACTGCTCTATAATGCTGGCCCCACTTCAGTATTTTTCAAAGCTCCTACATGATTCCAAGATGCAGCCAAGTTGAGAATTACTGGTTCATAGCCTTGCTATTCCAGGTGCAGTCCATGGATCAACATGGACTGCAGCGTCAACATTATCTGTGAGCTTGTTAGAAATGCAGAACCTTGGGTCTCCACTCTGGGATCTCACCCCTTATCTATTGAATCAGAACTTGTATTTTAATAGGCTCCCTAGGTGATTTGTGTGCACAATACAGTTTGAGAAGCACTGATGAAGAGCGTGTAACATGTTTCTACTCCAGAGAATCTTCCTTTCTTTCTGTAGTCAAATACTTACCGTAGCAATGTGAGATGTGAGTTCTTTACCTATTATAGGATTATCCCTAGTACCAGATGCTTGGCTGCACAGTCATCCAACCATTGCTTGATGATACAGAACATATGAGATGGCATGCTGGTGGGACTGGAAAGGCCACCAGAGACATCCAGATTCGGGGTTTGATCACTGAGGCACCGTGCACATTGCTGGGTGACTGCCAGACAGTGTGGCACGTGACCAGTCTTTGGTGCTCTTCTGAACCAGAGGTGAAGTCCCCTAGTTCTTCCTGGTGATTTGTTTACTTTTGCGTTGTTTTCACAGAATTGTCTCCTCTCAAAACCATTTGCAGCTGTTGTTGAGGTTATGGATTTCACTCAAATTTGTTGTTTCGTTTATTATCACCAAAGATTTGTTTAGTAGAGGGTTCACCAATCTACATGTTTCATATTTTTAAAGACTTATTTATTTATTTATTTATTTATTTGAAAGACAGCATTACAGAGGCAGAGAGAGAGAGAGAGAGAGAGAGAGAGAGAGATCTTCCATCTGATGGTTCTCTCCCCAAATGGACACAACAGCTGGAACCAGGCTGATCTGAAGCCAGGAGCCAAGGGCTTCTTCCAGGTCTCCCTTGTGGATGCGGGGGCCCAAGGACTTGGGCCATTTTCCACTGCTTTCTCAGACCATTAGCAGAAGGCTAGATTGGAATTGGAGCAGCCAGGACTCGAACCAATGCCCATATGGGATGCTGGCACTGCAGGCTGTGGCTTTACCTGCTATGCCATAGCACCAGCCCCCTACATGTTTCTTAAATGTATGACTCATACTTAGTTGTTTCCATGGTTCCTATATAAATCAACCTCCCTATCTGGTCTTATTGTAACTCTCATTGTTAACTGCATGGTCCTGTTTCTCTTTGGCTCCAGCTACACTGGACTCCAGGTTTTCTTTGTTATAAAAATGCATCTTACTGGTTTCAGTTGGAGAGGATGAAAAAGATCTGGAGATGGATGTTGGCAATAGTTACACAACAATGTAAATGTACTTAATGCCACAGAACTATACATTTAAAATGGTTAAATGGGTAACTGTTATATTAGGGATTTTTACCATGATTTTAAAAACAAAGTTTAATGTACTTTACTAAATGTGATGAAGTAACCTGGCTTTGATCCCAGAACAGAAAAAGTATATTAGTATAAAAACTGGTGAAATTTGAATAAAGAATGGGTTTTGTTAATAGTATTATGTGAGTGCTAATTCCTTAGTTTTGATAAATGTACAATAGTTATCTAAGATACTAACATGAGGAAAGCCAGATGATGGGGATAAAGAGTATACCAGTACTCTCTGCTAGCTTAGCAGTTTTCTATAAATCTAAGGTTATTTCAAAATAAAAAGTTTATCAAACAAGAAGAAAATGCTCCTCTTCTGACCCATCATTTTGGAAAGGAAACAGGAGGAAGCATCAGAACAATCTTGCAGAAGACTGGATCTAGAGCCCTGTTCTTCTTGAGGGCTTCCAGTTTGAGGCCCATAGAAATGGTGACAGCTTAGGTTATGGTCAAAACATAGCACTCTGAAAATGGCTCTGTCCCCAGAAGACTTTTCTCTCAGCACTCTAAGCTTTATGTACATTCAGTCGGCCGTCCATGTGGATATGGATGGGTTCCACATCAGTGGGTTTCAACCAACCATGGATTGAAAATGTCCAGGAGGAAAAATTGCATCTGTACTGAACATAGACTTTTTTCTTGTCATTATATTCTAATACATGCTAATAACTATTTACATAGCATTTACATTGTGTTAGGCATTATACATTACCTAGAGATGATTTAAAGTATAGGAGAGGATTGTGTGGGGTGTAAGCAGATACAACACCATTTTGTATAGGGTACTTGAACATCTGTGGATTTTAGTATCCACAGGGGTTCTGGAACCAATCTCCCCACAGATGCTGAGGAGCAACTGCATACCCCGAGATTACTTATAAAATTGGATACAATGTAAACATTATGTAAATAGCTGTTATACTGTATTATTTAGGGAATGACAGTGAAAAAAGTCTGTTCATGTTCACTAGATATGCAAATTCTTTTCTAATATTTTTGGTACACTGTTAGCTCATTCCATGGATGAAGAACTCAAGATCACTAATTACAGAATGGTGATTCAACATAGTATCTATGAGTCAGATTGCATGGATTTGACTGAATTTGGTTAGTACTTCTACTATTTTTCAACTGAATGACTATGGGTAGTTATTTAACTTCTCTTGGTCTCATTTTCCTCATAAGTAAAATAGAAATTATAATAACACCTACTTCATCGGGCTTGTCTGAACATTAATTGAGACCATCCTTATGGGGTTCTTAGCACAGAGCTGACATAGTGTAAGTGCTGGGTGTTACTATTATGCCCCAGGATTTTATGTACATTTATATTACTTGCCAACCTCCTATAAGTCCCATTTTTTATCTTTTACAACTTCTAAATTACATGATATTATATATACAACATCCCAAATCATAACTGTAATTCACAAAGAATTTTTACAAAGTTAACGCACCCATGTAATCATGAAGAGACCTCAAATATACAAAATTATCATCACCCCTAAAGTCTCCCATATACCCCTTCCAGTTCTAACCCGCCACAGTTTACTCCATTTATTTCTGTTTCTATTCAATTTCAGGGATCCTTCCCCATCCATCTTTTATATTGGTTTAATTATGAACCTATTAATAATTTAAAACTATGCATTAATTATTAATCTATTTTCTCTTTCTTCCAATATTTAATTTGAAAGAACATGGTTAATCTATTTTTAAATGAGAATCACATGGCATTTTGTCAAAAAATTTTGTGGATAATAATTTCCAAAGCATGCTGAAGTACTTCACAGTCTCTTCAGTTCATTTCAACCAATATTAAGTGAGCACCTATTTTGGCAAAGGGGAGTGGAATGAAGGGTGAACCAGATAGAGGCCCAGTTTTAGATGATACAAGCCCAGTTTGGGAAACAGGTATTAGATAGAATTCTAGTCCAAGATACACCCTGAATATAATGATATAGGCACAGAGTTCTCTGTGTAAAATTACCATTCACAACAACAACAAAAATGAACACCTGCAAAACATATTATTTTTTGTTAATAATTCACCTAACAAAAAGTATATTAGGCATTTAACAGTTAATTCTACTAATAGACATAAAAGATCTGAATAAGTGATGGAATACATCATGTTGATTGATGGGATGACTTAATATTACAAAGATGCCAACTTTGCCCAAATCTGTAAATTGAAAGTCAGTCCAATGAGAAACCCGGAAGGGAATTTTAAGGAACTTGAAAAACTTATTCTAAAATATATATTGAGGAATGGATGTCTTGGGATATGACATTTGACTCTGAAAAAAATAAGTGAAATATTTGCCTTTCTTTTTAAAATAAAATTTATTTATCTATTTGAAAGGCAGAGAGAGATCCTCCATCCACCAGTTCACTCCCCAAATGCCTACAATGCCCAGGACTGGGCCGGGCCAAAGCCAAGAATCTGGAACTCCATTGGGTCCCCTTGTGAGTGACAGGGTTCCAAGCACTTGAGTCACCCTCCACTGCCTTCACAGGGAACTGGATCAGAAGCAGAGTAGCCCAGAAGGTGAGCCAGTGCTTATATGGGATGCCAGCTTCCCAGGTGGCAGCTCATTCCACTGCTCAACACCACCAATCTCAAGACTTGCCTTTCAGCAGTGGAGACGTGCTACAGTGATATAATAATACTGATGATAATAAGCAGGGCTAGCACAATAAAAGGCCAATGAACCCAAGGAATAGAATATAGAGTTCAGAACCAGGTGAATATAAGATAAAAGCAATCGCACAGCAGGGGAAGGATGATTGTTTCATTTTAGAAAGACTGAATTACTATGGGACAGAGCTCACCAACTAGTGTGTCACATTACCAGCCACAAATGAACTATAGGTGTGGAACTGTTGATTTCCTAGACCCTAGGATAGCCACGCAGGACCCAAACTGACTGAGCCTCCCGGCCTGGTGGCCTCTACCTCTGACTATGAGCAGCCCCAGCAGTTTACCACATTATGCTGAGCATGTGCAATCATGTTCTCTTGGTGCCAGGACCTGAAAAAGACTGAGAAGCACTGCTAGATGGAGAAAATGAAGTTGGCTTGCTACTGCATTCCGTAACGTGAGACATAAATCTATAAAGGTAGAATTCGACATGGTGTAGGACTTCTTAAATAGGACTCCAAATCACAAAACATGAGGTCAAAAGGTCAGCAACTCTAAGACTTTCAACTCAATGAAGAATACCATAGAGAAATTCTGTTAAGACAAATGATAGGCTGGAAGGAGCTATTTGCAATATCTAAAACTGACAAGGCATTGATAATTACAGTGTCCAAGGAACTCTGGTAAATTAGCAAGCAAAAGGGCAGCAAACATAATCATTAAAATGGCAAAGCAAGGGGCCGGCGCCGTGGCTCACTTGGTTAATCCTCCGCCTGTGGCGCCGGCATCCCATAAGGGCACCGGGTTCTAGTCCCAGCTTCCCCTCTTCCAGTCCAGCTCTCTGCTGTGGCCCAGGAAGGCAGCGGAGGATGGCCCAAGTGCTTGGGCCCTGCACCTGCATGGGAGACCAGGAAGAAGCACCTGGCTCCTGGCTTCAGATCGGCGCATTTAGGGGGTGAACCAATGGAAGGAAGACCCTTCTCTCTGTCTCTCTCTCTCACTTTCTATATCTCTACCTGTCAAATAAATAAAATAAAATAAAATAAAATAAAATAAAATGACAAATCAAAGTCACAGAATGGACAACTCACACAAGTGGAAACTGGATTAGGTAACAAGCCTATGAAGAGATGATTGATTTTGCTACTATTCAAATTAAAATAACAGTGTAATATCAAACTATACTCATCAGGGTCACAAAAAGTATAAAGTCACTTAATGCCCAGTATGTATGAACACACTGGGAAAAGGGATGCCTACGGAGCCAGTGTTGTGGCACAGTGGGTTGAACCATTGCCTGCAATGCCTGCATCCCATATGAGCATCAAAACCCAGCTCTTCAATGGTTCTGAGAAGGCAGCAGAGGATGGCCCAAGTGAATGGACCTGTGCAGCCATGTGGGAGATCCAGATGAAGCTCTGGACACCTGGGTCAGGTCTGGCCCAGCCCTGGCTTTTGTAGCCATTTGGGGAGTGGACCAGTAGATAGAACATCCATCCATCCATCCATCCATGCATCTCTCTCTCTCGCTCGCTCTCGCTCTTGCTCTCGCTTTCTGTGTGTGTGTGTTGTGTGTATGTCTGTAACTCTGCCTTTTGAATAAGTCAATCTTTTAAAAAATGGAATGTCTACATATTGTTAGAGCACAAACTAGTGTATCTTTTTGAAGATCTGATGGCATGTATCAATAGTAGCTAAGATGAGTGAAATAAGCCAGTCCCAAAGGGACAAATATGATATGTTCTCCCTGATCGGTGACAACTGACTGAACACCAAAAAGGAAACCTGTTGAAGTGAAATGGACACTACAAGAAACGGTGACTTGATCAGCATAGCCCTGACTGTTAATGAACAATTTAATACGTTATCCCTCTTAGTATTTTTTTTGTCTGTTCTACTTAATACTACTGGTTTAATTCTGTAATTAATATACAGTTATTCTTAAGTGTTGAAATTTAACTGAAATGTGATCCCTGTTAAACATAAGAGTGGGAATAAGAGAGGGAAGAGATGTACAATTTGGGACATGCTCAAGCTGACTTGCCCCAAATGGTAGAGTTAGAAACATACCAGGGGAATCCAATTCAATCCCATCAAGGTGGCATGTACCAATGCCATCTCACTAGTCCAAGTGATCAATTTCAGTTCACAATTGATCATAATGAAAGGACTAAGAATCAAAGGGATCACATAAACAAGTCTAGTACCTGCTAATACTAACCAATAGAATAAATAAAGGGGAGAGCGATCCAACATGGGAAGCGAGATACACAGCAGACTCATAGAATGGCAGATGTCCTAAACAGCACTCTGGCCTCAGAATCAGCCCTAAAGGCATTTGGATCCAGCTGAAAAGCCCATGAGAGTATTTCAGGCATGGAAAGCCAAGACACTCTGGAAAAAAAAAAAAGGACCTAAATGAAAGATCTCTATGAGTGAGATCCCAGTGGAAAGAACAGGTCTTCAAAGAACGAGGTACCTTTCTCTGAAGGGAGGAGAGAACTTCCACTTTGACTATGACCTTGTCTAAATAAGATAAGAGTCGGTGAACTCAAAAGGCTTCCATAGCCTTGGAAACTCATGACAAGAGCCTAGGGTGATTACTGATGCCATAAACAGGAGTGTCAATTGGTAAAGTCAACAACAGGAGTCACTGTGCACTTACTCCTCATGTAGGATCTCTGTCCTTAATGTGCTGTACATTGAGATTTAATGCTATAACGAGTACTCAAACAGTATTTTTCACTTTGTGTTTCTGTGTGGGTGGAAACTGTTGAAATCTTTACTTAATGTATACTAAACTGATCTTCTGTATATAAAGAAAATTGAAAATGAATCTTTATAAGAATGGAAGGGGAGAGAGAGCAGGAAAGGGGAGGGTTGCAGGTGGGAGGGAAATCATTGTGGGGGGGGAGCCATTGTAATCCATAAGCTGTACTTTGGAAATCTATATTCATTAAATAAAAGTTTAAAAAAAATAGTAGCTAAGAATATATTCCTACAACCCAGCAACCTCACTCCTTAGTATGAACCCTGGAGAAATTACAATGTTTCTAAAATGAAACACAAGAAATTTTATCACAGAATCCTTTGTGTAACGTATTAGAGGCAAACTAGGTGCCCATAAGTGAAGGGATGTACACATAAAGTGTGGTGAATGAATACTATGGAATATTACACAAGGGTTAGAAGCAATAAAGTCATTATGCAAATAGCAATATAGATCTTGAAGACATTGTCATTAAAAAGAAAGAGATAGGGACAGGTATTTGGCTTGGTGGTTAAGTTACCACTTGGGAGGCCTGCATCCCATATTCATGGAATGCATGGCTTGGAGACTTGGCTCCACTCCTGATTCCAACTTGCTGTGGAAGCACATCCTAGAAGGCAGCATGTGATGGCTTAAGTACTTGGGTCTTTGCCACCCACATGGGAGACCTAGCTTGAGTTTCCAGCTCTTGGATTTGGGCTGCCCCAGCCCCAGCTGTTTCAGGCATTGGGGAGTGAACCAGTGGATAGGAAGTCTCTGTCACTCTCTCTGTTGCTCTGTCTTTCATACAAATTAAATAAATAAAAATTTTTATAAGTAAGAAATAACATGAGATCTGAGGTAGGTGTTTGACCTAGTGGTTAAAATGCCAGTTGGTGTACCCACATCCCAAATTGGAGTGCCTATGTTTGAGACCCAGCTCTGCTCCTCAATCCAGCTTCTTGCTGCCCATCCCAACCTGTTACAGATATTTGAGGAATGAACTACCTGATGGAAGCTTCTCTCTCTCTCTCTCTCTCTCTATCTCTTTCTTTCTCTCTCTCCCTCCCCCCCTCTCTGAATCTCAAATAAAAAAGTGAATGAGAAGAGAATTTAAAAAAAAAAAACAACAGGAATTGATATCTATAGCCCAAACACAACTACATCAATTTAAATACACACACAAGCACAGCAACAACTCAATATGTGAATAAGTAGCTAAGTAGATAGGTAGATAGATAGATATCCTGGATTGACATCAAATACATTACAGAGGTTCACTGAGAGGGGGCAGGAATGGGAATGAGGGTGGAGATTGAAGAAAATAATGAAACTAAAGGAGGGACCTGATGCAAACTCATGATATTTTGCTCTGAACTGAGGAGTGGGATGGACTTGAATCTCTTTAGTTGAGTTCCCCCAAAATTCTTTTAAGTGCTATTGGAAAGGAGACATGAATTTCAACCAGAAAAGTTTGAGAAGTCAGTTTGGAAGAGGTCAGATTTCAGCTGAGCTTTGAAGAATGGACAGAGCCTTAGGTAGGGAATTCTGTAACAAAAGAGTATTCTTGGCAAAGAAACAACTTGGTTGGAAATCAGGTGGTGGGAGAGAGTAGGATGGGCTTAAGTATCAGCAAGGACACTGTTATGTCTGAAGTGTGGGGGGAGGTAGAGATGTTTAGAGGAAAATAAACCTGCAAGACAGGTGGGAGCTGGATGGTGAAGGCCTTTCAGTGCCTCATTAAAGAGTATGGGTTTTATTTTGAAAGGAGTAGAGAGAGTAATAGAGAGTAATTTATAGTTTTTGAGCAGGGGAGCCATACAACCAGATCTAGAAAGCTATGTCCACAGAGAGTTAGTGGAATTGCAGCAATGTTTTGGATGCTGAGAGAACTCAAGAGTTGGAATTATCCTACTGGGAGCTAATGAGGGACTGAACAAGGCTTTGGTTAATGATTGGTCCCTAGTGGAACCTGTAACGGTGATGGGGATATGGCTCGAGAAATTGACAGGACCTGAGAAATAAGTTCGTGCACTGTCTTCTTCTTATTGAGCAGGGAGTGGAGCTGTGGGAGGTGGATAAAATCAAGACAGAGGCAGCAGCCTCCGGGCAGAATGGGAGAAGCCAGTAAAGACAGCTAGGAGAGGACAAATGACTGAAGAGCCCGCAGCAAAGTGCACTGAAGACCAAGGAGAAGGTTTGCATGGCAAGTGCTGCTGAGAAGGACCGTGTGATTACAGTGGAGCAGAAATCACTTGTTACTTTCTGGGCAGTGCTCTCAGGAGACACACTGGGTAGGCCCAGGTTGCCCGAGGTTGGGGAGAACGGGGAGGAGTGGAAGGGGGGGCAGTGAGTTCTGGCTTGTCTATGAAGAAGTTTGTTTTGGACGAGAGATGGAGGGATGGGCAGGGAACTTGTGAAAAGGTAACTTGTGTAAGAGGGAGCATTTGGGGTGGGTTTACTTTTTAGTATCAAGCAGAGCGGAGCGTGTTTTGAAAAAGCCACCAGTCCAGTCCGGCAGAGGTAAGGGAGGAAGAGGAGCGTTACTGGGATAGGGCCGCAGTGGACAGGAGCCCTGGAGCAGCCTGTCTGGCAAGGCTTGCTGAAAACTAGGCTTGCTGTACCTTGATTTACACCTTCCCCCCTCCCCAGTCATGCTTTTGTTCCTCGGAGTTCCGGAGACTAGTTGAAACCGGATTAACAAAGGAACTTCTTTGTCAGTTAGCAAGTCAAGAGAAGTGATTAGCTTCTCCGTTCTCAGGCCAAGGGACCCGAAGCACTCAAGGCCTAGCAAGCGGAAAGTCCTTGAAGATTTGTTTTCCCCTCAGCTACAGGGGACAACTGTTGCTATTCTTGGCTGTGGCAGGCTCCTCTGGGGACTTTTTCCCTACAGAACTCTCTGTCTTAACTTTTTCTGAAAGATTGCCAGCACCAGATCGAGAAGCTTTTAAAATCCTCATAAAACTGGAGAATGAAAAAAGCTGCGGTGAGGGAGGGTAAGAAGGGACAAGGGGCCACCCGCCTAATGAACCAGAGCAGGCCAAACCCCCACACTGGCCTGTTCCCTTGTCACCTCTTTCTCTCCCCCGGGTCCCAGGCTCTGACTTGTTTGGCTTCCTTTCCCCTTCCCAATCTCCTCCCCACCCCCATTGTTCCCTTTTAGGCTAATTTCCCGATTTATCCCTTGCTCTACTTTCTCTGGGAACCAGATGATTGACTTTTAAGCTATTTACAGTGTTTTCATTGTTACTAACTTCAAGGGCACTTTTGGGCAGAGTGACATGTAACTGAAAAGTAAAAGATATTATGGATGTGGCCAAAGCACAGAGGACCAAGAACTCTGACAAAGTAAGTGGGCTGCCTGTTTCCCTAGTACCTACAGCAGCCATTGAGTCTGGCCCGTGAGATAGCACCATTATCTCCAGAGCAGCCAAAACCATTTCACTTTGAGTCGGGTGCTCAGCCACACAATAAGGTCTTCCGTCCGGGGCAGATGTGAGATGACGTTGCTAAGAGTCTGGTGGATTTCTTCCACCTGTGTTCTCCTTGGCTTCAGATCTGTCTGGACAGATGCTGTACGTAATTTATATCTATAGGGAGTTCAGGCTTCTCACTCTGAGCAATGCCAAATTCTCTCATAAACGTCTGGCAGATCGTTATTTACCAGGAAATGCCAGCACCCCTTTGGCTCCCTCTCCATCCCAGACCCAAGCTCAGCTGTTTCTACAAAGTCCTCACCATCTTCCTGTTGGGCCTATCCTCCTTCACCCGAGCCTGAGCCCAGTACTTCTGATGTATCTGCCAGTGCCCAACCCTGGAAAACCCCACCACCTGTTTTGCCTGCTCCACTTTCTCGGCTGCCAAGTATTGTTTGATTCCCCCACGCAGCATGTTCTCCGGTGTCAGCAGAGCGCTCAGGGCTGCTTGGCAGGCCTTCGTGCTTTTCTACCGACTGGTTTCCTGCTGTCTGCTCCCCAGCATCTCCTCCCGGCCCTTTCCCCTCCCGAGTGACCTCAGCTGCCTTCCCTCTCTTCCTGTGACCTCACCTCCTTACCTTTATTGAGACAATTGAGATCAATTTGAAGTAGACTTTTTCCACTTGCGGCTACTTCCCAAAACTTGTCCTGGGTCATTTTCCTAATGCATACTTTGTCCCTCTCTAGGGTGGTGGAATGGAAGCGCTCTGTCTCCAGGAAAAGCCCATCAGCCATCCTTGGCTTCAGAATCGTACCCCTCCTGCTTCCCTCGCCTAATAATACACGTGTGTGTGTGTGTGTGTGTGTGTGAGACCTTATTTTTCTGACTGAACCAAGAGCCCTTCAAGATCCAGTTCCATGTTGCATTCATCTGTGTGTTCCCAACATGTAACACTATGGCTTCTACGTAGCAGAGAATGTTTACTGAATTAAGGAGTTCTGAGGGGAGCTAGTAGATTGGTTTGGGTCCTCTGTCCTTTGTGCATCTGCTTAGTTGGTTAATAAAGGTGCAACTGGGGGGTTGGTGCCGTGACTTACTTGGTTAATCCTCTGCCTGCGGTGCCGGCATCCCATGTAGGTACCGGGTTCTAGTCCCGGCTGCTCCTCTTCCAGTCCAGCTCTCTGCTGTGGCCCAGGAAGGCAGTGGAGGATGGCCCAAGTGCTTGGGCCCTGCACCCGCGTGGGAGACCAGGAGGAAGCACCTGGCTCCTGGCTTCAGATCGGCGCAGCACGGCGGCCATAGTGGCCATTTGGGGGGTGAACCAACAGAAGGAAGACCTTTCTCTCTGTCTCTCTCACTGTCTAACTCTGCCTGTCAAATAAAAAATAAATAAATAAATAAAAGGTGTGACTGAGCAGCAAGAAGGATCAAGGAAATATTCAAGTGGATTCCATATGTTTCCGACTCGGGGTTTTCGGTGGAGTTACATGAAGTTTTAGTGAAAGGTTTTGACCAAGACCTGGCCCCCATTGCTTTATAAAGCAAGTAGCAGAAAGAGCACTAGACTGGGACTAAGAAAACCTGGCTCTGCTGCTCAGAAGCAGTGTTGCCATGGACAAGCTAATTAATGTGTGGACCTCAATTACTTTCTCCAGCACATTGTAGACAGGCTCATTATCAGCATTAGATGGAGTCACGGATGTGGAACCACTTTGAAATATGAAACACTTTTTTGAAATTTTAGAAGCACTTCTTGAGTGCAGATTTGTAGCTGTTATTTCGAATGTCACCAATGGCTCTGGAACTCCTACATTTCATCAATACCACAGCTGCCACCACCTCCATGATGCATCTTTCCTGTTGCCCACAGTGCTGGATTTCATCTCAGCTTCCAAGGAAAAGGTCTCAGAAGTATGGAGCCCCTGACCCCACATCCCCTTCTCATGTTCTCTTTGGCCTGTGTGTGTCTGTGCAGATGGCCTTACCCGTCCACAAGGATTACTGTGTATAGTTAAGTGAAGCAGGAGGTGAGCTATAAGTCATTTCATCTTCTTGAATTCAAATCCATGGCCAACTTAGAGGTCCATGGTAGGCTATTCCAGAGTGCCATTGACCCTACCATCTTAGCAGACTCCTGGGCCTCCGGGCAGGTGTCTTTGGGTTGAAATGTGTTCGTCTGTATCTGCGTGAGTGTGGATGTGACTGTTCCTCTGGTTCTGAAGGAATACCAGCATCCGGGCTGGCGTGGGAACAGTACTGAGATGATGTGAGCACGTTAGTCCCACTCATCCCACTCACAGCTTCCCAAGTGCTCTGGCAATGGCGTCCTGTCGGGAATTTTCTCCAAGCCCACCCTTCCTTTCCTCCTTCTGCTTAAGGAGTGGTAGTTGGTTGATTGCTATTACTCCTCACTCCCAAAACTTGCTGGCCTTTTACCAGAGACTTGGGGAAGGCAACATTGATCCAGAAGCAATCAGCTCATACCAGCTCCGTATTAGACCGAAGGCTGTATAATAGATCAATGATTGGTAATTTTTATGTCAAAGAAAAATAAGAAAAGTGTCCCTTGTCTAATGGAATAGATACACTATAGAAAAAAATTACTGTACAGTGAATTGCTGGTAAGTCCTATTTCACTGAGATTTTCATTACAAAACCACAGCTATGTTTTACTAAAAAAAGTCAAAAAGATTGGCTCCTGGTTGTAATTAAACCATCTATTTAAAAACAAACCTCATATTTTTAATAGTGTAGGTCTAATCATTTTAAAACTCTAATGAGAATCCTACATTTCCCAGCTTTAAATTCCACTGCTTGTCTCATTCACTATTCTTTTTTCTATTGAAACCTTTTCCTGGGGAAGCCTTTATTCATTTAAAGGCTTATTGCCTTATGAGCCCAGAAAACGAGAGTTTTCTGAGAACTGCAGTCAGTTATTCAGGTTTCCCTTCCTAAAAGCAATGCTTTGTCAATGGAATGAACATGCAGTAAATTTTCACATACATTGTCTCCACTGATGCTCAAAGCACAACCCAGGAAATAGATTGGACAATTAACGTCCCCATTTTGTTGATGAGAAAATGAAGGCCTTGAGATTAATTGGCTTTCTGAAGATGATCCAGCCAGAAATTGGGAGCAGGAAATTGAACCTAAATATTATGAATCTTCTGATTCTGCTTCAAACCAGAGAATTTTCTGAGAGGCAAAAGCAACATCAATCCAAGTTTGCTGGAAAGCTTTTTAAAGAGGAATAAGCCATCAAATCATTCTCAAGTTGCCCTTCTGAATTTAAAGAAGGAAAACAAATTTATGGAAAATTAAATATTTCATGTTTCTCCAATAGGTGTATTAGTTTTAGGTTAAATTCGTCCCAGGTAGAGCTGTGTTTATTTTCTCATGTAGTCTGAAAACTCAGTACACACTGGAGCCCTCTGTATAGCATGCACGCCCATTCCAAGGGATGTGGGGGCTCATTGAAACATCTGTAGTAGTTACAAAGCTGTTTATTCTGTGTTCATTTTGATGGCCAACTGTTGATCGCGTTTACAATGTTCAGCTTTGATTCTTGAAATTCCCAGTAATAATAATAAAACAAATGTAGATTTTTTTTTCTTTCTGGTTTCTGGTATAGTTTTATGAACATGTTTTGAAAAAAAGAAAAACCTGGTAATGAGAATTCTTTATCAACTGTATTCGCCTCTATCCTGGCAAGCAATTAAGACATCACTTAGGATGCCTGCATCCCATATCAGAGTAGCCAGGTTTCACTGCTAGCTTTGCTCCCAATTCCAGCTTCCTGCTAATGCACACTGTACGAGGCAGCAGGTGATGGCTCAAGTACTTGGATCCCTGCCACCCATGTGGGAGACTCATAGTGAGTTTCCTGCTCCTGGCTTCAGTCTGGTCCAGCCCGGCTCTTGCAAGCATTTGGGAGTTGAACCAGTTAATGGAAGATCTCTTGGTTATCTCTGTTTCTGTCTTTCAATTAAATAAAATAAATAAAATTATAAATTCTACATTGTCCAATTTCTGCTCAACACAATGATCATCAAATTAGTGTAGTCTCTCTTCTGCCACTGAATTAATATGCTAGCATGAGAGAATCATAGCATATCTGAGTTTGCCTACTAGAGTCTAGCAAACTATCCATTACCCACAGAAGAATTTAGGAGTTCACTTTAATTGTGGATCAAGAAGAAATCACACATCTGTTTAAGTTTTAGCATGAGCTATTCCCTGAAGTTCATCTTATGACTTACTTTATCAGTCATGTTAGTTTCTTTTCACCCGTACTGGTTGCAGTGGGAAGTTTGGCAACATTGGAGTAAATGCCTCTGGTATCCATGCCTAGAGTACATCTTGCTGTTCCTCTTCGGGTAAAGTTGTGCTTGTGCACTCAGTGCATCATTCAGTATGGACAGGCTCTGTACTTGGTGGGAGAAGGAAAGGATTTGATATCACCGAAATGAGTTTCCTCTGTTGCTTGCTGGTGTGACCCCTGGCAATGCCTTCACTTCTCTGTATTTCAGTTTCCTCATCTGTAAAATGAAGCTAATACACACCTAGAGAGGATTCAAGGAGACAGATTAAAGGTGCTGGCACTTAGTAAGCCCTTGGTAAAAACAAGTCATTATTATCTTTTAGAAGAGAAATAGGAGCAAACCAGTAGGAGGGAGGGATGCAAAGTGCAGCCTAGCAGGAGTTAACTTTATCAGTCTGGGAGGTGTCGTGCCCCAAATTTCAACATGCTGACGATAGCCAATGGAATGGGTGTGTTTGTGTGTCTTTGGAGGCAAAACATGTGGATGCATGTCCTCATGCCTGGGCTGGCTGCTTCGAACGCTGACTGCAGCTGGAGAACCTGCAAAGAAATGTGATTTCATTTGCATGTTGAGGGGGAACTTCTGAGGATCTGGGAGGTTTACTCTTTGCTAGATACTAGTCGCTATCAATCTATCTCTCTGTTGTTTCTTCTTTATTTATGTAGATGGAAAGGCTCACCGCTCTTGCTGGCAAGTTGGAGAATGCTAACTGAGTCAGGGCTTTCTGGGCCACACACGGGGTCTGTGTATCTGCATGATCTGAGTCTTTACCTGCCCTATGCTCCACATATTCTTCAGCGACTGGTTCTCTTTTCTTTCTTCTTTCCTCCTGCAGACAGTGGTATTCCTGGATGCTGCTACTGGGAGAGAGGCAGCTAGGGTTCTATGGATTCCTGTCTCTATTTGTTCCAACAGAAAGAGCCCAGTGTTGACTTGGAGGCCGTGCTACCAGCCCTGCCACTGAGCAGCTGTGCGACCATAGCGACATTGGCCAACTGTCTTACAGAGGGCGCGCAGCCAGGTGCCCTCAGTTTGCCACACAGATGTATTGTGATGAGCCAGTGGAACAGCAAAAAGAGAAAGCCGTGGTGCATTGTTAACAGCGTTTTGTTCTTGCAGGTGTTACCATGACAGTCATCCCCCATTTTCTGTGAGGAATTGAATCCAGGACCCTCAAGGGTATCAAAATCTGTAGATGTTCAAGTTCCTTACATAAAATGACGTAATATTTGCACATAACGTATGTAACCTCCCAATATACTTTGTTTACTAATAACTAAAATTCTAAAATACATTTTTTAAAAAGCCAGAGCAACAGAGAGAGACAGAGACAGACAGAGATCCTCCATCCATTGTTTCACTCCCCAAATGCCTACAAAAACCAGAGCTGGGCCAGGCTGAATCCAAGAGCCCAGAACTCTATCCGGGTCTCCCACATAGGTGCAGGGGTCCGAGGACTTGGGCCATCCATCTTCTGCTGCTTTCCCAGGCACATTAGCAGGCAGCTGGATCAGAAGTAGAGCAGCCAGGACTCAAACTGGCGGCCATATAGGATGCTAGCATTGCAGGCAGCAGCCCAATCTGCTATGATACAGCGCCAGCCCCTATGGCACAATTTTAAAAATTCACTGCATTATGGGTTTATCTCCAATCACTTCTTCTGATGTGGCCTTATCTCCTCCAGCAAACTTAAATGTTCCTTGAGAGTATGGTTCATGCAGTTTGTTTCCTTTGCGAATTATCTTCTCATCCATCATATATATGTGATACTTGCCCACCAGAATGCAGCACAAGATGGAAAGTGTTGGCTTAGGTTGGTGATAGGCCATGCATCATCTCTTTTCAAGGGGTGGTGAAACTGTAGGCTCTATGAATATATGTGCCTTACTGAACATCTTAACCCCAGTGCCTGGCCCAAGGTAGTTGCTGAATAACAACTAACTGTTTAATGGATAGATACAATCAGGATGGAACTAAAGTTGTTTCACTCAGAGATCTTAGGGAAAGGAGCTTGCCTGAAAGCAATGATCAGGTGTGAATCATTTCTGTTATCAAAGCCTCTAAAAATATTGTAGTGTTGTGCATTTAAAACTCTAAGCCTGATATCATACCAATTTGAGCATGTTCCTGCCTCATTCTGTATGTCAGTTTCTCCATCCTGACCTAGGTGATTTCCTGAGTCTCACACAGCTCTCTTTTTCTGTAGTTCTGTGACCAGATGCTTCTTGATTGCCCTCTGTTGCAACTATTTAAACTTCCAAAGAACATATTGCCATGCCAAGGCCACTGGCTTCTCAGTTTTTCAGTGTGTGTATTCATTCATCCATTTCTCCATTCATCGACTATTTCCTGAGTGCCCACTGTACGCCAGGCACTGTTGCTTAGCACGGGTGATTCAGTGGGGAGTAAGACATGGTCCTTGTCCTCAAGGAGCTCAGTCTGCTTGGGCATCTGGACACCTAAACAGGAACCTTGGCCCACAATTTGTGTGTGTGTGTGTGTGTGTGTCAGGGGGAATAAAATTAACATAGAAAGCTTCCCAGAGGAGCTTGATACCTTTGTTGGAACCTGAAAGATACATATGAGCTAGTCAGGATAACAGAGGCATCTTCTAAGGCTATGTGACAAGATGCTAGAGGAGAATAAAGCAAGATTGGAGAATGGAGAAGCATTTGGGAGTCTGTGGCAATGCCCTAAGGTAGAGATTAGGAAGACCTGATCTAAGAGATCATTGGGCAAGTTTGAGGTGGGATTCACAATCTTTGGTAATGGATTAGATGTGGGAGATGAGGGAAAAGGAGGGGTCGTAGAGACCGCCAACTTTGAGGATAATTCCATATACTGAATTAACCCCATTAACTCAAGAAGGAAAAGGAGCTGGTTGGGGTGGGATTGAAGAGAAGACAGAGTTTAGTTTGGGTCCTGTTGAGTTGGAGTTGGAACATGCAGGTGGAGAGGTCTGATAAGCCATTTGCTATAACAATCTGGCAAACTCCAAAGAGAAATGTGGCTGGGGGTTCAGATTTGGAAGTCATTAGCATGTGGATTGAGGTCCCTTTAGGAAAACAAGCAGCCACTGAGGAGCTGAGTGCCCAGGACAAACAGGACACAGGTGGTCATTCTGTCACCAATGTGTGTGTCAGTATGCATGCTCCTTCATCCCAAGGCACTCTTTCCTGCCCCAAAGAGACTTTCTCAATGATGCTCATGCACCTCCCACTTAAACTTAAGGCAAGAAGCATCAAGTACCCATCCTAACTTCTCTGCTTCACCATAAATGATACCTGCCAGGTGTTTACATTCATTAACTCCCTTACATGCTCACCAGAATCCTACACACGAGCTATTATTGCACCTGAACCCTTGAGAGTCAGAATCGTTAAGCCACTTGCCCAAGGTCACACAGATATTAAATGACAGGAGATTTGCCTGCAGGTCTACCTAACAGCACTACACCCGGCTGCTGCAGCCTATTGATGGGAACAGTCCCAGGGGTGGGCCCAGGCTGGGGGAGGGCTGTCTCAAGGACCCCCCTAGGATGCAGCTGAAGCTGTTGGCTTCCTGGGAAGGTGGCTAGAGCTGTCAGGAGGGCCTGCACACACCTTCTCCCTTCCCCACTTTGTAAATATCATTTGCACCCCCTAGCTTAACACTTTGCTCTCCATTAAACTACAGTCCCCCTGGGAAGAGTAAAGTTGTCGGTCATGTATCCCTCAGTGGGAATGCGCTTCAGGAATTCCTCCTCAGGAATAAATTTTAACTTTATAGAAGAAAAACAGTGGAACCTTGAAGGAGGGATTTTTAAAAGAAAGGAGCCAAGGGATGAAAAGTCAACCTCCATCAATTTCTCCATCCTACTTAGCCCAAGGCGTGTGCTTTTAAGGGTCTTAGATGCAGTTTCTGCTATGTCAACTACTTTCAGGACAGTTGCATTTCTGTGTCTGTTACCCCAATTATCAGGGTCTAATCAAAGGTAAATTTAAAGTACACACTGATTCCAGCCCACTGTGGTCAGCGGGAGTTAGGCAGCCTGGGCTCTGCTTGTCAGCCTGCCATTCTGGGTCTGTAGTTTCTGGCCTTGCTAAGGCACAAGTCCCAGTTCATTCCCTTGAGAATTAGACCCTGATGTGCATATTTAAAATCCTGAGCAGATGGAGGCAGGAGAGCTTGTTGGAAAGACTTGGAGGAGTCCCTTCTGCCCTGTCTGGGTCTATTTGCCAGTATAAATGACATGTATCAGGGCAGGGCATTGATCCAAGCCCATTGAAATTCTGCTAGCAGTCCAAACAGTGATGGTGTTTCAGATTGGTTCTGTGAAATGATCGGGGATAAGAAAAGAGAAATGATGTGTGAGCATCTGGCTGCTGCAGCCTACTGATGGGAACAGTCCCGGGGGTAGGCCCAGGGTGGGGGAGGGCAGCCTCAAGGACCCCCCCCCCAGGACATCTGCCACTGGCAAACAAGGGAAGAGCCAGGCCCTGGCAGCAGGCAGTCTGGTGTGAGTCCCATGCTGTTTCTGTTAGCTATGTAACCAAAACGAGTCCTTCCTCTTCTCTTGGCGTTTGTTCCCCCACGTATAAAATAAACCCCGGGTTGAATGGTCTCTAAGGGCCTCCCTGCTTGAACATTCTGTGCCTTCTATGACACTGGTTTGATTTCTTTTTCTTTTTCCTCTGTAGTGGGAGAGGGCCACCCACCCACCCACCTGCTTATCTGTAGCCTCTATGTTCTCACACTGACCTCTGCTGGCCAGCTTGAAAAGTGTCACTGACTGTGTTTAGGGAAAGAAAAGCTATTTATCACTGATTGAATATTAAGCTTCAACAGTACACTGGGGGAGGGGTGGTACAGTGGCGTAGCGGGTAAGGCCACCTGCAGTGCCGGCTTCTCACATGGACACAAGTTCAAAACCCGGCGGATCCACTTCTGATCCAGCTCTCTGCTACAGCCTGGGAAAGCAGTGGAAAATGGCCCAAGTCCTTGGGCCCCTGCACCCACATAGGAGACCCGGAGGAGACCTAGAGGAGGCTTCTGGCTGCTAGCTTCGGATTGGCACAGCTCCAGCCATTGCGGCCAATTGGGGAGTGAACCAGCGGATGGAAGACCTCTCTCTCACTGCCTCTCCTTTTCTCTGTAACTGTGACTTTCAAGTAAAATAAATAAATCTAAAAAAAAAAAAAAAAAACAGTACACTGGGTACTGAGACAGAAGCCTTGTGCATTGGAAAGGAAGGAAAAAGATCATATAGCTATAAGCACAGAGCAAGCCAATCCAGAAATAAGTGGCAACAAAACCCACAAAATAAAGCTGTCTCCTTCAGTTTGTTCCTTGGCCACCTTTACCTGGTGTGGTCCTGTCCGCCACTTGTGTGAAAGGATCGCCATGAGTGGGCAAGATCTTTGCCTTTTTTAAGGATTGATTAATTAATTTATTTATTTATTTTGAAAGTTGGAGTTACAGGAGTGTTATAGAAGGAGAGGGAGGAGCCAGCACTTGTGGCACAGTGGGCTAAGCCTCCACCTGCAGTCATCCCATACGGGTGCTGGTTCATGTCCCGGCTGCTTTTCTTCTGATCCAGCTCTCTGCTATGGCCTGGGAAAGTAGTGGAAGATGACCCAAGTGTGTGGGCCCCTGCACCTGCTTGGGAGACCCGGAAGCTCCTGGCTCCTGGCTTCAGATTGGCCCAGCTCCAGCTGTTGCAGCCATCTGGGGAGTAAACCAGTGGATGGAAGACCTCTCTCTCTGTCTCTCCTTCTCTCTGTCTATAACTCTGCCTCTCAAATAAATAAATAAATATTTTTTAAAAATGTTCCAACAATAAAGTTTTTTTTAAAAAGGAGAATGAGAGGGCATGGGACACACACACACACACACACACACACACAAACAAACATAGAGAGAGACAGAGAGACAGAGAAAGAGCACTTTCATCCACTGGGTCACTCCCCAGATGGCTGCAATGGCCTGTGCTGAAGCCTAGAATTCCATCTGGGGCTCCCATATGGGTGCAGAGACCCAAATACTTGAGTCATCTTCTACTGCTTTTCCCAGGCCATTAGCAAGGAGCTGAATCAGACATGGAGCAGCCAGGACTCAAGCCAGCGTCCATATGGGATGCTGGCATCACAGGCATCAGCTTAACCCACTATGCCACAATACTGGCCCCAAGATCCTTGCCTTGTACCCTATGACTGCAGGCGCCAGAGTGGCCTGGCACCATACTGAGGAGGCAGTTCAGGGCCAGCAGCACCTCAGACTCTTAGACATCTCAAAGGCCCTGCTTCTAGCCCTGCAGCCAATCTGAGAGGTTTCAAGCTGGGCTGCTGACATGCCTAACAATCCAAACAGCCGGGCCCACCTAGAAGTCCATGGTCTTCCAAGAGCTGCCTTTTCACATGCTCCATGGGAAACAGAAGTTTTCAAAAGCATCATGAGTTCTTTAAGCAACTCACTGTCAGTTCTCTGGCTGGAAGAGAGCAGGGGGCAACTTCCACATGCCCACCCAGACATGAGAAAGGAAGCAGGCCCATGCACCTCTGCCTTTGCTGGACAGAGTCAGGGTTGTTGTATAGTACAGCCCTAGACTCCCTCACTGCTAGGTGTCCTTGCTTTCCCCTTGCTGATGAGCCTTTGCTCCCAAGGCAAGGCACCAGAGGTGGAATGTGCCAGCCCGTGGGCCCACACCAGGGCCCTACTTAGGTTCCTCTAGTGCTGTGAGCAGGATGGGACCTGGGCCACACCACAGTCCCCTCTGTCTCTGGGTCGCTGTTGGATGGCTTACTGTGCCCCCTCCCCTTGCCCTTTCTTGATGCAGGAAAACTTTGGGCAGGGCACAGATTTGGGTCAAGTATTCACTGCCCTGAGTGGATCCTCACTGCTGGTAACCACACGGCCATCCGGGCCCCGCATCCTCCCACCATGCAGGCCTCTCCTCTCAGACAGCTGGTTCTTATCTGCCTCCCTTATTCCCGCCTGAGGCAGGCTGCCCTGGCCTCATGCTGATACACACATGCTGTCCTGAATGCGGCATGATGACTTCAGCCCTGAGCAGCTGCTTTCCTCCCAGCCCAGGCCTGCTCCCAAGCCTTGCAGGGTTCCCTGTGTCTCCCCCACAGCAAATCTGCAAGTTGCCTGCCTCACTTTGGGGGCAGGGGCCCCCTTGACCCTTCCAGTGTGGCCCATGACTCTCCCCATCTCAAGGCCCTCCTTGGCCAAATCTGCCTTTGCATTCTTGCAGCACTTACCCTCTCTTCCAGACCGCTACTGTTGCTATGGTTTGTAGACATTAGTCTTCAAAGGTAGGCGCACATATTTCACTTCCTCACTCATCCTCAGTAGCACCTTGAACTATTTTTTAAAGTGTTTCCTTCTGTAGTTCTCTCTCCCTACACACACACACAAACACACACACACACACACACGGTGGGGCTTTTGTGGAAAATGGAATTAAAAGATAATGTGAGGAGGCTGGCGCCACGGCACACTAGGCTAATCCTCCGCCTTGTGGCACCAGCACACCAGGTTCTAGTCCCGGTCGGGGCGCCGGATTCTGTCCCGGTTGCCCCTCTTCCAGGCCAGCTCTCTGCTGTGGCCCGGGAGTGCAGTGGAGGATGGCCCAGGTGCTTGGGCCCTGCACCCCATGGGAGACCAGGAGAAGCACCTGGCTCCTGCCATCGGATCAGCACGGTGCACCAGCCGCAGCGCGCTGGCCGCGGCGGCCATTGGAGGGTGAACCAACGGCAAAGGAAGACCTTTCTCTCTGTCTCTGTCTCTCTCTCTCACTGTTCACTCTGCCTGTCAAAACAAAACAAAACAAAAAGATAATGTGAGGGGCTGGCATTGTGATGTGGTTGGGTAAAGCCACCACCTGCAATGCTGACATCACATGTGGGTGCTGCTTCGTGTCCCAGCTGCTCGACTTCTGTTCCAGTTCCCCGCTAACAGCCTGGGAAAAGCAGTGGAAGATGGCACAGGTATTTGGGCCCATGCTACCTATGTGGGAGACCTGGAAGAAGCTCCTGGCTCCTGGCTTTGGCCTGGCCCAGCTCTGGCCGTTGCAGCCATCTGGGGAGTGAACCAGTGGATGAGAGATCTCTTTCTTTCTCTCACTCTGTCTCTCCATCTCTCTGTCTCTCTCTGTAACTCTTTCACATGAATAAAGAAATAATAAAGAAATCTTATTTTTTTTAAAGTGTGAATTTTTCCATGAACCTGTTGAAGACTCCTTGTGTATATCCATGAGGGATCTTCTAAAAGTTCATGGAAAATGCATATTACCCAAAAAAGTATGCATAGATAGATTTCAGTTTGCAGCAATATAAACATCTTTTAATTAAAATGTCTATGAACTTTAGAATTATCATTGTGTGTGTGTGTGTGTGTACACACATATATATTGACCTTGTGAGAATTACAAGGACAATTGAGAACAGATTTATTGCAAACAGAATTCCACCAGTGAGAATTAGGAGCCTAAATGTGAGAAGGGACATCTCCCCTTCACCCTCCCCTCATCATTCTGGGAGGTTAGCTGATTAGGCAGCCTGTAGCCTAGACCCTTGTGGGCTGCAGGCTGGGTATTGGGAAAGGCTGAGTGGTTGGCGATGCCCTGTCTGAGAAGGGCAGCCCCTTGGGTAGAGTGCCTGATGGTCCTAGATCTCCCTGGGCCTGACTGACACTGAAAATTACACGCCAAAGGACCAGCACAGCTGGTGGCCACTGTCACCCACAGTAGCCTTTCAAAAAAAGCAAACCTTGAAGGTGACTAGTAGAGGGCACCTTTAATGGGCTTTTCGCAGATTTGTAGGCAATTGCGTGCAGTCAGTGCAGGGGCTGCCAGATGGAGATGGGGAACAGTTAGGAAAGTAGGTGTCCTGCCTGGTGTGGCGTTGTGTTCTCCAAGAGGTCATGCACATCACTAATGCTTTTCGCTTCTCTGCAAGGCTAATTCAGTCCCTACTGAGATCTGTTCTAAATGATAGTCCAGCCTGCCTGTGTCACACCGGCTGGGGTGCATTCTCAGGTACAGGCTGCCGAGAAATGTCAGCCTGAACTCCCAGACTTAATTGTTACCAACATTTTATAATCAGGGCATTCGAAAGCCTCAGGCTGCTCCCTCTTGCTATCTGAATCGATACTTAATATATATTTCTTGGCAATCTCTGTGTGTGTGTGTGTGTGTGTGCTCAAGTGCAGTTGGGGGGGGGTGGCTATGATCTGCCAGCAAAGCTGAATTCTGGAAGGTTGGCCAGTTCATGGCTTTCTGGGTGCTCCCCTCTCCCGCCCCGTGCGGCAGTGTTCTTTAGGCACAGCCCTTACTGGGCTGCACTGCAAACGTGTGCTCGGCCATTTGGATGTGAGTTACAAAATGCCACGATGCTCTCCAGCGTTCTGTTCTTTCACTATTTTGACAATCTGATGGATGGCCTGGCATTAACTCGGAAGAGGACAATATTATCCAGCCTGAATAACGAATCTCCTAAGAAGTACAAAGTTGAAGGATCTTGGTGCACATGAATCTTATTAAATGTGCTTATAAAATGTGTTCTGTCCAAATAAGCTTAGCAGCCCCTAAAATAGCCCTTTCTGGTGCATGTCTGGAACTTTGGCCTGCCTCACAGATCGCTAAGCCAAGATCATTTAGTGAAGTGATGACAGTGTTCTTTGTGCATGGGAAAATGGGAAGTGTTCATTTGAAGTCCTCTGTTGACTAATGGCTCCCCTCTGTCCATCTTAGGGGCGACCCGGTCCCATTGGAATTCAAGGTCCGACGGGTCCTCAAGGATTCACTGGCCCTACCGGTTTATCAGGCTTGAAAGGAGAAAGGGGCTCCCCAGGCCCTCTGGGACCATATGGACCAACAGGAGATAAGGTAAACGCACAAAACAGTTTGACTGAAGCGTGAGCCACAAGTATGAAGGTCAGTTTTCGGTCTCCATTCTGCTCATTTATGGAAATAATGCTATTCCTGAATACTCTGGTGCCAGGCTACATACTTTAACAAGAACAGAGTGGGTGATGTGCTGCTGATGGATCGGCCCATTTCTGGAGAGGCTCCCATTGCAAACAAGCCACAAAGTGAAGTATTAACTGCTTGCTAGATCCGTGGGCTCACTTTGGTGGGAAGTCATGTGGGTTCAAACTGGGCCTGAGTCAGAAGTCCAATTCCCCGGGCAGTGGAGATCAGGAATCCAAGCAAAGGGACTGGCAAGCGAGGGGTCAGAATGCTTGTAAGCAATTCGGGCCACAAATATAGGGAAACAGCTGTTAAGAAAGGAGGATTATAGTGTCAGGGAGGCTGGCTGGCTGTTTAAGCAGCTTGCTTTACGTTCTTTGCCTAGCTTAATCACTTGCTATTCGCTCTGTTGGTGCCGGCGGGATTTCCAAACTAGGATTATGTGAATGGCCAAAGACACGACACCCTGGACAGATGAGATCCACTGCACCTCATCAGTCACATGTACTTGCATATGCACTCCTGGGAGGTGGGGGGCACGGCACACCACATAGGGCTACACGGAGGCTACACTCGGGCATAGAGTGAACTAGAAGAGACTGTGGGAGCAGACTTTTGGAGGATCAAGCAGATGGGGTGCCACCAGTTCCTGACAGAAGTCGTCCTTGGCTTGTTTGAATAACTCAGTGGTGGACTGAATCCACCACTCGGGATAAGCAGGAACTGCACCAAGGTACCTGGTGTGGAGGGTTGTTTGACTAGGGCCCTTATCCATGAGCGGAGGGGGCAGGGGGGCTTGTTAGTTTCCTCAAGGCCCTCCCAGTTTTTCTCCAGTTGTCAAGGCAGCATGCGTCAGTGAGCCTTAATTTGAGACTTTGGCCTATACTGCCTAAGACAACAGCTGGTCTCAGAGCCCAGATATGTCCAAGGCAACAGGTAGCATCTTCAAAAAATGTATGAAAAGTATATATGTTACGAAGAAACTACGCATGCATTTCAAGCCATGTTTGCATATGTTTATCTTTTAATTCCACTTTCCATGAACTTTTTCAAGAGCCCTCATTCAATGTGAAAGAGGTAAAAAAAAAATAAAAATAAAAATAAAAATAAAAAACACTTCTTAAAAGTTCGATCATTGATTCACATACACAGGCCTCCGGAATCCAATGGACATTGGTTGGATTGTCTCTCACCTTCTTCTCCCTCTTCCATTCTTTAGGGTCCCATGGGAGTTCCTGGCTTCCTTGGCATCAATGGGATTCCGGTGAGTGTGTCCCCAGGAGCATCTTTCATCCCACAGTCTAGATGCTGTTTCATGACTCAGGCACTTTGGCCTTAGCAACATCCGGTCTCATGCAGGCATGCTTGGGATCAAGTGGTGAGATATGAGTGGTGAGGTTTGAAGGGCAGTGTTCATACCCAGTTCTCCCTTGGGTTCAGGTCCAGGCAGCCCTAAGGGAAATGGTTGGGGGATGCAAGAATATGTGCAGCCATTTAAAAATTGATATCTTAGCCTAAATGATTTAGGTCTTGTGGGTTGAAGAGAGCTTAGGTTGGAGAAGAAGTCTCAGCTCTTTGGAAAGGAGACAGAGCTGCATTAGAGTATAGCCACGCAAATTTTAGGAAAGGCAAGAAGGTGCATGGCATTAGATAGAAAAATACTCGTTAAGAGCTTAATATAATTCATTCTAATAATTCGGTCTCTTCGGCCTTACCTCATTGCACATTGGATTTCTCTAGTTTTTACAAAGCAACGACTCCAAAGATCACTTGGAGGTAACCTCTTCCATTCGTCCCATTGATGCCTGCTTTGCTAGGGATAAGCGGGGCACTTGGAGCTGATGAGCATCTCCTTTTGTCTATTCCATCCTGCCAAATTGCTTAGTTTCTCCATATGTGTCCTGTATCCCCGGTCAGCCTACCAATGGACATTCCAGGATAACACTTCACCAGCCTGCAAAATACTGAACTTGGAACTTAGGGGTGATCACTTTTTAGTTGTGTCCTTTGGGTTAGGGTTAGGGTTAGGGTTAGGGTTAGGGTTAGTTTGATCCTTAACCTGAGCTATGTTTGCCTATACAGCAGTCATTTTTGATCCTAACAACAGAACTTGGGCAGGAACAGAAAAGATATGCAGTTCCTCTGTTTGAGATAGGCCCTGAAGACTGATTTTATCCTTCCAAAAGCTTCTAAGGGGTCCTTCTGAACCTTATAAAAGCACAGTATGGGAAAGCCCCAGACTTAACAGTTTCTTGTGTTATGGTACTTAATCATCTAGTATCAAAGAAAGGGATTGAATTCTCTATGTGTCAATCATTTTTAAAACAGATTATTTATTGAAAGGCAAAGTTACAGAAAGGCAGAGGCAGAGAGAGAGAGAGAGAGGTCTTCCATCTGCTGGTTCACTCCACAGATGGCCACAATGACCAGAGCTGGGCCGATCTGAAGCCAAGAACCAGGAGCTTCTGGGTCTCCCACAATGGTGTGGGGCCCAAGCATTTGGGCCATCTTCCACTGTTTTCCTAGGCCATAGCAGAGAGCTAGATTTGAAGAAGAGCAGCTGGGACTTGAATCAGTGGGTTGCTGGCACTGCAGGCAGCAACTTTAACTGCTGTGCCACAGCACCAGCTCCCATGTCAATCACCTTTTAAGATTTGTTTATTTATTTGTAAGTCAAAGAGAGAGGGAGAGATGAGGGGGAGAAAGAGAGTGAGAGAGAGGTCTTCCATCTGTCAGTTCACTCTTCAAGTGGCCACAATGGCTGGAGCTAAGCCAATCTGAATCCAAGAGCTTCTTCTGGGTCTCCCATGTGGTTGCAGGGGCCCAAGGATTTGAGCCATCCTCCACTGCTGTCCCAGGTGCATTATCAGGGAGCTGAATCAGAAGTGGAACAGCCAGGACTCGAACCAGCACCCATATGGGATACTGGCACTGTAGGCTGGATCTTTAACCCGCTGTGCCACAGCACTGGCCACTCACCTTTTATTTGTTCCATATACCAAGTCAGTCAGCAGATTTCTGCAAAATGCCCAGACGAAAGAAGTGGACAGAGTTGACCTTCCTTTTATGATATCTGTTGGTCCTTTCTTGTGGCTATGTTCTGGCTACAGCCACTTTAGCTAGAATCTCCATTCACAGTGTGTATCTTCTGGAAGCCAGTGGGTGAGGGAAACTAGCAAACTGGAGGCAGACTCTATCACTCATCCAATGGACCTGGCTTTGCCAAATATGGGCGGGCATTTGGAGTTTGCATTGTTAATATGCCCCTACTCCTTGCTGTCTCTTTTTAATGGGAGCTGAGAGGAAGTGAATCCTATGAGGCCGAGGTCATTTCCAGTTCTGATCTGGAACTTACCCCCATGTTCAGCTGGAAACTTCTGCCTCCAACTTGTGGCCACGAGAGCTCTAGAGGTTGAGCAGGAACTGCTCAGTTCTTTGTAGGGCTTCACTGTTTGGGAGAATGTTTTGTAACTGACCAGACTTCATGCCTGCTCCTCCCAGAAGAGGTCCTCACCCCCTTGGTCTTTACCTTGACCGAATGGGGCATATATTTTCTTTTGATTTTTGATTGCTGTGGCTTAAAGATTCAAGTTTCACCATTCCATAAAACCCTTCTCTATTGTTCTTTGCCTCGCTTCCAACTATTTAGTAAGTATGAATTGAACATGTCCTGTTCAGTGCTTACCTCTTGTTTCTATCTCTAACATATTAGGAGTCCTTGGTGTCTGTCCCACAGATTCTAGCTCCTCATCACACACAGTCCATGGTGTTTATTGATTATCTTGTGTGATAGTCTTATTTACCTCCTAGAAAGCACAGAGCATGTCTTCTGCTCCTCTCAGAGGCCCAAGAGGCACAGGACTGAATTCAGCCTATAATAGGGACTCTAAAAATGTTTGGGGAACTGACTCCAACCTCCAGTGCCTATAAAAGCAACAGTTCTCAGGAATCCCTCCAACAGGAAAACACAGACTGACACCATAAGTCTAGGCAGACTAATTGTTTTGTTCAACTTCCAGCAACATATATTAGGAAATTTGGCTGAAACCAACAGCTTTCCCAACACGTTGAACTAAATGGGATCGCCACACTGATCTGGTTCCCCTCTTAATATTGGCTGATCATTAACATATGCGTCACTGGTTTGGGTCCCAAAATTCCTTTTTTGTTGCCATGTGGACAATTTCAACATGAGTAAGTAAGTATTTATTTCATAATAATTTAAGTCTTTTCAATGAGGGGCATAGCAACCAATTGAGAATGTGAACAAATATGCACTCACCAAATAGCTAACTTTAGGACAATGTAGACTAGGGATAGAAGGCTGTGCCTTTTTAAATGATGTTTCAACTGTGAGTTGGGCTGTTGGCACCCACAAGAAACATATGTTTATAAAATGTTTTCACAAGGAACGTATGTTTATCAAATGTTTTCACAAGGAGAGTATGTTTATCAAATATTTTCAGTTCAAATAGTTGGAAGTCGAGGTTTTCAAGTTGTCCTCTACAATTTATGTTTAGCTTTTCCCATGAAGTCAATCTCAAACATTTTCCTGCCTTGAGACTTGCAAATGAGCATGCTAGATTTAGATCCTCAAAGTGAGCTCATACCATTCACCACACGGAAATTTTCCTTTGAAACTGGGTTCTGAGGAATACTGCTTTTCTGGAATATAGCAGGTCCTCCTAGTCTGTGTGTTCAGTCCCTTGTGGCTATAAGGAACCAGGATTTCCTCCCTTAAAGAAACAGGGTCTCTCTCTCTCTCTCTCTCTCTCTCTTTTTTTTTTTTTTTTTTTGGCAGGCAGAGTTAGACAGAGAGAGAGAGACAGAGAGAAAGGTTTTCCTTTTCCGTTGGTTCACCCCCCAAATGGCAGCTGCGGCCGACACTTCCTCCTGGTCTCCCATGCAGGTGCAGGGCCCAAGCACTTGGGCCATCCTCCACTGCCTTCCCGGGCCACAGCAGAAAGCTGGACTGAAAAAGGAGCAACTGGGACAGAATCTGGCACCCTAACCGAGACTAGAACACATGGCGCCGGCGCCGCAGGCGGAGGATTAGCCAAGTGAGGCGCAGCGCCTGCCGAAACAGGGTCTCTTACTGACACGTTTATACAATCATTAGCTGTAACCAGAAAGGGCAAAGTACTGAGAATTGAAAGGAGGTAGACATCAGGCCAGTGCCTTATCCTTACTGACTTTCATGAGAATAGACTCACAATTCATTAAGCACCTACTTAGTAAGCTTAGTCTCACTTAATTTTAACCCATACCCCAAAGGTATAGGCATTATTCATTTTTAATGTTGATAACACTATATAGTAGATGTCAAGTCAAGAACTTTCATCTTTTCACTTAAAAGAAGCAATTGACAGCTTCCCTTTGGCATATGTGAATGGCCAATATCACTCTTTTGTACTTTGGGGCTATTAGAGGGTAAATCAGGATTACTTGAACACAAGTATTGTGATGCTCTGAAAGTTGATCTAAAAACCAAGATGGTTGTTAAGTGGTGAACAGGCAAGTAATGGATACTCTGGGCCAAGGGATGATTCATATCCTAGGTGGGTTGACACAGAACAGCACGAGATTTCATCACAGTATTCAGAACCACAGTTGTCTGTGGGGTAACTGAAACCCTGGATAAGGGAGAAGTACTGCAAATTTGAAAAGTTCATTTTTTACCGCATGTTTCCTTCCTTAAAATCAAAAAATGTATGCTGGTACACTTGGCTTCCAAAAGCGTGCTTGGGGGATGTGAGGATCTACTTCTTTTTATTGACCCATCCAGATTTCTGGTTTTCAGGTCATCTCTTTGCTCTGTACCTGATATACAACCAGTTTTTGATAGATCCATTACAACAAGGTGGAATTGACCGTTGGCCTATTATACTACTTATTAGGATGCCTGTATACCACACTAGAGTACCTGGTTTCAATTCCCAGCTCTGCCTCCTGACTTCAGCTTCCTGCTAATGTGGATCCTTGGGGGCAGTGGTGATGGTTCAAAGTGGTTGGGTTCCTTCCAGCCACATAGGAGACCAGGATTGAATTTCTGGCTTCTGGCCTTAGCACCCAGCCTGGGACATTGCAGGTATCTGGGGAGTGAACCAATGGATAGGGGGGATCTCTCTCTCTTTCTCTCTCTCTCTCTCTCTCTCTCTCTCTCCCTCCCTCCCTCTCTCCCTCTCCCCCACAAAATATTTTTCTTATTTATTTAAAAAAAAAAATTAAAAAACCTTTTAAAGTAATTCTATGTACCAAGGAAGCCCAACTCTGGAAAAAAATTACTGAACTCAGACAAACTGAGAATGATTGCTAATTCCCCAACAAAACAACTGCCTCCGTTTGAGAGCACGTGGCAAAGGGAAGATGCCATTCCGTCACTGAAGCAGCAGCCTGACATGCGACCAGGATAAAGTGAGATTGAAAGTGGTTCTTGCAGGACTTGCTCATTCTGGAGCAAGCAGATTTCAAGAGAGAAGGCGCTATGGGAACTACCTCTGCTCTGTTCATCCAAATGCAACATCATTGCCCAGGTAGAGTTTCCAATACGGAACGCTGTGCCAGGCTGCTCAGGTTCTGTCTGATCCAAGGCCTGGTGTGGTTCCCTGTTGGTGGCAATTCAGCTACCAAATAGCTAAGCCCCAGTTTTGTTCATTTAGGTGAAGTTGTAGCCCCCATCAGTTCACACTTGATCCCTTTCATTGCATTTTATGAAAGCATCAGTCTTTTTAGGAGCGCTAGCACTGAGATGTGGTTAGACACATATGCCTGAGTATAAAGGTAACATATGAGAGTGTACATGATAGGGCGGCTAAGGGAGTGGACAAGGAATCAGAATTTAACAGCATATTTGGCTTTTCTCATTGTGGACTTTTTCAGAGTAGCTGGCAATACAGTGGATGACTAACTTGATCTCTTCTTTTCTCTCTGAACAGGGCCACCCTGGACAGCCAGGCCCCAGAGGTCCTCCAGGCCTGGATGGCTGTAATGGAACTCAAGGAGCTGTTGGATTTCCAGGCCCTGATGGCTTCCCTGGGCTTCTCGGACCACCTGTATGCTGTCAGATCTTTGCTCTTTATTTCAAATAGCTTTGCTGGCCTCCAGTTGTGCCCCCTTTACTACTTTTCTGGAAACCTCAGTAAGCTTCTGTGGGGCAGCCACTGCAGCTCCTTTTGCAATGCATGAGTCTATGCTGGTAATACCAAAACAATAGAATCTAAAGAATACCAGTTACAGGGCGTGGGGAGGAAAATATACACATGCAACACTACTTAGGTTTTTTTAAAAAATTATTTGTAATGCTGCTCTTGGATTTAACAAGATTATTAAAAAAAAAGCTGTAGTAAACTTAAAAATAAAATACATACTGGGCTATTGGACATCCTCTCACATCAGACAATATCAGGAAATGCTTAGAAGGCTTACATGGGATCATGGGAGCACTAACAAGAAAACAAAGGGCTTAACAAGCTTGGTTTATAACAGTGGTTTTAAACCTGGAGGAATTGCCCCTCCAGGGACTTGTAGCAATTGATAATTTTGAGGGTTGCAACTGGACATACGCTGGTGGCACAGGACAACCACCCCCCTCCCCCAAAAAAATCAAGAAATCATTTGACATAAAGTGTCAATAATGCTATGATTGAGAAACCCTACTCTATACCAATGGTTTGTACTCACAACCTATGTCATAGCCCGTGGTTATGTGATTGATAGGATATTTATGGGCTCCTGGGATCACCACTCTTATTCAATCTCATCCATCCAGATAGGGTTCAGGTATTTGAAAATCTAATGGAGTTCTAGTAGATATTATGCCCATACAAGGCTGATTTCATAAGTGGCTAGAGAGGTATAACATGTTTCAAGTCCATCCTTTACCTCACACACATTCCATAATTCTACATGAATTAATGAGCACCTCATTGAGAGAATGGCACCATTGCCTTCAGTGACCAGGGTATGGAGGCAGGTATGCGGGAAGAAAGTGAAACAGTGAAACTGACAAAGCACATGTGCCAGATGGTCATAAAAGACCTTGACATCTAAAGGACCATACCAATATGTAGTGGGGGGGAGGGGGCAAAGAAAGATGTGTTCCTGACAGAATGAACCATGTGAGTGACAAAGGCTTCCAGTCTCTGCCATGGCAACAGCAGTAGGGCAGAGAACACTGAGTTGAGATGGAAAACTATGAAAGCAAGAGATCACTTCCCAGAGGAGGGGAAAAAATGGCGAGGTAATTACATCCTTTGACAAACAAACGAGGGTGGAAACCTAATGTTGCCCTTGAACCTCACGCTTAGCCTAAATAATAATTGAAATATGTATTTTACTAAACTGAATTATACCCTCTGCTGAACACTAAGCAGGTTTCCGTTCCTTAGGCTTCCTTTTATGTAATTTTATTATTATATATTTTATTTTTATGAAGTTATTAATTAACATGTAATACTTACACAGTTTTATGGGTCACAGTACAATATTTCAACTACTTTGAAGTTTCTTGGAAAAGAATAGTAGCTACAAGGACAAGGAGAAACGGGCAGTATTAGGAAAGAAACTGGGTTACGTTCCTGGAACAAAGTTGTTCTCCATCATTCAATCAATGCTTCAGTCCCCGAAGTGTAGCCCTACCCCTGATGCTAACATTGACTTCCCCTAAGGTGTGAGGCCATTGATTTTCCTCAGGACACATAGCTATTAGGCAGCATCTTCCACTGAGACAGCAAAATATCTGGTGGAAACACTGGACTTGGGTACTTCAAATTTATTTTCCTAGGGACTTGAGACACACCCTCCTCTTAGACAGGTGTTGAAGCTGGAGTCGTGTGGTAGAAGCACAGAACTAAAGTAACTTTGTAGTTATATCTTAGAGTAGGGGTCTCTAAACTAGCCCTCAAGGCCCTTGGCCTGTGGTCTACTTCTATATTTTTAAAGGTTTTAAGAAAGGAGAGGCAAGAAAAGAAGGGAAGAGAAGAGTGGAGAGGAGGGGAGGGGAGGGGAAGGGAGGAAGGAGGGAGGGAGGGAGGAGGGAAGGAAGGAAGGAAAGGAGGAAGTGAGGGAGGGGAAGGGGAGAGAAGGGGAGAGGAAAGGGAAGAGAAGGAAGGAAGGAAGGAAGGAAGGAAGGAAGGAAGGAAGGAAGGAAGGAAGACAGAACACAGATGTAACCCCAAAGCCTATATTACTTAATATCTGGCTCTCTGCAGAACAATTTGCGGTCCTCAGTCCTAGACAAAAGCCTTGTCAGTGACTTCTACTTGTGAGAGGTGAAACAGTGGATTCTAGGCTTATGCATGCCATATGTTTGCTCAAATCAGTGCTCTGGGTGAATGTAAGGTTTCCTATTTCTAACCACCAGACCTTGTATAGACCCCACCTTAGAGGTGAGGGGATGGGCACACAACTGGGAGATGCAGTAACTCTTCAGGGGATGTGTTCGCCCATTGGCACAGCCATATCTGCCATAGGATGTTGAGAGGCTTCCTTTTAGGTTCTTGCTAGTCCATCCTCCGACTGATTAGATCATACTATTACCAAAACTCTGTGTGTGTGTGTGTGTGTTTGTGTGTGCATTTTCTAACAAGTGTTTCTTACTGTTTTACTCAGGGGCTTCCCGGTCAGAAAGGTTACAAAGGTGAACCTGCTATTGATCCAGGCAGTTTCAAAGGAATGAAGGTAAGACACTGTAAGACAGAGAGCTGAGAAGGCTGTAAGCCGGCTTCCCTGAAATGGACCCCACCCCCCAGTACAAACATTTCCAGAACTAGCATCTGTATCTCTATTTAAGGAGCAGACCGAACTGGATTTAAAAGGATCTGCAGCTTTTTGTGGTAGAAACATTGACAAACATTTGCAACCATACTGTCAAAAAGATTTTCTTTGTAGGGTCTAGAGCAAAAATAAGAAATCACTCAGCAAACAGTTTTCATGGGTGTCCTTTTCTTTGACGGTTGCTGGAGGTAGATGCATTTCGTCTGCTCTAGAATCCTTGATATCTATATACTTGGGTTTGAAGCCATGTGTGTCTCTTCCCGTCTCAGCATGGCCATCAGCCCAGGATCCTGGCCCCTCCTTTCCCTGTCCCTGCACACCAGCCCATTCCCCTAACTGGGCCCCCTGGATGTCTGCAAAAATGGTCCTCAGCTCTGCAGCTGGCTGGAACCTTTCATCTCTTGATAAGAACCTCCTGTTTTCTTGTGACTTTTCTCTTGATACGTGTTGCCTGATATCCCGTGGGGGCCTTAGTCAACTCTGGCTCCAAATGATTGAACTTATTCCCTTGAAGAGTGGGAAAAGAGCCCATCGCTGCCTTGGTAACAAACAGGAGTCTACATGCTCAACATCTGAAGGGAGGATGCACCCAACTCATTCAGTTAATTGATACCACTTTTCTGGCTTCCACTCGTGCACAGAGCCAGAGACGCTGGAAATCACTGTGGAAGGCAATGGTGGGGGTGGGTGTCTGGAAGACAGGAGAAGCTCCAGGAGGACTTAGGCCCTTGACTGTAGGTGCCACAGCAGAAGGTAGAATGCTAGAGTTGGAAAGGACCTCGTGATTGTTGTATTCATATGACTCATGTTACAGACAGAAAATCCTCAGGTATACTGCGCTATGTGACTTGCTCAGACTCACACGGCCAGTCCACCAAAGAGCTAAACCACAGCCAGTGCTCTTTCCACGCTATAGAGACTCACTAATTTTTGACTGTAAGCCATGTAGGGTAAGACTAGCAGGTGTCAAAATATGAGCATTGTCTTAGCAAGCATTGATTAAATGGTTTTGCCAAAAAGCAGAGATCCTGGATCCAGTGAAACACAGCAGTTTCCACAATATGGTTATATTACAGATTCATACAGTGGCTTAAGATGCTGCAAAGTAATTAAAATGTAATCAGAGACTGTATGCTCTGGTGATTTTTCCTTGAAATGTCTGATTTGCATTGTATACATATGGGCACAGATTCTCTGGGGATGAAGGCGCACGGGAAGGTAGCTTTGCTTTCCTTTTAAAAGAGCAGGAAAATCACCAGCCTGCAGAAGCACTTTCTAATTGATAAGTTCCTAGTAAAGGTGAAAATTAATTAATCCAAGTAAAATATGAAATCCTGTTCATCCAAGGCTATAATACTTATCTCCCAGAGTCCAGATTTGTCCTAGGAAAAAAAAGTAAATGCTTGGATCTGTCCAACTCATACATTTTTATCCCAATAAATCTTTAATTAATTGTCTGAAATACTACAAGCTTGATTTATTCATCTCTTCAGTGTCCTTTTTGTCTGTTTCTCAGGGGAATCCCGGATTGCCCGGACTGGATGGAATCACCGTAAGTTGTTGTCTATGTGATGAGCTCTCAGTGTTTAGTCAACAATCACTAATGGTGCTTTTCCATTCTCCTCTATGGTATTCAAAAGTCTTTATAGATGTTCTCAAGGAAAGTCTAGAACTGAGGTAGAATGAGTTGTGCTATTGCTGTTTTCCAGATGAAAAGGTACTGAAAGGACAAACCTTCTGCCTTAAATTGTGCGACAGGCGGGCTTTCCGCCAGGGGCCTACATGCAATAATTTCTCCCCTTTTCCCTGGGGAATATGTTCCAAGACGTCCAGTGGACTCCAAAATTACAAATAGCACCACAAACACACACACACACACACACACATATATATGTAACTTTTTTATATGTGCATGTCTATGATAAAATTTAATTTATAAATTAGACAAGGGAGAAATTAACAGTAGCTCATTATAAAATAGAACACTTACAACAATATACTATACTAGAAATTATGTGAATATGATCTCTCTCAGAATATCTTGTACTGTACTCACCCTTCTTCTTGTGACATAAGATGAATCATGGGATGAAGGGAGGGAATGATGTAGGCAGTGTGCCATAGCATTCAGCTGTTATGTAAGGGTTACTTGAACATGAGCCCTTGCCATACTGTGGTGGTCAATTTGCTAACCATGATGACAACTAAGTGAGTAATGGGAGGATAGTGTATATAGCATGGATACTCTGGACAAAGGGACCGTTCACATCCTGGGTAGAATGCTGTGAGATTTCATCACACCACTGAGAATGGCATACAATTTAGAACTTACGAATTGTTTATTTCTGAAATTTTCCATTTAACATTTTTGGACCATGGTTGATCACAGGTGACTGAATCTCTGGAAAGAAAAAACATGGATGGGGGCGGGGGGAACTATTCTATTCTATATTCCCTGGGATGTGTTAGGAAAGTATTTGGCCTTTTATTCAGCAAGCATTTACTAAGTGTTTCTTTGTGTTTAATTTCATATGTAAAACAAAAGAAGTCAGGGCTAGCATTTGGCTCAGCAGTTAAGTCACAGTTTGAGATACCTGCATCCCATATCAAAGTGCATGATTCAAGTCCCAGCTACTCTACTTCTAATCCAGCTTCCTGCTAATGCACACTGAGAAGAAACGGATGATGGCTCAAGTACTTGGGTGCTTGCCACCTATGTGGGACACCAAGATGGCTTTCCATGCTCCTGTCTGGCTTTAGCATGGCCCAACCCTGGCTTTTGTGGCCATTGAGCAGTGAACTAGTGGATGGAAGATTCTCTCATTCTCTCCCTCCCTTACTCTCCCCTTCTCCCAAATACAATGGAAAAAAAAAGAAATTTAAAAACAAAGGAAACAGAGCCCACTTTAAGATATTGCATGGAAAAATTCCTGTTAGAGATTCTGATAATAGTGAAAGGCCATAAGTTGTATTAATAAGACCTATTTCTTTTAGATTCCACATTCTCATCACTTTCCTTTGAAGTAGCTTAAGAAAAGTCCCTTCTTTCTTCTTTCCTCTATTTATTTATTCCTTCTTCCCTCTTCTTTTCTTATACTATTTCAGGCCCTAACAGATATTGAGCACGTACTATCAGCCAAGTGTTATGAGTGAAAACTGAGAAAACACTGTCTCTGTCCCCTAAAGATGTGGAAAAGAAATAGTAGGAATGCGACATAAGAATTCCACAATAAGGGCTGATGCCGTGGTGCGGCAGGTTAAACCTCTGCACACCTCTGTAACACCCATTGTCCCATATGGGCAAAGGTTCGAGTCCCAGCTGTTGCACTCCCGATCCAGCTCCCTGCTGATGCGCCTGGGAAAGTAGCAGAGAATGGTCCAAATCCTTGGGCCCCTGCACCCACGTGGGAAACCCGGATGAAGCTCTTGGCTCCTGGCTTCAGCCTGGCCCAGCCCCTGCCTTTGCGGCCATTTGGAGAGTAAGCCAGTATCTGTCTGTCTGTCTCTCTCTCTCTGGCATAATATATAAAGTGCTTCAATTTGGGGAGAGAGTATTTCCCTCCCAGTCAAACCCTGCTCCCCAAAGGCCACAACCATTCTGATTTTTCTCCCACACAGATCAGGCTTTGCCTGTTCTAGAATGCCCTATATAAGGATTCATATAGTATGTAGCCTTTTTGGCTTCTAAATTTTTAAAATTATTTATTTATTTGAAAAGCAGAGTTAGAGAGTGAGAGAGGGACAGGTAGAGAGAAAGCTCTTCCATCCACTGGTTTACTCCCCAGAAGGCTGCAATGGCTGGGCTGGACCAGTCTTGGGCTAGTCCGAAGCCAGGAGCCAGGAGTTTCTTCCAGGTCTCCCACGTGGGTACAAGGGTCCAGGCACTTGGACCATTTTCTACTGCCTTCACAGGTGCATTAGCAGGGAGCTGGGCCACAAGTGGAGCATCTGGGACTCTAACTCGTGCCCATATAGGATGCCAGCATCACAGGTGGGGCCTTTCCCCACTATGCCACAATGCCAGTCACCTTTTTGGCACAATATTTTTTTTAAAAAAAAAAAGGATGTATTTATTTATTTGAAAGACATAGTTACAGAGAGGCAGAGGCAGAGAGAGACAAACAGATCTTTCATCCGCTGGTTCACTCCCCAAATGGCTGTAACGGCCAGAACTGGGCCAATCCAAAGCCAGGAGCTGGGAGTTTCTTCCCGGTCTCCCATGTGGGTGCAGAGGCCCTAGGACTTGGACCACCTTCCACTTCTTTCTCAAGTGCATTAGCAAGAAGCTGGATCAGAAGTGGAGCAGCCAGGACTCCAGCTGGCACCCATATGGGATGCCGGCACTGCAGGCGGCTGCTTTACCCTCCATGCCACAGCAGCAGCCCCAGCACAATACCTTTGACATTTCTCCACCCTGTTTCCTATATCAGTAGTTTGCTACTATTTATTATTGAGTATTTATTGCACTGACTGCGTGTGTCATAGTTTATGTCTCAAACCTTATACCAATGAACACCTGGAATGTTTCCAGGTTTTGACCATTATTTATAAAATTCTACACACATTCTTGTACAGTTCTCCTTCACATACGCTTTTCCTTTTTCCTGCATAACTGTCTTACTTTTTGACCTCAATAGAAACTTGTGTTTCTAGGGCCCACAAGGAGCACCAGGATCTCCTGGAGCTGCAGGACCCATGGGATCACCAGGATTACAAGTAAGACCAACTGAAATCTAATCCGTGACGATGGTGTTTGCACAGCCATCTTCCCCACCTTGCCATGAATGTAATGTGAGCCTATGTAGCATACGACTTGCAAGGGAGGGACAAACTCCGTCCTTGCAGGATTAGGTGAATCACATTCTTGCCAGGAGCTATTGGTTGTCTACATTTGCTGGAGTCTTTCTAAGCATCCAATCTATGCCTCGGAAGCCTCTAGTCTAGCTTAATAGCCCGGGGATAGTGGATACTTGTGACACATCCGTCGTCCCCTTCTGCTCCCTCACCCATGACAGCATTTGCTAAGTAGTCGTACCACCACCCACCCACCCTGAACGCTGAGAAAACCTGCAAATGCGTCTAGTACTGTACCTGCGGCAGCTCTACCTCCTTGCCTACCTGTCTGATACCAGACTGACTTCCCATCACTGATACAGGAGATGCACAGCCCCACATCTGTGTGGTTCTGGGAAGGTGCTCTCCACGGGACTGTTCTTTCCAGTTCTCGAAATCTCATCATGTATTATTCAAGTTTAGCTTCTCCAAAGATCATCATTTAAAAAGTTGCCACCTGTTTGCAGGAATGACATGTGAAGTCTTCACTACGGCAACATGAATGGGATAACCCGGTCAATTTAGCAGATTTCAAAACAGATATAAAAGGAATCTTGGGAGAGGGAGCTAGGACCTGCCCCCACATTACACCAAATGGGGAAGGGACTTATCGCCAGTGGTTCTCCACATGCCCATGTTCTTTTTGATTAAAACTAACAATTGTTCATACTTTTTTTTTTTTTTTTTTGCATCTAGGGTCCCCCAGGACCCCCTGGTTTCCCGGGCCCTGATGTAAGTATACTTTACCTTGGGGGCATTTGTCTCCTACCACTAGGTACTCTCATTCCACAGAGATATACCAGTTTGGTTAAAACTAGTTTCTGGAAAAAAAAAAACTGTATTCCAATTACAATCTATAGCGTGTTTAGTAATTGATTTCGTTTTTCCTCCCTGCATCCCTGTGCCCCAGGGTAATATGGGGTTAGGTTTCCAAGGAGAGAAAGGAGTCAAGGTAAATCACTTTTGGAAACTATAATTTGTATTCCATATGTTCCAAGAAATTTCTCTGGTTACACCCATGTATACTCGTGTAAGGGTATTTGGTTCTTCCCTTTGGGAAATGAGCATTTCCCAAACTCTGTAGGTCCATGGGTGGGACCTCTTGAGGGCGGCATGTGCACCTGCCACACATGGGCCATTGTGGTTCTCTTCCCTTCCCAATATGGGCATCTCCGGGCTGCCTGCCTGTAAAGTGTGCATGTCTTACAAAGATGCTCTCTTGAAACATGTTCCTTCTCTTCTTTCCACCTGGGTATTCTCTTGGTGTTTTGTGTATTTGTCACTTTCCCTCCGCTTCCTCCCTTCCTTCCATCCTCTTCCTTGTCTCCCTCCTTGCTCTCTACATTTCTTTATCTGTCTATTGCCTCTATCCTTTTCATAACCCCTCTTTGACCATTCTTCCGTTTCCCTCCCTTCCTCCTTTTCCTGTATACAAATTGTATGGAGGTCGGGGGCTTGCTCTCCCCACACTTCCTGGCTGTCCCATGGATTGCACCATTTTCTGAAGGAGCAACTGCAGCCTCCCATATTCCAGCACAGATTTGACTGCCTCTGCTTGTGCTCTTGACAGAGATTGGACCAATTAGAGTGTTGCCGGTGGTAGCCATTCACCTTGCTCCAACTGCTTTATAGCCCTCTTCTCAAAACCCTTTTGTGCATGACCATGGCAACCTTGAACCTGTGGTTTCCTTTCATCCATCTCGCTGCTTCCTTCTGCAGTGGTGGTACAGAATGCATTTATTTGGACTTAGAATTCTTCTCATGCCTTGACAATGAGTTTTGTTTCCTCATTGATGCAAAGGTGAAGAGGTCAAAGGAATGGCTAGTTTCTTTGTGACGTGTATTCAGTGAACAAACTTGCCCTTTGGAAAAAAAAGGTCTATGTGATTTATACTTTGCTTACTGTTACCTTTCATTTTATAGGGGGATGTTGGCCTCCCCGGACCTGCAGGACCACCACCATCTACTGGAGAACTAGAGTTCATGGGACTTCCTAAGGGGAAGAAAGGATCAAAGGTAGCAAACATTTAAGAAGGGGAAGAATTAATAAGCCTTTTCCTATTAACACCATCATTCAACTCTTAAAACCAGACAACACTGGGAGAACCGAGGGTTCTGGGTAGTGGGTTTTTGTCTGCACCTGCGGGCCAAAGTCTTCTTTGTTTAGTTCATTATGACAAGCTTCCTAAAAAGTCTCTTTCTTGGTGTGGAGGTGTGAGTATGCCTGGGTTTCTGAATGTTCGATTAAGTGCTATTTTCTCTCAGTTTTCCAGATTGAATTTTGATATTTGGAATAATTTAAAACAAGGGTTAAGTAGTTGGAGTTTTTTTCTTCTAACTCAAAAACTTGTTAACACTTACGTTGCCACCAAAGCACTGTGATGGAACACTTAGGGTATATGTGATTGCATTTTATTTATCTTTTAAAGATATGCATTTACTTATTTACTTATTTGAAAGGCCAACTGACAGAGAAAGAGAGTGATGGAGAGACAGAATGAGAGAGGAAGGGAGGGAGGGAGGGAGGGAGGCAGAGAGAGAGAGAGAGAGATCTTCCACCCACTGGTTTGCTCTCTCAATGCCCTTAACAGCCAAGTCTGGGCCATGCTGAAACCAGGAACCAGGAATTCCATCCTGGTCAGTCGCCCATGTGGATGGCAGAGGCCCAAGCACTTGAGTCATCTTCTGCTGTCTTCTCAGGCATATTAGCAGGGAGCTGAATCAATAACAGAGCAGCCAGAACTTGAACCAGTACTCCCATATGGGATGCTGGCTCTGCAAATGGTGGCTTAACCCACTGTGCCACAGTGCCAGCCCCTGACTTACCTTTTGGAAGAAGCCATTTGCCCTCCAAATCTGACCCCGCAAATAGGATGTACTATCACAAAGTGGCAGTAGATGTCCTAATACACCTGGTCTGAACTACCGAGGCTTAAACCGCAGGCCCATTTAACTGAGATAGTTTACAATCTGTATTTTTGTGTGACTGTGTACTATATACGTGGTTGTGTTTGAACGGCTGTATGCTGTTAAGTTGTGCAGATATCTTTGAGCCGCCTGCATTCTCTTCCTTCCTGAGGTTCTTATACGTTTCGTGATTCCATTCCTATGGTTAAGTGGCCTACATACTAGAACATGTTCAGTCCCATTCCTTTAGCTTTATCTTAATGGAGGCAACAGGTCCAGGCCCCTCCAGATTGACAAGAAATATTCAGTGATTTGAAAACAGCCTGCGTGCATATGGAAGATTGCCTATCTCCCTGATCGTTCACAAACCTTAAGGAGCCCCTCTAGGACATATAGCATATCAGGGAAAGGCAAGTTAGAGCATTACATCTCTACATCCAAATTGGAATTGTTACCCATTTCTACAAACTGTAGATTTCTTTGCAGCCTGTAATTTGCTACAGGAAATCGTACTATACAGCTTCTTCCCTGAGAAAGAAAACAGATAATTATCCATTGTGTCTCCCAATTAGCCCGAGCAGTAGAGATTATGTTTTGGGCAGTCCTTGGCTCTTGGTCCTTTCCATACCGCAAAGGACTCCCAGAATGAAGACATCCCATGATGCTACCAGTCAAGAAGCCCTGAGAATCCGCACCATCCCCTGCTGCCCACTGCAGATACCTCACTGGTTCTCCACTTCTCACCCCAACTACTTTGAGGAAGCCATTCTTGATGTTTATTGCTTCCTGCTGCCACTCACTAAACTTTCATTTGGTTTTCCAGGGTGAAGCGGGGCCTCAAGGTATACCAGGCATACCTGGACCTCCAGGGTTTCCAGTAAGTCTCCCTATTTGATCAACATACATGCAAGGGTCTTATTGGACAAAAGCTGTAGCAATAGAAGGCTAACAAGAAGACCTCTCCCCATGGTTATTGTAGAGAATGCCACATCTTCATGATTAGAAGGCCTTTCATATTATTTCTTGAACCCATGGAGACATTAGCATAGTTTCCCATGAGACTGAATATCTTTACGGCTATTAGCTGAAGCTCTAGAGTTAAAACAGACCTAGGCTTGACTTCTGGTGCCATCTGTTTCAGCCATGTGGACTTGAACAAGTTTTTTCGTTTTGCTGTGCCTCAGTTTCCTAACCTGCAAAAAAAGGGATAATGATGGGTGTGGTTGCAAGGATCAAATGAGATAGCATGCATGAAAAAGGGCTTCATATATCCATTGTGCGATAAATAGCAGCTAATCATAGTTATGTTGGTTTCATTTTTCTATCTGCCTGCCTATCTTACAGTCTTTCTTTGAGGGCTCCTATGTACCAGACACCTTGCTAGGTTCAGGGGCTACAAAAGCAACTAAATAAAACTCCCTGTCCCTGAGATGACATTCTGATGAGGAAGTGAGCGAGGATACAGCTGACAAGCAAGTGAACAGATGAATCAGTACCAAGCCCGTATAGTGCAGTGCGTGAGGAACAGGCTGGACCACTCGACACAAGAGTTGTCAAGTGGGGCCTCTCCAAGGAAGTGATGCGTGGGCTGAGGCTTGAACATTATGAGGAAGCAACTGAAAGATCAGATAAAGAGTTTCAGAGTGAGGCAACCGCAAGTGCCAAGACCTTGAAGTTGGAAAAAGCTCAGTGCTTTTGAGGAACAGCCAAGAAGGTAAGTAAGAAGAACAGAGTGAGCAAGGCCAAGAATTAGGCAGAGAAACAGGAGCCAGATCTCAGCCACCTTGCTGGTTCAGACGTTGCTTTTATTTTTAATGTAACAGAAAAGCATCCAAATGAAGGCTCTGATTGGTTTGTTTAAGATCACAGCGACTGCAGGGGCTGGGGGCCTGGGGGTTTGCGGGGTGGAATGGCAAACACAGAGTCTGTTGCAGCAGTCCAAGCAGGTGAGGGTGGCTAGGACTATACTGATAGCAATGGAAATGGAGAGAAGTAGATGGTTTCCAAATTTTAAAATAAATAAAATGTTAAACATTTTATTATGGGACATTTGAAAATCTACAAAAGCGGAGAGAGTGGCATACCCGTCACCTACCGTCAATCGTTAGGAACTCATAGCCAATCTGAAGCAAAACATTGACATAGCACTTTTTCATAAATACTTTGGTATTTCTAAAAGATGAGGACTTTTTAAATACAGTGGCAATACCATCATCAGTAATTAATGATCAGTAATTACTAACTGCCAATTAGCAAGCAGAATTCAAATTGATGATTGTCCCATAACTAAATGCATGTAAACGTAAAGTTAAACATCTATATATTTTAAAGGTACTTTGTTTGGATGAGAATCCCAACAAGACCAATACATGACATTTGGTTCATGTGTCTTAAATCACCAGAAGTGTTTTTTGCAGAAGGAGCTGACCGTATTTTCCTGGAGCAAGGGTAGGGATCTGGCGAGAAGTGGATGAATCATAGATACTGAGGCCTGCCCCTGCTTGCTGGCACAATGGGAATCAATGACTCTGGCCCTGCCCTACAATACTTTGGAGCACTATAGGTCTCTCTAGGTAGTTAGAATGCAGAGCCAATGGGGCCAGTGGCACAGGTTGCTTCCATTAGGACTCCTATTACACATTCAAAACAAAGGGGCATAGAGAATTATCAGTTCAATGTCCTTGATTTTAATCAACTCTGTATCTAATGAATCAGAGAGGAAGAGAATCCTAGTGTTGGAGACAGAACACCCAAACCTTAGACCCCACTCTAGCTCTGGGACTTTAGCAAATCGCTGAGCTGAATGTGTGTGTGTGTGTGTGTGTGTGTGTGTACAATATGGCAATGATGATATCTACTCTTTTGAGGCCCAAGTAACAATATACATGAAGTTTCTTGACTAAGTATAAAGCTGTGCTGTCCAGTAAGATAACCACTAGGTACATGTGCCTACCACACCTAGGAGATGTGGCTGGTCAGAAATGAAATATACTGTGAGTGCAAAATACACACCAGATCTCCAAAACTTAGTAAGAAAAAAAAGTCAAAAATATCTTAGTGACAATTTTTACTTCAATGCTAAAATGCCGATATATTTGCTTAAAAATGATATTATTAAAATTAATATCTTATGTTTATTTGACCTTTTTACTGTGGCCACTAGAAAAGAGACAGGACCATAGTCACTCAGCTTTTCTTTCTATTGGACAGCACAGATATAACATGCCTTGCAAGTAGGTTTGGGAATAAGACGCGCACATTTCTTTATAGAGCATTTTGCATAAATTCGCGTCCCCTTGCATTATGCCCGTGAAGGTAGCATATGCCCATGAAGTTGAGCTGGGCTTATCCATCTTGTATGGACGAGAAAACTGGCCTGCACCATTGAAGAGGCTTGTTCAGAGTCACGTAGCTGCTTATTAGCAGGGCTGTGATCAAAAGTGAGCTTTCTTGAATTCTAGCCAGTGCAGGGCTTTTCTCCCATACCATACTGCCCTCTGCAGGCCAGCACCTGCTAGCCAGGATGGCCATGGTGGTTTTCTCCATGAATCTCTAGGGAAGGAGTTTGCATCTCCTCTGGTGTCACAGGGGGCTCCTCCCTCCCCCTCCCTTCAGCTCAACCTCATAGGATTTCCCCTGCTGCAGTTTCAATCTGTTTCCATTTGTCCTGTTAAAGAAAGAGAGTCCCAGTGACGGCAGCACACAGTGATAAGTTATTGCAATGCCATTTCCAGATCAGTATTTTACAATATGGGCTGCAAACCAGAAACCCCAGTGCTATAGCCATCAAAGCGGCAAAATCTCTCCCTTTACATAGGACGGCTTGTTTTCACAGGGTGGGAATCAAAAACCCAGCATTCCCAGCCCACTTCCGCACGGATACCACACGTGACCCTGGCCACATCATGTAACTCCTTCGATCCTAATAGCTCTGTCTGCTTAATGGAAACATTCATGGGGAGCCTACCTGCCTTCTGGCAGAATGGTTGGGAGGAGGAAGGTGGTAAGGTGTTTGAGGTACTCTGGGCTTTTCAGAGGAAACACACTTCGCAAATCCGAAGCCCTTGTGTTGGCTTTCAATTACCCATGCTCACTGAAAACCAAGGCAGTGCTGAGAACAGACATCTCTAGGGATCCAAAATGTTCCCTTTAACCATTTGTTTCCTTCCCACCCACCTGAGCTCCAATCTTTGCAGGGGACCAAGCATCCAGCCTGGCAAGATTTATGCCTCACCTTCTTTCTCTCTGCAGTGAGCAAAGAGTGCTGATTTTTTTCTGGCCCAGTCTCAGCTTCGCACGCACCATCCCGTTGTTCCCAGCAGCACACTTAACACTTGGAAGCCACAGGGCCTCCCATTAGAGGTTGTCACCGATCCCTGTATGGCCACGTGCCCTCTGTCCAAGGGACCAGCGAGCACAAGGGAGGCAAATGGAAGCGACGCAGGGAGGGAGAGGAGAAGCTGGTAAATCTTGAGAACTATTCAGTGTGTGGGCAGAGGGGCTTCTCCTTCAACTGAGCCTTCGCAGAACCACAAAGCAGGAGTCCAGGGCAGAGGAGGAGAGGCTTGCAAATAGCTAAACTAGTGCTCTGATGAGGCTGTCTGGGCCCTGGGACAGCACAGTGCCGGTGAGGACGGCAGTGGCGGAACCTCCTAAGACATGGGTGAAGTGTCACAGGGTCCACAGGGCCAGGTCCCAGAACATTTTGCTAGAACAGCGTGTTCGGCGGGGTCCCTGTACAGTGTCTGCCCGTGCTAGGAGACGAGCTGAGCCCACAGCACAATGTCTCGCCAAGCCATTTTTCTTTTATTGGCTCTGACCGGCCTCCCCCCACAAATTTCTTTTATTTTTTTCCCTTTAAACACTTTTCAAGTCTTTATCTTTGTTCACGATGCAACACAAGCTCTCAGACTCCCTCTCTAAGACAGCAAGAATCCAGAGGCTCTCCCTGTTTCCCAAAGGAATACAGAGCTCTCTTAGAATTGTGGGCAAGGCAGAGGAGGCAGGAAATGAAATGGTTTCTGCACATCATCTCCTGCCTGCTTTGGTACAGTTTGGTTCTCTCAGTCATTATTCCATTCAGTCCAACAAGTTATTTCATCCAAACCACCTTATATGTGGTTAGACTGCAGCAACATGACTAGCAGGGAGATGGAAGAGACTGTGGCAGGAGCCTGCTGCTTACAGAAATTTCATACATATCCAGTCATAGCCCTTTAAGACATTGGAGCTGCCTGGGCTGCGTTAGCTTGGAATCAGGGTCAGATCAAAGAAGGCTGCTTGAAGTGTTTGACCTCAGGAGGGCAACAGACACTCCACTAGGTGGCAGTATGCCTTGCTTTCCCACTCGGGATGCAGAAAAAACTAAAATTTCAAGTATGTTTGCATTCCGTTTGAGCTACGGACCTTTCAAGTTAGAAATTCTACTCAGCACGAGGGCTAAGCTATTTGACACATAACTGTGGATGCAGAAAAGGGAAAAGGCAAGGAAAAACCAAAGGCTGCTTTGAATTGGACCCTTCACACACATACACCCTCCCCTCAATAAAAAGATAATATAACAACCCACGTTTAAAAAAAAAAAAAACCTGCAGCCCAGAAAGCCAAAGGGTATTCTGCCAACTTTCAGTGGGAATGCACTGAGTATGTAAAAGGAAGAAAAAGTTAAAATGGGTTTGGAGTGGTGCCCTCACACCAGCTAAGCTGGGTCACATCCAGGGGACAACAGGAGATGCGCCACAACATTCAGCATCTTTCACCAGCTCACATTTGAGAAAACTTCCCTGAGCCCTTTATTCTCACAATAGGCCTAAATCGGTTTTCCAAAAGTTCTCTGTTCCATGAAGTATAATATTAAACAACAACAAAATGCTTTCAGTTCAGTTTTCCATCCACTTTGATCATGAACCTTTCTGTATCTTGGGGGCTAGGGATGTTTGCCTTGGACCTAAGAAGTGAGGAAGCTGTTACTCACTCTGCTTCTTGGATGCCCTGCTTCTACCTACAAAACCCCTAAGTCACACCTATGGCTAAAAGTCCTCACTTCCTGTGAGTGGGACAAGAGGAATTGGATACCGTCTCATACTCCCCTTTGCCGGGTTCCTAAAGCTGGCCGAGAGCCCTGAAGTCCCAGCACAGGCGCTGCAGGTTCAAAATCCTGCCTAGACAGAAATACTTCTCTGCACAGAAAAGGGTGTTACAGCCAACATGTCTCCAAAAGGGGAACACTCTTCCCTCTCATAGCAACCCCCCAGGATTTGCACAGGGCTCTGTTTCTGGATCACACACTCAAGTTCCTAGATGGTAGAAGGCAGCTTGTTCGCATGGAAATGGCCCGGGAATGGAAGTCAGAAAACCTGGCTTTCTCATCTGTTCTTCGCCTTTCTGGGTGTTATAGTCTCCATCTGTAAAGTTAATGAGCTTGGATAGTTAATGATCCCTATGCTGTTAGCCATGATGCTATAAACACATGTCATAGGGTTCTGGTAAAAAGACATCACTCTCAGAACCAAAACGGAACCTTGAATGAATGGTCCAAACTATGTTCAGACCCAATGTCCCTTTGCAGGCGGTGACCAAAGACTCAGTGTGATGAGGCTTCGAAGTGGAACAGTCGACCTCGTTTGAAATTGCTTCCCTGCTTTAGAAGGAGTCTGGAGATGCATGAGCAAATGAATTCTATAACTTCTGGCTTCTTTTTTTCCCTTCAGGGATTTGGAACCACTGGAGAAAAGGGAGAAAAAGGAATCCCTGGTTTGCCAGGACCCAGGGTATGAACCTGGAATGTTGCTTGCCTAGATTTGTCCAATTGCTGTCTGCTTCCTTCTGTTACATACCTTGATGGCTACCTATGCTACTTTTTTCTTCCTTAACCCTCTGGCAGCTTCCTAAGACCTCCTTCTCTCCACTTAGCCCCATGTCCTTCACTGCGTGGCTCCCATGAATAAAGAATGCTGTGCCTGCTGTTTTAAGTGGCTCCTCAGCCTTTTAGCTCCCTTGCCCTCGCATATAACTATCTTCTGGAGTAAAATGATGAGAGTGTTGGCTTGTTTTTATTCCATTGTATTTCAAGGGAATGTGGGCAGGAAATGGCACAGGAGTGGATGAAAGAGGGTCAAGTGCAATCTTTATAGGAAAGAAACAAGCCTGGGAAGTTCTAGAACATGGAGAGTGATGTTTGGAGTCAACAGTTTCCAATAATAATCTTACTTCAATTGGATAAATAATTATCAGACTCTTTGGTTCCTAGCTTTAGGCACTTAGGTCTTGAGCTATAAGCAGTTGGCCAACTTAGGTTGTGATTATACCATGGCCGTGGGGTTTGTTAAGAGTTGTTTGAATATCTACCAATATTCATTCATTACCCTGCCATTTATTTCTTTATGTTTCCTTCTCCCTTGGTCTTGAAAACACATAATCACCAACAAATAATGCATTTGGGGTAAAAGATAAGAGAGCCTCTCCCGTAAAAATCTCCTGACTTGGAAATAATGCAGACTAGGTATAGTACCCCCTAGTCATTCTACCAAATTCTACCTACTACTTAAAATGTTTCTATTTATTTAGCCCTTTAAAAATGTGCTCCATGTGGCCATTCAGCCAGATGGATTAGTAGTTAGAATTCATTAAGGCAGGTCTATGAATATTCTCTTACCTGATTTTAGGAGCCACCCAATCCTAAACTTAGTTGGATAGCTTTGTTATGTAAGTCCAGCATCTTTCTAGTGTGACCTATTAATCTGTCTATGGTATAATTATTCTCTTTATAGGGTCCCATGGGTTCAGAAGGAGTCCAGGGTCCTGCAGGGAAACAGGTATTTTGGTTAATATTGTTAAAACCTTGGTGTACAAAATCCTAATGAAAAGCCCCCCTCCCCCGCTCTAACTTACTATGGCAAAGATATCATTGCTTATAATGCAAATTGTCCATCTCTCTTTTACTGGTATAATCTTGGCCTCTCTCTTCTTTTCACCTAATAATATGGGTATCCAGTATCAAATTCAGTGCGTTGTCATGCCATGATGTGGTCATGCATCTCTGGCCATGTTATCAGGGCCTAGTACAGCCAATCTACTTGTATCCATCTCTATCTAGCCTTGTGGCCTTTGTTCCACTTAAGATGTAAGTTGACTCCCTAGTACTATATTTTGCATTCCTAGAAAACATTCCGGCTTCCAGAGTCAGGTAGAAGCCATACATACCCTGGAATGCCAGCCACAGTCTCTGTGCCATTTGCCATTTGTTCTGGCCTAAAACAAAGACCAGCTCCTCTTACACCCTATTATTTCAAACTTGGTGGTAATGATGTTTCTGTCACAGGGCAAGAAGGGGACATCAGGTTTCCCTGGGCTAAATGGACTCCCAGGAATTAAGGTAAAGTCTCTGAAGTAAATATCCAGGGTTGAGGAGGTAGGAGAGTGGAGAATTCCATAGAGGTCTACATATGAGTTGAAGTATTTAAAATATTTTGATGTTTTAGATGTCACTCTTAAGAGATGCATGCTGTTGCTACCTGTTGAAATCTTTACTTAATATATGCTAAATTGATCTTCTGTATATAAAGATAGTTGAAAATGAATCTTGATGTGAATGGAATGGGAGAGGGAGCAGGAGAGGGGAGGGTTGTGGGTGGGAGGGAAGTTATTGGGGGGGGGAGCCATTGTAATCCATAAGCTGTACTTTGGAAATTTATATTTATTAAATAAAAGTTAAAAAAAGAGATGTATGCAACCCACTTTGCACACTGTAAAGCATTCCTTAAATAATACTTGATCAATGGTGAACCAAGGGAAGGATGCTGATGGAAACTAAGAGCAGGAGTATTTTATTACTGACATTTTAAAGAATTCCCCACTTTTAGGTTTTATTAATGTTTTAAAATTCTCTGTATACAATATATACCCTTATGGTCTGCACCTGGTATAAACAGCTCCACCACCCTACCCTGGATATGCTACTATATCTGGTTCTGGGACCTGAGTATCTACCCTCCCCCCCCCCCCACTTTGGGGGATCATTAGGAACCCTTTGCCTTCCTCTAGATGGTATCATCCACTTGCAAGGGAAGTGACAGTAGCACATTCCCAGGTCTGCTGAGCATAGAAAACATTTGAAACTCTGCTCCCTCCTTAGTACCTCTCAGGTTGTTGTCTCTGCCTCTGACACACTTCCCAGGCCCAGAAGCAGATTGTCCTTGAGTAGGGCTGCAAAGCAAAATTGGGATCCCTTGTCCTTGACAGGTTTGTAACTGTCAGGCTGCTGGCTTCCCTCGTGTCATATTCAGCTTACATTTATTGGACATTGATAGTAACCTATGGACTAGCTGACCCTGGAAATCAGAGGTCACAGAAGGGGAAATCTTTGATTTTTCTAAGGATTGGCTTTGAAAACACTTACATCGTGGGTGATGAGGTCATGGAAATATTTGAGTTTAATGTGTTTCATTTTTGCAGGGTGAAAAGGGTGCCATCGGCCTGCCAGGCCCTGACATTTTCATCGATGTAGATGGCGCTGTGATCTCAGGTGCAACTTTTCATAGACTTGAGTGGAAGAGAAAGGATAGAGTTAAATTCCATATCCTCTGCAACTATTGAAAGGATACTTTCTCAGCTTTGGATTACTATGGAACTCAAAGCTTCCAGGGCTCCTTCATGAGTTCTGAGTTTGGAGGATGAACCTAACTCCAATCTCTAGCACAGAAAAAGACAAACCAACCACCCCATTTTTTTGTTGGATCCACCAAGATCAGCATTTTTGTATGTCTGGGGCTGTATTTGGTAAAAACAAAACAAAACAAAAATGCTTCTCTTGGCAATGCTTATGCGAGGACAGATGTCTCACCCAACTGGGATGACTTCAGTGTAATACTCTGGAATACTCAGGGTCCTACGTAGATAATTCCATACATGCTTGAGCTTGACAATCTCATAGGAAAAGGAAAAGTATGTCTGGCCAGAAGAGCAAGTAGTTGATGAGCCCTCAACAGTATGATGCTTAGAAAGTTTGTCTTCACCTCCCCTTGTCCTAGTTATTATGTGTGCCCAACCCTTCACTTTGCATCCTCCAAATGCCAAATGTCTCCAACTTCTTGCTTGAACAAAGGCTTCTACCATAGTGCCTGTTCTACCTGGATCTCCTTCTTTATCCCTTCCCTCTCATCCTCTAAAGATCATCCCCTATCTAGTAGTAATAGTTGACTTTGGATTTTTGTGTTCCATTTCCAGGAAACCTATGTGTATAACCTATGTGTATAAACAGTGAACTTCAACATCTTGCCCCAAATAGTGGATATTTGAAGAATTATGGCAGATTAATAGTAGAAGAACCTACTTAGTACATACCAGATCTTATCATGGAAGAAACCCTGGACAGACCAGTTTTGAACAATAACAGAGCCTTGTTTCTGGTTGGCCCATTGTCATAAGAGACCATGAGCATCTGAGAGACCTAGGGATGGCAGAAAGATCCTTCCTAGAACCAGATCAGCTCCCTGTATTGCTGCTTGGGCATTTTGTGGCATTTGTGAACCTCATCTGTGTTTGTTTACTGCTTTTTTTTCCATTGTAATTTCAGGTTATCCTGGAGACCCTGGTGTGCCAGGCCTCCCAGGCCTTAAAGGAGATGAAGGCATCCAGGGACCTCGTGGGCCTTCTGGTATCCCAGGCCTCCCAAGCTTGCCAGGTAGTACGACCTAACCCATGCCATGCAGAGATCAGTTTGCTAACCACTCCTGTTCCCAGAATCCCCTTCTATACCTCTGGGTTCAGGCACACACCTTGCCAAGGTCACGGCAAAGGTAGATGGTAGTCAGTAGGTTCCCCACTGCCAGCCTAAGGGTAATGGATGTAGGGGTAGGGCCAGGGTGAGAAGATTTCTTTTGGATTAAATAATGCATCGTATCTAGACAAGCATTTCAGATCATTATTGAGGGTTGTCATCACTGGAGAAGTCTGAATTGGGCTACTGGAGCCCTGTTACTTGTCTCTGGATTTGCCATCCAAGCTGATGCTTGCCAAAGAGGAGATAACAAAATCCCAGAGCAAAATTTGTACCCCAAACCTAACTAGGCTTAACTTGGGCACCAAATGGTCTTACACTCCTGTGGGTGACAGTCTTGAAACAGGTAATCAGAGGGGCATACCCATAAGTGAGTCCATAGTGACAGGCAGAACAAGGCCATGCCAGAGCCTAGAAAGTGGAAATATCTAATATATGAAGCTTCAACATTACTTCTTAAGTCACCAGTTTCTAAATTCTTTGGAGATGATTCTCTGGCAAAATACCTGTGCTTTTTAAAACAATATTTATTTATAATTTATTTATTTGAAAGGCAGAGTTGCAGAGAGAGAGGGAAAAACAGAGAAACAGAGACAGAAATAGAGAGAATCTTCCATCTGCTGGTTCACTTTCCAAACAGGCGTAATGGCCAGGGCTGGGCCAGGCTGAATCTAGGAGCCAGGAACTTCCTCCAGGTCTCCCATGTGGGAGCAGGGGCCCAACGACTTGAGCCATTCTCCATTGCTTTTCCAGGCACATTAGCAGGGAGCTGGATCAGAAGTAGAGCAGCCAGGATATGAACTGGTGCCCCTATGGGATGCCAGTATCACAGTTAGCAACTTTAACAGCTACACCACAATACCAGTCCTAAAATACCTGTGCTTTTAATGCTGCCATTTGGAAGAGGCAGAGATGGCCCTAGCACCAAGGTAGAAAAATTGAGAAGTAGGATATTAGACAGATTTTCCATTCAGATTTGCCACTAAGAAACTCCATGCCGCTAATCATGTTTCCCTGTTTCCCAAGAGTTTAGACCAATTCATCTTGAAGGACTCTTCTAACTTTGATCTCAGATTCTTCTCTTGGAGTTGTTTCCAACGTGTGCCACTGGTTGGAATACTCCTGAAGAACCGGGTGATATAATGAGCGTCTTCCTGTGGGTTTATCCTTCCAGGTACTCAAGGCATCCTAGGGCCTCAGGGATCGCCAGGCCTCAAGGGAGACCAAGGAAACCCAGGCCGTACCACAGTTGGGGCAGCTGGCCTCCCTGGCAGAGATGGTTTGCCAGGCCTGCCAGGCCCACAAGGCCCACCTGGCCCACCTGGTAAGTTGTTCATTGCTTTTACCTTGAGACTCAGGTGTGATTCAGACTGAAGAACAGTCATGATTTGGAGGGAGCATCCACAAGCGAAACAGCTAAGCCAGGACACCTAACAGCAGAGGGGTAGCGATAAAGTCTCCTGCCTCTCCAAGTCAGAACCCCGCTTCTGCTGGTACCAACTACAGAACTGTTCTTAATCAAGGGACAAACAAGCTAGGGTCATCTTGATAAGTAAACACACCTAATGCCTTCCAACTTCTTTACCCATTCCCTTCCAGCCTTCATAGTTCTCAACGCAAAGGCCTCTGGCTTTTCAGTTCTTAAAGGACCAGCACAGGCTCAGTAGAGTTCCTCCTGGTCCACAAGGCTCCAATGGGCTGAGCTAAGAGCCTCAGAGGAAACCAAGCATGGACACTCAAGGTGGCTGCTGAAAGCCTAAACAGGGCTTGTTCTCCTCAGGTCTTCAATCTGAGCGTGGGAATTCTAGATTCTGAAAGAAAGACTGGAAATATTCTTTGTAACCTAAATCCCATGACCATTACAGCTTATACTTATTTTGTCCTAAGGAAATACTCTGGGGTAGATACTGGGAATGCTGAGTTACTGGAACTACTTTGTTCATTCTTGTACCCCCAGTGGCTAGAAGAGTGCCTGGAACATTCTGAAACCATTCACTGAGTGATTTGAGCAAAGATTCCTGTTGGGTCTTTGCTACAGGCATGAGGTCTCTGTCTTGATTTTTGTTGATTTGTTTCTACTGTGGTGGTTGGGCCTCAAGGACTCAGGCCTTGGTGACTGAGCTGCTGCACTGTGTTAAGTGAGTCATCAGTCTCATGTAAATTGCCAACGGTTTCTCTTCCTTTTTCCTGAAGGTCCATCATTTGGAACTGGAACCCTACACAGAGCAGAGCCAGGTTTCCCTGGCCTCCGAGGAGAACAAGGTCTGAAAGGAAACCCAGGACTCAAGGGAGTAAAAGGTGATTTTGTCCCTTTGAGTTTCTTTGTTCCTTAAACTCCTTAGAGAAGGTTTTATATGGGGAATGAGCAAATCTACAGTCTGATGAACCTGAACAGACGCACTCTAGGATCTTGTTGGCCTCCCATATGGGATGCCGGCACTGCAGGTGATGGCTTTACCCACTATGCCACAGCGCCGACCTCTGAGCTGGTGTATTTCTCAACACTGTTCTCACTCCTAAAACAGGGACAACTCTAATGCTTCGCCTTCCGTAGTTCCATGGGATCAAAACGTTTTCTCTAAATATAGAATAGTGATAGTGAGTATCAAGCAGCATTGTACATGGGAATCACCTAGGGGAAGCTATTTAAAATCATATTCTTGGGGCTGGCATTGTGGGACAATAGGTTAAGCCACTGCTTGCTATGCCAACATCCCATGTCACAGTGCAGGTTCAAGTTCCAGCTGCTCCACTTCCAATCCAGCTCCCTGGTAATGCACCTGGGAAGGCAGCAGAGGATAACCCAAGTACTTGGGTCGCTGCCACCCATGTGGAAGACCCAGTTAGAGTTCAGGGCACCTGACTTCAGCCTGGTCCAGCCCTGACTGTAGCAGATATTTGAGGAGTAAACCTATAGATGGTAGATCTTTCTCTCTGCTTCCCTCTCCCTCTCTCCCTCTCAAACAAACAAATATTTTTAAAGACTTATATTGTTGAATATGACTTCCTGAGTGTAATGGATTAGGAATGCGAAGGGGTCCACCAAGCTGCCTCATAAACAAGTGTCACAAGTGACTCATGCTGGAGGTCCAGGGACTGTACTTGAGAAATACTAATCTGAAGAACAGATTATCCTTTCGGTGTTTCAGGTGTTATCAATTTTCTAAAAGTAGGAAGAGGCCCTTGAGCTACCTATGCTGATACCAGTTCCCTTTTTCACGACCGTAGGCATAGGAGGTATAGATGGCTGAGCTATAGTGTCAGTGATTAGTTGATACCTCCTCCAGTGGTGCTTTGCTTGGGATCCCTATTATCAATTTATTTGGCATTTGTGTTGCATGTACAAGAGTCAGGGGAGAAGACATATTGATGAAGAGAATGTTTGAATGGCTTGGATTCCAGACTCTCGGTGGGTTAGTAGAGGTCAGTGGTGCTCAGCTCTGGCTATACTTAAGACTCACTAGCTAAGCTTTATCCTAGACTAACGAAATCCCAACCACCAGTACACATCTACTCTGATAGGGAGTGAACCTCATTCATTTGAGTCTGTTTACTATAGGCCTTCTGATTCCCTCCGTCACAAATAACCACAATTAGTTCTTTCTTCTTCTTGGAAAGATGCCCCACTGTGCTTCATGTTGTCTTTGTTTTCCCCAGGGGACCCTGGATTTTGTGCTTGTGATGGTGGTGTTCTCGACACTGGACCACCCGGGGAACCAGGCCAGCGTGGGCCACAAGGTCTCGTGGGCCCTCCAGGAGTTCAAGGAACCAGAGGCGATCCTGGCTCCAGGGGCACACAGGGTCCAGCAGGGGCCCCAGTAAGTCTTGCTAAACTTTGGCCCTTAGCAATTAGTGGGAGCCTTCAAGTGCACTTTAGTTCGCAACAATCACTTTCCTGAAGTACATGAAAGAAACATGGGGATAATACAAAGCTTTGAGTTTTTGATGAAGTCTGACTAGATGTCTGTAGACTTCCATTCTGCTTTAGCCTACCTATGTTCCTTAACCTTTCTCCCTCCCTCCCTTTCACAAAATTATTTACATTTGCCCAGCACTGTGTTGGGCCCTAAAGATAATAGAGGAATTCAGATGAGCTTCTCATCTTCAAAGATTTATCGAAAGGACCATAAAATAAATGGGAAATTATTTTCCAATATGGCAACCATAACCAAGTGTACAAGGACCTAATGTCATACTGTTCTATGTTCCAGAACTCTATGAAGTCTACCAATCCTGACTATCCCCTTCTGTTTCTTTGTCAGGGTTCACATGGGCCACCGGGTCCTGCAGGCTCCAAGGGAGAGAAAGGGGAGCCGACTCTCAGTACACAATCAGGAATGCCAGGGGAGAAGGGTGATCCTGGCCCCCGGGGATTCCCTGGTGTGACAGGAGCCCGAGGCGAGGATGGCGCACCAGGCTTGCCAGGTTTACCAGGCCTCCCGGTAAGCTGATCAGTCCTGGTGCTTCTCTCTGTAAATCCTCACACCTGACTAGGGGAATAGGTGTCTGAGGAACACTGGACGGTGAGACAGGGCAGAACAGAAGCAATCTGGAGCACCTCACTTTTCTTCTGCCGCTGGCACTTTGACTCCATGCTTTTCCTTCCTGTTAAGTGGGAGTCTTTCTCCCAGACCAGGTCATTATCCTATTTGATAAATGACAGTGATACTTGATCTTATCACTTCAAAAATGCTTCAGTTTCTCAATGACTTCTGCTTCAGGTAACTCTGTTGCTTTCTATGCCCTCAAGGGTTGTTGTTGCCCTGCTGATTTCCTACCCTCTCCTTTTACGTTATCAGATCATCCAAAGCTGATGAGACTCATTGTCACTAACCAAACTCAGAGGAGGCCAATTGTTACACTAGCCTGCTAGAGAACTTTAACAAAATGTATTGGCTATACCAGTTACCTCTTTCTCACGGTCAGAGGACTCTCCAGATGAGTGTCTGAGTTGGACTTTCCTTATTTTCTTTGTGTTGTCTAGGGCGATGGTGCACAAGGGTTTCCAGGTGAAAGGGGATTTCCAGGACTGCCCGGTGAAAAAGGTCAACGTGGTCCAATCGGCCTCCCAGGGATTGGGCTCCCAGGACTTCCTGGACCTCGTGGGCTTCCTGGAGATCAAGGAAGAGATGGATTACCAGGGAAGCAAGGCCTCCCTGGGCCTCCAGGTGAGAAATGCCTCCATGGAATCAGATGGCTTTGAACTTAGAAAAAAGTCTCTTATAAAATACCTGTGACATGTGTCAGAAGAAGAGACTTGAATGACTCTAATCCTTACTTTCATTCTGCTTAAAGATGTTCACAATGACAAAGCATCATAGTTGTACCGTGGGAAGTTTAGAGGGCAAAACAACATAGATTTCAGCTGTACTTAGTGAGGAATTTCCTAACAGAGCACTCTGAAAATGTAAGAGCATCCTATGGAGGGCATGAGCTCATAATCCCTCAAAAAGCACAAGGACAAGCTAGATGGCCATTTATTACAACTGTCCTCAGTGGAATTAGTGGAATATTGGGAAAAGTATCTTGTAAATTGCATGGTAGTATCATCAGGAAAGACTCTTTCATCAATTTATGATATCTCAAATTGGAAAGAGACCCTAGTTGCTTCTAATCTAATCCCTATCTGATACATTAACTCCATCCCCTTAATGAAACTTCTTTTTCTACCTGAATTTCAGGAATTATAATGGGTGAGAGTCCTGCTAATAGATTATAGAGGTAGTATGCTAATAACTGGTCTTCTTCCATACAGCCAGAACAACTCTTCATCCCAATGTCTGTTCCCAAAATGTCTATGTTTCCATTACTGGCATCACACTTCTTTAAGTTTCATCTTATTTTTAATTGACACATAATAATTGTCCATATTTATGGGATACAATGTGATGTTTTAATCCATGTATACTTTATGTAATGATGAAATGGGGCAATTAGCTTCTTATGATCATCTGAAATATGAAAAGTTAAAATTATCTCATATTCTTCCTTTGCAATTCCTTTATATTCTTTCCTTCATTTTCTTGCTACTCAACTCTCATTATCTTAAGTCTAGTTGATCAAATACCTATATATACTTTGGAATAAATAGATAGTTGGTTGGGTGAGTAGATGGATGGATGAATGCCTATACAGATAAATGAATGGATGGGTAAGTAAGTGAATGAAAACTTTCTAAGTAGTTTCTCCTCTCGTACCTACAGACTTTTCCCATTTAGTTCTACTATGCACACTGCTGCCAATTTAACATCTACAAAGCAACAGTAGCATCATGCTACTCCCCTAGTGTAGAACCACAAATGATCCCCATTGAATGTAATGCCTAAGCCCTCAGCATGGAATTCAAAAGTCTCCAAACATAGGCACAGCCAACCTTTTCAATCTTATCTCATACTCTTCATAATTAAAAAAAAAAAACCAAGATACCAGTTTTCTTCACTGTATCCAAACACAATATATTCATTTCCAATGCTAAGATTTTGCCAATGCTACATTTTTCTGGAGTGTTCTTCCTCTTCCGCTCTTCTCTATGAAGTGGCATCATATCCATCTTTCAGGGATCAACATAAGCCCCAGTTTTGCCATTGAGATTTCACTGGATCTTCACAATATGCCTTTGGTACTTAAGTTATGTATCACCTTCCATTAATGCTTTTATTTTGCCACCTACATTGTAAGCTTCTGGATACTAGAGGTGATGAATAATACCTCTTAGCATTTCTGAACCTACCTAGCAAAGTGTAGTGCTCCATAGGGGACTAATATTTACTTTCAAAACAAGGGACCTTCTTAATAACCAAAAAACTATTTCTTAGACCTACTTTTCTTTCCACCTTGTCAACTTGAAGCATTATGAAAAAAGAAGACAAGATACTACATCTTGTAACATTTTGCTGATTTTGAAACCTATATTTTATGAATTAGTATAATACGAATGATGATACAGGTTAAAATTTAATCATTCATGATTGTTAAAAAGCAAGTCAGTATTTCATTTCACAACTTCTTATGAAAGGTGAGCAATTTTGTGAAACAAAATCATCCTGCTTTTTGGAAGTCCTGGTTGGTGTCAGCTATAGAGAACTTTTCTTCCAGTACTGTTCTCACGGATATTATTTATAGTCATTCCACTGACCCTCTGCCAATTAATGGGTCTCCATTTTAGGTCAACCTGTTTTGCAAGCAACTGGGTTGTAAACTGAATTACAATAACATGGCATTTATAAACTTATACACCCCCCCCCCCCCCGAAATCTGGGTATTGCCAGCGTTCCATCTGCTTGAGAACAGACTTGAGTCAACAGAAGAAAGCCCACAGGCAGATTTCTATACCAAATTGTACTGGCCCCTGGACAAAGAAACTCCTTAGGAATATAGTGCTACAGTAAACTATAGCCTAGGTCATGCCTTAGGCAGCAAGCATCCTTGTTGTAGTACCAAGACATTCAAAAGAGCTTCAATTAAGAGCATTAGTTTTATTTCTCTTTATAGAAACCAAGTATAACACCTCAAACCTAGCTTTCTTTGTACACAGTTTTGAAAACAACCAACTGTGGTCCCTAGACATTTCCGTGGTAGCCATTTCTGTTGCCACAAAAGATTCAGATGCCGTTCCTAACTGCAGCCACTCCAACCGCTGGTAGCGCAGACCAGGAGAGCATCATTGCCAGGAAATGGAATGTAGTCATCAGAAGCCTTTGAGCCTAGGAGCATGAGTTATTACAGACCCCGGGCAAGCAGACACTGGCTGCTTCCAAAGAGGCCCCACTCCAGATGCTCGTGATGATCAATCTCCCTAGTTATTACTGAAACAGCTACCGTGTACATCATACTGCGTGGGTGCCAGCCCTTTCCACTCAGACCAGATGGGGACATTGATTTGTGGGTATATCTGGGCAGCAGACAGGACTTCCCTGGAGCCCCAAAGACCTTCCATCCTGGTTTAATTGTCTTCTTTATTTGATTGGTCTAGGTGATTGCTGCTGCAGGGAGGGGATTGTAAAGGAGACTTAGAGAGGGAGGGGAGAGGCTGGCTAGGTCTACAAGTTTTCTGACCTCATTGTTGGCCAAAGATTCCTTCCTTTTTGTTCACCTTTGCCTGACATTGATGATAGCCTGAGCTCCACCCTGAAACCCCTGTTTGGGGAGGAATGATGTTAAGGCTGGATGCAAAAGCTTACATGAACACTGCCACGCCCACTGCTTCGAGAGTTCTTTAGCATATATCCCTTGAGCAGGAGTACAGAAGTAAGTGGTTATGCAGCCTCCAACATCCTTCACCATGTATCTTTCTTAAAAAACATTTATTTATTTATTTGAAAGTCAGAATTACAGAGAGAGAGAAAAGGAGAGGCAGACAGAAAGAGAGGTCTTCCATCCGCTGGTTCACTCCCAATTGGCCGCAATGGCCGGAGCTGAGCCAATGCAAAGCCAGGAGCCAGGAGCTTCCTCTGTGTCTCCCATGTGAGTGCAGGGGCCCAAAGACTTGGGCCATCCTCTACTGCTTTCCCAGGCCATAGCAGAGAGCTGGGTTGGAAGTGGAGCAGCCGGGACTTGAACTGGTGCCCCTATGGGATGCTGGCACTGCAGGCAGTGGCTTTACCCGCTATGCCACGGTGCCAGCCGGATATTTTTGTTTTTTTTAAGCTTGTTTCTTAAGATATAAAGCAATGAAACTACAGTGGCAGAGTTTCACACATTGGAGCCAATGGGATATCGAAGTAGTTGGCAGCAAGAGGGTCTTCATAGGACCCTTGTCGTTATACTGTCTTGTTCAAAGTTCCCAAGATGAAACCGAGCATAGGGTTAGAAGCCCTCCGTGCCCAGTGAAGCCTCATACCATGAGGTGCTTACCTATAGGTGCTTACCTATAGGGTACATTGCCATCGTAGGGAAATAATTCTCAGAAATAGCCCTGTCATCTTACTGTCTGGCAGAATGGAGGGGCGTGTGGCCACTTGTGGAAGAAGATTCAAGATTGTGGCCCCATCTCTACCTGTGGTGATATGACTAAGAAAGCTGAGATCTGGAAGGCAAAAAGTTGCTGCCCAGGCAACAAATTAGCGTCACTAACCCGAGCTAGAATCCAGAGCATGCCTTACACGAGCTCTTCTGAATACTTCTCCTAAAGTGAGGTAATAAGAACTGTTGTTCACTGAGCATGTACCGGAGGCCATGCACTGTGCTAAGTGCTGTTAGCCTGTTTCATGTGATCCTTACAAACGCCACATGAGATAGGTCATTCCCATTTTACCCCTGAGGCTCAGAGAGTTGAATTATCCTGTCTCCACAGCTAGTTAGTTGCATAACTGGGATACCACCTGAGGTCTGTCTTCCTTTAAAGCCCATCTTCTTAACCAATACATTACCAAGGCTTCATATCAGAAAATAAAGGTGGGGCTGGTGCTGTGGCACAGTGGGTTAAAGCCCTGGCCTGAGGCACCAGCATCCCATATGGGCGCCAGTTCTAGTCCCAGCTGCTCCTCTTCCAATCCAGCTCTCTGCTATGACCTGGGAAAGCAGTAGAAGATGGCCTAAGTGCTTGGGCCCCTGCAGCCACGTGGGAGACCTGGAGGAAGCTCCTAGCTCCTGGCTTTGAATCGGCACACCTTGGGCCATTGTGGCCATTTGGGAAGTGAACCAGCGGAGGGAAGACCTTTCTCTCTGTCTCTCCCTCTCACTGTCTTTAACTACCTCTCAGATAAATAAGTAAAATCTTAAAAAGAGAAAAGAAAATAGAAGTGGGCTTGGAAGAGGAATGCCAGCTGTTGAGGAAGCAGTCTGAATCATAGGCTGATGCACATTTTTCAGAAATGCAATTGTGATGTGTTTTAAGTACAGGCAAATGCTATAGCACTTTATTACAATTGTTGGCTTGGTAGTTTAAACCAGACCTTAGGGGATTATTTTGATGAATAGGCAAATCTCATTTTAATTAGCATAGCAATTGTTGGTAAATGGCACTTGAGAGTGTCTCCAAACAATTTGTTCACCAGTATTTTATTAAACCTCCCCTCTGTGATCTTATAAAAATCTTTTTCTTTGCTTTATGAATGAACAAGGAAGAATGTGCTAGGGTAAGGACTATGCATGCCAATTCTGACATCTAATGAATGCTGAAATTGACTACCCCATCTCCTTGAGCAGACAGTGTTAACTAAGGAGCTGAGAGAAAGGGTCAGCATTTGTCCGCCATGGCCAAGAGAGTAGTCTTCCATGTCCACCCAGTACAGACATACAGTACATATGACCAAGGACAATCAGTAGGTTTCAGTATATTTAAAAGGAAGTGTATCAATAGATCCAGGGGTTTAGGAAAAGCCTCATTCCAAGAAAAGTGTAGACATATGAATTTGAGAGATTATGGCTTCAAACTCCCAATCCAATGACATGGGCATAAAGGAGCCTTGGTACTAACCCCAGGCACCATCCTAGGAAGGGGCTCTGAGGTCAGAGTGCGTAGACAATTGGTGCTTGTTGCTGTTCCTGTACAGAACTCCTCTAGCAAACCTCGGTAGGTAACATCTGCCGCATAGGTGATCGCTTGCCCGTTGATTTGATCAGTGATATCCTGGCCCTTGGACATTAGAGGCGTTCTGATCTGTAGGCAGTTACACTGATAGCCACTCCCAAGAGCGTCTGATGCCATGATTTTTCTGTGTGGGCTCCCAGCCACCATGTAAAGGAAACTTGATCAGCCCGCTAAGTGGAATGGAAGTACAGGAGCATGCTGGGAGGGAATGCTCCCTGACTCAGTGGATTGACCAAATGCATACGTATTTCCATTTACAGGAATCACCTTGCCTTGTATTACTTCTGGATTATATGGCCCATCGGGATCTTCTGGAGCACCTGGATTCCCAGGTATGGAAAGAGGCTGAGCGCACTTGTAGGGGCCATGAGCTAAAGAAAGCAAGGTGTAGCCCACTAGGGTTCCCCATTTCTCCTGTGGGCAGCCTTAGGGATTGAGGAAACAGAATAGTTGCTGGAGAAGGCAGCAGGGAAAGGTGAGACCAGGAGAGGCTCTCCAAGATTCTAGGGTTTTTGATTGAACATCATAAATCATAACTAGCATTGTTGCCTTTCCTTTGCCTTCACTACTTACATTTGTGTTTTCAGGCCCTAAGGGGACCCAGGGCCTCCCTGGGACTCCAGGCCAGCCTGGATTACGTGGAAATAAAGGAGAGCCAGGAAACCCCGGATTGGTTCATCTCCCTGAACTGCCAGGTGAGGAAGGAAGCTTCTCACTTGTGTCTGCTTTTGTGTCAATGTGTTGGTGTTAGCCCTGTGCCGATTACAGGAAGCTAGGTTTGCTTTCTGGCGTGGATAGAATGATCCGATTTCATACCCAGGCAAGACAGAGTGCAGCGCTGTAGAATGGCAGTGTATCAGAGCACTAAGTGCTATTGGACACCCACTGGGACTCCCCCTTAACTTTCAGATGAGGAAACTGGGGCCCAAATGGGAAGGAACTCGCCCAAGTGGTGAAGCGTCCTAGTAACAGAGCCAGGACTCTGTAGGTTGTTTGCCTGCCAGTCCCGTGGCAGTTTCTGGGATCAGCTCCTGAAAGAGTCAGATCAGTCAAAGGGGAGTTGTCTATTTCTGCTCCTTTTCTCATATTTTGTTGCTCCAACCTGGACATCATGGTTCTCAAATTGTGCTCCCAGAGCCATCATCAGCAACACCTGAGAACATGTTGGAAATGTACATTCTCAGCCACAAACAGTTAGCTGGTGTTCACATGCTCACGCCGCTCTGGGGGCAGGCCTGGCAATCTGTATGTACACCAAGCCATTCTAATGCCTGGGCAGGTTTGAGAACCACCCCTGGTCTTGGTCTCCAGGCTCCCTAGGGCCCTGAACTCCTGGCTTTATCAGTGCCTCAGCTCCTTCCACCTCCCTCTCCCCACCGAAGAAGATGGAGGTGTGGCAGCAGGAGGTGGGGATGGAGCCTTTGCCAGAAGGCCTTGGCTGTCACCTGTGCTCTCAGCTGCCGCAGGAGCCCAGGAACAGTTGCTTATCCCCGCTTGCGGGCTGGGCTTGTGGACCTAGAACCTCCTCCAGGTCACGTGTGAGGCAGTGCCTGCTTCTGCACAAGCTGAACCAGAACCACAGACCTCCGATAGTCAAGAGAAACGATGTGTATTATTGCCATGCTAGTTTTTATGCTAGAAAAACCTGAGATCGCTACTGAAATGAATCACCTTTACACCCATGGCCTTTTCTTTCTGCCTCCACATTCAGGATTTCCTGGACCGCGTGGGGAGAAGGGCTTGCCTGGGTTTCCTGGGCTCCCTGGAAAAGATGGCTTGCCTGGGAAGGCTGGCGGTCCAGGTTTACCAGGTTCCAAGGGAGTCCCTGGTGACATCTTTGGTGCTGAAAATGGTGCTCCGGGCAAACAAGGCCTCCAGGGATTGCCAGGGGACAAAGGAGTTTCTGGAGACTCTGGCCTTCCAGGACCCAAGGGTGACTCTTTTTGCCCCTTATTTAACAGTCTGCAGAAAGCCTTAGAGTAACCGGTATTCTTGCATGAATCTGGGGTGATGGGTAAATGAGGGGGTTAAAATAAAATATCATTTGGCTCTGGCCCTCCTTTGGAGGAAATTTTCCTTGAATTGTCTGAGTCCATTCCCCTGACTTAGTAATTTCCGAAGTGGCCACACTAACTGGCAGATTTCTTGCAAAGCCTCTGGTTTACTGCTGGAAATAGCAAGAAGGCTGGAGCTGAGGAGATGATGGTGCCTGAGCTGAGTCCCAGGCCAAGCTCTTCTGCTGGAAGTTGTTTGGGGGAAACCAGGCCTTCTATTGCTCTGTGATCGATCATCTGTCCCTTCCTTTCATTAGGTTTGCATGGGAGGTCTGGCTTGCCAGGTCCCAAAGGCGAGCGGGGCAGCCCTGGATCACCAGGACTCATGGGCCAGCCAGGACCCTCGGGGTCTGGTGGTCTGTATGGCATCAAGGGCAAATCGGGACTCCCAGGAGCACCTGGCTTTCCAGGCATTGCAGGTAGGTCCCAGCTTGACAGACTTCAGCTAGGCCCTGGACCCAGGCATCCTGGCAGGGGGGGAGGGCGCAATAGCAACTGTGTGACAGGGCCAAATTTAGAATGCGACCTGACTTGCCTAGTGTTTCAAGTCTCAAATCACACATCAGCCTAGCAGTTCCAGCAGAACAGGTTGCTGCATTTAGCTTCCAAAAGATTATCACAAAACACTCTCTGTCTCCTCCTGCCTGCTCCATATCCCCTTTTCATGCATCAGCCTCCCTCCTACCTTCCATAGCAGGGGTAATGATATAGCACAGCCCCAAAGCTGGTTGGAAGAATTGCTATAGAACTCCCCAAACTGGGTCCGCCTACCTGATATGCAGAAAGCGAGTCACTGACGTCAGGGTGCTGGAAGAAAGGAGATGTTTCTTCAAAGCACAGAGCAAGGAGTCAGGCAGCTGTTGCTTCATTCTCCAGGCTCCTCAAATGCCTAGGAGTGAAAGTTATTATAAATTGATGTTGGGGTTTGGAGGTGCATGTTCAATGGTTGGTTGGTGCAGGTCCCTGGTTGCTTGGCGGTGCACACGGCCTTCCTTTGATTGGTTGGTGATTGTGTGGTGGCAAATTGGGCTTCAGTCAGTCTGGGGGCTGCAAGGCAGGTGGTAGTTACTTCCCGCTCAAGGCCTAGAGTTCCTGGAGAAGAAAGCCCTCGAGAGAAGACTGTATATCAGGTTGTTCTCCATTGGAGAAATAAATGACCTCATGAGGCCAGTGATTAGAACCCCAAAGGGCTGGGTGATTAGGGACCTCCTAGAGGCAGCTGCACCACTCCCTAAGTTCGGTGAGTTCATTTTAGTTAAGTGTTTAATCAGCATTCGTAAAAGCAGGGTGAGGACACTTTGAGCGAAGGAAGAGGGGCTGGGAGTCTGGGAAACTGGGACCTAGTGGTATCTAGCATCTACATCAAAGTGCCATATAGGGGCTCGGTTTTAATCTCCCCTATTTCTTGGTACTCTTCAGTCCCTTAGGGAGTAAGGAAGATCTTTCTGGCTATTTCCTGCTATTAAGAGATGAAATGAAATGTTTCAGGATCGGAGGAGAGGAATTTGTAGCCATTCATTTTAAGAAAATTCCTAGTCCTGGGCTTAACTGAATAGATTGTCTGTGTTATGATTGTTTGGCCTAGCTAGTCCCTACACAGCATTATCTAGCAAGTGCATCATCATTCCACAGTAATAATAAAAGCAACAACATACTAATATTCCTCTACCTATAATGCCAACCAAAAAGATTAGTAGTTTTTGCCACCAGGGACTTCCAGAAGTAGAGCCACTGATTAATTAAGATTTGGTGAAGGGTCAGATGTAGCATTGATCTAGGTGTGTAACACTATCGTTTAAGGCATGCTGAATGTGGTTTGTCATTGCTTTAATGTGCAAAATCACATCCTCCAGCCCTGTCTCTGGAAGAAAGATGGACTGCAAGTGATCATACCAATGCATGACAGACCTGGTCTATCCATTGCCAAGGCAGGGTTTGGAAATTGACATGCTTTTGTATATTTTTCCCATCTTCCTTGAACCCAAGGGAGGCTGAGAGCAGTCTCTCCCAGGGAAAGTCAGTGCCATCAACATCCCTTTCGTTAGTTAGAGTAGGTATAAAGGTTTCCTCTCTCACCTCTTCTGAGGGGTAAGGCATATGGGTGAGGGCTATGAGTTCAGCCTCCTGTACCAGGATACCTGGTGGCAATGTTTCTGTTTCCAAGGTTCTCTGGAGAGTTACCACTGCATATCTTTTTTTTTGGTAAAGATTTATTTATTTATTTATTTGAAAGAGTTGCACAGAAAGAGAAGGAGAGGCAGAGAGAGAGAGAGAGGTCTTCCATCCTCTGGTTCACTCCCCAATTGGCCACAATGGACAGAGCTACGCCAATCTGAAGCCAGGAGCCAGGAGCTTCTTCCAGGTCTCCCACACGGGTGCAGGGGCCCAAGGACTTGGGCCATCCTCCACTGCTTTCCCAGGCCACAGCAGAGACCGGGATCGGAAGTGGAGCAGCCAGGTCTTGAACCGGTACCCATATAGGATGCCGGCACTGCAGGTGGCACCTTTACCCACAACGCCACAGCACTGGCCCCCACTGCATACCTTTTAATTTCTCTGGTCAGTGGAGTGTTTCCAATCATGAAGAGTTCCAGCTCTGGGTCTCTAAGCGGACATCAGTCAGGTCCAGCCTGCTGGGATATACTTGTGAAATAACTTGTAAGCAGTCATATATATATATATATATATATAGAGAGAGAGAGAGAGAGAGAGAGAGAGATTCCCCAGGGAGATCTGGGGACAAGGTGGCTGGATTTAAAGGTGATACAGTTTTAGAGTACCATTTCAGTTATCAAATAGTAAGGGTTGATATTTCCCCATATGACTGGAAGTGAGCTGGTAACCTCTCTTCTGTTCCAGAGTGAATGGACTGCTTGTCTCCTGGAGTACATCATTCTCAGATCATCCAGCTTAGGGTGAAAATGTCCAGATTTTTGTAACATGTGCCATTGGTTACTTGTTTTTTACAAATATTGCCTCTGGTAGAGTCTTCCTTTATAACTCTTCAGGTTGATCTAATTGGGCTGAGGGCTGACACCAGTGACACCATCATGATGTTTATTCCCTCATTGTGATCAAGATCTTCTTTCTGGAAACACCACTGAGCAATCATCCTGTAGCTAGGTTCTGTTTGTTTCTCACTGCCACCTTGGATTTGACCTGGCTGTTGACTTGACCTGCTCCCCCATTGGAAGAGATGATTGAGAACCAAAAGTCAGCGTCAAAAGACCTTTTAGCCACATTTGATCACCAAAAAGGTTTTAGAAGGAGTGGTTCATAGGTTAACTTTGCCTGGATTACATTATTAAACTTTTTTTAAAAGATTTATTTATTTATTTGAAAGGCAGAGTTACAGAGAGAGAGAGAGAGAGAGAGAGAGAGAGGTCTTTCATCCACTGGTTCACTCTCCAATTGGCCGCAACAGCCAGAGCTGTACCCATCCGAAGCCAGGAGCTTTTTCTGGGTCCCCCACGTGGGTACAGGGGCCCAAGGACTTGGGCCATCTTCTGATGCTTTCCCAGGCCATAGCAGAGAGCTGGATTGGAAGTGGAGGGGCACCATCATCCCACATGGGCACCCGGTTCTAGTCCTGCTGCTCCTCTTCCAGTCCAGCTCTCTGCTGTGGCCCGGGAGTGCAGTGGAGGATGGCCCAAGTGCTTGGGCCCTGCACCCACATGGGAGATCAGGAAGAAGAACCTGGCTCCTGGCTTCGGATCAGTGCAGCGCCAGCGATAACAGCCATTTGGGGGGGGTGAACCAACGGAAGGAAGACCTCTCTCTCTGTCTCTCCCTCTCACTGTCTATAACTCTACCTGACAAATAAAATAAATAAATAAATAATTCTAAAACTCAGCAATTCACAAGGAGAGCCGGTGATGTTCATTGTGTATAATATCTTAGAAAGCACCTGTATGAGTTTTTTAATTTTTAAAAAAATATATAAAGGGAACAGGTTTCCCGCATTTCATATCTATGGTTTCAAGAACATCACAGGACTTCCCATGCTACCCTCCCTCCTTCCCTTGCTCTCATCCTCTCTCCTCCTTCCTTCCTTATTTTTCTTTTAATTTTTGCAATGAAATACTTTCAATTTACTTTAATCACAAGCTTAATCCTCTACTAAGTAAAGAATTCAACAAGTAGTAAGTAGAAAAATCACTATTCCTCAGGAGTGTAGACAAGGGCTGTGAACAACAATCCAACAGTCAAATCTCAAAATGTTAATTTTGCTCATATACATTACATATTTTTGTCTTCTCACAAAGCAGAGAAAACATACAATATTTGTCTTTTGGAGACTGACTTAGTTCACTGAGTAGAATAGTCTCCAATTGCATCCATTTTGTTGAGAAAGATGGGATTTCATTCTTTTTATGGCTGAGTAACATTCCATTGTGTATATATACCACATTTCTTTATCTAGTCATCAGTTGATGGGCATCTGCATTGATTATGGTTATACAAAAATGTCTCTTTTAGGCCTCTAGGATTGTAACACAAGGGGGCAGTCTCAAAGATGTCTGAAGGGCCCCTGGTTCTCTTTTTGCATTAAGAGAACAATCCTGGTGGTAAGTCACACCAGGACCACTAGACCTTTACAAATTTGATCTGTAAGACATATCAGTAACATACTATATAGGTATAAAGCTTAGCATCACTCACAACTTAACAGTGCTTTCCATACAGTGCAAATCAGCCTACTTAGCACTCGGGCCATCCTCTACTGCTTTTCCCAGGCCATAGCAGAGAGCTGGATTGGAAGTACAGCCACTGGGACAGGAACCGGTGTCCATATGTGATGCCAGCACCACAGGGAGAGCACTGACCCCCATCATCCAGGCTTTTAAGGGAAACATTTTTGGTGTACAGTCCTGCTAAATTAAAACTAAGGAGGGGGGCTGGCGCTGTGGCGTAGCAGGTAAAGCCGCCATCTACAGTGCCAGCATCCCATATGAGCGCCAGTTTGAGTCCTGGTTCCTGGTTGCTCCACTTCCAATCCAGCTCTCTGCTATGGCCTGGGAAAGCAGTAGAGGATGCCCCAAGTCCTTGGGCCCCTGCACCCACGTGGGAGACCCAGAAGAAGCTCCTGGCTCCTGGCTTCGGATTGGCGCAGCTCCAGTGGTTGCAGCCAGTTGGGGAGTGAACCAGCAGATGGAAGACCTCTCTCTCTCTCTCTGCCTCTCCTTCTCTCTCTGTGTAACTCTTTCAAGTAAAATAAGTAAATCTCTTAAAAAAACTGAGGAGGAAAAGGTGCTGACTATAAAGTCAGGAAAGAGAATCAGCAAATGCAAACTGCACAGGAGGGAAAACTACAGTCCAGAAATGACTGAAAGAATTAAGGAAAAACAGAATTTATTGCCAACATTTTTGCTAACAGAAAACCTTATTACTTTAACATAGAGGAGCAAATGCAGGCCTCAAGTCAGTATACCTTTGATAATAATGCTCAATTTTTAGAAAGCTTCATAAATAATTTAAGTTACAGTGAATTTTATCACGTTAATGATATTGAAAATATCTTAACCCCCACCTTTTAAACAACTTTAAAGCAGCTTATTTATCAAAGATTTGCTAAAGTTAGGTGAACCAACAGGCATTTGAGTTAATGTGCTGTTTCTGAACCATTATTCTAGGTATATCCCATTTTCTCTGTGTTGACTCACTTTGATACAATCACAGCATCAAAGCTTACATACATGGAACTCACTCCATTTTCTTTTCTTCTCATGAAGCCCCTATAGCTGAAAGACAGTAACATAACCCAGAGATCTATTAAGTGGCCACTTCCCATTCAATCTCAGAGAGCACTGTGGCAAGCAGTATTACTGTAAAACATCATCTTTCTTTACTAGGTTTCCAAGTAAGATTTCTTAATTTTGCCAAATTCATCATAGGAGAATCTAAGAATAGAGCTCTGGTTACCCACTGCTATTTCCAGCTGGACTTAGGAAAGAACCACGGCACAAAACAAGTTTAGAAAGCTACGAAGCTATTGGTCAAAGCAGTGATCTCTCTCCAGCTCCAAAAAAGGGAAAGGTCCCTTTAAGCTTACTAACTATTCAGTCACATCTGAGCCAGATTAACACAAGAGCTATTACTCTGCCATCCTCATGTACAAGATTGCTACTCACGAAAGGCATCTCCCCAGATTTCAGGCTGAATGTAAACCAAGTGTCTTCCACTCTAAAAGCACCTTGAGACAACGACACCTGGTGAGGCTGCCCCTGTGACAAACAGGTGTTCAGAGCACTGTGGGACAGCCCTGAAGGGGTCACTGTGGGCCAGGGACCAATATGCCACAGGCATGACGCCCACTCGAGACTGTAGTCCCTTCGGAATTGGCATTTAGAAATAGAACAGTCTCAAAAACTGGTTGAAGGAGTTGCTACAGAAACCCCCTCTGCCAAACTGGGTCCAGTCAACTGACACAGAGTCAGTCATTGGCATTGGGGTGCTGGAAGCAGACAGGTCTTTATTAAAAAGCACAGAACAAGGAGCTGGGCAGCTATCGTTTAATTCCTGGAATCCCCAAGCAGTTAGGGGTGAAGGTCATTATGGACTGAGGTTGGGCTTGAGAAGGGCATATTCAGTGCTTGTCCAGGTCCCTGGTTGGTTGGTCATGCTCATGGCTTTCCTTTGGTTGGTCATAATACCATGTGTGTCAGGAGATTTTTTTTTAAAGATTTATTCATTTATTTGAAAGGCAGAGTTACAGAAAGGCAGAGGCAGAGAGAGAGAGAGGTCTTCCATCTGCTGGTACACTCCTCAGATGGCTGCAACAGCCGGAGCTGTGCCAATCTGAAGCCAGGAGCCAGGAGCCTCTTCCTGGTCTCCCATGTGGGTGCAGGGCCCAAGGACTTGGGCCATCTTCTACTGCTTTCCCAGGCCACAGCAGAGAGCTGGATTGGAAGTGGAGCAGCCGGTTCTCGAACCAGGGCCCATATGAGAAGCCAGCACTGCAGGCAGCGACTTTACCCACTACGCCACAGCGCCAGCCCCAAGGGGATTTTTATGATGGCAAAATGGGCTTCAGTCAGTCTGGGGGCTACAATACAGGGAGGGGGGCAGTAGTTGCTTCTCTTGGCTTAGAGTTTCTGGAAAAGAAACCTCTGGAGACAAGACCCAACATTAGATGTTCTCCATTGGAGAAAAAAAAACACCTCATGAGTCCAGTGATTAGTACCCTTATGTCTGCTGACTGGGGGCCTTATAGGGTCAGCCACACCACCTTCTCAATTGGATGAGTTTGACTAAGTGGTTGATTAGCAATGAAAAAATCAGGTGAGGACACTTTAAGCTGCGGGAGGTAGGCTGGGAGACTGGGAGCTGGCCATATGTAGCATCTGCATTCCAGGCAGCGTATAGGGGCTCGTGCTCAGGAAGTTATTGTCATTGCAATGGATCTCGCCCCTCTCCATTGCTCTCGCTGAGGCTGCGGAGAGCAGGCGCTGGGCTGGGGAACAAGGACATGCTTCCCCAATGCGTTTTGCTTAGCCGTGAGGCCTGCCACCCACCCCCCACCCACCCCCACTTCCAGCTTACTGTTTGCAACCTGCCTTTTGCTTGCACCACCTGCCTCGCTCCCACTCAGTGACCACATCCACCCCCCTCCCCTTACGCCTGGCCAAGTGACTGAAGCCGAGTTCTTTGCAGAGCCATTGAGACCCTCTGGATCGCCTTTGTCCTCCTGTCCTGCTGCCATCTTCTCGTAGACTGCCCTGGTTTTGAAATCACAGCACACAAGGTCACAGACTAAGACCCCCACCAGGGAATTCTCTGATTCTACACTATGACATGGTCTTGTTTACAAGGCCGGGCAGCCCTGAGCTCATGCTGCGGCCTTGGCTCCCATTGAATTCCCTTCCCTTGTGCTGGAGTCCCCTTCACAGCCTCCCATTGGAATCCTGGGGCCTGAAGCTACTTGATGCTTTTCATTTCAGAGGAAACCAAGTCAGCCATTCATTTAGGTCCTTGGGGGCTCAAATTCCTCTGTCGTCATTGATTTAATCCTTTGGTTTTCTTTTTTTTTTTTTTTTTAATTTCCTTGCTTTGTACCTGAACATTCCACTTTGGCAACAGCTCAGGAGATTAATCCCATTGACCAACTTAAAGCGTGATCAAAAACTGCTCACAATACCTAGGAGACCGAATGGGCCTTGTGGGTTTCTACAGCACTTGGCACTAGGGGGTCTTTCAACCCTAATGCCAAGGAACTGGCTGACTTCACTGCTGGCTTGAGGGATTAAAAGGGCAGCCCTGTAGCCAAGGCTCCCTGGGAGGCTGAAACAACAGCTCAGCTTTAACCTCTGTTTCACCGATTGAAACAGCCATTGTTCTGGGATTCAGACTGCAAGTACCGGGAAACTGGAGCCCACTCACCACCCTGGCTTCACAGAGCTCCATTCAGAGGCAAAAACATGAAGCACATTCATAAAAAGGAGAAGTTATAATAAGAAGGGGCTTGCCCTTGCCCCCAACTTCTATGCCATGCTGGAAGTGACAGCCATTGGGCATGGTGCTCTGGGTGCTAGGTGCTAAATGCTCTAGCCAGCCTGTTAACAGCTTGCATATGTCATTGTTAAAGGCCCATTCACAAAACACAGCAAGCCAACCAATCAGCCGCCATGGGAATAGGCAGTGGGCCAAATCTGGCCACAGCCTCACGTGACAGTTGTTTTGTGTTCTCTCCTCTGCTGATTCAGGACATCCTGGAAAGAGAGGTCCGAAAGGTGAGACAGGTTACCCTGGCGCAACTGGAAAGAGAGGCCAGCCTGGGCTCCAAGGCCATTCTGGATCTCCCGGGGCAGCCGGCCTCCTGGGGAGCCCAGGGTTGCCAGGGGACACTGGCTTGCCAGGCCTCCTGGGCCCGAAGGGTAAGTGAAATGAAGACAGACAGTGAAGTGACAAGGGAGCTTCCCAACTGCTTATCTTATTCTAGGCTCCCTACCCAGGGGTGAGGAAGAGGGAGGGAGGAAGGCAGGGCTTCTTGTGGCAAGGAAGTTAGACAAGCCAATGCTGGTGGTGAGGATCACCCTCCAGGGTGAGTCACACACCCTGCCTGCCGGGTGGAACACTGGGCTGTATAGCAGAGTCAGCAAAGCCCAGAGCAGGAACAGCCACACTGGTTGATTCATTTGCACGATCCCTAGGATTGCCCTGAGAGCCATTGGTGGTTGTGCAGGAGGCATCTGTATATTAAACCGAGGACAGAAACTGTTCCAAGGCCACACAACTGGTTAGTAACAGAGCCAGGCTCCAGAGCTAATCTCCTGCCTCCTGGCCCCAGGCTTTATTATTTTTCTAAGTGGCACAGGAGCCATAACTTGGTGAATCCTAAGAGAGGGGCTCACTTCCTCCCTGCTTTGTGGTGCTTAGTGCCATGTCCCTGTTCTGAGACTGTGGAGTTAGAGACACCTAACTTCTCTGCAATTTCCAAGCTGTGTGACTTTGGACCATTTATTCAACTTCTCTGAGCCTATGTTTCCTTTCATGCAAAATGGGGGTACTAGAAACTTTTCTTTCTCAACAGGCGAGAAGGGGTCCGTTGGACTGGTCGGTTTCCCAGGGGTTCCAGGTCTTCCTGGTATTCCTGGTACAAGTGGACTAAAGGGAATTTCGGGATCACCTGGGAAGTTGGGAGCATTCGGACAGGCTGGTGGTCCTGGTGAAAAAGGTAAGCTGGAGACTTGAATTCCAGAGCTATGACTCATGTTTTATAAGGTGTGCTGTGCTTGATGGCTTCGTCATATGACTCTATGTTAGATAAGATTTGAGGCTTCAGAATGAAGTCATTTGAAGTCAGAAGATCTAATGACTTCTGAGTCTCACTGCATGGTAGAGGCCTTGTCTATACCGTCCCAGGTGATCAGTGGAGGCGGGTTTTGAGTAGGGTCTAAAATTGCTGGCAGACTGTGGAAGTATAGAAGGAGAGAGCACAGACACAGACATGCGAGATTGGAGGCCTGAGAGCACGGAAGATGGAAGGGTGCAGGAAGAAAGCAAGCCAGGAGGTGACATAGGAAGGAACAATACGGAGGTCAATCCTTGCCTGGCCTCGTGTCTAAGCTCTCTGTTTCGGAAAAACCTGGCATATGAGAACCAGCTGCCGACAGAGAAGAGGATTGAGAGACCAAAGAAAGAGGACAAATCCAAGATTACATAGAGTATAATTTATTAGAGAGACTTTAGAGACAGAAGCATGGTCTTGGGCAGCCGTAAGATGTATGGATCTCTTCGTCATGGAGCAAGAAATAAGTTTTATAGACAAAGATGTTCTGCAGCTAACCTAAGTGCACCTGGATTTCCTTAGTAAATATTAACATTCCTGACACTAGATACGGCCCATTCCAGAGTCCAGCCTGGCAAGACAAGCCTGGCAGTTTATCTTAATGACTTCATTTATCCCATAAGATGTGCTATAACTCTTAGGATTACCGAAAGAGCAAGGTGGCAGTTACACCCAAGATGGCTGTGGACATATCAAGCTGAATCCTTACGTCCACGCCTTGTAACTGTCTCACAGTCTCACTAGCCCCTCCCTTCCGTGATGGACCCCAAGCCTGCAAGGGCTTTTTAACATTGTCTTGGTGAAATGTTTTGGGCCCATTTTTTGTCCAGCTTCTCAGCAGAATCCGCAGTAGCAATAGAGGCACAGGCATGAAAAGAGACCAAAGGTGATTATGCGGATTGTAATAACAATAGGAAAACCTTGACCGGAAAAGCAGACCCCAGTGGAAACAGCAGCAAAAACAACATTGGCCACAGCTGTGGATAGCAACTTTGTAAGGACTTAGCTTGGGCGATCTGCGCCAACAAGGCAATGCAGGCAGACAGCAGAGCAGCAGCAGCTGGGGGCTGGTGTTGGGGAGAGGGGGCAGACCGCACATGTTGGTTCTCTAGAGAGTGACAAGATCTCTAAAGCTAAGGGGGAAATGGCCTGACCTACGAGCCAACTTTAGTGCCCGAGGTGTTTCCTTTAGCTCACTCAGGGCATTAGCTGTGATCCCAGGTTTACAGGCTAGCGGGATAGAAGGGAGACCAATTTAGGAGGGCTGGAAACTCCTCCCACTGTGGCAAGAAATAGCCAATCGACTCCCAGGGCACCAGACCCTTCCAGCCCCGTTTCCATTGACCCCTTCCTGTGGGTTCTGGGTTTGTAGCAACTCAGGAAGCAGAGTATAAGGATGTGCAGCTCGGGCACGGATGCTGTCTGGGACTGGCGCTCATTAGGGCCAGGCGTGCCAGCCATGTGAGTGCTTTCGTGTATTCACGCTTCTCTAAGGGTTTCAGTTCAGTTGGCCAAGGAGGGTTTACCTAACAGGGTCCGTATTTATGGTTTTAACAAGCTATTTGTTTTGCACCACCAACTCTGCTGCCTGGGGGTTATGTGGCAGATCACATCATGTGCTTGAGTGTTCTATCAAGTGTTCTTCTAATGGTTCTATCACCCATAGTTTTGTTGATGGGCTGCCCTGATCTAACCCTGCCTCAAATCAGATAGCATCGTGGGTGGGTTGTGCTGCAATACCAGTCCAGACACATGTGTTCCCCCTGCAGAACCCATCTGTATACCAAGTATTTCAGGTACAGGAGCCACCCCTTGCACATAGTGGGCCTAGGCACTGAGATAATGGGAAATGAAAGGCCACAAAGGGCCTCACAGAAGCCTGTGCATCCATTACTATGTGGGATAAAGGGAAAGTTGGTGCTCTGTCAAGGACCATGCCAAGTATTAAATGGATCATTTGTAACGATGTATTTATTGATTTATAAGTCAGACTGAGAGAGAAAGAGAAAGAGATCTTCCATCCCCTGGTTCATTCCTCAAATTGCCACAACAGATGGAGCTGCGCTGATCCGAAGCCAGGAGCCAGGAGCTTCTTCCAGGTCTCCCATGTGGGTGCAGGCACCCAAGCACTTGGGCCTTCTTCCACTGTGTTCTCAAGCACACCAGTAGAGAGCTGGATGGGAAGTACAGCAGCCGGGACTCGAATTGGTGCCCATAGGAGATTCCAGAACTACAGACCGTGGCCTAAGCCACCGTGCCCCAGTGCCTGCCTGTTAAATTTATCTGACCCAGCTAGCTCACCCTGAGAAACTTCACAGATGGGCCAAGGCCTTGATTTTTGGGGGGACACATAGGCTGTCCGCTCACCTAGAAGTAGGTGCAAAAACGATCTACTGTCTCCTATAAGAGAGCATCATTCTCCTTTTAGCATGCTATCAATAGAACAAAACCAGCCAAATGCCAGTAGCAAATGAGAACAGGATGAGGTCCCCTTGCCAAAGACACAGTGAGAATAGCAGGAGTACGCAGATACGCTTGGGGCAGCACCTGGAAACTCCACCATCTGCCCTCCCTTGAAGGTGAAGGTGAACTGATCTGGTGAACCTGCCTGTAAAGGGATGCTGGACAAAGCCTTAGCTAAGTCCAAGACAGCAGGCACAGGACCAAGAGAAGCTGGTAGGTTTTCTAACACCTGGGTTATACTGGGAACAGCAGTGCCAAGATTGGGTCACGTTTGTTTTCTAGTTACCCAGACTGGTCTCTCAGTTTGCTCTTCCCCAGGCTTACTTTGTTCTCTTCCCTTTCCCTGTTTGGTGACAAGGCACACTGTATCACAGCAACATCCATTCTCTATCAAGTCAACTACAGCTTCCCCAGCATCACACCCATCCTGCCCAGCAACTGGACTAAGGACCTTACCGTTGAGGGCGAGGGGACTACTTTGTAACAGCTGGTGGTACACACACTGGTGATAAAAACCGCTTTACTGGGCCCCTCAAGTATCAGGGTGTGGATGGCCTGCCACATTCCCACTGTGATAAGGGAACAATTTCCCCTCGCCGGGCAGGTGCTATGCAGCCGCCTCTTAAGCGCTGAGTGGGTTGTGAGAGTATTCATTTTCTCAGTTCTATTTCCTGCCAAAGAAATACCAGCTCCTCCCAGAGCTCAAAACCTCACCACACAGGCAGTCAGACTCTCACAAGCCTGTTGTTTAAAAGTTTCGGCCATGTCTAACAACCCTTCGAGGTATATTCTCTAGTCATCAGAGGTTCGTGCACAGGGGCCAGTTCCACTTGAGCTGCCTGTTGTGTTCCTTGGGCTTTTGTCATTCACTGCAAAGGCCCTTGAGCAGAGAAGCACAGGTCATAGGTAGGGAGAGAGTCTTCCTCTCCAACTGCCTTAACATCTCCTCCCCCTCCTCCTCACTCCCTTCCTCCCAGAGATTCCAGTGTTTTATGACCCACTCATGTCGTGTAACAGTAGCCCTAACTTGTTGCTAATTCTACTTCCTGTCTCCTAGTCAGACAAAACAGCAGGCTAGAGTCTCTAACTTAGAATCCCATTCCTCTACTTCCTCTGCCAAGTTGGAAGCCAGGAGCTAAATGGAGATATGCCTATGCCTCTCTAATTGTAATTCCTCCTCAAGTTGTCTTACCTTCACCCTGTGGTTTGTTACATGGCCTGCAACAATGGCTATCCAACTGTGGTTTTGGTGACATTCAGCAAACAGTTGCTCCAAACCCAGCGATGCTTTGGGAACATTCCCATACTTACCCAGTGGGCTTCAAGCATCCAGCATGTAGGCCACCTCTCCCCACAGAGAGATAAATGACCTGCCCAGGATTTCTTCCAAGAACTCATAATATGACAATTGCTTTAAGTAACACTTTGACCTGAGAATCAGTCCTGAAGGCTTCCTGGTCTTCCTGAAAAGCCTAGCAAAAAATGTTCTACATGAAGGACCTCTGTGAGTGAGACCCCAGTGGAAAGAAGTGGCCATCAAAGAAGGATGTATTTTTCTCTAAAGAGAGGAGAGAACTTCCACTTTGCGTATGGCCTTGTCTAAATACTGACTGTGTTGAGTCAAAAGGCTTCCATAGCCCAGGCAGCTCATGTCAAGAGCCTTGGGTAGTCACTGACGTCATACATAAGAGAGTTAATTGTTAAATTAACAACAGGAGTCACTGTGCACTAACTCCCCATGTAGGATCTCTGTCCTCAATGAGTTGTATTATGAGAGTTAACTGTAAAACCAGTTCACAAAACAGTTTTTGTGTGTGTGTGCAAATTGTTGAAATCTTTACTTAGTATAGAGTTGGTCTTCTGTGTACAAAGTTAATTGAAAATGAATCTTAATGGAGAATGGGACTGGGAAGGGGACAGGGAGGAGAAGTAGGGGTGGGAGTGTGGGTGGGAGGGTGGGTATGGTGGGAAGAATAACTACATTCCTAAAGTCATACTTATCAAATTTGTATTCCTTAAAAAATAAATTTAAAAAAGAAATGCTTCCTTCCCCTTGCCTATTTCTTCTGTTTCCTGGCTGGCTTGACAATTCATTCAGGAAAAAAAAATAGTTTATGAAAACTGATCACCAAAGGTGGAAGCAGCCCAGAGATCAATGAAAGAGGACAAATCCAAGATTATGTAGAGTATAATTTTTCAGAGGGACTTATGGGCAGATGCATGGTTTCGGCCAGCCAGAAGACATTGATCTCTGCACCAATGCACAATGACATGAGAGAAAAAGTGTTTTAGAGACAAAAGTGGCCTGCAGCTAACTGAAGTACTCCTGGACTTCCTCAAGGCATACATTCCAGGCACTAGATAAAGGACATTCCAGGGTCCAGCCTGGCAAGACAAGCCTAGTGGATTATCTCAATGACTTTGTCTATCTCATAAGGTTTGGGATGATTGTTGGGATTACCTGAAGACAAGAATTGCCTTTACAACCCAAAAGACTACGGTATATCAAGCTGAATCCCAGTACTCTCTCACACACTTCACCTCCTGATCTCCATACCTGCAGGTCACAGGGGTGATCCAGGGCCAGCCGGAATACCAGGCTCAAGATTTCCAACGCTCAACATTTTGCTCAAAGGTGACAAAGGCTCTCAGGGCTCAGCTGGCTCCAGTGGATTTCCTGGCCTCAGAGGTAACTGGGCAGGGGGTGGGTAAGAGCAATGCTCAAAAAGGGGTTTTACAAAAAAATTTGGCTTCCTTCCTGAGAGAAGGCCTCGAAGTACAAAGACCTCACAGAGCAATAGTTTGAGTGGCAGTAAGGGGTGTTCAAGAAGGGTGCCATCCCTGCACTTGAGGGGTGCCTGAGGGGTTGAACTACAGAGTGTGCTACCTCTGGAGAAGCCTGGCAGATAGAGGGGCATGTGCACCGAGCTGCTGTCCTGGTGCTGGAACTTCAGTAGCCCTGACATTGCCCCATAAGGCTAAAGGCGCTCCCACTACCTACCACCACCCCTAAACTGCCACCTAAGCCTGTACTTGGTCTGTGACCCAAGGAACGTTCACCTTGGTGAGCAGGTGGTCACTTTCCAAGACTTTTTTCCAAGCCCTTTTGTTTCTTTCCCAGGAGACAAAGGAGAGATTGGACTCCCTGGGCTACCAGGCCTGCCTGGAACTCGTGGCCTGCCCAGCACCATCAAAGGGCTTCCCGGAAATCCAGGCCCTTCTGGTTCCACAGGACTGCCAGGTTTACCTGGTCTGAAAGGGTCTCGGGGAATTATGGGTTTCCCAGGAATGCCAGGAAAAAGTGTAAGTGTGACCAGATCTTTGTCTCACCACCAGGGAAGAGGCTCCATAGCAGAAGGACATGCCCCTGTTTTCCACCTTTCTGATCCCAGCCCCAGTGCCCAAGGGCATCCTTAGATAAAGCCCTCACCTGGGATCTTCTAGAACTTTCCCTCCCTTCCCTGAACATTCCCCCCTCCATGCGTTTGTCCACATTTTCTCCCAAACATGGCAAAGCTTCCCCCCAACTCTGTGATCCCAACACCTGCTTGCCCCTCAGATCCTACCCCAGATACCATCTCCTCCAGGAGTCCCTGAGTTCCTGCCACAGTGACACTAAATATGCTTCTCACTGCTTACATGGATCTTTGAAGGTTCTGTGGGGTGTTGAACTTCCTCAATGAGATTACTAGGGCTTGGGAACCAGAAACAGCTTGCATGCTTCTCTGTACGCATCCCACTGCCAGCATTCCACATTGAACTTGGCACACGGTAAAACTTCAGTACAGACTTCTTGGTGTTTTGCTGAAATGGTCTTTGGAAGGTCTACAAGTGGCAGCAACAAGCCAAGAATCAAGCCCACTTTCTCTGAACTCTTAAAAGGCAGAGAAGAATAGGGTTTGAATCTCAGCCCCATCACGTATTATTAGCTCTGTGATCTTGTGCACATTGCTTAACTTCCCCTGAACCTCATTTTGCCCATCTGTACAAAATGAGAATAATATCAAAATGTCCTTTTGGCAGTAGTGAGTATTAACTGAGATGATATATCTAGAGGACTTAATATTATATCCGGTACATGGAAGTCTCTATATAAACAGTTGGCAGTATTGAAGTGGGGAGGTCTAAAGAAATGGGCCGCAAAACACTACACACACACACACACACACCTGAAACAATTGCAAAATAAGTCACTCTGCACTGGGTGGTGCTGACTACTCACATGCTAGTATAAGTGGACACCAATGGGAAGGCGTTATTGGATGAGGAGAAGCCCAGAATTAGTTGTGGATATGGCGATATGCCAGATAGAAGCCAGGCAAGGGAGCAGGCAGAATGAAGGAACTGTCTTGGGTTGTAGTCCAGTGTGCACAGTGATCCTGCCCAGTACTCAGCATCCAGCATAAAGCACCAAGTGGCATATGTTTTCACTGGGTACTGAGTACATCTCCGAATGAACCCAAACTGTGCCAGACAGCAGAGAAAGAACTGTGCTGATGGCAGCTGACATGCCCGATTCCCAGACTCAGATAGTGAGTTGGACATTAGTCCATGTAGGCAGCTTTTCCTGTAAAAACTGGTAACCTTTGCCCAAATTCAGATTCTAGCATCTGTACACATGCAGCCTGCTACCTAGTGGCAGAAAGGTCTTATGTTCTTTGCTAGTCTTTAAAAAAAAAAGATTTATTTATTTATTTGAAAGTCAAAGTTACAGAGAGAGAGAAGGAGAGGCAGAGAGAGAGAGAGGTCTTCCATCCACTGGTTCACTCCCCAATTGGCTGTAACGGCCGCAGCTGCACCGATCCAAAGCCAGGAGCCAGGAGCTTCCTGCAGGTCTTTCCCACGTGGGTGCAGGGGCCCAAGGACTTGGGCCGTCTTCTACTGCTTTCCCAGGCCATAGCAGAGAGCTGTATTGGAAGTGGAACAGCTGGGTCTCGAACCGGCACCCATATGGGATGCTGGCACTGCAGGCAGTGGCTTTACCCGCTACGCCACAGCACTGGCCCCCTTTGCTAGTCTTTCACGGTAAAGCAACACTTCTCATATGAGTCTCCAGAGCTTTAGTGATGGGGGTGGGAGTTGACCGTGGAGCACATCAAGTCCTAGATGAACTGCGCTGATCTGTGTTTTCTAAGATACTCACTAGAGCACCACACCTTGATTTCTCAAGATTCCAATTGTTTAGACATTATTTATTTCCTTTCATTTTATTTAAAAAGCAAAAAGAAAGAGACATAGAGACACTGTCTGCTGGTTTGCTCCCCAAATGTCTATGACAGCCAGGGCTGGACCAGACTAATGCCAGGAGCCTGGAACTCTATCTAGAATGCCTATGTGGGTGGCAGGGACCTGAAAACTTGAGTCGTCACCTGTTACCTCCCAGGGTCTGCGTTACCATTACCAGACTGCTGTATTGGAAACAGAGGAGCTGGGACTCGAACCAGGCAATTCAGTATGGGATGCGGGCATCTCAAGGAGCATCTTCACTGTTACACCAAACGCCCACCCTGCTGGGATTCCAATTTTGATAGGCAGTGGGAAGTTCTGAATGGCAAGATGAGAATTGACAGGCAGATCAAACTCTTCGCCTACAAACCCTGAGTATGCACTTCTACCCTTTGCTCAGCACCTTCCCATTTGCAGGATGCACTTCTTCAGTGCACACCTGCCACAGGGTGCATGACACATCTCTGGGGTAGCGGCTGGTGGGCGAGGAGGGGAAAAGAGGGTAGGTGGCCCTGAGCTCTGAGCCGGAATGACGATTCACATATTGCTTTGAAGGGTTCGCAGGGTCTCAATGGGACCCCTGGACTCCCCGGATCACCTGGTCCCCAAGGCTCAAAAGGTGAGGACCATTTTCTCTCTTTTAGTGTGTTAGCATGTTTTTCTCAAGCAAGGGCTCTCTTGGGGGTCCTGTGTTTAGGAGAAAGTGCATTGATGTACGTTTCCCCTGTGGCCAAACTCCCTGTGCAGTCCTTGTGCTTCCAAGACATGCAAAAAAGCAGCGGTCCCTACCCAGATCTCGCTCTTGTGACGTTCATGGAGCCCAGGGCAAGGCTGTCCTTTGACTTTGTGGTTTGACCCATCTGTCTGCCTTCCAGATTCAGCAGCAGAGGAAAACCTTGGCTCCAGATAGTTTCTTTCCCAGTGAACCCAGACCACTAGGCAGGAAATTTTCCTGTTCTTACTGGCATCACTGTTCCATTCCAGTGACAGTTTATCCCTGCCCCATTCCAGTGATGGTGTATGGCCCCTCCTACCATCTTCTCTACCCGGACTGAGCCTAATGATATATTTCCCTACAGAGATAGTTTACGTATGGCAGCATTCCATGCCAGAAGCCTTGTAGAATCCTAGTTCGTGGACTGTGACTGGGTACCTTTCCCTCTTATTGTCAAGGCGCTCCTCTGTCTACATTGAATCTGAAAAGATTTTGTGTTCAAGAGTTATCATTGGTACAAAATGACCTCTGGCTTTTTCTGCCCATCTGAATGATGTCTTGCTATCCACAGGCGATCAAGGCCAGACTTTTAAAGTTTCTGGTAACCCAGGACCCAAGGGAAAAACTGGAGAGTCTGGCCTTAAAGGTAAGGTTGCTATATTCCTGACTCATGGGCCTTGCACACTGAGGATTGGAAGGGATTTTGGAGGTGAAACCCCCAGTTTTGCAGCTTCTATCCAGTGCAGAAACATACCTATCCACAGTTGTCCTGTGTAAACAAGCCTCCTCTTCCTTCAAAACTCATAGGCTGCTGAAACCTTTTGGGATGATGGTGTTGATTCCCCTAGTTTATATATTATCTAAACTCTACTTCTGGGCCCTTTTACACTCATTGCTCCGGAGGGCATTAAGAGCAAGCTTCCTAACTCCTCAATTGGGCGGCACCTTCTGCATGTGAAGGCAGCTGCCACTATCGTTTTCAGAGTCTCCTCATCAGCTCTTGCCCCGCTCAGCACCTTCCCATTCAGCCCTTTCTGTGGAGGAACACACTGCCAGACATGGGATCTGATCACTCACCTTTTTTTTTTTTCTGGTAGGACAAAAAGGAAAAGATGGGCCAGCTGGTGACATGGGTTTCCCAGGAAACAAAGGTGAAAATGGAAAAACTGGCATTGCTGGAGATATTGGCCTTCCTGGTTCCCCAGGTATCATGGCACAAGACAACCTTATCCCCAGAGTTCATTTGAAGCCATGCGCCATTGTGAACTTTTGCTTCAATTTCACATTTAGGACTTCCAGGGATAGCAGGTGTGAGAGGAGACCCAGGACTTCCAGGTTTCTCAGGTCACCCAGGGGTAGCTGGGCCCCTGGGATCTTCTGGCTTAGTAGGACCCAAAGGTATGTGTGTCAAGGAGACAATTGGGGGTGGGGGGGAGTGTCCTTCTATCAGTAAAGGGCAGTGAGTACTATCCCTTAGAAGACACTAGCTGGGTTAAGCCTTGCCTGGGCTGAGTCACTGACGGGGCCACAGGAGGAATAGCAGAAAAGGAGGAGACAGAGAAAGAAAGGCGGGCAAGCATGAGTGGAAAGAGAAGAATGTAGGCTCTGTGGGAAGAAGAGTCAGGGAGGGAGGTTGTCACTATGGCATGTGAAGTCTCTCCCTCATTTAGAGACTGGGCGACAAGCCTCTGAGAGCTGGCACCTCAAGGTCTGGGTACTGCTACCCTGAGTTCTTATCCGAGATACCTTGTTGGCTATCATCCTCCTCGTAAAGCTATATTTGTCTGACAAGAGTCATGATGCACGGTGTGGGTTACAGGTGATCTATTCTCTCGTAGTACATTAAGTAATATGTCCAGAAAGACCAGGAATTTACCATGAGGACATTGTAATGCCTTTAGGGGCAGGCAGCTACCTGTTGCTGAGCCTTCACGATTCAAAATCGCAGGAGCCATTTCTGATGTTCTCTCCTCTCAGGCTCTCCTGGACTTCCTGGTTTACATGGACTGAATGGACTTCCAGGCACCAAGGGTACCCATGGAACTCCAGGTTAGGAAGACTCTCACAGGCCACGAGGAGGGGACCAGCTCTCCTAGAATGCTGGAAGCTGGCTATGAGTTCTTGATTGTGGTGTAGCCCATATCTTTGAATTCATAGATCCCCTTCTCAGCCTGCAACCTGACATTCCTTGACATGAGAAGAAATGAGAATTGGGTTTGTCTTTCTACCTATATGGGGTACTGTCACTATAGTACTCTGTCTTCGGTGTCTGTTGGCCAGGCCTTTCAGGCCCTGAGCACATGAGCTAGTCACAAGGGCCTCACCGCCACTGAGTTCCTTTGCCTCCTCCTGCGTCTCCTCCTAGGACCCAGTATAACCGGCGTGCCTGGGCCTGCTGGCCTGCCTGGAGCCAAAGGGGAAAAGGGCACACCAGGGATTGGCATCGGAGCCCCAGGGAAGCCAGGTATAAGAGGACAAAAAGGCGGCCAAGGTAAGTGAGCCCAAATCAGGCCTGTGAAGCTGAGCATGGCCGTGCTGGGGACACAGGTATGGGGTTCATCAGGGCCATGTCTTTAGGTGTCTGGGAATCTCAGGACCTCATGAGAACTCAGAACTGCTGAGAAACAGAGGATAGGCCGTGCCTAGAGCTTTGTGGGGAAGAGGTATCACAGAGCAGTTCACCAAGTCCCCTTAGCTTCCACAGCCCCTCGTCTTCCTTGTCAACCTCAAGGCCTCTCTTTCCTTCTTAGCCACAGTCCAGGTTTAATGGCTGTCAGGGAAGGGGCTTGTGCGAGTGGTAAAACATTGGCCGGGATCCCCTCAGGGTCCAGTGTGGGTGGCCCTCCCAGGGCCCCAGGAAGATAGTATGGCTGCCAGAAGTAGCGGCAGCCTAAGAGAACACAGGTCTCCTCCCTCCCCCAGGGCAAGCCCACAGCATGCACTCAGTTAGCATTTATTGGGTTCACTGAAAAGCAGGTTCCACACTAATCTTAGCTCCCAACTGATCATCTTTCATCAAGACCCTTTCTGAGCCTCCTTTTCCATACCTTTGAAAAAGGTAGAGTGGATCCTGATTTTTCAAATTTTCTTAAGAATGGTCTGAACACACACACACACACACACATTTATATCCCAATTAGTGCAAACCTAGAAGTGAATTAAGTGTAGCTTCATGGTTAAGCATACAGGCTCTGAAGTCAGATTGACTGTGTTCAAAGTCCAGCTCCACCTCTCACCAGCTGTATGTCCTTGAACTCCAAAGGAACCCTCGGTTTTCCTGTTCTGTAAAATGGACAACATAACAGAACAAAGCTCACCGTTTTGGGGAGAAATCAACAAGGACTGAAGTTGTGTGTATGAAAACACTGAGTTTCATGCTGGCCTCTCTATTATTATTGTGTGTTACCTGCAGCATTCGTATTGCCAACATGTTGTGTGCCTCCTAGTTGTGGGGCCCGAGGCCTCAGCACACTTTGTTTATGGGCATGTTTGGACAATATGTGTGTTTGGACAATGATCAACATTTCCCAGGAACTATATTGGTCCGCACCAACCTGCTCTTTCCTGAAATCCAGCAGGTACTCCAAAGAAAGGACTCAAAGCAGGGACCAAGCCTACAGAGAGAGAGCGACCTTTTTTTCCACAGGCCATGGGGAAGAGGGGACCACATAGAAGGCCAGGAACATTTCCTTTTCTGTTTTCAAATCCAGCTTTTGAATGCCTGGTCATTAGATTATCCATTTCCGTCAGCTGTCTGAGGAAATAAGATCACAAATACAAATGCAGTAACGGCACGTGTCAAGATAGATATATTTCAGAGACATAATGTTGAGTCAAAAAAAAAATCACAGAGTACATTTGGTCTGATTCCATTGATAAATGTCCAACACAAAACTTTTTTTTAAAAAAAATTGACAAACAATGATTGTGCATATGTGTGGGCTACAGTGTGGCATTTCACTATGATCACAGCAGAATGATCAACATTTCTGCTTCTTTGCCATGACTTTATGATTGGAAGCTCAGAGCTTCTCTCTTGTATTTGTTCATACTATATCTACAAGGTTACTGTAAATGCAAAAATCAGGAATGGCTGCTTCTAGAGGGAGGGTAGGGGGTGGAATATGGGGGCATACAAAGAAACTCAAAGGGAATTTCACCTTCCTTTTTCTTAAATTTGGTCCTTGGAACACAGGTAGGTGTTCACCGTATCACAATTATTCTTTACATATTATTTATAAGCATTCTGTATCCTCTTAATATCTAATTAGAACAATTTGTTTAAAAACAAAATGGACAATATCATGTCCTCCCCATGAGAATCTATGCTTGATAATGGAAGTCAGTATAAAATGAGAATTTACCCCTAAGAAAACTCCATAGTGTAATCCTTATCCTTACAATATCTTTATTGAAATAATTTGAATTGTACTTTTACACTAAATATTTAGAGGCTACATTTGTATATTTAGGGTCTTTAAATTCTTATTTAAATTATTTGAAAGGCAGAAAGATACACACACACACACACATACACACAGATCTTCTATTCACTGGTTCACTCTCTAAATGTCTGCATCAGCTAGGACTGGGCCAGGCCAAAGCCAGGAGCTGTGCACTCCATCCAAGTCTCCCACATGGGTGACAGGGACCCAAGTACTTGAGGCATCGTCTGGTGCCTCCTGGGATACATATTAACAGGGGCAGGACCAGGAACTGAACACATCTTATAGGAGATGTAGACATGCCAAGTGGTGTCAACTACTATGCAAGATGCTACTACCACATTTAGTTATTTTTAAGGTTTTGACACTGGAAGGAGTTATGAAAATAAGCCAATTTGTATTTTCATCTGCTCTTTTGAAATGTTTTATTCTTTAATAAATTTTTAATTTTTTTATTTATTTGAAAGGCAGTCAGAGAGAGAGAAAGAAAGAGAGATAGAGAGGGATAGAGAGAGAGTGTGAGAGAGATTTCCCATACACTGGTTTACTCCCCAAATGCCTGCAACACCCTGAAGCCAGGAGTCAGGAATCCAGTCTGGGTCTTTCATGAGTGGCAGGGACCCAACTACTTGAGCCATCGTGTGCTGCCTCCCAGGGTGTGCATTAGTAGGAAAGTGGAATCAGGAGTAGAACCAGTACTGAGACCCCGGCACCCCAGTAGGGGAGGCAGGCATCCCAAGCTGTGGCTGCACTGCTATACCACATGTCTGCCCCAAGGGTTTTCTTGTTAGTCAAAGAAATGCATATGCTTTCCATACTACCTGGGGTCAGTAGTACCTTCATTTCTGATTTGATAATATATTGGTGGAATTTTAAAATCGAGAAAGGTAAAGGGAGGAGAAGGCTCTAAAAACGGCCTTGGGAACTTGTGTCATCTGTGTGCTGCCCACACTAACTCTATAATAGGTAGATACGCCCTGTTTTTGCATAAGTCCAGTGTATATTGATATAGACATATATATATATGCACAAAGCTATATTTTCAGGGAAAAAAAGAGTCCAATTTGTCTTTCTTTTCAGGTGCTTTCCCCTATGAAAAAGAAAACCTCTTCAAAGGTCCATCAAGACACAACTGATGTGCCGTACCTAGCGTAGCGCCACGTGGCTCAGCAATGAGCTTTGTTTTATGTTTATTTTTCTTTTTTGCAGAACTAAAATAATTGAGAGAATTCTCCCAACATCAGTTTTTCCCTGCCTCCGATTTTCTCTGGATTCCATTCATTAATGAACTGTTTTAAAGCACCTGAATTCACCAATCTCCCCTCTTCTTTCACTAAGTTTTCATGGATTTACTATCTTTTTAGATGAAATACAAGAGAGGAAATTCACCATTAATGCTTTTGGATTTTCTTTTCACAAACAAATTAGAATCTCAACCAGCAGAGCAGCTTATCAACTGGTTGGAATTGCTCTCTCCTCATTTGAGTATCTTCTAGATGCCAAAGAAACGAATACATTTCATCCGTGCTACATGTTTAGTGTGAACTTGAACATCTGGGCAAACACCTTTTGATATGTTTGAGATTACCATCTATGTATTTGATATACATACTAAATAAACCTTAAGCCATCCGGTGGACAGTTTGGTTTTGAACACACTATAATAGAAATCATCCCACAAACAGAAAACATGTAACGCAGTATTAAAATTTCAGCCTGGGCCCAGCGCCGTGGCTCACTTGGCTAATCCTCCGCCTGCGGCGCCGGCATCCCATATGGGCACCGGGTTCTAGTCCCAGCAGCTCCTCTTCCAGGCCAGCTCTCTGCTGTGGCCTGGGAGTGCAGTGGAGGATGGCCCAAGTGCTTGGGCCCTGCACCCGCGTGGGAGACCAGGAGGAAGCAAGCACCTGACACCTGGCTCCTGGCTTCGGATCAGCTCAGTGCCGGCCATAGCAGCCATTTGGGGGATGAACCAACGGAAGGAAGACCTTTCTCTATGTCTCTCTCTCTCACTGTCTTAACTATACCTGTCAAATAAGTAAAAAAAAAAAAATCAGCCAACAGGGGCCAGTGTTGTGGTGTAGCAGGTGGAGCCACTGCCTGTAACACTGGCACCTCATAGGGGCACCAGTTCATGTCCAGGCTGCTCCCCCTCTGATCCAGCTCTCTGCTATGGCCTGGGAAAGCAGCGGAGGATGGCCCAAGTCCTTGGGCACCAGGATCCGCATGGCCAACCCAAAAGAAGCTCTTGGCTCCTGTCTTTGACCTGGCCCTACTTGGCCATTGTGGCTATCTGAGGAGTGAACTGGCAGATGGAAGATTCTCTCTCTCTCTCTCTCTCTCTCTGAAAAATAAATAAATCTTTTTAAAAAAAGATTTTTTTAAAAAAATTGAGCCAACAATAGTCCATATATCATCTCAGAAGTGACTATTCAATTTAGCCAAAAAGGGAGGAGAGAGTTAGTACAGAGAAGTTTGTTCTACAGGCAGCTAAGCAATCATTCGGCCAATATCATGAATGCCCTGTAAAAGATTGTTTCCCGGCCGGCGCCGCGGCTCACTAGGCTAATCCTCCGCCTAGCGGCGCCGGCACACCGGGTTCTAGTCCCGGTCGGGGCGCCGGATTCTGTCCCGGTTGCCCCTCTTCCAGGCCAGCTCTCTGCTGTGGCCAGGGAGTGCAGTGGAGGATGGCCCAGGTGCTTGGGCCCTGCACCCCATGGGAGACCAGGAAAAGCACCTGGCTCCTGGCTCCTGCCATGGGATCAGCGCGGTGCGCCGGCCGCGGTGGCCATTGGAGGGTGAACCAACGGCAAAGGAAGACCTTTCTCTCTCTGTCTCTCTCTCTCTCACTGTCCACTCTGCCTGTCAAAAAAAAAAAAAAAAAAAAAAAAAGATTGTTTCCCAGTTTGCCTGAGAGCCCCAAAAGACAGCCCAGAAGGCTGGAGAGCTCAGGCAGGCACAACACACTTGCTGCCTCCTCTGGCATCAGGCAGGTGCCTGCTGGGGCTGCCCAGGGCCCGTGGCCAACGTCTGTCTGTAAGCTTTGTGCAGCCTCTGGCACAGCTGGCTAACTTCTGAACTGCTATCTGACAAGGACCACGCGTTCAAAAACACCGGGGACACCCAGATTGCAGGTGTTCAGTCATACCTGCTTTTCTTTCTGATTTGGAGAGAAGTCAGCCTACACTATGTCCATGACCAGTGAGATTGGGAAACTCGAACTTCCCGCAGCTCTGTCAGTGCAGCGCCAGCTGGAAAGAGGGCTTGTGAGAGCCCTGCTCAGCGAGGATCGCCTGCTCGCTGGGCAACAGTGAGAGGAGCCCCCTGCTGGCGTCCCCTGCTCTGGCTCCTCCCTAACGGCTCCCATTGGCTCTGAGAGAGCCTGGCCCTCACGCTGGCACACAAAGTCCACCCAGCCCTTGTCCTTTACTATTTGCAGGTTTCCCAGGTCTCCAAGGTCCTGCTGGTCTCCCTGGTGCCCCAGGCATCTCCTTGCCCTCACTCATAGCAGGACAGCCTGGTGATCCCGGGCGACCAGGCCTGGATGGAGAACGAGGTAAAGACAGGACCGGGCTTTGCCTTCCCGTCAGTCCTTAGGCCTCCCGCAGCAGCCACTCCCTGCTCACCTGCCCCTCTTCCCTCTTCTGATCTTCTCCCTAGGCCGCCCAGGCCCCCAGGGACCCCCAGGGCCTCCTGGGCCATCCGCGGATCAAGGCGACTCTGGAGACCCAGGTTTCCCTGGAATCCCTGGGCCTCGGGGTCCCAAGGGAGACCTAGGAATTCCAGGCTTCTCTGGCCTCCCTGGAGAGCTCGGACTGAAAGGTATGGCTACTGGGTTGGCTGGTTGGGGGCCTCTCGCACTCCCTGATCCCAGATAGCCCCTTCCTCCTACAGCCCTGGGAAGAGAGGCCGATGGATATTTCTCCTCCGGGCTTCACCGCCACCTGCTCCCCCCACCACCACCCCCAAGCCATGCCCTGATCGGCTTTCCTTTGGATTTTGCCAGGCATGAGAGGGGAGCCTGGCTTCATGGGAATCCCAGGCAAGGTTGGGCCACCTGGAGATCCAGGCTTTCCCGGCATGAAGGGGAAGGCAGGGTCAAGAGGTAAGTTGAGAGGTCCTGCTGGGCTGCTTCAGAGCCCCAGGAGGGTAAGGCCCGAGGGGCCAGTGTGGATCCCCGGAGAGGACACTCGCGCCTCCATCAGCTCCCACACTCACAGGCTGCCTGCTGCGTTGCTGCCCTCGATCCTGCCGCTGACCTCCTTGCTCTGCGCTGTTTCTGCATTCATGGCACCCAGATCACCGTTCACACCCTGTGAGCCCAGAACAAGCCCCGACATAATGGCTCTCGATGTCCTGCGCTCACCTACTGTCCCTCTACTGCTATCCCCGTGGTCCCAACCACCACCATTTCTCCTGCACTATGCTTCTCCCTATCCTACTCCCACAATCACTTTTCTGCACACTAGCCAGAGACCTCATATAAACCCAGAAATCATACAGTGGCTTCGCATGGCAGAGAAATAACTGTGGCCCACCACACTACACTATGTGACATGTTTCCCTTCAGCCTCATTGCCAGCCATTCTCCCTTGACTTCTCACTTTGCCCCTGCCACACTAGCCTCTTGCAGTTACCCAAAAACACTGAGCCCTGGCCTACCACAGGGCCTTTGCACATGCAAGTCCTACTTCCTGGAATGGTCTTGTCCCCTCCTCTTCCAATGGCTAGCTCCTTCTACTGTTTCAATGCTCTCAACTTCAATGTCACTGCATAGGAAGGGTGACTGACCATTATCTACAGCAGATTCCTCCACCCTATAACACCATCTTCCGCCTCCCAAAGTCACCGCACTGATTCATTTCCTTCATAGCACTTGAATGATCTGTTTACCTACTACCTACCAGACTCTGCCCTGGGTCCTGAGGAGGTAGGACAAATAGGATGCAGTCCTACCCTCAAAGGAGCTACCAAGCCACTGGGGAGCTAGATGGGCAAAGTGCCACAGGTGGGAAGGGCTGTTACCATGGTCAAGTGTCCAGTGGGGATTATGGAGGCCAACAGAGAGGGCAGAAAGGAAGGCTCCTAGCCTGCCTCGGTGCCTCCTCCTCTGCCTCGACCTCACGTGCCCACATGCCCCCTGCCCGCACGCAGGCTTCCCCGGCCCCCAAGGTGCTCCTGGACAAACGCCCATTGCAGAAGCCATCCAGGTTCCTCCGGGCCCCTTGGGTCTACCAGGCATTGATGGCATCCCTGGCCTCACCGGGGACCCTGGGACTCCAGGCCCTGTCGGCCTACAAGGTAAGCTGGAGGCCAGGGAAAGGGGACTTGAAAAGGTCGTGGCTGCCACTAGCTTGGAACCCCAGTTCTGGAGTTGGGGGGGCGGGGATTGGGTAATCATCACCCTCACCTAGCATTTCCTCTGCCCCTTCAGGACACACCCACACGACCTGCCCCGCGGGAGAAGGGCCCGGCCAGCAGGGCCGTTATTGTCGGTGTTCTGGAGAGCGTGTGGGCATAGCATGGCCACGCCTCCAGACAGCTCCTCCCCCCACCTCCCTTTTTTTTAAAAGTGCAACTGAGATGGAGTGAGTGTGGTGGTGGATCCAGGGAAACACGAGGCAGGCGAAGAAAGCCCAGGGCTAGGGGAACAGGAATCCTGCCTGCTGCTTTTACTTTTGAAGACTTAGTTGTTTGAAAGGCAGAATAGGAGAGACGGAGAGTGATCCTCCATCCGCTGGTTTCGCTCCTCAAATGGCTGCAATGGCTAAGGCTGGGCCAGGCCGCAGCCAGGAGTCTGGAACTCAGTGCCCAAGCCAAGTGGGACAGCCGGGACGTGAAGCAGCACTCATGTGGGATGCTTGTGGCGGCTTAATCCGCTGCGTCACAATGCCGGACCCCACCCTCATTTCTGATACAGGCTGCCGGTCTTTGCCCTGCACTCCCTGGTATGGCTGGGGGCGGGGAGGGGGGAGGGAGAGGACAGAAGCAGGCAGTAGGCATGCAGGGACTCAGAAGAGCTAGGTGGGGAGCGCTGTCCCAAGGCAAAGAGGCTACAGGGTACTAAGGACTAGCCCCGCCCCCCGCAGGCTTCAGCCCAGGTGCGAGCTGAGAGCCAGGGCGCCCTCTCCTGGTGAGGCCTGGGCATGCCATGCACTTCCCTATCCCTGGGGCGGAAACTCAGGACCCTGAACTAACTAGCACGCACTCCCCGTGCGCTTTGTCTCCTGCAGGCTCTAAAGGTTTGCCCGGCATCCCTGGCAAGGATGGCTCCAGTGGCCTTCCTGGCCCACCTGGGGCTCTTGGTGATCCTGGTCTGCCTGGACTGCAAGGCCCCCCAGGATTTGAAGGTCTGGTGATGTGACATCTGGAGGCAGTGGGCTCTCTGTGAGGCTTTGAGGCTTGGGGATGGGTCCAGAAACTCAGATCTGGGACACAGTAAGCCCAGTGGCAGAGCGTGACACTATTAGGGGGCTCAAAATCTGGGCTCTTGTCCATGCACGCACCACTGCCTTCTGGGCCTCGGCAGGGCTACCCTGCATTCCAGAGGGCAGAGGACAGCTCCCAGTCCTCGGAGTTCTCTTCCAGTTCCGTAGCAGCATGGCTCCTGCCCTGCACCTCTGCTTTCCACCTGGAGTTCCTGACATGGATGGGCATGGGGGCGGGGCTCAAGGGATCACAAAATTGGAGATGAGGAATGGCTGTCCCTACCCCTGCAGCCTAACAACATGTTGCCCTGCTTATCATCTATCTATCTATCTATCTATCTATCATCTATCTATTTATTTGAAAGTCAGAGTTACACAGAGAGAGAAGGAGGGGCAGAGAGAGAGTCTTCCATCCACTGGTTCACTCCCCAAATGGCCGCAATGGCCTGAGCTGTGCCGATCCGAAGCCAGGAGCCAGGAGCTTCTTCTGGGTCTCCCATGCGGGTGCAGGGGCCCAAGGACTTGGGCCATCTTCTGCTGCTATCCCAGGCCATAGCAGAGAGCCGGATCGGAAGAGGAGCAGCCAGAACTAGAATTGGTGCCCATATGGGATGCTGGCGCTTCAGGCCAGGGCTTAACCCACAGCGCAGGCCCCTGCTGTGCTCATCTTAACCCTGTCTTTTGTTAAAAAAAAAAATCTTTCTTACAATTTGCTTTTTGAAAAAGAGAGAGAAACACAGATCTCCCGTCTACTAGTTCACTCCCAAATGCCCACGACAGCCAGAGCTGGGCCCCACCAAAACCAGGAGCCAGGGACTCAGTCTGGGTCTCCCACATCGGCAACAGGGACCAACCACTTGCTGCCTCCCAGGGTGTGCAGGAAGCAGGAGAGAAACCGGGACTCATCCCCACCAAGAGAGAGCACAGGCCAGGGGTCTACATAGGGCAGTGGGAGAATGTGTGTAAGTGTGTGTGTGTGTGTGTGTATGATGAATGGGGACTCTGTAGCCGGATACATTTGAGCTGGAGTTGTGGCTCTACTGCTGACTGGCGGTGGGAGTGCTGAGCCCCAGTGTGCTCACCTACAAATGGGGGTAATAGCTACCATCTCGCAGGGGCAAGGTCATGCATGTGTGTGCAGAAGGGGTCTCGCGCGCGGCGCGGCACAAAGCAAGCAGCTGCGGTTAGCATGAGCTGCCCTGGGGTCACCCACTCCTGCTCTCTCCCTCTCTCAGGAGCTCCGGGGAAGCAAGGCCCCTTCGGGAGGCCTGGCATGCCTGGTCTGAGCCTGAGAGTGGGCTACACATTGGTGAAGCACAGCCAGTCGGAACAAGTGCCCCAGTGCCCCATCGGGATGAGCCAGCTCTGGGTGGGTTACAGCTTGCTGTTCGTGGAAGGACAGGAGAAAGCCCACAACCAGGACCTGGGTAGGTACCAGCTGCCGGCCCACTGAGCACTGGGGGAGGAGAGGAGGTTGCTGGCCCACTGTTGAGTTGTTGGGTTATCGAGCAGCAGTTCTGGATTCAAATCCTGGTGCTGCCACTTCCTAGCGGTACACTGCGAGCAAGGTATCCAACCTCGCTAATCTTCTGCTTCCTCCCTGGTGGAACAAAGCTAATCCCGGTGCCTGGGCACGTAGGGTAGTGTAAGGAGTACGTGAGCCACACAACGTAAGATGCTTAGAGAGCAACATTTGGCATTGAGGCCTGCAGCCGGGCAGTGCTGACCGCCCGAGCAGTCACCGGACTCCCTGCAGGCGTGCTGCCTCCCAAACACAGCCTCAGTCTATTCACCGCGGCTTTTCCAAAGCAGATAAACCGGGAGTGACTACTCACTTTTCAGAAAGTCCCGCCATTATAAAACTTCCCCCAGCTCATCCGTAATACCGAGGGGACTTCAAAATGTTCATGGAAAACGGCATTAAAGGTTTATGTGGGTGCCACGCATATTTTTTTCAGAAGACATATTTTCCATGGACTTTATGAAACCCCCTCATAGGATCTGAGGGACAGACCCCGCTGGGTGTTCCATGCCACGGGATTGTAAGCCGGGCGCTGCCTGGGCCGGTACAAGCGTACAAGTGGTTCCGTGTAAAGCCAAGGCACTGGCTAGTGCCGTTCCTGGTGGCCCTGCATTCAGCCAGAGCTCACCTGTCCCTGCCACCACCCCTCTTCCAGGCTTCGCGGGCTCCTGCCTGCCCCGCTTCAGCACCATGCCCTTCATCTACTGCAACATCAACGAAGTGTGCCACTACGCCAAGCGCAACGACAAGTCCTACTGGCTCTCCACCACCGCCCCCATCCCCATGATGCCCGTCGGCCAGGCCCAGATCCCGCAGTACATCAGCCGCTGCTCCGTGTGTGAGGCGCCCTCGCAAGCCATTGCTGTGCACAGCCAGGACACCACCATCCCGCAGTGCCCCCTGGGCTGGCGCAGCCTCTGGATCGGCTATTCCTTTCTCATGGTAAGCCCCGCCCCCAGAGCCCAGTTGGGCAGAAATGATGGCTAGTTAGGGGGTGAGGGCAAGACAGCAGTTTGTGCTCAGTGAATCATGGGCGGAGCCCCTCCTACCTCTGTGCCTGCTGCCGTTGGTGTCCCACCCAACGGGGCAGGAGGAAACACTGGGGGACAGTGAGGAAAAAGCTGTTCCCACGCAGGGCTGGGACACACTCTTGCTGGTGAGGCCAGGCATGGCCCGAGTCTTCAACCCATCCCCCTCGTTCCTTCTGGCCGCTGCCGTCTTCTCCTGAAAGGCCAGCTAAGGGCATGCTGCATGTCTAGACCCCTGATGGCATGTCTGCTACCTTCTCCACTTCGGTGGGAAGGCAGTGGCCAGGCACGCCACGTGTCTTGTTAAGCAAAAGAACACCTGTGAGGCCAAGGAGACCTTGAGTCCCCTAGCTGACATTCGGTGCACACCTGGGGATGCTTCATCAAACGGAAGGTCGGGGGAGGGCCAGGACACCTCCCAGGGACAGCCAGCGTGGCAGCCGGGCTCCTCAGAGCATCCCGGCTGAATCACCAGGGCTCAGCTGGGGAGAGCCTGTGTGATGAGCAGTCTTCCTCCCATCCCAGGGGTGCCTGCCCTGGAGGGAGGTGCTTCCTTGTTACGCTGTCTTGTGCATCGGCCAGTTTATCCCAAAGTACAGAATTGTCTCCCCTGTGGCTCTGTTCTGTCCACAGGTCAGATCAGGAAAGGCAAAATCCCCAAGGGCATCCCCAAAGAAGCAGTGCAAAGGCCAGGTACTGAATCTGCTGGCTTAGCTCTGGGGAGAGCTCCTCGCCTTTACTCAGAATCTCTTGCACTTTACACATAATTCCAACATAGCATATGTTCTTCTCCCCTGAACGTGTGTAAGGGTGAGCATTTGGACTTCCTAGTGAGGCCTCCAGAAGCCATGAGACACACCTCCTAAAAAGGAGACACAGGGGGAGAACAATTGAAAGGAGGCCCAAGAATCCCACAGGCTGCACGCCTCCGCGTGGGCCTTTTGCATAAGCACCTCCCCACACCTCCCCCCACACACAGACACACAACCATGCAAACTGTCACTCACCATGGCAAGCCTGAGCCATCTACGAGGGTTAAAATACATGGCGGCGGCTGGTGCCGCGGCTCACTAGGCTAATCCTCCGCCTTGCAGCGCTGGCACACCGGGTTCTAGTCCCGGTCGGGGCGCCGGATTCTGTCCCGGTTGCCCCTCTTCCAGGCCAGCTCTCTGCTGTGGCCAGGGAGTGCAGTGGAGGATGGCCCGAGTGCTTGGGCCCTGCACCCCATGGGAGACCAGGAGAAGCACCTGGCTCCTGCCTTTGGATCAGTGCGGTGCGCCGGCCACAGTGCGCCAGCCGTGGCGGCCATTGGAGGGTGAACCAACGGCAAAAGGAAGACCTTTCTCTCTGTCTCTCTCTCTCACTATCCACTCTGCCTGTAAAAAAAAAAAAAAAAAAAAAAAAAAAAAAACATTGGCGGCAGCTGTTTTGCAGGGAAATGTGGTGTGCATTTTAGAAACTTGTCTACATGAGAGTCAAAATGGGGAAGTGATCGATGCTTCTCTAGTTGGGAAAGGGCACGTGAAGAGGCACACGGACATTCTCACTGTCCCAAAAGTTCCACAGAGTAAGGGGGTTACTGGGGGTCCGAGTGTCTGACCCCAGGCTGTTGGCTCACTCAGGTGCGTATCAGGCCCCTTCCCTACCTCCTGTGTTAAATAAGGAGTGGGGGGTGGTGGAGGCAGGGGAGACAGGGGCCACCGTTTGTGGGTATGTTGACTCAAGACTGTTGGCTCATGAGCAGCCATCAAAGTCAATGCCAAGGGAGCACACTGAACATGCGGGCTTGGGCTTTTAGGCCAAATATAAGGCCCACTTTTACTCAGCAGCTAACAAACGCTGTAGGAAGCTAGTGGGGAAAATGAGATAACTAGGTGAGTTTCTTTGGGTGCATAAGATTTTGGGACTCACATGTGTACAAGGGGTCTTCAGAGACTTTGTGGAAGATGTATATTAAGGATCAAAAATGCATGGATTTCAAAATTGGCATCAAAATAAACTTATCTTAATTGTATTTTTCCATGAACATTTTGAAATCCTTTCATATGTCACCCTAAAGGATGTGGCACAAATTGAAAGTTTAAGTCATTCTCATAAAGGTCAGTTCAGAGTAAGAGCTATGGATGGTATGCTGGTGGGAGGGTTGGGGGCATGGTTTATTTTATTATTATTTTTTAAAGATTTATTTATTTATTTTGAAAGAGTTACAGAGAGAGAGAGAGAGAGAGAGAGGAGAGGAGAGACACAGAGAGATCATCCACCCACAATAGCCAGCACTGGGCCAGGCCAAAGCCAGAAGCCAGGAGCTTCATCCAGGTCTCCCACATAGGTGGCAGTGGTACAAACACTTGGGCCATCTTCTGCTTTCTCAGGCACATTATCAGGGAGCTGGATGGGAAGTGGAGCAGCCAGGCCTAGAACGGGCGCCCAAGTTGGATGTCAGTATCGCAGGTGGCGGATTTACCCTCTATGCCACAAGGCCAGTCCCCCTTTATTATTTTTAAAAATATTCATGTATTTGAAAGGCAGAGTTACAGAGAGAGATGGAGAGAGAAGGGAGTTGGGGGACATGAGAATATCTTCCATCCACTCATTCACTCCCCAGATGGCCACAATGGCCAGGGCTGGTCCAGGCCAAAGCCAAGAGTCAGGAGCTTCTTTTTGGTCTCCCGCAGGGGCCCAAACACTTTGGGCATCTTCCACTGCCTTCCCAGGTGCATTAGCAGGTAAGTGGATGGAAAAGTGGAACAGCCAGAACACGAACCAGCATCCATAAGGAATGCCGGCACCACAGGCAGTGGCCTAACCTGCTAAGCCACAACACTGGCTCCAAGGGGCATGGTTTAACCAGTTCGTGGAAACTGCATATTCTTTCCCTTACAGTACAGTGCACAGTAGATGAAGGGCTTGGAGAACTGTGTTCTGAGGGCCTGTTGTATTGTCCTGAATTCCGCCTTTTTCAGATGTGTCTGTGGACATTCGGTGGTGAGGTGATTGAACACACCTGCAAACTCAGGGGGACAGCAATAGCCTGAGAAACACTGGTTGACACGTAGCCTTTGGCCCCATGCGATGGGTTAAGTGGGCACAAGGGAGCCTGAAAGGGGGGCATTGCTGGCCCTAAAGGCTGCTATAAGGGAGGATGGGCAGCCCCTGCCCCTGCAGGCCAGAAGCTGGGGCCGCCCCTCGGGGGCAGTGCTTCGGAGCAGGCATCCACGTGTTCCCCCCACGGCAGCCCACACAGCCACCCTGTCTGTTTTAGCACACGGCCGCCGGCGCCGAGGGCGGAGGCCAGTCCCTGGTCTCCCCTGGATCCTGCCTCGAGGACTTCCGGGCCACTCCTTTCATCGAGTGCAGCGGGGCGCGAGGCACCTGCCACTACTTTGCCAACAAGTACAGCTTCTGGCTGACCACGGTGGAGGAGAGGCAGCAGTTCAGGGAGGAGCCAGTGTCTGAAACGCTGAAAGCCGGGCAGCTGCACAGCCGAGTCAGCCGCTGCCAGGTGTGTATGAAAAGCTTGTAGGGTGGCACCTGCCACTCTGCCCCTTGCCCTCCCCTCCCCGTCACAACAGTCACCTCACAAACCTGGCCAGACTGAAGAAGGACGGCCTGGGCCCTTTTGCCAATCTGTCCAGTTGTCTGCTGGAGTCTCATTTGGGCTGGACGACTGGACGTTCCTATCACCCCAACCCTCACGCCCGATAGATGAGTCCACTCTGGATCTGCTGGCCCGTTTCAGTCACCCTGGTGCTACCGTTGGATTTGCATGTTTGCATGACTTTTCATGGCTACCTCGGAAAGATTTGCTGGGCCGCCACCTCCTTAGACTGCTGGCTTTCCTCGCTGTCTTGATCAGAAAGCTCTTCACCATCACTACTGTCATTTCTTTATGTCCAGAGGTCACTACACATGACTCGGCTTAAACCAGAGCCCAGTGTTTCCAGGTTTAAAAAAGAAATCTCTGGCTGGACATTTCTGGATGGCTCCGGTCTGCCTAGTACAAGCCCTCACTATTGAGAGGCCCACAAATGGAACAGGGTGCCAGCCAGGGGCCTAGGTGTGAACTCTGACTCCTTCAGAGTGAGCTAGCCTGGGCCTCCTATGGCATAGGAAGTCCTGAAGGCCAGCGGCAGAAAGGGGCTCACTAACCTCATAAGGTCCTAGACTTCCTCCTGGCTGGCTCTCTCCTCAGCCAGAGACAGAGAACTTGGCCAGGTCTAAAGTAGAGCATTGGATGCAACCAACATGGCCAAGCCCATAAAAGCACTCAAGAATCACGGCCCTTTTTCCTGAGCCGAGGGTAGAAAGGTGCATGGCTAAGGAGGTGTAAATTTTGCTTTCGACTCCAGGAACAAAAAGGTAAAGCTCCATTTCTCAGAAGTCCTTGTTTACTCCAAATGTCATCCAGATGTGTGCCATGTGGCAAATTCAAACTCCAGTGTGTTAGTTCCTTTGCATTCTGAGGCTGTTACAGAGACGTGCCAGAAAAAAAAATGGGCATCCAACTGTTCTTTCACAGGTAGCCTATTAAACGATTTCAATGTGTTTTTATAAACCTAATAAAAATTAAGCACACTCCTCTCATTAGCAGTTAGCAGACCTAGAGCAAGCCCAAGTTGGCTATAAAGTGTTTTGTATTCTGTTTGGGGGGATTTATTTTCGCCATTTTCTGTCATTGCCAGTTTCCCAGAATCCTCTTAGCTCTGTTGACATGAGGCAATTCCTTTCAGGGGATTCTGTTTCCTTAAGTATTATGTCCACTGTGCCAATACAGACAACGCATAATCAGTGTCATCTGAATAATTGCTACCTTCACCTCCTGAGTAATAAGCATGGCGTCGGCTTTGTATATAGCCAATAAAATGAATGAAATCTGAACATGGACTCTTTGGACATTCTTCGATGACAACTTTTCTAACATTCAACACACTACAGTCCGTGAGTTCCCCCTCAGAGCCTTGGATGTTCCTGTTACTGAGAGTGGAAATCGGTAATAAAACATTGAGGCAGGAACATATCAGAAAATGATCAAAGTCAAAGGGCTGGTCTATAAACCCTTGATTCAAGACAAGCCTACAACTGCTTTCCTCCCCTTGACAGGCTAGAGTTTAAGGAGTTTCTACACTTTTGTACTGTCAGGACTATTTATAGATAAATCAAAAGTTGAGAAATGTTATAGTTGTTAAATCTAAGCTGCATATGTGTATGTGTGTATATGTGTGTGTGTGTGTGTGTGTGCATATGAATATTTTATATATGCAGAAAACACACCCTCTGGAAAGGATAAAGAAGAAATTAATAACCTTGGGAGTTTTCAGGGAAGGGAACTCACCTGTGGGAGGGAAAGACATTTCGCTGAATAACATTTTGGATCTTTTGAATTTTGAAGCATTGGAATATATTACCTACTTGGGCGGGGGGCGGGGACAACCACAGGCTCCAAGGAAACAAGTCACTTAGCTTAGTGCTAGCTTCCAAACCAAGGAAAGGAAAATGGGAAGATATTTCAGGGATTTGAGCTGAATTCTCACAGGACAGTGGCTAGCCAAGCGAATTTGATGGATACCTGCTTTAAAACTTAGCATGTTGCTAATCCTGAAATGATTTGAAATGGTATTTGAGGCACCAGTTAAATGTCACCACATGAATGATTCTTTCTAAATATGGCTGCTAACCAAAATAGCATAATTGAAACACAATATATTTTTAATTTCTCGAAAACCAAAAATAAACCATTTAAGTGCATGATTGGCAAGCTACAGCCCGCTGGGCAAACCTAGTCCTCTGCCTGTTTTTGTAAATAAAGTTTTACTGGATTACAGCCAGGCTCATTTGCATGCACACTGTCTGCGGCTGCGTTTGTGTTTCCACAGCAGAAGTTGAGCAGCTGGGACAGAGGCCGCATGGCCTGCAAAGCTTAAAATATTTACCATCTGACCCTTTCCAGAAAAACTGTGCTGACCCCTGATTGAAGCAACCATGATTGGATTTAAGGATAGGGTGATGGCTGACAAAAGTATCAGTGACGCTGGGGACAGTGAGCCATCAAATAGTGAGGTTTCCCTAAGTATGCAGGAGATCAGCAAGTGTACATTGGACATAATTTCCTTGAGAAATGTTTTGACAGAAATTATAATTATGTCAAGTACATATTCAAATAATTTATCAAGAACTTTTTAAATCCCTGATTCAGTTGCTTTATTATTTGAGCAAGAGAACAGATTGCTTCTTAGTATTTAGCCCCAAAGAGGTCACACCCGAAAGGGTGAAGAAGAACAGAGTAACCATCTGTCATCCGGAAGGAAGCTGAGAGCCGCTGTCTGCCTTCCAGACGTCCATCGCCTCACCTCAGAGCTCAACACTCGCTCTGGCCATGGAACACCAGCTGGGAAGCAACAGTCTCCTCCTCATCTTCTCCCTCCGGGGCGCCACGACTGCGCTCTTTCTTTCTAGGGAAGGCTTGCTGTCATGTGTTTGTTTTGCCTTTTGTCTGAGAATTGGCAGTTGGCTCAGTCATGATTGCTACTGAGTTTGTATGCTGTTGGCATATCAGGCACTTGCTGACTAGGAAAGTTTTGTGTGATAAGTTCGTGTCCCTATGGTGCCAGATGGAAGACAGACCTCCAAGTTGAGTTTCTACTACACTACACACTCAGAATCTCAAAATCTTCCTCCAGGTCCAACTCCTCCAGTTGTTCAGTAGAGTCGATGAATTCTGTTGGAATACATGAATGAGAAAGAGAGGAAGCTCGACACTTGGGTTGAAGGGACCAATCAGTACATTACTCAGCAGCTAAGACTACACATTCTTAAAATCGCTTTGCTTGCTAAAGAAAAACTTGTCGGGAGGAGACACAGTTAGGACCATTGCCAGGTGTAAGAAATTCTCTATAAGACTCAGAACAATCCTAGTCATCACAAGGCCTAATTAGAATAACGGGGCCAAGGCTCTACTACCCCCTCGAGATGCCTCTTGAATCATTCATGGCCTCTGAATTGTGATTCTGCACAAGACCAGGAGAAAACAATTCTAGTCGTCTTGATTTTTCATAGAACTTTTGCTTCTAGCTATTCTTCTTTTTTATTGTTCTTTGAGATTGGCGACGATGAGCTTAGCAGAAGATTTAAAGTATAATTTTTTCTGTATCACAAAACAATCGCTCGATGCGGGTCTGCTGAACAACAGCTTACCTGCCCCAGTGGTTGTCACTTCTGGTTTGGCTGGAGGTACAAAGGGAGGCCAGTGTGATGGATGCTTCTGAACTAATTCAAACATCCTTAAATTCTCCTTTAGAATTTCCTGGGGAGACACAGAAACAGCTGTAAACACTACTACACTTCTGTGCAGGTGGCAATGTGTGACCCCAAACCCACCAACCTGGTGGCTGACAGAAGAAAACAAAGGCCTAGCAAATATACCCTTCCTCTACTTGAACCATCTGAAGACCCAGCCATCTTTACTTCCAGATACTGTTGGCCAGCAAAGGAGGATACTGGGAGTAACTGAGGGCAGTACCCATCACCCTGCCTCAATACTCAGTAATCTGCTATGAGGCTTAGGCCCTGTGCCACTTACATTAGTCCAGCTCAATTTTGGGGTGAGATGTTCATGAAGTACTGTCTCCAAAGAAATGTCAGTTAATCATATTAAATCTGCCCCAGAAGAGTACTGGTAGCTATTGGTGTGGGTTCAGGTGTGATCCACAATTTATAGCAAATGTATCCATTTAAATGGCATGGTGTGACCAGAAATGTGATATATAGTTTTACTGCATTCTGAAATGTTAAGTATTGACTTTAGAAAATAATTCTCCTTATATCTCGGGGAATCATTACCTGGGGTATTAACTTTGTATTCACTTGTGAAGAAAAAACTCTTCCCTCCTTACACTTTCAAAGGCTCTGAGAGCCCATCTGTCCAATGTAGTGGTATAAACAGAGTAAGGAAGAATTTCGATTGAGCAATATAAAATTGGCATTTTCAGTTCGAATGGCAGAATATTATCTATTTCATGATTCATCGGCTTAATGAGATGAAGCATCAAGTGTCATCACGGACATCACACACTCAGCATACAAAGTATATCTCAATCAAAAGTTTTGTTTTTCCAGTTTCCCAAAAGTTATACACAATTTCCCACATCCAACAGTTTCTTTGATGCCATAGTTTCTTTTTCTTGCAATACAATCATATCAGACTAGGTTTACACTACTGTGAAAAATAATCTTGAAAAGGAAACATATTGAGTTACTTTCATTGTTTAGGACTAAGAAAAACATACATCTTTACCTTCTGAACAAGGCTACACCAGTTATCAAAGTCTTTTTCTTCTTTGCAGAAAAATCCCTTGGGGGTGGGGGAGAGAAGCAAAAGAACACAACTTAGAATTGCCCTTTGCAACATGGAGCTATGGGCTCAGAATCCCAACATGGGTCCCACTCTCCCCAAGTGCAGTACAGGAAGAAGATTGGCCAGGCTTCTCTTTCTCCTAGTTCATTGCCTCACTTGGACATAGACAACTGTGTTCTCTCTCTCTCTCTCTCTCTCTCTGTCCTTCTCACTTGCTTGCTCTCTTTCTGTTTCTTTCCTTCCATGTCCCTCCCTGCTCAAGCTGTGAGTTCTTCTAACTTGAAGACCAGACTCCAAAGCATGAGGTTAACTGCATCATATTCAGAGTATGCAAACACACATCTATAAAGAATATTCAATAAAACAAGCAAACAAAAGCCAAAGAGCATTTTCAACTAGAAACAACACTGGACAATGTGGCTTTGACCTTCAAGTTATTAGAGTGGGTTACCTGAATAGAGAGCAATGTCAGTCTCCTTCCCTGTGCAACAATGGTCCAAATCAAGAGGAGGACTATCAGCTTGTGCTGGTCACCGTGCTCTGACAGTTGGATTACATGGGAAGAGAGGATGCAGACAGGCCCCAGAACCACTGCTACTTCACAGTGCGTACAGGTAGCAATCAAACTTCCTGTGGGGGAAATCCTGCAACTTCCTGGACTGTGTGCACTGAGAAATGGGCACAGTCCTCCCAGGACTTCTTACTCCTGCATCTCTCCCTAGCTATAATCCACCTTCGCATGTCGACAAACGGAGGCCAAGAAGGAAACCAGGATAAGATGGTAATACTTGGGGCAGGCTCTGGGGCACCATCACCCCATGTTGGAGTGCCTGGGGCTGAGTCACACCTCTGCTGCTGCTCTGGCTTCCTGCTAATGTACAACCTGGGAGGCAGCAGATGATGTCTCAGGTGCTTGAGGCGCCTGCCACCCACATGGGAGACCTGGAAAGGGTTCCTGGATCTTGGCTTTGGTCTGGCCTAGCTCTGCCTGTTGTAGGCATTTGGAGAGTGAAATAGTAGAGGAAAATTCTCTCTCTCTCTCTCTCTCTCTCTCTCTTTCTGTGTGTGTGTGTGTGTGTGTATATTGCTGCTTTTCAAGTAAATAAAAATAAGTAACACTTTTTTGAAAAAGAAAAGATGAAGTACTAACAATAACATTCATAGACTACTTACAGTGGGCTAGCCCTGTGCCAAGTACCTGAAACACAATGTGTCCATGTAACCATACAAGAAAGAAGTATGGTCTTCTTCACTGTATAAATGCAGAGACCAAGGCTCAGAAAGGTAAGCAACTCCAGTCTACAGCTCAGATGTGGCAGAGTCTGGAGCTGATTGGCTCCAGGGCCCATTCTTTCCCCCACTACGCTGCGCTGCCTCTTATGGGCCTGGTGAGCAGACAGATTCTTGCCAGCCTACTCAGCAATCGGGCTAACTCCTGGGGAACCAATCTGCAACGGAGTTGTGCCATATCCCCTGGCCCACCCGACATTCAGGTACCCACCAATGCCACAGAAGGATCCAAGTTCAGAATGTTCATTCGCTGTGGGGACTGCAGGCAGTGGAAAGTCTGGTCATCAACCGTTCCGTTCTCTTCAGTGTCGACAAAGGTCTGGGTTGTATGAGGGTCCAAGAAGATGAGCTCATTACCTGTTTTGAAAGAGACAGGCTTAACCTTAGAAGAACCGCTGGCCCTGGCCCCACTGCTGTCCTCGGAAGAAGGCCCTCTGGTTCTGCTAACCCTCCCTTGGTGACAATGTGCATGGGATGACAGAAAGCCTGAAGCCACGGTAAGCATGCTTGAAGGAAGACACTTGCACTTAAATCTCATCATTCAGTGAGAAGACTTGCCCTAGCATTTACATTCCCTCAATGTCCAGGTCCAAAAATGGAAAGTGACAGGTTTGGACATGAGAGACCACAGATGACATGGCAGGCTCTGTGAGCAGCAGTAGCAAAGAGCAGGTGGGAGGTAGAGTCACTGGGCCATGAGCCCAGGGGCCATTAGGGACCTTTCTGCCTCTTCTGACATTGAAAAGCATCTTGACCTAGAATCATCACTTCTTAGACTTACACTCAGGGAGTGTCTCTGGTAAAGGAAAAAGCCTTGGACTCCAAAAGAAATGCTCCCCAGATCGAATGAGGATGCTAACTCTGCTATGGATGAGATACTAATGAGCTGACTTCCGGTCCTGATTAGGTAACAAGTTGGTGATTGTCAGCAAGGTAGTAGATTTCTGTCAGAAAGCACTGCCTTTGCCTCTCTAACATCAGTACAGATGTGACTCACTGGGAAAACTCACTTTGGGACGGTTGACTTTTGCACCTAAGAGAAAAGCCATGTGTTGTTAAATTGAATAAGCCTTACCCAAAAACTGTCCTGGGAGGAGTTCTGGGTAACATTTCTACTTGGACCTAATCTTCCGAGGGCTGAGAGTCCTTCCAGCACTCATCAGCAACAACTGTGTAAGCAAAAATACCGAAAGGGACACCCTGACCTCACCGTCCAGGCTTGAGTGCCATCTAGGCCTCTGTGTTCTCAACTGTGCCAGGCGACCAAAGAGACATCTACTTGCATCAGGAGACTGGGGGGGGGGGATGCCCCCAAAGCCCTCCTTGGTATGGCACTGAAGATTGATTGGGCACATTTATGTATTTCTGTTGGCAAAGAATGTGCTTCCCAGAGCCGATGAAAAGTTTCACTTTATCATAAACCAAGAACAAACCACTTCATTCGCTCTCTTTGAATGTTCTTGTTTATAAACTGGGGTCACTGCGCCTGTCTTGGAAGATTCCTTCCTGGAATCTTGGAAACCTGGAAGATTCTACCTCTGTGAAATGCTTCTAACACAATACAGGTACAAGATGGCCACAGAAATATCTTCCTTTAAATCAAGAGCATTTTCCGGTAAACATGTTGACAAGTATATGGAAATCGATGTTGCCATATGACCAGTCAAGTGACTGGCTCCTCCTAGAACACAGGTGGGCAAGATCAGTGATAGCAAAAACACCTCGGGTCACACTAGAGAGCAATAACCAAGATGCTTAAAGGAAGCCTACCTGAGACCATACTAAGATAAGAGGAAAAGGAAGTTGTGGACAAGGAAACTGAAAGCCAAAGAGGGCTAGAACTCAGCCATCTGCTGGAGTGTTGTGAGTTCAGGCAGTGGAAATAATAACCTCTGCTCTGGCTCTGGCCAGGACCTTTCTCTATGAGGGTGAGGGTGTGAGTGAAGTGTGTGTGTGTGTGTGTGTGTGTGTGCAGCTGCCTTGTTTCTCATAGTGCTGGTAAGAAACATAGTAGAAGATGGAAAGAATCCTAGAACTGCTGTGGGGAGTACGCACAGGTCTCAGATGAGGCCCCGGGGGAAGGTGCAGGCTGCTCAACCCTGCAGAGACAGGGTTAACACAATAGATCTCAAGGTGGCAATCTCTCCTCAAGTGCAGCAGGCAAAATGTGACAACCTGCATCTTCCCAGGACCACAGCCTGACACATCTAGAGGTTCTCCCAGCTTCCCGCCAGGCAGGAGGGTCTCAGGAAAGCAATGGAGTGTGGCAGGCACAGATACCCTAGTTGGAACCAAATGCTAGCTTCACAACTTTCTAGCTGAGTGACTTTGAGGAAATAACCTCTCTTAGTAGTTTCACTAGGTGTAAAATGGAAATAACGGTCTGGACTTCACAGGGGACAGAGAGATGGGGAGAGAGAACTATGCAGAAACCCAGGCATAATACAGGTGTTCAAAAAATGGCAACTCTCAACCCTCGCCTCCCTTTAGACCCTCTGCTGATCCGGGCCACTCAACCTCATCTAATAAGGGGGTGAGCCACAAAGGGGGAGCTGGAAGACTTGGGAGCCACACGTTTGCACAAGGGATTTACAAATGAGTGAGAGGATGGGCGCTATGTGAACCACTATCTTGGATTATTCAAGAAATAAAGCTTGCCTGGATCTCGTTAATGAGAAGTCAGATTCAGGAAATGGGGTTATGCCAGCTTGGCAAATTCTCTCTGGGCATCTTGGGATAGGGAGGCCAGGGTGCTCAGGAGCCACATACACTATTCACTGAGATCCCTTCCAATCTGTTCCAAACGTGTCTTAAAGTATTGTTCTGGAATGAATATCTGTGTTTCCGCAGAATCCATATATTAAAAGCCTATCCCCAGTGGGCTGGAACTAGGAACTGGGGGCTTTGAGAGGTGAAACACTGATGAAGGTAATAGGATTAGTGTCTGCAGAGGCCATACGAGCTCCCTCGCACTTTCTACCACGGGAGGACACAGTGACAAGGTGCCATCCATGAACTAGGGAGCAGGTCCTTACCACACATGGAATCTACCAGTGCCTTCATCTTGGAATTCCCAGCTTCTAGAACTGTGAGAAATAAATCACTGCTGTTTCTACACCACTCAGTCTGTGGGACACTGGTAAAGCACCCTGAACAGACTAGGACAAGCATAAGCAATAGGAAATAACTGTTTGCAATATTTTCTTTGTCAAGAACCCAGAAGCTTAGGAATCAAGGGCATCTAAATTTATATAACTCCAAATATTGAGTTTTTTTTTTTTTTTTTTTTTTTTTTTTTTTTTCAAATATTGAGTTTTGTACCTAGGAAAAACAAAAGCCACCATGGGCTCTTAGTTTCCATTCATCTGTAGTTCTTAGGATTGACCAATAGATGGCAGCATTAGAGAGCACAGAAGCAGCTGTGCAAAAATCCCCTTTTTCTGGAAGAAAGAGGTAGCAAAGGAAAGAGGTGTGGGGGTGAGGCAGGGTGGAGCTACCTTTCGCCATGCGCGGACCGGAAGCCTGGCTCTTTGTGAATGCTTTACTGTGAGATGACCCGACAGTGAGTTGGGTGTTAGCCATGTTTCACAGAAGACAAACCACGACTGAACGACTTCATATCCTTTAACTGCACTAACACAACTTGGCAAAAAGGAGACTAGCACGCAAAGTGAGGTATGTCTGTTTCCATCGCCCCTCACCTCCACGAATCTCCAGGAGATGTGTGGGGGAGGCTGACCAAGGCCATAGGCCATCTCTACCCTGTCCTCTGCACATCCCTTCCTGCCATGTTCACAGAACCACTCTAGCTCTCCCTCACCTATGGACCAATCTAAGCTCATAACTTCCTTGAGACCCAGTCTCAGTCTACCCTACCCCTGCCAGAGGTGTGCTGGAGGCACCACTCCCTTAACCCACACCCTGGTCTTCAAAGCAGGGTCTGTGGACTAGCAGTACCGGCACCACCTAATTTGCAATGCAGACTCCCAGGCTCTAAGGCAGGCAGACCCCCTGAATCTGCATTCTAATAGGTAGTCAAGGTGATTTGTGTGCACGGTGAAGCTCACTGTGTGTGTTGAGGGCCTTAAATGCTTCTGATGGCAGCCACTGAGTGAGAAAGGTGGCTGGGTTTGTGGAGGCACTGGCCTATGCAAGGAGTGTTGGGCTGTTCCTTTCAGGGTTCATGGTAGGAAATCAGTGCCTTGAAGGCTTGGCCCCTGTTGTCAGGAAAGGAATAATTCTGCCTTTGCCTCCTCTAATTGCCACTCTGTTATGGCTCTAAACAATGAGCCAGCACACCCAGCTCTGGGGACCTGGGAAGGCAGAGGGCACCTCCTAGCTTAGCTGCCTGAACCCCAATAAGAAGGAGATCAGCAAAGCCACGGGACTGAAATGCCACTGCCCTGGGCCTCACAGGCAGGAAAGAGATGTGCTGGATGAAGCTGTGACCTTGTGACCCACCCGGTGAGAAAGCTGAGGAACCATGTTACCAAGAGGCAAGGAAACAGAGGCTCTCAAAGGTGGCCTGCATTCCGCCAGGCACCCGTAAGCATTCCTCTCCATAGATCAGCCTAGAAGACAGAAGGAGCAGACCAGACGCCATAGCAGCGCTGAGCTACACAGGGGCCCACTCATTGCCATCACCTGGTCTCCCAGGCAAACCTCATGCCCACTCCCTCCCGTTGCCCATGGTGACTTACTTGTGAGTCCTCCTTTCTTACCTAAGAATCCTATGAAATAATAGGCGTTATTTGGTTTTCCTCCTAATGCCCCTAAAGACTGTGGCATCTTAAAACACTCCTGGAGGGAAAGAGAATGCAAGATTCTCAACTCACTTGTGGACTGCTGCTCACGGATCTCTGTGCTGGCATGGCGGTATGATGGGCAGGCAGCAATGGGCTCAGGAAAAGGGGCAACTTACTTTGAATGCATCAACATAGACAGGATTGATTTGGTTTATGCCCAGCCGGAGGGGCACAATGAGCAGCAGGGGTTTCCAGGCTGGGCAGCAGGCAGAGGTGCCCTTACTCTGGTTCGAAGCAGTCAGAGAATCATGGAGCCTTTCACCAGGTGTGTTGGCACTCAAGGGAAGGACACAGCACATTTTTTCTAGAACGGGAAGGTAAGAAAGTTAGGTAAGTAAGGGGTAGCCAGCTGTTGGAAATACTGCAAATGCAAAATAAAGGGGCGCCTCAGGTAATACTCCTTGCCTGGAGGGCCCTCCCCACCACCACCAGGGCACAGCTGGCCCCAACCTCGCATAGGAAGCCTGGGCCATTCCTTCAGTCTCATGCTCTTCATTCTGGTCACTGCCTGCTTGTTTAGCTCCCAACAGGTATTCTGGGTTTATTAAGGAAATCTCATTTCTCAGCTAGTTCGCAAGGGCCTCTGAAACAGGAGCTGTGACTTTAGGCTTCGCCATCCCCCATGGATGGGAGCACAGGCCTGGATAAGGGTGGATCTTTACAAAAGATCTATCAATGGCTTAATGAAATGCACAGTCTGGATTTCCCACAGGAAAAGGGTATAGTACCTCATCAAGGGGCAGCAAAGATCCTCCAATGGCTTACTCCGTCACAGAAAGCCCAAGCAGAAGAGCGCCAGAGCCCAGTGCTCTCCTAAGCTTCCCCGCCCTGGTGAGGGAGGCCAGAGCCCCAGTGCTCTCCTAAGCTTCCCCGCCCTGGTGAGGGAGGCCAGAGACTCTCTCTGGCCTTAGATTTCTAAATGCTGAGGAAGGAACTCATCACCCCCAACACGGAAGATAAACAGGTTGAGCACTCACTGATGTCTTCAATGACCACTGTATTATCCATTGAAACATAAACAGCCAAGGAATTCCATTCATCAAATAAAGCAAGTTTTCTGCAAAGCAACATATAATGAAGTCACAACTGGGTAAGATGGGCAAGTCAGCAGGAAGCAATTATAATGTACAATTTATGCCCAGTGTTCCCAAAGTCACTGAATGTGGAGCCACAGAGAAGCTGGTACTCAGGTCAGCACTGGCTCCTGTGACAGATCTCTAGGACAGTCCATATCCGGGGACTGTGAGAATGCCAGAGTCACTGTATCTGAACTTCAAAACAAAGGCATAGCTTACAACATGGAATAGTCTACCTCACAAAATGAAGGCTTCCTGCTGGCCAAAGAAAAAGAAAGAAAGAAAAGTCAGCCACACAGCTACTCTCAAAGTTGTGGGAAACTGTTTTTCTTAAATCAATGACATTCCTACTATGTGTCTGAAAAAAAGAAAACTGTCATTGAAATATATATTTGTTGGTGAGCATACATAATGTGGACAATGAGCCCCCCAGGAAAACCCAGAGGGAGATATGAAGATACTTCAAAACATTCATGGAAAACAGAATTACAAGATAAATTTACTTGGGAGCAAAAAAAATGTAAAATAGATATATACGAGAGGTCGTCAATAAGTTCATGAAAGTACAAAGTATGAAACAACTATGCATAGATTTCAAAATATTTTTGCACCAAAATAAACTTTTTCTTTTACTTCTATCTTTCTTGACTTTTTTGAAGTACCCTGGGAGCAGGGAGGAGGGGAGAAAGAGAGAGAGAGAAATGTTCTCTCTCATACCTCACCCCCATCACCACGAACACTCTTCAAGGAGACTTATGTCACAGACTGACTCTGGTTGAGGCCTACCCGGTCAGCAGCTGAAGAGACAGCATGCCAACTTGCATGAGTTCAGGGGCTGTCACAAAGAAAAACCCTTTGAAAGAGAGATGATCTCAGGTCATCAAAAAAGCACCCTGCGATTTTTCCCTTCCCTTTCACCTGTCGACTTCTGGGATTCCTAGGAAAGGTCTAGACTCACTAGACAAAAGCAAACAAACAAAAACACCAACATTCTGTCTACCAATGTAGCTCCCTGCAAGAGGTAAATTACCATTACACTTTTATTTCGCTCATTTTGATGTATTATCTTTCTCCAGAACAATATAAATACTACTATTAATAATACACTGACAGTCCTCAATTTAGATAGTTCAACTTAGGATTTTGTTGACTTTATGATGTTGTGAACTTGATACACATTCAGTGGAACCTGTAGTTCAAATTTTGAATTTGAGTCTTTTCCCAGGCTAGCAATATAGGGTACAAAACTCTCTTGTGATACTGGGCAGTAGCAATGAAACACAGCTCCCAAGAAGCCCCACAATCACGAGAGGAAAGGACTGTGTTAAGCTGTGATGTTCAGTAGGGCAGGTGTATTAAATGCTTTTTCCATTTAACAATACTTTCAACTTACAATAGGCCTATCCAGACATAACTCCATTGTAAGTCGAGGATCCCCTGCACTATGGTTAATGAAAACATGATGAATCAGAACCCACTTGAATTCCTCAAAGAATGCCATTTGCTTCCTGTTGCAAGCCTCAAAATTTAGAAGAGGCAAATTCTGAAAGATGCCATTTAGCAACAAACCATTGCACGCTTCAGTTTGGACCCTGACATAGTCATTCTAATCTCTCATATTTTCTACCCTGGTTTCCTGCATTGGTTCTCAAAATACTGCCAAGTCCTCAGCACAGACAATGATGCCCAAAAGGCCATTCTAAGACAAGAAGTGGCCTCGGAGAGGCTACACTATTAGCAAGGAGTCAAACCAAGATACAGGTTTTTCTTTGGGTCTCCAGTAATTCCAGACCACTCCCCTGACATGCACATTTCCAAAACATCCCAGTTCACTGCAGATTGGCTAATAATTGTTAAAGGGCCCCATATGTACTCTGCACATGGCAGGTGTCGCCATAATGCCCAGAAATTGAAGTACGGAGCATCAAAGGAGTCCAAGTAGTTTCAATCTTCTGATCCCTAAATCTGGCTTCAGATCCTGGTTGCCATTTTAATGTACTAAATGAGTATTTATTGAGTACTTTCGTGTACCAGGAAGCTCCACAGAAGAAACAGGACAAATCTCTGCCCTTATGGGCTCTGTATTTGGTGGTGTAGGCTGTCAGGAAAGAGTGACCACAGGTAGGGTGAGCTGCAGGTGTAGGCACTGATGCCATTCACCACATTAACTCCCCAGAAGTTGGTCCTGGCCTCTCCTCTGCACCTCTCATAGTGGGAGGTGAACTCTGGAATCCTACAGGCCAGCTGTAAAAGTATCATATCAGGGTACCCGGAGTCTTCTAAGAGATGACAAACTGATTCCAAGACTCCTTCAGGGTTTGTCTCCTCCAAGAGGTAGTGAGTTCCTTGAGGCAAGGAAGGTGTCTAGCATCTTGCTATACACCCAGCCCTTAGCATAGTCAAACCATGCTGTCAACGTGGAATGAATTAACAGGTTTTTAAAATACTATGCAGGGTGAGAGTCCTTTATTTTCTTAGGCTGGTTCAGCCTTCACCACATAAAATGACACTTTCAGCTTCAAAAGGACCCTCAGCTTAATGGCTCAGGGCACATAAGTGTCCATTTGAAGGGTGAGACACTGAATGTGTTCTGGGGTACAGGTACATATACTGATGCCAATGAATACAATGCTGGGATAGCAAGGCAAATATCTATACTTACACGTTTCAAAGAACCATCTAGATGTTTGATGGCATACTGGGAAAGGTGGCTTAGTGGGTTTGCAAGAACACTTAGGTTGATGGGAGGTTTAGCTGGGTGGGTAGGGAGGCACAGGAGACAGCAGAATAAGGCACATACCAGACTTTTTTACTTACTTTAACACCTGTGCAACTGTATTTGGTCCAAACCATTCGCCAATTGATTTCCCTTCTCCTACACCCATTTGTGCTGTTTTATGTGGAAAAAATTAACATGTTAGTAAAATATCTTCCAACAAGCCACATACCCCCAATAATTTTTTGTATAAGTAATTAAGCAGATGAACAACTTAGTGAAGCCACATGTAAGCCAGGGGACAAAAAAGAGCAGATATAGGCATTGCCATTAAACAAACTATTGACTGATGACCTTACCCATTTGATGAATAGAGTAGCAACAGTCTTTTCTATCTAAGAAGCACTGTAGGATTCGTTGGTATTCTTTGGGTTGTTCTTTTTGTTTCTCCCAGTTCCAGTCTTTTGAAGGGAAAAAAAAAAGTGTTAACATCATTTTTACAACTGTTTGTTACCTCTCTGAAGTCTTATTATAACTGTAAATTAGGAAGAAAACACATCCTTCTTTTCAATGCCAAAGACATCTAGAAACTAATTACTATAAAAGATTCAGTAGGTTTAAAGGGAAAGCCAAACAAGAAGTTAACCAAGGAACTGACTTAGCTCAAGGACTAGAGATAGATAAATATTACATAAAAACAGTGGCACAAAGGCCTTTCTGGTCAGTCCCTTAGTGGAACAAGAGGCTACCACAAAACCTGGCAGTATAGCTATACATAACTCAGACGCCATAGTGTTTCATCTCCACGCAGAGAGCAATGGCTTTTGCCCTTATATTTTGGCAACCTTGCCAAAAGAGTCTCAGAGAGGGGCTGAAGTATTCTTTTTATTTTTTTTTTAAGATTTATTTGAAAGAGTGACAGAGAGAGAGGAAGAGACAAAGAAAGGGATATTCCATTTGGTAGTTTCCACCCTAAATGGCCACAATGGCTGGGGCTGAGCCAAGCTGAAGCCAGGAATCTGGAACTCCATCTGGGTCTCCCACATGAGTGCAGGGGCCCAAGTACTTGGGCCACCTTCTGCTGCTTTCCTAGATGCATTAGCAAGGAGCTGGATCAGAAGCAGAGCAGCTAGCACTTAAACCGGCACTCTGATATGGGATACTGGTATCACAAGCAGTGACTTAATCCACTGTGCCTCAACACCACCCCTGGGAATGCACTATTCTAACATACAACACTCCACAGGGGAATATACACAACTAAGGGGAATTCACAACTAAGAAAGCTTTCAAAAAATTACATATTGCTACTTTTACACTACCTTTTTAGTTTTTGCTTTGTTTTACAATTTTTATTTTTATTGAGTTTTAACAGATAGATATTCATAGACACAATTCTAAGAATATAATTATTTCCCTTCCTCCCTCCCTTTTCCTTCCTTCCTCCCTCCCTTCCTCTTTTCCTTCCTTCCTTCCTTCCTAGTTTTTGAGATAACATATTTTTAATTTATATTATAGTCAAGGTCTGTATATAAAGATAATTGAAAATGAATCTTGATGTGAATGGAATGGGAGAGGGAGCAGGAGATGGGAGGGGTGCGAGTGGGAGGGAAATTATTGGGGGGGGGGGTGGAAAGCCATTGTAATCCATAAACTGTACTTTGGAAATTTATATTTACTAAATAAAAAAATAAATAAATAAAAATATATTATAGTCAAGGGCTTAATTCTCCACCAAACAAAGGATTCAATAGGTAAAAAGCAAAAAGATCCTAATTTAGTGGAAATATAGGCAAGGGCTGTGAACAATAGTTAAATTACTCCACTTTTTTAAAAGTTCACACTGAGAAGCTGGTGTTTGGTCTAGTGGTTAAGATGCCTGAGTCCCACATCATAGCGCTTGGGTTTGATACCCAGCTCCAGCTCTTGACTCCAGCTTCCTACTATTGCAGACCCTGGGAGTCGGTGGTGATGGTTCAAGCAATTGGATTCCTGCCACCCACTTGAGAGACCTGGTTTGAGTTCCCAACTGGATTCTGGGCATTTGAGGAATGACCCAAAGGATGTGATATGTCTGTCTGTCTGTCTCTCTCTACCCCTACCCCCAACCCTCAAATAAATAAATGTTTTTTAAAGTCCACACTGAGCTTTGCCAAAACTAATATCTTTTCTATCAGGTGTTCAAGGTTTCCTTAAGACAAAAGGCAAAATAACTACATCTGTGGGGTCCCAGCTGTGCCTTAGGCATAGTCCTCCCCACCCTCTCTCACCCCCATATCCTACATAGATCACTTATAACTTTACTGAGGACAACTGTAAAATCCCCACATAATCACTGCTGTGGGCAGATTGCATTACTCCCATCCTCTCAGCTCTAGGAACTCTAAGGGGACCGATTGTTGAGGCTTAGTCTGCTTCCAAGACATAAGTTTCTCTCCTGAGGTTTTAGAGAGAATTTGGATAAAGAGCTTACAAGCACTTGATGCCAAGGGCTATTATCTCTAGAACCTTTGGTTTTCTTTTGCTTCTAATACTTCTGAAACCAAAGTTTTAAACTTTAGGTCCAACACAGACTTCAGAGAGTGAACTACATTCAACTTTTTTTCATCAGTGACTGAACTGCCCAAATCTAGGGAAATCCTGATTAACTGGCTGCTAAGTACCATGCGGTATTTACTGATGACAGTGCTAAGTGAACACCCCAACTCAATTTTAAAATAACTGAAGAGGCAGCAATCCAAAAGGTTTCTTTACAAAATTACATCTTGTAATTTATCTTAACTACAGGATCTATTTCCAAATTCTCCCTGCTACTTGTGTTTATATTAAAACGATTGGGACTGCTGACTGTGAAGGTTTTTCTCCAATTTGCTGCTACCTCCAGAATTAACTTCTGGATTAATCACTTGAATGAATGATAAAAAGTTAGATAGTAAGAACGAATCTACTCTCAGAAGCATCTCTACAGCAGGGAAGTCACTACATTCTATTCCCAAACCTATGTTCTCTTTTGATTTGAGCATGGGGCAGATCACCTTACGTCCCAGAGTCAGTTTCCTCTTGTGAAAATAGAAATTATGATACTACCCTGTGGAAGTGAACACAGGATATCCTAAACCCTGATGAGAAGGATATGCCCTGAAGCCTTTCCAGATCCTTCTCCAGTCCTCTCTGGAAACAAGCAAGTCAGGCAAGTTTCCACAGCAGGGAAAGGAGAGTGACGTTTGCATAACTCTGAACCTCAGTCAGCAACAGCCAATGAGATCAGAAGCCCAGTGTTATCCAAAGTGCCCTTTCACTCTCTCTGAAGTCCAACCAGACTTTCACCCAAGTTCCTGGACTGGCATCCAACCAAGGTCATCCTCCAATGCCCACAAGGAAGGACACACACGTCTTAAGAAAGCAAGACTTGAGAGTTCCAACAATGATTACCAGAAAGTTCTTAATTAATAAAGCAGCCTCCTGAGGAAGCTGATTTAAAGATTTCTTCTTCATCAAATGGGCATCCTCAGTGAATGGAAACCAAAATAGCACCAGTTGCTTCATTAGGTATATCCTTTAGGTCACTTCTATCCTTCAATGGGCAGATATTTCAAATGAGGCCAAGAAACAGACTCACCACCACACCCTTCTTCCAGTTCCTTTTGTTATCTGGTATTTTTAAGGACTCACTCAAACAATAGCAAAGATGGAACCTCTAAATGACACACCTGCCTCAGCATTCAATTGTGTACCAGGAAAAGAACTCTCTGGCTTGGTGAGTCACAAGGAACACTAGCTGTTTCCTTCCGGTGAGGGACTCTGTTGCCTTGTCAGACCTACCATGTAAGCTTGCAAAGAGCATTTTGGGACCTGCAGCTTTGTTCCTGAGTGTTCCTAGGTCTCAGCATCAATGCTAAACCAACACTGGGAAGTGATACTACACAGGTATCTGAGGCAGTTTATAGAACAAATTTAACTCACCCCTTCCCAAGTGTCTACAGATAAGGGCTTGAGCCAGCATCATCTGTCCACAACGCAGCATACAACCCCAGCCAGCATCAGATGAAGGGCCTGTTCCCCCTGTTGGTAAAATGGATGGGAATGAATATGGGTTCCTTAAATTGCCTTTTCCTGAAACATCAGCATATTTGAGAGTCACACACACAAAAAAACAGGCAAATACACATGCACTCAAAAGGGAAGTGGAGGACTGAACAGGATTTGAGTATAGGGTTAGAATTTTCAGAGATAATTCTGAGTCAACCAAAATGGGTTTGGGGGCCAAAGACAAAACCAACAAATGAACTAAACCTGCCTGTTGGATGTTCTGCTTGGAGACTTCTAGGTATACATGATACAACTTTTATAGATGACAGCCATGCATGGCTACTAACACTTAATGCATTCCATGGCATCACCTGCCAGACCAAACTTTGACTTGTACAGCTCACTTGCATGGCCCTGAACTTCTCAGGAGAGCCAGTCTTACCTTAGTTAAAAAACAAATACTACCAAAGATTGTCATCAACATGATCAAGAGACTTGGAAGGCTCTTAACTATTCTACAAATACATTATAAAGTTCTGAACAGCAAGAAGAACAATGTAAAAGAGAGGAAAGAGATCTGCGTTAGGCACCAGAAGTCTCTAGTTACCTAATCCAAGTCTCATTTACAGACTGGGGATAACAGAACATGGTCAGCCTACTATTGGTGGATAATGTGAGAATCAAGTGGGATATTTGTCAAAGTGTCCTAGAACCCATACAGGATGATACAAATATTTATTGTTATGATATGGTCACAATTTAAAATAGTATTAATAAATTAGAAATGTACCATATCTTTGAAATATATAAAACCAGTTAATAAATAAGACAACAGGGTCCATTTGAAGAATACTTGACATAAAGAAGATCCCACATATATGGTCAGAGTGAGCTCAATATCCTTTTTCAAGGGACCAATGAAATCAGGTCGCTTGGATAGCAGAGGGGATATTTTTCTTTCATTGTCTTCCTTTTCCTACAAGAAAGTAGGAAGTATGCTACAAGCATTATGTCAGGTGACTAACTTTAAAGGGAGCCATCAGCCTTGCAAGACAATCGAGCTAAGGTAGTCCCTTCTTTCTTTTTGTTGTGGGGATTGAAGGACAGTTGCTACCCCAGTAGGGGGAGGAGAGCGGCCATTTCTGAGCTGGCTCTTTGTTAATGCATTTGCTCTTGCTAATGCTGGGATTACAGGCCAGATCAGTGTGGATAACGCACAATGAAGCCCCCATAAAGAAGAGATCATCTATTGCCAAAACATTGTCAGAGTTGAATTGGAAATGTTGTCCAGCCTTGAAGAAAAAAAACTCTCCTAGAGAAATAACAGTTTATACCCACTGCATATTAAAGATTGTTCTTTTGTTTCTATTACTGTTTGGAGTACCCTCTGTGGGGGGCAAAAAAATGTGTGTGTGGGTTTCATTTTGTGCACTTAATGGAAAGGCTGTACCTAGTCACTAGGTACAGTCTTGCAACAAAATTGGTCAGACAGGTTTCCTCTTAGGAGTGTAGCTTCTGCCACTTGTAGGTCCTTTTCCTTCAGGGTCATGATATTAGGAAGTAGCTACCATACTTGCAAATATTTTACACAAGTCATCTTTAGAGGATTCACGTAGCTTATTGAACTGCCCTTTTTTTCTATATCACAGCTCATAACACCTTAGAATGAATTTCAAGAACATCTATTATAATTTATCTCCCAATAGCAAGGTACTTTCATTTTGTAAGGAAAAAGAAACCTAAGGAATTATATTCTTTCCTTCAAGGCACAATGGACTTTATTAAACAAGTAATTTCACAAAGCAATTCAATGTAATTTAATAGTTATTATCCAAATTAAGAGCTTATTTGATTTTTTTTCTTTACTCTCAAAAATACAACAAGTTATACCATCTGGCGCCAAAACCCTTGGAGGTGGGATCAAAAGTATACTGGCATAACACATCAATAGCATGGAACTATACTTGATAGAATACCTCAATAATGAGACTTTTAGTGAAAGGCTTACCTACTCCCATAAACCAAATTCTTTGCCATGATGAGCTGTTAATTCTGAGGATTCTGGGAAGTCACTGATAACATCAGGCAAGCTATCCCCAGGAAGAAAGTACAGTACAACAAATGATATACCTACCAATTGGTGAAAATTTCCTTCTGTATGTAAACCATAGACGAGCACTTATATCAGACAACAGCTTAGATTTTTCTGTAATTAAATGTGAAATTAAAATTAAATCATTATATCCCATCTAAAAATGCCTGCTTTTGACTTCTGCACCAGCACAACTTCATTTTCAAATAAGCAATAGCAATCCCAATGTAATGGGGCTAGGAAAATTCATAGGAAATCCAGTCTCACATTAGCCAAATGATTTCTTCCCACCTGTGTTTTGACCAGAACTACTTGACTGATCTAGTAATGTCAAGTGGTCCCCGTCTCCTTTTTACTGAGCTCCTTGGCCCTGGCAGTTACTAACACTGAGCTCACGGCCAAAATGCAAGGAATGGGAAAAGAAAGGATATAGAAAACCCACTAATAAGGTACTCAGTCCTGAACTGAATGGTAATGGTTGGTTGAGCCGCTCATCAGTACCCACTATCTGTTATTTGAAACTAGTGGTTTGTGTTTGTGTGTGTGTACATATATTCATATGCTCAAGAATTTAACTAAAGAGGAAATGTCCCTGGTTAAGTAAATTACAATGTGTGAGAAGTTTATCCATAGTATCTAGTACAACCAGCATTTGTAATATAAATGAATATATAACATTAGGTATATTTTTTCAAAGCATGCTTTCTTATATTTTATGACATAAAGTTATTTCAATGGCCACAAATATGGCTTCCACACTTCCATCTGTTCTTCAACCACATATCCATATTTGGATTCTACAGAATTTATAGTCATTGCACTCTAAAGGAAGAAAGGGAAATCAATTTTAGCCAATAGTTTCTTATTTTCTCTCTTCCCTTTCCTTTGAACAATTTGGAAATTTGATCTGTCTGCATTTTGCCTTCCCTTTATGGCCTCAGTGTTCTGGCACATTTTGAGAAACAGATGTGTAACAGTTAAGAGAAAGATTTCTAAAATCATTCTGTGCCTAGGCTTGAACCCTGTCTCTGCTACTTACCAGCTGTGTAACCTTGTTACTTAACTTCCTGGGCTTCAGTCTCCTCATTCATAAAATGGAGAGAATAATACTACCTACTCCACAGGTACAAAATAATATACACACAGTGCTTAACAGTGCTTAGATGGTACTTGACTTGGATGCAGTATGTGACAAATGTTAGCTGGTATTATAAAAGGGGTCTTCAAAAGTTCATGGAAAGTATGTATTATGGAAAAACTATGCATGGCTTTCAAAATCTTTTTGCACCAAAATAAACTTATCGTTTAATTCCATTTTCCACAAGCTTTTTGAAGTACCCATCCTCTGAAATGTCCACACCACTCACTCTTGCCTCTGATAGTCTCTATGCCTTCTAGCCTGGCTTTTTGCAGGGGAAGTTGCTTGGAATGTTAGCATTAATTTCACTTTGAAAGGCATTTCCCAACTTAATATTTGAATATGAGCATATCTGACAACATGGGGATTCCTGCTGTCAGGGAAAGCAAAATTAGAAGAGATTCTCTCCAATCCCCATGTCAAGCAATTATGAAGGAAGTTAAGGTCCAGAAAGAGAAAGTGACTTACCTGAGTTGGGAGAAGAGTCTGAACACAAAAGGTCTCCTAACTGCTATCTCCAGGCTCTCCACTGTTCACAATTCATCAATCAAAATAAGGAGCCAGATTCAGGAGGAGCTGGACAATGCCTAACTTCCTCTCCTGCCTTTTTGTCAGCTTCTTCTTGTCCCTTACTCCATGCTGAGGGCCTCTCAAGAGGACCTCCCCTCAGAAAGACATGAATGTCAGAGCTGCCTCTTTCCAAGCTCGGCTTTACCTGGTTGCTGAATCATTAGCAGTTTCAGATTAAAAGACCTCTCTCAATCTATAAGAACGTAATGGCAGGGAAGAAAAAAGTCAAGCCTTCTTTCTATCTAACTGCAGTGTCTAAAATTTCAATACAAAATTAGAACCAAGACAGTGGTACAGCAAGTCAAAGATCTAAAACCTAAGACCTTCCATACCTGATATTGTTTCTGACAACCATGGGTTGTTTGTTTAGAAGTCCCTGGGTGTTTTTATCTAGACAGACTAGGATGTGAGAGGAATGAGAAGTATTTAGCCCAGTTCCTAATTAGATAGCCCTCTGTGATACCAGGAGTGGCTCTGTGATTTTTTTTAAATCCAAGGCTTCTAGAATTTGGATGTTCTCCTTCAAGGAAAAGAATAAAAATATATTACTTTCACAAATTGTACAAAAATTTGTAACCCTGTGAACTCCCGTTCTAGGGCCTCTCGGTGCCTTGGATAGGGCTGGTACAAGCAAGGGGCCTAAGGCTTCAGCACCACTGGCTACAAGGCAAATTTGCTTGGGAGTAGCATTAGCACTGATCAAGGTAATGCTCTATCAACTCAGGTGCCCGCCTCACTGGGGTTCTCACAGACAAATACTATGAAACCTTACCTGTTTTAAGGAGATGCTGCTTCCCCAAGATCCATACCAGCTCATCTGTATCTGGAAATTCTTCTAGGTAGTCAGTGAAAATAGTAATCTGGTTTTCATACTTGGACAAAACTGAAAGAAAAGGAAAGAAACTTCAAAATAATCTGGCCACAGTTACTCCAAAACTCTTGGGTTTGGCATCGTGGTGCAGCAGATTAAACTACTGCTTGTGATGTCAGCATCCCATATCAGAGTGCCTGCTGGAGTCCTGGCTGTTCTACTTCTGATTCAGCTCCCTGCTAATGTACCTGGAAAAGCAGTACATGATGGCCTAAGTGCTTGTGACCCTGCCATCCATGTCAGAGACTGGGACTAGGACTGGGATTGGGATTGGGAGAGGGAGAGGGAGAGGGAGAGGGAGGGGGAAAAGGATCACTTCTCCATCTTCTGGTTCACTCCCCATGGTCAGGGCTGAGCCAGGCCAAAGCCAGGAACCTGAACTCCATCTGCGGAACTCCACCAGGGGCCCAAGTACTTTGGCTATCGTCTATTGCTTTCCCATGTACATTAGCAGGGAGTTGGATCAGAAGTAGAGCAGGTGGGACTCCAATCGGTGCTCATAGGGATGCAGACAGCGGCTTAAAGCACTGCATTAGAGTGCCAGCCCCTATAAATAAATCTTTTAAAAAAGGGAAAAAAACCTTTATTTTTTCCCATGGGACCTTCTTTGTAAATAACCACTTCATGTAACTTCTCTGAGTGGGAGTGTCTCATGGTGATTGAATAATACTGGGTGCATACCTAACTCCTGCCCACATCACAGGGAGTACCACAGGGTTTCTATTATGAGTTTGCTCATGGCCAGTGGCTTAGAACTGTGACAAGCCTAGAAGATTGTTCAACTACAGAAATGGCAATATTTAGCTGGAATACCATATCCTTTATTGTATTTTTATTTGCCATCTTATTCACATATAGCTTCTGCAAAGAAGGCTCTTGAGGCTGATGATATTGTTCTTGGGATTCACAAATGATTATTGTGATACTGTGATATAATACAAAATTAAATGTCTTTGGGACGGGTGCTGTAGCATAATGGGTATAGCCGCCGCCTCCAGTGCCAGCATCCCATGTGGGTCCTGGTTCGAGTCTCGACTGCTCCACTTCCCATCCAGCTCTCTGCTATGGCCTGGGAAAACAGTGGAATATGGCCCAAGTCCTTGGGCCCCTGCACCCATGTGGGAGACCCGAAGAAGCTCCTGGCTCCTGGCTTAGGGTTGGAACAGGTCCAGCCACTGCGGCCATCTGGGGAGTGAACCAGCGGATGGAAGACCTCTCTCTCTTTGCCTCTCCTTCTCTCTCTGTGTAACTCTGACTTCCAAGTAAATAAATAAATCTTAAAAAAAAAATGCCTTGTCTCCATTCCCATTTTCTAGCACAGCGCTCCAAAAACTCTTGTAATTTCCTGAGAAACAGGGATGCTAGGTGAATCTTTTGTTCAGATAGTTGGCCTTTGACCGCCAATTCCGGACTAAGGGCTCCTAATCATTTGGAATTTCCTGGGTGATAAGAGCATCTTCGTGTTCCAATAAGGCAACTCTTGGTGAGTTCCTGGATGGGGGCTAGTCACCAGAATGACCAAGCCATGATTAGAAAGCTTGAAACCTTCAGCTCTCTCCTACCATTCAGGAAGGGGATAGGGGCTGCAGATGGAATCAAAAATAGATCCCGCTGACATGACAGAGCCTCCATAAAAATTCCTCAGCTATGGGATGGGGAGCTTCTGAATCTCTGAAGAGTACAGCAGCCTGGAAGGTAGTACCGCTGGAGAGAACAGGGAAGTTCCTTTCCCATTTATTGTTCCCTGTGACCCTCTTCTGTCTGGCTGTTCATCTCCTTTGCCATATCCTTTATAATAAATGGATAAATGTAAGGAAAGTGTTTCCCTCAGTTCTGTGGGCCATCCTAGCCAATTATGGAATATAAGAGGGGGTCACAGGAACCCTAACCTAAGCCATGCGGTCAGAAGCAGAGTTCCCAACTTGGGACTTGCAAATGACATCTGAAGTGGGGGCTGTCTTGGGGGACTGAATCTTTTAACTTGTGGGATCTGACTCTAACCCCAGGAGATACTGTCTAAATTGCACTAACTTACAGAATACACTAAAGAACTGCTTGGAGTGTGGTGAAAAACCTCCACACAAACGGTATCAAAAGTGTTGAGAGCGTGGGCCAGTGTTGTGGTGCAGCAGGTTAAGCTGCCACTTGTTTGGCTGGTAACTCGTATCTGAAGGCTGGTTCAAAATCTAGCAGCAATGCTTCTGATCCACTTTCCTGTTAATGTGCCCAGGAAGGCTGCGGAAGATGGCTCAAGTACGTGGGCCCCTGCGATCCATGTGGGAGTCCAGGATGGCATTGCTGGCTCCTCACTTCAGCCTGGCAGTTGAAGCCATTTGAGGAGTGAACCAGTGCGTGGAAGATGTCTCTCTCTCTGTATTTCAAATAAATATTTTTTAAAAAAGTGTTGAGCATCGAGTGTGAGAGTAGAAAAACAGTCTGGTTAGGCCGGCGCCGCGGCTCACTAGGCTAATCCTCCGCCTTGCGGCGCCGGCACATCGGGTTCTAGTCCCGGTCGGGGCACCTGATTCTGTCCCAGTTGCCCCTCTTCCAGGCCAGCTCTCTGCTGTGGCCAGGGAGTGCAGTGGAGGATGGCCCAGGTGCTCGGGCCCTGCACCCCATGGGAGACCAGGAGAAGTACCTGGCTCCTGCCATCAGATCAGCGCGGTGCAAGGGGCCGCAGCGCACCCTCCGCGTGAACCAACGGCAAAGGAAGACCTTTCTCTCTGTCTCTTTCTCTCTCTCACTGTCCACTCTGCCTGTCAAAATAAATAAATAAATAAATTAAATTAAATAAAAAAAGAAAAACAGTCTGGCTTTTTTTTATCTCATACAACTATGCTTATTTCTCAGGATAAAGTAACCAAATAAAATATAAGCTGTCTTCAATAAGTTCATGAAAATGCATATTATGAAAAATCAATGCCAGGATTTCAAAAACTTTTTTGCATCAAAATAAATGCATTACTTCCATTTTCCAGCGAACTTTTTGTAGTGCCCTCATATAACTAAATCTCTTTACTTCACAGGCTGTACTTTTAGAACTTAAGACCACACCATACCAGAGGAATTCAAATTCAAACTCACTTTTTACCACTTAGGGGGAAAGCATTCACTAAAAGACTCAAGACTGACTTGGGCTAGTCGTGTGGCACAGCACATTAAGCCACTGCTTGGAACACCCACATCCCATGTTAGAGTGCCTGGGTTTGAGGCCCACCTCTGCTTCTGATCCAGCTTTCTGCCAATGTACATAAGAGGCAGCAGATGATGGCTCAAATACTTGAGTCCATCCACGCCACCCACATGGGAGACCAGGGTAGAGTTGTCTCCTGGCTGGCCTGGTGTAGCCTCAGATGTTGCAGGCATTTGGGGAGTGCACCAGAGGATGCAGATTCATTCTCATTCTCATTCTCATTCTCTCTCTCTCTCTCTCTCTCTCCCCTCCCCCTCCCCCATCCCTTTCAAATAAAAAAAAGAATAAATAAACATTTGTCTAAAAGACTTATGAACAGATCCTATCTCCAAAGTTCTTTATAATTTTCCAAGAGAAATAATGTTGTAGTTGCATGTAAGTTTCCAAGCCGGCCCACAGAAACCTACTTTAACCTATAACCAGAAAAAATAAATTGATAGTATGTTTCACATTTATGGTGCTATTTCTATGAGAAAAATATCTTTCCAAGTTCAAAACCAAAATACCCAACACACCTTCCCTCAGCTTTTAGAGCCTCCCTTGCCCTTCTGGGGAGAGGAGCTCAGAAACAGAAAGGGTTCTTTTCTGTAGCTACAAGTGGCTGCATGCACTCTCCCAAGGTAGTCCCTAAAAGTCATATAGCAAATGACATGATGAGATATGTTTATCTTACTTGAAAGTTGTTTTGTTTTGTTTCCTAAAGCAGGCGCATGCTGTTTTCACAGAAATAAAGGTTCCTATATATAAATGAGTCTTTTCTGATTATGAAAACAACTTCACATGTTCAAAATACTTTGTTGTAAGTTGCCACAGCAGAGAGCTGGATTGGAAGTGGAGCAGCCAGGTCTCAAACCAGCACCCATATGGGATGTTGGCACTGCAGGCAGCAGCTTTATCCGCTATGTCACAGTGCCAGCCCCTCTCTTTCAGTCTTTCCTCTTCTCTCTGTAACTTTACCTTTCAAATAAATAAATAAATCCTTTAAAAAAAATCAAACAGCCATTTCATTCCCCAGCAAAAACTCATCACTACCTAATCTGCCAGGGAGCCTGTGCCCTCTTAGCTTCTCTGCTTGCTGGCCTCAGCCCCTGGCCCATGCCCAGGAAATACCAAGCTAAAAATGATCACCCAGGTCAGGCCATCCCCAGGAGGTGGTAGACCAAGGCGGGGTAAATCACGCTGTGTACCTCCCCACCCTACTGTCTGCCCCTCACAGCCAATAGAAAGTTTCAAATGCATATCCAGTGTAGCCCAAAAGGAGAAAGAAAAGCAGAGAACAAGTATCTTGAGAAGAGTTTGGGAAAAGAGCAACCCCTCTGGCATTGCCCTCGTAGGGGTAAGAAAGGGTGGCACTGGATGAATGTACAGCATGTTTGCATATAAGCCTTGGGTCTTTTTTTAGTACTGGCTGAAAAGAAATCATTTCTCTATCGCCAACCCTCTGTTGGTGACTCACTACCCAGCTCTCTGGTCGAATTAGTACAGCCCTTTAAAGCCCGTGACAACTGCCCTGCTTCTTTGGGGATGGCTCTGATCAAGATGGTAGCCAAAGAATTCAACTCTCGCTCGTCACCCCCTCTCAGGCCTAGCTAGGTCAGCAAGAAGGTCATTACCATCTAGACTCTTCTGGATTCTCCTCTTAGAAGACAGACTCCCAGAATGCAGTTTGGCAGGCCATAAGCAGCCCTGAGTCGAACTTACATGTATAGAACAAATAAAAGACAGAAGAGAATATGCAAGTGACAGAAGTGAAGAGCAATTCCAACGTGGGGATTACATACAAGGGAATCTGGGGATCAACAGGCCCTACACAAAGAGAATTCAGGCAGATGAAAAAGCAATCTGGGAAGTGGCTCAAGCATAGAAATGAAACCTCATTTGCAACACAATCAACTTATAGCACTCAAAAACCACAAATTACGTTTGTCTGGCCTTAAGATGTTAACTAACCAAACATTAGCCTGAGTTTCCTGCTCTTTCAGCCTGCTTAAAGAGATAGAGGTAGAGCTGCAAAGGTGTAGTCTGGTGGAACAAAAATTCACTTCCACAAGGTCTGAGGGACAAACTGGCTTCGCCCTGTTCCATTTTGCTTTAGACTGTGCTGGGTTATCTTAATGGCCAGCTAATCACTAGACCAGGATTTCCTTAAACTCCTGGAACTGAAAAGTCTCCTAGTCTTAGCCACAGGACTCTGTGTACATGTTGAAGCATGTCTTCAACACTCAGCCAGGCAGTTGATGACTCTGACTTACTCTTCACTTCCTGCTGGTACAGAGCTCAAGATCAACGAGTGTGAGTGCTTAGGACCTGTTCAGATCTTTCCTGCACCTGGGTACAGCCCTGGGAATGCACACAGCCCTATGCACGTATATGATCTTCTAGAATATGCTCAAACCTATTAAAGCTTCCAGGAATCTCATTTTTCCCCAGCTTTTCCTAAAACTTTCTGGTTAGCTGGAAATGTTATCCACTGCCTCAGGCACCTGAGATGTTAATCAATGGTGCTTGATGGTTTTCCAAAAAAAAAAAAGGCCCTAGAAAAAAGACTTTCTGCAGCTCCAAGTCAGGGGAAATAAATAGTCTTGTAAGTGAGGTCTTCCAGGAAGAAGACCTGTAAAAATGCGCTCCAACCCCATTCTGTCTCCTCTGATGGCTGCCAGGCTGCTGAATTTCCCTGTGATTGCAGACTGCAGATTTTCAAGGCTACTGCAGAGTTGGGGAGCAAGAGATGAGAATAGGGCAAGTGAAAACACCAGAAAGCTCACTATTCTTACCAATGTGCAAGCTGTTTTTCTTGAATAAATGTTCCCTGGATTGCTACGAGCCTTTATTTTGTTTCAAGTCCTGAAGAAGTTGATTCTGAGGATTTCTGCCAATTTATTTGTTGCTTTATGGAGAGACTGCAGAGGGCTTCACCATGCCATTTTTTGCTGATATTTTACTTTAATGATATGCTTTTCAGTGATTAAATACATTTCTAAAGGTTATTTTGGAGAATTGCAAGTAAATGAGAAAATAGCTTTGAAAAACAAATTTTTCTGATAGAGTTTAACAAAGACACTTGGACATCAAGGTTCCCAGATTCTGTAGGGCTTATGCTAAAGAAAGAAATATCACAAACTCTCCAAAGTGAAATCAAAACACCACAGAATTTCAGGGCCAGCAGGGGCCTGAGACACAAGGTAACTTCCTTGTAGGTCACCAGAGGCTAACCTGTCAGGATATTGCTGGTTCAAAAACAGCCTTTTCAGCAATACATTCAAGGGACCTTCAAAAAGTTCATGAAAAGCGGATTTCAAATGTGTTTATTTTGGTGCTAAACAAAATTGAGGGGCGGGCACTGTGGTGTAGCAGGTAAAGCCACCACCTGCAGTGCTGGCATCCCATATGGACTCTGCTCCACTTCTGATTCAGCTCTCTGCTATGACCTGGGAAAGCAGTTGAAGATGGCCTGAGTGCTTGGGCCCCTGCACCCACGTGGGAGATCTGGAAGAAGCTCCTGGCTCCTGGCTTCAGATGGGCACAGCTTTGGCCTTTGTGGCCAGTTGGGGAGTGAACCAGCAGATGGAGGACCTCTCTCTCTCTCTCTCTCTCTCTCTCTGCCTTTCCTCTCTCTGTGTAACTCTTTCAAATAAATAAATAAATATTTTTTAAAAAATTTGAAATCTGTGTCATTTTTTACAATATACAAATTCTATGAACTTTTTGAAGTCTGTATTTCTGTTTTTTGCACCAAAATAAATTTTTACATTTTAATTCAACTTTCCATGAACTTTTTAAAGGACCCTTGTACATATTTAATATGCTGTCGGGTCACATCTTCACAAACAGAAGAAAAGGTCCAGAGAGGGACAGACATGGTAATGGGTGACTGATCCTTGCTGTTTTGTTCCATAAACTGTACAGGGTACCTACTATATGCGAAGCGGAGGGGATACATTTGGAAACAACTAACAACAGGGAGTGCAGTAGAGAACGGAAAGTGGTCTGAAACGGGGTGGGGAGACAAATAATTAATTCCTACTGGGGTTCAGTGGGCTTTTCACCATTTAGAAAGGCTGGCATCAGAGCTGGGCCTTAATGGAAACAAGATATAAGTGGGAAGGGGGAAGGGAGGAAATTCCTGGATGAGGGAACACCAAAAGGACCTGGCAAGCAGCTGAGTGTGGGTGGGGCAGGGAAGAGTGAGACACAGAGAGTCAAAAATAACTTACAGTTTTCAAGTGAGGTGATGAGACGGCGGCAGAAAAACATGAGTGTGTAGGGAGACTAGAAGCTCCCGTGGAGCCCAACACAAGTCAGACCTGCAGATTTACTTAACAAAGGCACAGGTTTTTAAATAACAAGTGAAGAAGAAGTGGTTCTGCATAGGGAATTTGAAGAGGCTTGGTGGCTAGAAGGCTGGGTAGCAGAGCCTAGGAAGGCACGGAAAAGGCAGAAGACCAAAGGCTCTGATACAGCCTAAACCGCGCTCCCACCAGCTTCCTCCTGGGTTCACTTAACTGCCCTGTTCTTCTGCCCACCTACACACATTCCCTTCCCCGTCTTCACCTCTGTGCCCTGCTTTTCCGACAACCAAGAACTTAGAAAAACAGACAGCATGGAGATTCCTCAGAAATATGAAAATAGATCTACTATATGACCCACTCTTGGGAATTTACCAAAAAAATTAAGTCAGCATATGAAAGAGTTATCTGTACCCCCATGTTTATAGCAGCTCAACTCACAATAGCCAAGCTATGGGATCAACCCAGATGTTCACCAACTGATGACAGGACAAACAAATTGTGGTGTATATACACGATGCAATACGATTCAGCCATAAAAACGAATGAAATCTTGTCTTTTGAAAAAAAAAAAAAAAAGGATGCAATTGGAGATCATTATGCTTACTGAAATAAGCCAGTCCCCAAAAGACAAATACATATGTTTTCTCTCATTTGTAGTAACTAATACATAGAGTACTAAAAAGAAAAAAAAATGTAATGTGGGGCCAAGGTTGTTGTGTAGCAGGTAAAGCAACTGCCTGCATTGCCAGCATCCCATATGGGCTCCAGTTTGTATCTCGGCTTCTCCACTTCTCACCCTCCCTCCTCCTTCCTGTGCTATTTTTCTTTTTTTTTTTTTTCATGATTTCTAAGTTTAATTCAACTGCTATACCCAATTTTGCTTTGTAACAATAAGAAAACGTTCCTATCAAAATTACATCGCGATGTTAAGTACAGGTTTTTTGTTTTGATACAGCTCTAAAAAATGTTAGCACCAAATGCATTTAAAAAGTTTTAAGGCTTAATAAAAATACAGACTAATAATTTCTTAATGCAGCCTAGACTTTGAGAACAGGATGCTAACACTATTTAAACTTCCAAGTACAGACAGTCCCCAGCATAGAACACATCTTTCAAATGCATTTGGTGATACCCCTCCTGGACTCCAGCTCCTCCCAGCACCCACCTTGCCCAGGGGCTACTGCTCTGGTTCCCCATTCCCCAAAACCCCAGCTTCCACTCAGGTGGAAAGAACTAGAGCCTTCCTGTCACCTGCCTGGGGGGGGGGGGGCAGCCACAGGGCAATTCAATTTGTAATTCCTTACAAACAGCAACAAACGACCTCATTTCCACCCTTAGACTATTTCCCTGTAAGCTAACAAGTCAGTGTGTTTGGGCTTCAAGTTCAGCACCATCTAAGATGCCCTCCCTACCCCCACAATGCTCTTAATTCTTAGAAACCACTGAACCAAGCCACCTGCAGTACCTCTAAGGCTGCACTGAGTAAGTGTGCCTTGGCTCTAAAGTCTTTGGGCACCAACAGGAGAAAAATGGTCTTTGGTGGATAAAGCCTGTGCAGACCCCTCAGTGTGCCAGGAACAGGAAGTGGAAGGTGGGATCAGGCACTTAAGCAGCTAGGGTGAAGGGAGTGTGGCTGAACACAGCCATAGCTTTTATGAAGCTTAATAATGATTTAGAGTTTTCTAGTCCTGGTGCTGGCTATGCAGGAACTCAGAGCTGTGGGGACACCTCCCAGACTAGGAAGACAGCCCTCTGGGGTGACTGGAAGGGGCTCAGGCCAGCCCAGGATCTCTGTTCCTGCTGGCAAACGACTAAATCTCTAGTCACTTGCATTGAGGATGAGTGGAGGTTCTACAAAGCGCTTCTTCCTCCTCTTTGGTGAACCTGAGCAACTGACTGTTTCTGGAGAGGTGCTGGAAACAGAACAGGGTCAAGAGTCATTTACATGAGGCTGGTTTTTTGTTTTTTTTTTTGTTTGTTTGTTTGTTTGTTTCTTTGTTTGTTTTGACAGGCAGAGTGGACAGTGAGAGAGAGACAGAGAGAAAGGTCCTCCTTTGCCGCTGGTTCACCCTCCAATGGCCGCCGCGGCAGGCGTGCTGCGGCCGGCACACCGCGCTGATCTGATGGCAGGAGCCAGGTACTTATCCTGGTCTCCCATGGGGTGCAGGGCCCAAGTACTTGGGCCATCCTCCACTGCACTCCCTGGCCACAGCAGAGAGCTGGCCTGGAAGAGGAGCAACCGGGACAGAATCCGGCGCCCCAACTGGGACTAGAACCCGGTGTGCCGGCACCGCAAGGCGGAGGATTAGCTTATTGAGGCGCGGTGCCGGCCAAGGCTGGTATTTTAAGACAGCTTCTCAGATACTAAAGAAGCCAAACTAAGAGTCCAGGTCCTCAAGTCTCTCCTTCCCACCAACTAATTACAGAAGAATCTAAATAAGCCTGTCAGTGATAGCTGTGGGCCCCAGAAGAGCCCTGGCTTGTGAGAAGAACTATTCACATCCCCAGTGAAGAACAAAGGCTGGGGCCAGAGCTATGGCATAGTGGGTAAAGCTGCCACCTGCCTTGCAGGAACTCCATACGGGTGCTGGTTCAAGACCCTGCTGCTCCACTTCCGATCCAGCTCTCTGCTATGGCAGTAGAAGCTGTAGAAGTAGCAGAAGATGGTCCAAGTGCTTGGGCCCCCGCACCCATGAGGGAGACCCAGAAGAAGCTCCTGGTTCCTGGCTTCGGAATGGCCCAGCCCTGGCCGTTTTGGTCATCTGGGTAGTGAACCACTGGATGGCAGATTCATTCTCTCTCTCTCTCTCTCTCCCTGTGTGTGTGTGTGTAACTCTGAATTTCAGATAGATAGATAGATCAATCGATCGATCTTAAAAAAAGAAAAAAAGACCGGGCAACAATTCTTAGCATTTCAATTTTTACATTCAAAATTGTTAGTTTTCATAAACTTAGTAAGTCACAGCCTAGCAATGCTAGGTTGTCAAATAATGCAAAATACATGAATGATTTGTCTACAGATCAGTACAAACTCTGAGTCCCTAAAAGAATAGTGTCCTTTTTAGACTTATATTGGAGAATCTTAACCAAAGGGTTAACATTCAGCCAGAGAGGACTTTATAAGGGTCTGTTTAACTGACTTGTGTTAGAGCACAAGAGGTTGCATCTGACAAATTTCAGGGCAAGTCAGAAAAGTAATAACCAGTCCAGTTGGCAAAGGACCAATGTTAAGGGGGTAACATCCATGGATTTTCTGCTAGAAAAGTCAATAGGGCTGTAGGTAACCACTTGGGTACAGAGAATACAATAGTGTTTAAAGATTCCAATCAATTCATCCCACTGACATAACAGTAATTCCACTGACAAATGTAATACAGTACTGAGTTGTTTCTGAGTTTGCTTTAAAGGGATGCTTTTTGAAAACTTCTTGCCTTATAAGTGTATGTTTGTTGTGGTGGTGGTTTTCACTTAGGCACAAATTGCTGCCTGCTGTCTGATGACTGAAATGCACTTGAAAACTTCCACAAGGAAATTGGATTCCATGTGCAAACTGGTCAAGAATGCACATAACACAGACTATTTCACCTCCACACTGCTACCTCTTTTTGCTTTTGATAACTCTGATATTTTTGGAGAACTGCATCTTTTCAGAAAGAAGAAAAAATGACTAAGTTTGAGAGGAGAGTCTAAATACCTCTGATTAAAAAAAATCAGTACTCAGAAGATTGCACCATTGAAAAGGCTATTATCTTTGTTGATAAAGCACTCAGAAAGGGGTAACCCACTGGATTCATGAATGGAGAAAAATCCTTGACTGGCTATATAATGCAAGACTTGAGGCATGTCTTCCACAAACTGAGATGGGAATCACCTTGATTCTTCATCAAAAGGGTTTTTAAATTTTTTTTTATTAACATGCAATATTTGTAATTTTTTTTACAGTGCAGTACCTCAACACATGCACACAGCATAAGCTGACCAATTCAGGCAACTGGCTCCTATATCTCCCTTTCATTTCTCCGCACCCAGAGGCCGCATGCTCTCTCTCATCAACCTGCTAGTCAGTTGTCACTGAGTAACTGGAGGCTCTCTGCTGTGGCCCGGGAGTGCAGTGGAGGATGGCCCAAGTGCTTGGGCCCTACACCTGCATGGGAGACCAGGAGAAGCACCTGGCTCCTGGCTTCATCGACGCAGCACACGGGCCGCAGCGGCCATTGTGGGGTGAACCAACAGAAAAGGAGGACCTTTCTCTCTGTCTCTCTCTCTCACTGTCCACTCTGCCTGTCAAAAAAGAAAAAACGCAGTTGTATTCGCAAGGGGAACAGTTTCACATTAGTGCCACTTGCCACTGCCAAGTGACAGAGTGGGTCAGAAGTGAGCCTCCTATTTTATCTTCAAATGTGGACACTAAAATCAAACTAAAAGGCTGTAATACTCAAAGACTGATCTCTTGGGTCATATAGGAATAAAGATGCAGGGACAATATTTAGTCAAAATGAATATTGTGCTAACTAATTTTCTCTAACATTCAGCATGGTGAGGAAAATAGAAAAGGAGGAAACATCTCTTATCCCTGTTAGAAATAGCTCTAGCCAAAGAAATTCCAAAATTTAGATTCTAGTCCCACCCTGCCATTAAATGACTATGTGAACTTGGAGAACCTACTGTACTTCTTTGGGCCTCAAATTCTCTAACTACAAAAGAAGCTGTGTTTTTAAAACAGCATATCATCATTTATCAGTGGATTGTGAAAATCTATATAGTGGGTTGCAATCACCATTTTTAAAAAATGAAATTGAACAGGAGCCATCATTGTCACACAGTGGTTTACCCTGTTGCTTGCAATGTGGGCATCCCATATGAGTGCCAGTTCAAGTCCTGGCTGCTCCACTTCCAATCCAGCTCGCTGCTAATGCTCCTGGGAAAGCAGCAGCAGATGGCCCAAGTACTTGGGCCCCTACCATCCATGTGGGAGACCTAAATGTAGTTCCAGGCTCCTGGTTTTGGCCTAGCCCAGCCCTAGCCATTGTGGCCATTTGGGTAGTAAACCAATGGATAGAAGATCCCTCTCCCTCTCTCTCTCTCTCTCTCTCTATCTGACTCACCCTCTCTAACACTGCCTTTCAAATAAATAAATCCTTTTTAAAAATGAAGTTGAATAAAAAAGAAAATATTGGACTATGTTGCATATAATGATAAGTATTGTTTCATGAAACTTGTTTTTGTGTACATAAACCAGGTTGCAATTTAAAATGTATTTTTCTTTCTTTTTAAATATTTTTTCATTCTTAATTATTATTAATTGAACAAATTTATGGGGTACAGTGTGATAATTCAACTCATATTCAATGTGTGAAGAACACACCAGGTCCAGGTTGGTAATTCTGATTTAGTACCCATTATCTAACCTCCCTCCAACTCCCTTCCCCCTCTGCACCCTATCCCCCACCTTTCCTGGCCTCTCATTATCATTATCCTATGTTCAGATCATCATTTTTAGGCTTCAACATATGATAGGAGAACATGCAGTGTTTGTCTTTTTTCATCTGGCTTATTTTACTTAACACAATGTCCTTCACAAAATGTGTTTTTCACTGTGTTGTTGTGATTTAAAAAATCACTTGTCACTTGCTGCTGTTTAAATTAATAAAAATGAAATAATTTGGTTCCTCAATTGTACCAGTCACATTTCAGACACTCAATAACTATATGTGGTTAGTGGCTATGATAATAAACAGCACAAATACAGGACACTTTCATCATCTCAGAGAACTCTACTGGATAGTTCTATTCTAAAATCTTTTCTTTGGTTTCATAGAAGATAGAAGTTGGGGGAGTTGTTAAGAATATTCCAAGCTCTAGGAAGAGGTGATGGGTTCATTTGTCTCTCTCTTTTAAGAGTGTGCATGTGAATTTCTAAATAAATGAATCAACAATTGTTTATTAGCATATGAACATCATTCTGTGAGGAATACAGAAGAAATATCTTCATAAACATTCACTAAATGAGAAGAGAACCAGCTAAAGCATCATAAAACCACAATCTAATTAAAGATATAAGCCTCTGTAAAAGAAAGAATAATAAAAGGCAGTATATAGGCAAGGGTTGACAATAACTAAGTACTGTCAAAATTCAGAAAAGGCATGGGGAATGATGAACATGGGAGTCATCAGGAAAGATTTCAAGAAGGAAGTAGGATTTGAACTGGTTCTTAAATTTATTGCTTGGCTTTTGATGAGCAGAGATAAGAGAGGAGGTTATGCCAGATGAGGTGAATAAAGTGGGCATGCAAGCATTGGAGAAGGAGGTAGGTTCTAGGGAATACAGACAAATGAAATTACAGAAGTGCCATGGGACTGGATTGCCGAGGGTGTAAAACAAGCTACTGAAGTCCAACTCTTTGTAAGGCCACTGACAGTTTTCAAAGGATTTTCATATGATCCTGGAGGCATACTCATAAGATAGGCAGGGCAGAGACCATTACCTCTACTTTAGAACTGAGCAAACTGAGTCTTGAAGAAGTGAAATGATTTTTCCAAGGTTAGATGGCTAGGAAGCAGTATATCCGGGATTCATACTGAGCTAATAATATTCTCCATGCAGTATCCTGCCCAACATATGTAGCTGTTATGATGAAAGCCGGAGTAAAGGCACTGGAGACAAGGAGATCAGTGAGAAAAATGTTGCAATAATCCATGCATAAAGTGTTGAAGGCATGGCCTAGGTGGCAAGAAACCAGATGCTCTGGTTATATAACATGCTATAAAACAAACTGACAATGCAGTTCCCACTGTTTATAAGGGAGAGTAAGAGTAGACAGTCTGAGGTCAGAACACCATAGCTATATTTAACTGGAAGTGATCTAAACTAACCCCAAAGGAATAAATATTAACAATATAATTCACATACTGTGTCCGGATTTTTCCAGTCAACGGGAGGCAATGTTTTGGACACAGTTCCTAAGCAAACAACCCTTTACATGTCTATGCATTTTTATGAAACATTTCTGTCTTGGTAGTATTTCTCTTCCTTGTCAATTTCAGTTTTTATTTATCAGAGCTAACTGGTCATATGATCTGTTACCTCATCCAGATTTTCAGAAGAAAAGAGTGGTGCAAAAAGGTCAAGGAGCTAAAGGCCTTGGAGTTTTTCCACACTATGAAGTAAAACTATCAGCCTAGAAATTAATTACTTAATAATGATTCACTAGGATATACCGTTGCCAGACTAATTTTAAGAGATCTCTCTGCTGGCATCACTAAACTGCTAAAAAAAAACCTTCCATACGCTTCCAAGATTTTTCCACCTGATAGGAATCAAACAGACTCATCAGGTTGGAATTTAAGGCCTTTTGCTATAGGGAGCTTCCTACATTTCTACTTATTTCCCACTGCTCATTACTCCTTCATAATATCTACTCTTTTCAGCCAAAACAAACAACACGACACATTGGAGATTCTTACCTTTGTGCATTCGTGTCTTATTTGCCCTTAAATCCTACCTTAAATGATTGATGAACACTTCTTCCTCAATTCTCCCAACAAGAAGCCCTTGTTCCCTCTTTTAAACCTCTCTTCATAGCTCCTTTATGACACTGAGCACTTTGTACTTTAGATTATTGTTCTTTTCAGATGTCATCTCTCTGTTACTGAGATGAATTCCTTACAGTCTAAGTCCATGCAGTGTTCATCTCTGTAACTTCTACAGCTCTAGTAGTCATAGTGCCTGCAATAAGTTGTCCTCTAAGGCCCACCAGCTTATTGACAGAATAGGCACACTAAAGATGTCTAAAGGCTGACTGATATGTACATCCAAATGGTAATTTAATAATCTTTTACTGAATGCCTACCATGTGCCTAGCACAATGCTAGGCCCTGAGGTTAGCAACAGACCTTAGTAACTCCAAGTTTAATGGAAAAAGTGAGGAGTGAGTTCATTTTACTACAGTATGGTGACTGCATGGGGGGGGGCCTATGGGACATAGAAGAAAGTCACCTAAACCAATCGAGGGCACAAAGAAGGCTTTGGAAAACAGCACTCAGCAGCACTCAGCCTCAAAGGATGAGACTGAGTTAAGCAAACTGGGCAAGGAAAGGACAATCCATTTAGAGGAAGCTTGTACCAAAACATGAGGGCTGTGAGACTATGGAATAATGCTGACCCATGAAGACTGGCAAGGATTGAGGCTGAAGAGGCAGGTAGGGTCAGGGAATGCCAACCTTGGTAGCCCTGGCAAGGATTCTGGACTTAAACCAGGCTTCATGGAGCCCCAAAAGCTTTCCAGTACACCCAAGCTAAGTGTAGATATTCTACAATTTATAGAACAAAATGGTATGCCAAGTAATTTCCTGTAAAGCAAATTGTAGTTTTCCTAACATTCATTTTCAATTTAAATTCTGTTTAAAAGGGAAAAAAGGCTGGAAGTGACTATCTTTGTTGAGGAAAGGGTTACAGTTGGTCTCTGTCTTGCAGCTGCTGAATGTTACAGCACCCTGGGAAAAGTCCAGAGTCCTTTCCAGAAACCGTATGCTTCATTTGGAGTACTTTCCCAGTTTTTCTCCTTGGTTTACAACCACCTCACCCGCTTCCCACACCACAAGAATTTTCCCCATACCGTTTCAACTTCACACTTCATTAGTAAATGTTGCCAGCAGACATATGATGTTTAAAAATTCTTTACCTTCGAAGTAATGTAAAATCATACTGCCAGAGTAAAGTTTTTAAATTACCTAAAATTATATGTGTACCTTCACTTTCAAAACAAAACATATATTCCAAGTTAATCCTAAGGCAAATTTCTGCAAAGTGAACTTGATTTTTCAATGTTATTTTATGATCATTTGAGCCACATTACCCAAGAAAAGACAATTTGATTCCATCCAAAAAAGATACAGCTTGCAATTAAATGGCTCCTCATCCCTGATGTGCACCCTATGTGCCAGACACTGGGAAAATAAATATCTACCCACAAGCATGAAGGACCCAGCCCACTGATCAAAATCAAAATAGTCTCTAATGTGGAACTGGCAAGGAATCTTGACCTGTTAAAGAAAACACAGACCCATTTTCATCTCCAACAATGGCTCCTTATAAAATGGGTTTTCTTTAAGGTGTTCAGCTATCAGTTCCTTCATTAAGTTTTTTTCCAAGCTAAAAAAAAAATTGGGCGGGGGGGGGGGCGGCGCCGTGGCTCACTAGGCTAATAGGCTAATCCTCGGCCTGCGGCGCTGGCACTCCGGGTTCTTGTCCCAGTTGGGGCGCCAGTTCTGTCCCAGTTGCTCCTCTTCTAGTCCAGCTCTCTGCTGTAGCCCGGGAAGGCAGTGGAGGATGGCCCAAGTGCTTGGGCCCTGCACCCGCATGGGAGACCAGGAGGAAGCACCTGGCTCCTGGCTTCAGATCGGTGCAGCACCGGCCCCAGCACGCCGGCTGTGGTGGCCATTTGGGGGGTGAACCAATGGAAGGAAGGCCTTTCTCCCTGTCTCTCTCTCTCTCTCACTGTCTAATTCTGCCTGTCAAAAAAAATTGGGGGGGGGGGGCAGCACTGTGGCATAGTAGGTAAATCCTGCACCTGCAGCGCCTGCATCCCATATAGGTACCAGTTCTGGTCCTGGCTGCTCCTCTTCCAATCTAGCTCTCTGCTATGGCCTAGGAAAGCAGTGGAAGGTGGCCCAGGTGCTTGGCCCCTGCATCCACGTGGGAGACCCAGAAGAAGCTCCTGGTTCCTGGCTTTGAATCAGCTCAGCTCTGGTCATTGCATCCATCTGGGGAGTGAACCAACAGATGAAAGACCTTTCTGTCTCTCCCTCCCACTGTCTGTAACTCTACCTCTCAAATAAATCAATAAAATTTTAAAAAAAACTTCTTATTTCACCTACCATAGAGAGTCCATACATTGGTTTACAGGCAAGAAAAATGAGTGTCTGTATCTATCAAAAGATATGGTCAAAATGTCTTAGAATATTACTTATAATATTCAAAATCTAAAAAAAATCCATATGTTCATAAATAGGTGAATGGATTAAAAATGTGGTGTATCACACATGGGAATACTACACATCAAAGAAAAAAATGAAATCTAACAGATATTTATTAAACCAAAGAAGTCAAAAACAAAATATTACATATAGTATGATTTTATTTATATAAAGTTTGAAATCAGGCAAAATGAACCTATGATATTAGCCATCAGAATAGCTGTTACACTTGGGACAAGGTATTGGCTGGGAAGATGCAAGAGGAAACCTGACAAGGAACTAGAAATATCTACATATTGATCTCAGTAGAGTTCCCATGTATATAAAATTTCATTGAACTATATACTTAAGATTTGTATATTTCATTGTAAGTATACCTTAATTAAAGAAAAAAGAAAAAGGTAAGTCTCTGCATTAGGTTTATCTCTGGAACAGACTAGAAAAACAGATCAAAATTATGCTAACAAAAAATTGTTCTTTCCTTATTAGCACCAGAGATACAGTTCCAAATGTGTCCCACCCCCTCCACCCCCGTACACACAGATACATGCAAGCAGTTACACATTTCAGATATTATCCATAAGGCTAATTTATCAGATTTTCAATTTATAAAACTACAAAATGTTATTTATATTTATAGACCCACTTTTACTAGAGATTCATGAATTTATTAATTATTCTTTTCTTTTTTAAAAATAATTTAATTAGAGCCAGCATTGTGGCTCTAATTAAGCTACCACCTGTAATGCCCACATCGCATATGAGCAGTGGATCGAGTCCCAGTTGCTTCACTTCCGATACAGGTCCATGCTAGTGTGACTCAGAAAGCCACAGAAGATAGTCCAAGTGCTTGGGCTCCTGCCACCTACATGGAAGACTCAGGTGGATTTCCAGGCTTCTGGCTTCAGCCGGGCAGAGCCCTTGCCATTGTAGCCATTTGGGGAGTGAACAAGCAGAAGCAAGATTCTCTCTCTCCCTTCCTCCTTGTCTCCCTCCCTTTCACCGCCCCCCCCCCCATCTCTGTAACTCTGCTTTTTAAATCAAATAAATCTTTTGGGGCTAGCACTATGGTAGCCATAGTAGGCTAAGCCTCTGCCTGCAGTACAGCATCACATATGGGTACCAGTTCAAGTCCTGGCTGCTCCTCTTCTGATCGAGCTCTCTGCCTATGGCCTGGGAGAGCAGTAGAAGATGGCCCAAGTCCTTGGGCCCCTCCCTCTGTGAGGGAGACCTGGAAGAAGCTCTGGCCATTGTGGCCACTTGAAAAGTGAACCAGTGGATGGAAGATCTCCCTCTCTGTCCCTCTCTCTATCTGTAACTCTGCCTTTTGAAAAAATAAAAAAATCTTTATGTTAATAAAAACATTTAATTAGGAGGCCATTAGGCTGAGACAGCCCCAGGGTCTTCGGTCATATTTAGCAAATATTTCATACCCAACTTAGTGTAAACAATACAATGAAATTTAACTTTAACCAATCAGAAACCACCAACTAACCTCTAACTAGAACCCTTCCACCTTAACCAATTAAATATTTTCTTTGTCTTACTTCCACTAGAAGTTTTTCTTTCATGCCCAGTCTGTGGAGGTGAACCACTTGCAGTTTGGTGCTGCCCAATTCATGAATCAGGGCTCAAACTCTTTAACATTTTAATTTGGCTGAATTTATCTTTTTAACAAATTTGTTCTCCAAGTTTTATAGAAAGAAAAGTAGACAAAAATGCTGGTCTGTGAATTAGGAAAGCTGAGTTCTCTTTCTGCTCTGCCATTTTATTGCCAAGTCACCTTGGGTGACTCTTTTTTTAATTAGTTTATTCATTTGAAAGACAGAGGGAGAGACAGAGACCTTTTGTACTCTGGTTCACCACCACCCCCCATGGCCTCCTGGAGCCAGGAGCTTCATCCCGGTCTCCCACATGGGTGGAAGGTGCCCAAGGCCTTGGACCATCTTCTGTTGCTTTAGCAGGCTCATTAACAGGGAGCTGGACCAGAAGTGGAGTAGCAGGTACTCAAATTGGCACCTATATGGGATGCCAGCATCTGGGCTGCAGCCTAACCTGCTATGCCACAACAACAGCCCAAGGTGATTCTTTTAAACTCTCTAAAATTATCCTTCCTCATCCATAAAATGGAGACAATACCTTCCCTGCAAGGCTGTAGTGAAAAGTAAATGAGAAGATGGGTTTTCAAGTACCTTGTAAAGTTTGAAGAAATGTCAATATGCCCCAAATTAAGTGTTTAGTAAGAGCTTACACCTGGGTGTGGCCAGTAGAAAATGTACTTACATTTCTAAGCTTGTACTCCAGTTTCACATATCTTACATTTCACCCAAGTTGGGATCAGCAAGCACACTCAAATTCTAATATCTCTGAGAAGTTGAAACAATTCCATTTTTATAAGTACTGAAAACATATGTGTTAAGGGAAGGACAATTAAAAACTTTCTTCCTTACTTTTCCCAATTATGACTTTTAGATGCACCCATAGCCATTTAATATCCATTACATTCTGTTCACATGTCTAGAACTTTGAACTGTTTCTGCTACACCTATACAGTACGCACAGTGTCACAGTTCTCCCCCTATTCTGAATTTCACAGTAACCGCCCACTGAAGGCAGCTCCCATTTCTACCTTCTATCATCCATCATGACCCCTATAGCAAAGTCTAAAAATACTCCTCATTCTGAACTCCCTGTAAATGTCCCAAATGCTCCTCTCCAGAGCCCCAAACGGAAGGTGCCTTTTCATGTGACACCTTTTGAAGACTGTTTATCTGATGAGAAGAAGTGATCTAGGCTAAAGTTAATGTTGAAATGTTTCTGCTACCAAGTATTCTTGCCAATAGCTCCAGCTGAAAACCTCCAATTGAAGCACAAGTGTGAAAAGAGCTTGAAAGAAGGAAAATTTATGTGATCTGCTGGTTGTAAGGGCCCCAGTGGTTCCTGTTGTTGGAGATTTATTTCTTAGTTCTACAACAAAGCTTTCCAAACTACAGCAAGCCCACAAATAAACAAAACAGACTAGATAGAGAAGACAAGTCCTGAACCTCTAAACATCCTTGAGAAGCATTGACTTCAGGCATCAAGTCCAACCAAGAAGATTTTTTTTTGAGCCTACTGAGCTGAGAAATGGAGCTCAATTTTACAAAAGTAGGGTTGAAAGCAACAAGAAGGGCCAAATGACAAAGAAAGAGACAGAGAATCATAATAACCTAATATGGATTTATAGACACACACACACAGAAAGAGAGAGGGAGAGAGAGAGCCTAAATGTTCTGACCATTTGGTACAAGGGTAAACATTAAAAAACATTTCAGGGGTTGGCATCATGGTGTAGTGGGTAAAGCCACCACCTGCAATGCTGGCATCTCATATGTGCACAGATTGGAGTCCTGGCTGCTCCACTTCCAATTCAGCTCCCTGATAATGTGCCTGGGAAAGCAGTTGAGGATGGCTCAAGTGCTTGGGCCCCTGACACCCATGTGGGAGACCTGGAAGAAGCTCCTGGCTCCTAGCTGTGGCCTAGCCCTGCCCAACCATTGAGGATATTTGGGGGGAGGGGGGAAGCAGCAGATGGAAGATCTCTTTGTCTCTCTCTCTGTGTGTCTATAACTCTGACTTCCAAATAAATAAAATAAAGTTTTTTTTAAAAAAAAATGAGTCTTCTTTAAAAAACATTTCAATAAGTCCTATTTCACTATACTAATAGGAAAACATAACAATTGATAGTCCTAATACTAAATGATACTTAGTCAAAAAGATCAAATTATTATACTTCATATACCCTGTTTAAGAAGTCAGGAGGAAAGTTATACTTCTGAAATTTATATTTATTAAATAAAAGTTTTAAAAAATAAGTAAGAAGAAGGAGGGACATTGGGCATAGGAGTTAAGACATCACTTGAGATGCCTACATCCCATATCACAGTACCTAGGTTCAAGTACTGGTTGTGCTTCCAATTCTAGCTTCCTGATAATGCACATCTTGGGAGGCATCAGGTGATGACTCAACTTCCTGGATCCCTGCCACCCATGTGGGAGACCTGGATGGAAGTCCCAGCTCCTGGCTTTGGCCTGGTCCAGACCCCAGCTGATGCAGGTGCTTGGGGAGGTCTCTCTCTCTGTGTCTCTTATGTCTGTCTCTATCTCTATTTTTAACTTTCAAATAAATAAAACGTAAAAACAGAAGACAAGGGTGTATACTGCCACCCTTAAGCAGTCCTGCTAGGGCCTCAGGTTCAGAGTCACTAAAAAACCTTATTCTTAAGGAATAATGATAGTGAATAAAGAGAAAGATGGGGTGCAGACCCTGGTCCCATTCAATTGAATAAAGGAGCCAGCTAAGGCGTCATTGCCTAAATAAGTAAAACCTTTGGCATATTCAGTAATTTTGCCAAGCAGCAAAGAATTGGAAGCACCAATGGAAAATACATCTATAGATCTGTACCCTGATTTTATTGGAAAAGCAAGGTTTAGCAAAATGTTTTTATTTATACCAAATTTTTTATTGAGTATATTGAAGTATACCAATGGGAAACTATAAAATACTGCTGACAAGAATACAAAAATAAATGGAAAAATATCTTATCCTCAGAGATTGGAAGACTTGATATTATTAAGATGTCCATACTATGCAAAGCAATATACAGATTCAATGCAATGCCTATCAAAATCTCAATGATATTTTTTGCAGAAATAGAAAGATAGATTCTAAAGTGCATATGGAATCTCAAGAGATCCTGAATAGGTAAAACAGCTTTGAAGGAGAACACAGTCAAAGGATTCAAATATCCTGAGTTCAAAACATATCACAAAGCTACAGTGATCAAAACAATATGGTACCAGTACAAAAGCAGACAAGTCAACCAATGCAATAGAATATACAGAACTAATATGAACTCTAGCAATATGATAAAATGATCTTCCACAGCAGTACCAGGATCACTCAATGGAAAAAGGACAATCTCTTCAATAAACGCTGCTGGAACACTGTATATCCACATCCTAAATTATGAAGTTAAACCCTTATTATACAATATATACAAAAACTAGCTCAAAATGGATTAAAGACCTAAACATAAGACCTAAAACTACAAAATGACTGGAATAAAATGTATAGGAAAGGCTTAGTGACACTGGACTAGGTAATGATTTTTTGGATATAACCCCAAAAGCACAGACAATAAGAGCAAAAAAAGATAAATGGGACTACATTAAACATAAAAAAACTTTGTGCATCAAAGAATGCAATCAAAAGAGTCAAAAGACTACCTACAAAAATGGGAGAAAATATTTGCAAATCAAATATCTGTAAGGGGTTAACACCCAGAATATATAAAGTACTCCTATAACTCAAATATTAAAAAATCAAATAACTTGATTAAAAATGAGCAAAGAACTAAACAGGCAGTTGTCTAAAGATGATTCACAAATGGTCATGAGCACATAAAATCCCTCAGTATCACTGATCTCCAGAAAAATGCAAATCAAAACCACAATTAGATATCACCTCACATCCATTAGAATGGCTATAGAAAATACCAAATGTTAGCATGGATGTGAAGAAATGTAAAACCCTGTGTATTGTTGGTGGGACTGTAAAAGGATTCAAGCACTATGGAAAACATATAGTATATGTAGTGTAGATGCTACTCAATGATTAAAAGTAGAACTAACATAATAATCTCACTTCTGGATAGGCATCCAAAAAGATTCAAAACAGGGTCTCAAGGACATATTTGCATAGTTCTGTTCATAGCAACACTATTCTCCATAGTCAAGATATGAAAGTGACCCAAATATCCATTGATAGATGAATGGATAAAGAGAGTGTGATACATATTTGCATTTGCTGTGTGTATGAGGTATGTAAAGTAGTTAAATTCATAAAGCTAGAAAATGGAATGGTCCCCAGAGGTTGTCAAGGGACTGGAGGTAGGGGTCAAGGTGATTTTACTTGCTCTGAACTAGATTTTTTTACTGGGAGAATGGCTAAAACCAACACAATATCCGTGTTTTCTTGGAGTAACCAGTTATACATCCTTGTTCCAAGAACAGGTGGAGCAGATGCATTTTTCTCTATTCCTCCCACTAAGTAGAGCTAAAACACTAGTTTTTATAAATAAATAAATAAATCATAAATCTCTCACAGGTAGAGAAGGCAGTCTAGTGGCAAGGAAACTCAAGACGTGGCATGTAACAACATGGCAGTGAGTTCCCTGAGTTCTATTTTTGAGTAATAAATACTGAACCTGTGGCACTGTTGCTGTGGTGTAGCAGGTAAAGCTGCTGTCTCCAGTGCTGGCATCCCATATGGGTGCCGGTTCGAGACCCGGCTGCTCCACTTCCGATCCAGCTCTCTGCTATGGCCTGGGAAGATGTTGGAAGATGGCCCAGGTCCTTGGGTCCCTGCACCTACGTGGGAGAGCTGGAAGAAGTTACTGGCTCCTGGCTTCGGATCGGCACAGCTCCAGCCATTATAGCTGATTGGGGAGTGAACCAGTGGATGGAAGACCTCTCTCTCTCTCTCTCTCTTTCTCTCTCTCTGCCTCTCTGCCTCTCTTTCTCTGTGTAACTCTGACTTTCAAATAAATAAATAAATCTTTAAAAAAATACTGAACCTGGTGATGGAGAAGCCAGCAACTCAACAATGCCAATAAGTCTGCAACACAACAACAAAAAGTCCCTCAAAAAGTCATCTATCTCTATCCAAAAGAACCAGAAAGAGGCAACCTATAAAGGCAGATGATGTTTATACAGTAACTTTAATAATCCAGCTAAAAATCACAGGAAAAATTGCACTCTCACTCCCACTCCTATCAGCAAAGACCAAATGGGAAGCCTAGACTTCCACCTTCAACTGGCTTTAAATATTCACACATCTCTTTCCTATTCTCCTATAAGTGGTTTCAGAATGATCTGAGTGGGAATCTAGGATTTTCATCCTCAAGCATGTGATGGTAGCGTAGCTATCTCTACAAGCCAAGATGGTATCAATGGAATCCTACTGAAGATCCTGAAATTTAATCCTTACCCAGTAATAATGGTATCCATACCCCAGTTATAAATGGATGGTGAGTGGGAAACCTTGACTCTATACTCACCTGGCAGTAATGAAGTCAAGTTCTCACTATCTCACCAGTGTGGTTTCAAAGTAGGTTTGCTAACAGAAGATTGAAATAAGATCCAGAGATGTTTAGCATAAAATGTCTAGGATCCAGGGGTGGGCATTTGGCACAGTGGTTAAGATGCCACTGGGAATGTCTGCATTCCATATCAGAGTGTCTGGGTTCAAGTCCTGGCTCCACTTCTGATTCTACTTTCCTGCTAATGTGTACCCTAGGGGGCTTCAGGGTTCAAGTATTTGGGTCCCTGCCAAATACATGGGAGACCCAGATTTAATTCCTAGTTCTTGGCTTCTGTCTGGCCCAGCCCCAGCTATTGCAGTCATTTAAAGATTAAACCAACAAATGTTAAAATCTTCCTCTGTCTCTCTGCCTTTCAAATAATTTTTTTAAAGTTTAAAGAAAAAGTCCAGGACACAGTGAAAATCACTCATTCATGATATTAAGAACCAAAAAAATTTCGATTTGAATGAGAAAAGACTTTCAACAGATACCAACACTGATATGATATAGATACTGGAAACATTCAACAAGGATTTTAAATCATCCATCTTAAAATTACCTCAACAAACAATTACAGACATGCTAGAAACAACTTAGAAAAAGTCTCAGGCCGTTGTTGTGGCACAGCAGGTTAAGCTGATGTTTGTGATGCTGGCATCCCATATTGGAGAACTGGTTTGAGTTTTGGCTGTTCCACTTCCAAAAAGCTTCCTGCTAAAGTGCCTGGGAAGGCAGCAAAAGATGGCCCAAGTATTTGGGCCCCTGCCACCCTTGTGGGAGACCAGAATGATCCTTGCTTAGGCCTGGCTCAGACCCAGCTGTTGTATCCATTTGGGGAGTGAACCAGTGGAAGAAAGATTTCTCTCTCTCTCTCTCTCTCCCCCCTCCCTCCTCCCTTCTCTCCCTTCCTCCCTCCCTCCCTCTATTTCTGTCACTCTGCCTTTCAAATAAGTCAGTTAATAAATAAATAAATAAATAAACTAATAAATAAATCATTTTTAAAAAGAAAGTCTCAGGGCCAGTGCTGTCGCGTGGCAGGTTAAGTTGCCACTTACATCACCGGCATCCCATATGGACACCAATTTGAGTCCTGGTTGCTCCACTTCCAATCCAGCTCCCTACTAATGACCTAGGAAAAGCACCAAAAGATGGTCCAAGTATTTGGGCCCCTGCCATCCATATAGGAGACCCAGAAGAAGCTCTTGGCTCCTGGCTTCAGCCTAGCCCAGCCCCATTTTTTGCAGCCATCTGGGGAGTGAACCAGCAGATGGAAGATACCTCTCTCTCTCTCTCTCTCTCTTTCTCTCTCTTCCCCTTTTCCTCTCCATCTCCCTCTCCCCCTTTCTCTGTGTAACTCTTTCAAAGAAATAAATAAATCATAAAAAAGTCTCAGCAAATAAAAGATGTAAAGGAAAAGCAAAAGGAAGCTTAGGGAAAAAAAAGTCAAAATGAATAATTCACTGGATAAGCTTAATGGCAAAAAGATGATAGAAGAACCAGTGAAACTGATGGTAGAACAATAAAAATTATCTAATCTGAAAAACAAAGAGAATATAAATTTTTAAAAAATGAGCACAGCTTTAGGGACATGTGGACCTCTAATAATACATTAAACATTCATGTGTTCAGACATCCAGAAGGAAAGGATAAATAGTATGGTGCTAGAGGAGTATTCAAAAAAATGGGTGAAAATTTCCCAAATTTAAAAAAAAACTGGAGCCAGTGCTGTGGTGTAGCGAGTAAAGCCGTTGCCTTTTAGTGCTGGCATCCCATATGGGTGCCAGTTCGAGTCCCGGCTGCTCCCCTCCAATCCAGCTCTCTGCTATGGCCTGGGAAAGCAGTACAAGATGGCCCAAGTCCTTAGGCCCCTGCCCCTACATTGGAGACCTGGAAATAGCTCCTGGCTCCTGGCTTAGGGTCAGCCCAGATCCGGCTGTTGTGGCCATTTGGAGAGAGAACCAGTGGATGGAAGACCTCTCTCTCTCTCTCTCTGCCTCTCTGTAAGTCTGCCTTTCCAATAAATAAATAAATCTTTTTAAAAATACCTAATTGAAAAATAAAAATAGTAAATATTTATAGTCTACAACTTGATGTTTTCATATATGCATACATTGCACAGCTAAAACAAGCTACTTAACATAAATATGCAAAATTTTCCAAGTGATGTAAATCTACATATACAAGACTGTATTCATCCAATAGGATAAATCCATAGAAAAGAACATGAAGACACATGATTATCAAATTCCTTAAAACTAAAGAAAAAGAAAAAGCTTGCAAGCAGTGAGAGAAGTGACATCTTACGGAGGAAAAACCACTTGAATGAGAATACTTTACTTAACAGGAATCACTGGAACCTAAAGGGAAGTGGCATGTTTTCAAGTGCTAGGAGAAAAGAACCGGCAATCCAGAATTCTATATCCAACTAAAATACCCACTAGGGACAATCCTAGATGAAGAGAAACTACGAATTTGTTGCCATCATACCTGAAGGAAAGGACAGCTAAAGTAAGTCTGAAACATAAAGGCAAAATGAAACAAGGAATTCTTGAACAACAGGAAGGAAAGAAGAACAACAAAAAGTTTAAAAAGTGGTAAATACAATAGAATTACGTTCTTTTCACAGTATTCTAAATTGTTTGTGAGCTAAAGCAAAAATAATAGTCTGATGTGATTCTAAAATTATTAGGAGAAATATTTAAGAAAAATACATTATAAATGGGGGAAGGTAAGGAGACTTAATGGAAAGTAATGTTTCTGTACTTTCCTCAGATTGGTAAAATGTAAACACAGGAAACTCTGGTAAGTTACCCATATATGATATAATGCCTAGAACAATCACTAAAATGTATATATATAAATAGATGTGTTCGGTGCCGGTGCTGTGGCACAGCAGGTTAACGCCATGGCCTGAAGTGCCGGCATCCCAGGCGCCGGTTCTAGTCTCAGCTGCTTCAGTTCTGATCCAGCTCTCTGCTATGGCATGGGAAAGCAGTGGAAGATGGCCCAGGTCCTTGGGCCCCTGCACCTGCATGGGAGACCTGGAGGAAGCCCCTGGCTCCTGGCTTTTGATCGGCAAAGCTCTGGTTGTTGCAGCCAATTGGGGAGTGAACCATCAGATGGAAGACCTCTCTCTCTCTCTGCCTCTCCTCTATGTAACTCGGACTTTCAAATAAATAAATAAATCTTTAAAAAAACAATAGATGTGTTCAAAAACACTATAGATCAATCAAAATAGAATTTTAGAAAAGGTACAAGCAACCCACAGGATTCCAGGTAAAAGAAAACAGAACTAAAGAACAGAGGGAAGAAACAGAATTTTAAAAATAATAAAATAAAATGGCAGACTTAAAACTCTAATTTGTCAATCATTACATTAAATGTAAATGATACCAGGGGCCGGTGCTGTGGCGTAGTGAGTAAAGCCGCTGCCTGCAGAACCAGCATCCTATATGGGCACCGGTTTGAGTTCTGGTTGTTCCACTTCTGATCCAGCTCTCTGCTATGGCCTGGGAGAGCAGTAGAAGATGGCCCAAGTCCTTGGGCCCCTGTACCCACATGGGAGAACTGGAAAGAGCTCCTGGCTCCTGGCTTCGGATAGGCGCAGCTCCAGCCATTGCAGCCAGTTGGGGAGTAAACCAGCAGATGGAAGATCTCTCTCTCTCTCTCTCTCTGTCTCTCTCTCTCTCTCTCTCTGTGTCTCCTTTCTCTGTGTAACTCTTTTTTTTTTTTTTTTTTGACAGGCAGAGTGGACAGTGAGAGAGAGAGACAGAGAGAAAGGTCTTCCTTTGCCGTTGGTTCACCCTCCAATGGCCGCCGCGGCCGGCGCGCTGCGGCCGGCGCACCGCGCTGATCCGATGGCAGGAGCCAGGAGCCAGGTGCTTTTCCTGGTCTCCCATGGGGTGCAGGGCCCAAGCACCTGGGCCATCCTCCACTGCACTCCCTGGCCACAGCAGAGGGCTGGCCTGGAAGAGGGGCAACCGGGACAGAATCCGGCGCCCCGACCGGGACTAGAACCCGGTGTGCCGGCGCCGCTAGGCGGAGGATTAGCCTAGTGAGCCGCGGCGCCGGCCATGTGTAACTCTTTTAAATAAATAAATAAATCTTTTAAAAAATGTAAATGACATCAAATAGAAGACTGACATCTGCAAAGTAGATAAAAATATGGCCAAACTATATGCTGTCTATAAGAAACTCATATCCAATATATCAATACAGGTAGACTGAAAATATAAGTTTGGAAAGAAATATATCACACAAACATTAATTTTTAAAAAAGCACTAACAGTCATATTATATTGAGTAAAGTAGACTTCAGAGCAAAAATATGCTGGGGACAGAGGAAATTACATACTTATGAAAGGGTCTATCCATCAAGAATATACAGCAATCTTAAATTTGCATGTACCAAACAAAAGAGCCTGAAAATACAGAAAGCAAAAACTGATGAATATGAGAAGAAAAGTGAATAAATCAACAACTATAGTTAGGGAGCATGAAAACTGAAAAATCTACTAGACATAAAATAAGGAAGAATATAGAAGATGCCAATAACAATCAACAGGACCTAACTGACATATATGGAACGCTCTGCAAAAACAGCAGAATACACATTTTTTCAAGCCCCTATGAAATATTCACCAAGACAAATCATGTCAAGTCATAAAATAGATGAGAATATTTGAAATTATGCAGTATGTCTCTGATTATAATGGAATCAAATTAGAAATCAATAACAAAGAAAACAAGAAAGTTTCCAAACAACTGGAAATTAAGCAACAGACTCCATTTTAAAAAAACGTTTATTTACCTGAAAGGCAGTTACAGAGAGAGGGAGCGTGTGCACCGCATGCGCATGCACACACACACACACACAGAGATCTTAAATGGCTCCAATGGCTGGGGCTGCAGGTCTCCCACGTGGGTGGCAGGGGCCCAAACACTTCGGCCACTTTCTGCTGCCTTCCCAGGGACATTACAGGGACCTGGATCAGAAGTGGAGCAGCAAGGACTGGAATTGGCACCCATATGGAAGAGCACTATTGCAGATAGGGGCTTAACCCACTGCGTCACAATGCCAGCCCCACAACATACTTTTTTTTTTTAATTTATTTTTTTTTTATTTTTGACAGGCAGAGTGCACAGTGAGAGAGAGACAGAGAGAAAGGTCTTCCTTTTGCCATTGGTTCACCCTCCAATGGCCACCACAACCGGCGCGCTGATCCGAAGCCAGGAGCCAGGCGCTTCCTCCTGGTCTCCCATGGGGTGCAGGGCCCAAGCACTTGGGCCATCCTCCACTGCACTCCCGGGCCACAGCAGAGAGCTGGCCTGGAAGAGGGGCAACCGGGACAGAATCCGCCGCCCTGACCGGGACTAGAACCCGGTGTGCAGGCGCCGCAAGGCAGAGGATTAGCCTATTGAGCCACGGCGCCGGCACAACATACTTCTAAATAATCCATTAGTGAAGGAGAAAATCCTAAAGAAAATGTTTTTAAAAATATATTGAACTAAATGAAAATAAACAAAACATATTAAAATATGTGACACAGAAGCAAGATAAAACAGGAAGTCACGGCTCTCACTCCACCACAAAAATGCCACTATAACAGTGATAAATAGACAAAACTAACTTTTTGAGAAATCTAGAATTTAACTAATAACTTGTAGTACCCATGATGAGTACAGTGAAACACAAAAGAACAGAGATTTCATGTTACCTGCATTAACCTCTCCCTCTAAGTGGCACAGCTCGACACAGGAGGTAATACTCCAACTCACTACTTTGGAGAGGTGGGGAGATAAACAATAAAGAGTGCCCTCCCTCAATGCTCTGGCTTTTCTGGAGAGCTGCCTGAGGAACTAGTTTCTGCCTTGCCTCACTAGGAGCACTGACACAATCAGCATATTTTGGAGCCCTGGGGGCCACTGAGAACAAAAGAAAGCGGGCAGGGTGGCTTGCTGCAAGCAGTCAGTGTAGCTTGCTGCAATGGGAAGAAGGTGCACGACTTGAGGCTTCTGGAGAGGGAGGGAAACAATTAGACTCTACACTGGCATTCTGAAAGGTTTGCACAAGACAGTCCCAGGTACTGGAAGACGTCCTGCCTGACTCAGGGGGCTGAAAGGAAGCTAGCATACACTGGATGCCTGGAATCCACTGAGAACAAAGCAGAAACTGGGGCAGCTTAATGCTATAGACCCAGAGAATTTACAGAGCCATAGACTCCAGGAAAACCTAGTGAATATGAGCTACTGAAAAAGAAATTAGCAAGTCTCTACTTAGAAATTATATGCACAGGCCCACAGGAGTCACATCTCCCCCAAAAAGGTCTCAGAGGCCCCCCAAAATCTCTAGTCATGCTGACTGATGAGGGTCTTCTCCTGTGCAAAGCCAGTTCATAATGACTAGGAAGGGGCTGTTGTCTCAAATGTGCAGATCCCAACATAAACTTAACACAGGAAGAAACATGGGGCTGGCCCTGTGGTGCAGCAGGTTAAGACACGGCCCACAGTGCTGGCATCCCATATGGGCACCAGTTTGATTCCCTGCTGCTCCACTTCCAATCTAGCTCCCTGCTAATGTACCTGGGAAAGCAGCAGAAGATGGCCCAAGAACTTAGATCCCTGCACCACGTGGGAAACCCAGATGAAGCTCCTGCTTCCAGCCTGGCCCAGGCATGGGCCCCAGACTTTGCAGCCATATAGGGAGTGAACCAGCGAATGGAAGACCTCTCTCTCTCTCTGTCTCTCCCTCTTTCTCTGTAACTATGACTTTCAAATAAATAAATGAATCTTTAAAACATACATACACACGCGTGTGTGCACACACACACACACACACAAAGAACAATGAAACATGGGCCACAAAAGGGACAAAACAGATATCCAGAAATCAATACTAACTAAATCAAAGTATATCTATTTCCTGATAAATAATTCAAAATGACCATCATAAAGATGCCCTATGAGCACAAACAAACAAAATGAGTATTATCAATGAAAAGTTAGAAAATATGAAAAAGAACCAAATAGAAAATTTGGAACTAGAATAGCTGAACTGAAAATAATCACTAGAGGGGTTCAATAGGCAACCTGATCAAGCAGAAAAAAACAGTTGGTGAATTTGAAGACAGGTCATTTGAAATTATAGAAATTATATAGTCAAAGGAACAAAAGGAAAAAAACGAATGAAAGAGTGAAGAAAGCCTAAGGGACTTATGGGAAACAATCAAGTGAACAAATCAACACATTATGGGATTCCAGGAAGAAAAAACTCAGTAAGTTGGATGGGATAAAAGTTAAAGTTCTCATTCTGTAGAAAACCCTATTAAGGTGAAGAAAAGATAAACCATGTATAAACTACTTATCTGACAAAGAACTGGTATCTAGAATACATACAGAACTCTTATAACTCAACAATAAAGAAAATACAATCAGAAAATGGACAAAGGCTATGAAAAGATATTTAACTGAAGAAGATATATAGTGGTGGCAAAGAAACACATGAAAAGATTTTGAACATCATTAGCCATTAGAGAAATATAAACAAAATCACAATAATGTATCACTATACACCTAAATTAAAAAAAAAATGTTGGCCTTGTGGCGCTAATCAACTGCTTGCCATGCCAGCAACCTATATCTGAGCACTGACTGGAGTCCCCACAGCTCCACTTCTCATCCAGCTCCTTGCTAATGCACCTGAGACGGCAACATAGGATGGACCAAGTACTTGGGACCCTCCCACCCATGTGGGAGATCTGGATGGAGTTCCAGGTTCCTGGCTTTGGCCTGTCCCAGCACTGGCTGTTGTAGCCATTTGGGGAGTAAACCAGCAGATGCTAGGTGTCTCTCTCTCTCTCTCTCTCTCTCTGTGTGTGTGTGTGTGTGTGTGTGTCTCCCTCTCTGTCACTCTGCCTTTCAAATAAATAATAATTAAAAATAACAGTAGCAATACCAGTCTCCCAGTCTCTTAGCTTTTTACTGAGATGCTGACCTTGTCTATCAAGTGTACTCTCTTCATGATTTCTCTTCATCAGACTTTGTTAGCAGGGCTGACACTATGGTGTTGCGGGTAAAGCCGCAGCCTGCAGTGTCAGCATTCCATATGGGTGCCAGGTTGAGTCCCAGATGCTTCACTTCCAAACCAGCTCCCTGCTAATGTGCCTGGGAAGGCAATGAAAGATGGTCCAAATTCTTGGGCCACTGAACCCATGTGGCAAATTTGGAAGAAGTCCTGGCTTCGGCCTGGCTCAGCTCCAATCAGCAGCCATCTGGGGAGTGAACCAGTGGATGGAAGATCAATCCCTCTATCTCTCCACCCCCCAGCCGCATAACTCTGCCTTTCAAATAAATAAATAAATCTTAAAAAAAATAACAGTAGCAATACCAAACACTGGCAAGGATGAAGAAAAACTAGACAATTCTTACATTACTGGTGAGATTGCAAAATGGTCCAGCTAATTTAGAAACTAGTTTTGTTGACTTTTTAAAAAATTTATTCATTTTTACTTTTATATGAAATATAGAGAGACAAAGAGAGATTTTCCATCCACAATAGCCAGGGCTGGGCCAGACCAAAACCAGGAGCCCAGAATTCAATTAAGGTGCCCCACACTGGTTGCAGAGACTCAACTACTTGAGCTATCATCTGCTGCCTCCCAGGTCCATATTAGTAGGAAGATGGAAGTGCAGTGAGCACAGGAACCCATGCACTCTGATACAGGATGCAGGGGTTCCCAGCAGCATCTTAACCACTGTACCAAACACCTGCTCCTGTCAATTTCTTTTAAAATTAAACACATACTTAACCATACCACCTAGCAATCACTCTCCTGGGCATTTCTCTCAGCAAGTGAAAACTGATATCTACACAAAAGCCTGCACCTGAATGTTAATAACAGTTTTATTTGTAATAGCCAAAACCTAGAAACAAAAAGTTCCCCAGTAGGTGAGTGGTTTAACTGTGGTATATGCATATTATGGAATATTTCTCAGCAATAAAAGGGAACAAATTATTGATATCAACTTAGATGAGTCTCAAGGGTAATATGCTGAGTGAAAAAAACGGAGAAGGTCACATACTTTGTATAACATTTAAACAAATACAGAGAAGGAGAACAAAGTCTTTATCAGGGGTTATGAAAGTGAGGGTAAGTGGTGCGTGTGATTATAAAGGGATAGCATGGGAGAGACTTTTGGAGTGACTGAATATTTCTTGATTGTGGTGTTGGTTAAACAAATCTACACGTGTCATAAAATAACAAACTCTACAATACACCTTTTCAGTATTAATTTCCTGCTTTTGATAAGGTATTACAATTATATAAAACGTGATTGTTAAGGTAAAACAGATGAAGGTAATTTGGAAACTTTCTGTACTATTTTTGCAATTTCTTATGTATTTTATTATTAAAAGGAAAAAAATTAAGAAATAAGAAACCACTTATAAAGCAAACAACTCAGAAACAAGACTGTGAAAGCAAAAATTGGAATAAATAAATGTTTATTATGACAGCCCACGCCACTATGCCAGTTTTATGAAATGATAGAATGGGAAAAGTCTGTATAAGTCAGTGACACAAAATACCAAGGACATTTATCAGTCGGATGAAAAATGTACAATTTTTAAAAATCAGACCCACAGATTAAAATGCCTCATCCTAATCCAAACAGCTGACAATTGTGAAGTGCTAGCAATATGCCATAGACATTACATTCACAAACAATGAAAAATCAATTGCAATGCTTTCAAGGGCCAGTTGTTCAAACCTTATCTGATAAACAGTATGAATGGAGAAGTGTCATGCAGGATAACCCAGAACCCATTTCTGAGTCTGTCATACAGTTCAGTGACTTGCACACACCCTCTGTAAGGTGTTCTCAACTTGGTTTTCACTACAGAGTATACTCGTTTCCAGTTGGGCTATGGAAAGAATATTTGCATTGCGTTAAATATTTAATGATAAGTAAAAAGGAGCAAATGGGTGGACGGATTGTCTCTTTCTTGACTGTTCAAAATGGTCACCACTAGTCACATGAAGCTTTTTAAATTTAAAATAATCAAAATGAAATAAAATCAAGAATTTCATTTCCTAGACACATTTCAAGTGCTCCATGGCCACACATGGCTAGTGGCTAGCATATGACAACTTTACCATCATCACAAGAAGTTGTATTGGAGAGCATTGTTTTAGAGCATGACAACTATTTTCCCCAATCATAGGTAGAATTATACCCCCAAAGAATTCTGACAGGAATTGGTATTGCACTATCTAGGGATTGCATTACACATAATTCTACCTTCAGCAATATTTAACAGTATGCTGCAGTAGTTAAGTGCTAAGGATTTGGGATAAAACAGGCCTAGATTTCAATTTTAGCTCTTTTAGTAAATTGTGTGATCCTACACTGTACTTCACTTCTCTGTGTCAGTTTTCTCACTTGAAAAATGGTAAGGGCTGGGGATGGCAGTATCTATCTCATACAGTTGTTGTGAGCATTGTAATAGATTAACTCAGTATCTGACACATGTGATCCATGAATGTTAGTTATTATTAGCATTATTCTAAAGAATAACTTGACTTGCTCTAATATCCAGAATCTAGATATCTAGTGGTGAAATTCTGGTAATGTATCCAAATGAATTGAAATCATCATATCAAGGAGATACCTCCACACCTATGTTTAATGTAGCATTATTCACAGTAACCAAGATATTGAATAAACCTAGGTTCCCACTGATGGATGAATACGTTCATAAAGTGTGGTGTATATATACAATGGAATATTATTCAACCATAAAGAAGAATGAAATCCTGTCATTTGCAGCAAAATGCATGGAACTGGAAGACATTATGTTAAGTGAAATTAGCCAGGCACAGAAAGATGAATGCTGCATGTTCTCTCTCACACATGGAAGCTAAAAAACGAGTTGATGTGACTGTAGAAAAGTGATTACTAGAAGTTGGGGTGGTCGGGAGAGAGAAAGGATAAAGGGAGATTAAACAAGTATTAAAACACAAAGAGAAGGGATATGTTCTAGTGTTCCACAGCACAGTGGGGTGACTACAGTTTACAATAAACTATTATATATTTTATGAAGAGCTACAGAGAAGAGCTTAAAGGTTCCAAACATAAAAATGATAAGAGATAGAAATGTTTATTATCATGATTGGATCCATCTGTACCATATAAATGCCTTGAAACATCACACTGTATCCCATAAATATGTACAATTATTATATGTGAATAAAAATGCATAAAACACTTATGGAATATAAAAATGGAAAATTAAAAGAAGAAAATAGAGTATGATGGATAAAAGTGTAAATTCTGAACTGGGTTTGAATATCATCTCCATTATACTATACCTTTACTTATTTCACCTTAATGTCTCTCTCAGTTCCTTATCTGAAACCCAGAGATGCTAACAGTTGTTAGAAATAAATATAATAATATGGGTAAAACATACATAGTGTCTGGCAGTAAATGTTAAAATTAATATTTTTTAAAAGGCAGTAGAAAGCATTCACCCACATGAACCATAAGGGACTCATACCCTAACAGGGCCCCTCTCTTTGACTCTTGACAGATATGAAGATCCACCACATAATTCCTCCATAACTTGAGGCCAACAACAATAGATCTTCTCCTCTGATATCTATTTCTCTTGAAGCCATCAAAAACTCAAAAGGCACATTACCCTTGGCCTTAAAGGACTCTGAATTAACTATTATGTCATATAAAATAAAAATACATATATTGTCTATAAAAGAAGAATGCTCAAACCAGTCACTAGGAGAGGCACTTGGAGTTCCTTTTCCAGTTGTTTCTGACAATCAGATGTGATTTCTTGGTGTATTATTATAATGAAATGTCACTATCTGCAATCTTTTGCAAATACCACACAACAGGCCTTTGATATCTCCATACTAAACTGAGATGAGTATTTAGCAAACACTACCACAGAGTATTTTTGTCCTACCCCAGTCATCAGTGAACTATGGCTGGTAGGCCAAATTCAGTCTGTCTCGTGTTTTGTGTGACAAGAAAGATAAGAATGACTTTTACATTTTTAAGTGAAATGCTATCGTTTGAATGCATCCCCGCCCCCGAAAAAGTTCATGTGTTCAAACCTTAACTCTGAGCACAACACTATTGAGATGCTCTAGTGTGTTTAGGATGAATTAGAGCTTTTTCCCTCCAGTGAGTTCTTGCACTCATGGGACTGTATTAGCTATGACAGTGGATTGGTAGCAAGTTCACCTTTTATATTTGTATTTTTCACATGTTCCCTCTTGCCCTGTCCTCTTCCACCATGAGTTGAAGCGACACAAGGCCATCACCAGAAGCTGAGCAGATGTAGGCAACATGCTCAGATTTCCCAGGCTCCAGAACCATAAGCAAAAATAAATCACTTCTCTTTATAAATTGCCCAATCTCAGGTATTCTGTTACAGCAACAGAAAACAGACTAAGGGCAGGAGCTTTCAACCACTATGATTGAATGGTGAATGACTGGAAATTTGTTTTTGCTCTAGACCTGACAACGTTTCTTAATTCAAAATAAAAATATAAGGCAAAACAATGCTTATATGTGAGACTTACACTGTAGTAAAATCATTTTAACAAGTAGAATTGTTTGAATTATGAGTAATATCAAGATGCATTATACCCTTCCCATACTGTCACAATTCAAAACAAGACCACAATGAGACAAAAACCCTAAAATGGCTACATAAAAAAAAAAAACACAGACATCAATAAGTATGTGTTAAGTATTTGTAAAGATGTGGAGAAATTTGAACCTTCATATTCTGCTAGCAACATGGCATGGTCACTTTGCTAATGAGTCAGACATTTCCTTAAGAAGTTCAACATAAAGTTATCATATGACCCAGCAATTCCATTCCTAGATAAGCACCCAGGAGACATGAAAACATGTGCCTGCAAGAAAACAGTACATGAATATTTATTGCAGCATTATTCATAATAAGCAAAAGGTTATAAGAACTCAAGTACCCACAAACTGAAGAATGGATAAATAAAATGTTACATCCATAAAATAGAATATTATTTAGCCATTAAAAGGAGTGAAGTACTGATACATGCTACAATTTGAATAAACTTCAAAAACATTGTGCTAAGTGAAAAGAAATCAGTCATAAAGGACCACATATTATATCCTTCTATTTATAGTAAATTCAAAAAAAATTTTAAATGGAGAGGAGTGGGCATTTACCCTGCCAGTAAAGATTCCAGTTAATACCCACATCCCATATCAGAGTACCAGGGTTCAATAACTGGCTCCAGCTCCAGACTCTTGTTTCCTTCTAGTGTGGATCCTAGGAAGCAGCAGTGGCAGCTCAGGTAATTGAGTTCCTGCCCCTCACGTAGAAGACCTGGATTGAGTTCCTGGTTCCTGGCTTTGGCCCAGCTCAGCCCCAGCCACTACAGGCATTTGGAAGTTGAATCAGTGCATGGGAGCACTCTCTCTTTTGTGTGTTTTTTTTTTTCCTCTTTCTCTTTCTCATACAAATAAATAAATTTTAATAAAACTTGAGAGACAGAAAATAGATTAGTTTCCTTGGACCTTGGGATAGAAATGGGGAATGACTGAAAATAGACACAAAATTTTTTTCTGGGGTGATGGAAATGATTTAAAATAATATTGTGGTAATAGTAGCTCTATAAATATAGTCATTAAAGCTTACACTGAAAAGCAAGAGTTAGAAATCAGTTTAGTGGTTGTCAAGAGCTGGGGGTGAGGGAGAGAAATGAACACAAAGGAGCACAAAAGAACTTTTGAACATGATGGAAATATTCTATATCTTGATTGTTGGTAGTTATGTAATAATATATACTTATCCAATTACACTGAATTTTACAACTAAAAAGGGTAAGATTTATTATCAGCAAATTACACCACAATATAGTTGACTTTAAAAAGTTAAACTAAGAAGGAGTTAAACTAAGAAGATATGCATCTCACACAAATCTGCAGCATTTTAATTTCCAAGTCCAAACTACAGTTCTAGCAGCAATTTTTGGATCTTGAGGAAAGTGCAAAGGATATTTCACTATTCCAAAATCCCTTCAGCTGTTCAATTGAGGAGGCTTCACCTAGCCTTCTATTGGAAGAGATTATTTGTAAAGTAAGGACACGCTAAAAGGCAAATAGAAGAGTCTAATAGAATTCTATTCCAAACAATGAATATCCTCCATCAAAACCATACACTCGTGTACCCTTGACAGTATATGAGGGAACTTGAAAAGTTCTTATAAAACGGAATGAAAAGATATTCTGGTGCAACATTTTTTCAAATCCATGCAGTTTTTTCATAATATATGATTTTCATGAACTTTTTGAAGATCTCTTATATGATAAGAATGGTACTTAACCTCTGCAGACTTCCTCCCAAAAAATATAATCCCAGTCTAATCATAAGAAACATATCAGACAAATCGAAACTGAGAGGCTTTCTACAAAACATCTTACCAGTACTCCTCAAAACTACCAAGGACATTAAAACAAGAAAATTCCAAGGAACTATCACAAATCAAAAGAGCCTATGGTGGCATAGTGACCATACATTATGTTTTACCTTGCATTTGACACCATCCAGGGATACATTAGTAAAACTGGAATAAAGTGTGGAGTATAATCCACAGTCACATATTTAATGTGGGTTTATTAGTGTGGCACATACAACATAGCAATATAAGATGTAAATGATAGGAGACTCAGCAAATAGTACTACTAATAATTTGAGGATACACAAAAAGTTGCACACTCAGGGCCGGTGCTGTGGCTCAGCGGGTAAAGCCGCCGCCTGCAGTGCCGGCATCCCATATGGGTGCTGATTCGAGACCCGGCTGCTCCACTTCCAATCTAGCTCTCTGCTATGGCCCGGGAAAGCAGCAGAACAAGGCCCAAGTCCTTGGGCCCCTGCGCACTGTGTGAGAGACCCGGAGGAAGCTCCTGGCTTCGGATAGGCCCAGCTCCAGCTGTTGTGACCAATTGGGGAGTGAACCAATGGATGGAAGACCTCTCTCTCTCTCTCTCTCTATCTCTCTCTGCCTCTCCTTCTCTCTGTGTAACTCTGACTTTCAAATAAAAAAATCTAAAAAAGTTGCACTTATATGCTTACCTCATATCACACATTAAAAGTAATTCAAAATGGATCACAGAGTTAAATGTAAACCAATAAAACTTTTTTTTTTGGACAGGCAGAGTGGACAGTGAGAGAGACAGAGAGAAAGGTCTTCCTTTACCGTTGGTTCACCCTCCAATGGCCAGCGTGCTGTGGCCGACGCACCGCGCCTATCCGAAGGCAGGAGCCAGGTGCTTTTCCTGGTCTCCCATGGGGTGCAGGGCCCAAGCACCTGGGCCATCCTCCACTGCACTCCCTGGCCACAGCAGAGAGCTGGCCTGGAAGAGGGGCAACCGGGACAGAATCCAGTGCCCCGACCGGGACTAGAACCTGGTGTGCCGGCACCACAAGGCGGAGGATTAGCCTAGTGAGCCGTGGCGCTGGCTCACCAATAAAACTTTTAGAGGAAAACATTGAGACCTTGAATTAGTCAAAGACATCTTAGGTACAACACCAAAAGCATGTCCATAAAAGAGAAAAAAATGATGAATTGGTTATCATTAAAATTCCATTTTTTTACTTCAAAAGACACCAATATTGAGGTCAGCACTGTGGCATAGTAGGCCAAGCCTTTGCCTGCAGTGCCAGAATCCCATATGGGCACCAGTTCGAGACCCGGCTGCTCCACTTCCTGTCCACTCTTCCTGTTCCGTTCCAGCTCTCTGCTATGGCCTGGGAAAGCAGTGGAGGATGGCCCAAGTCCTTGGGCCCCTGCACCCACATGAGAGACCCAGAAGAAGCTCCTGGCTTCGGATCGAACCAGCTCTGGCAGTTGCGGCCATTTGGGGAGTGAACCAACAGATGGAAGACCTCTCTGTGTCTCTCCCTCTCTCTGTCTGTAACTCTGCCTCTCAAGTAAGTAAATAAATAAATCGTTTTTTTTAAAAGACACCAATATGTAAAAGAAGGAAGGGGGGTCAGTGCTGTGGCATAGCGGGTAAAGCCGCCGCCTGCAGTGCTGGCATCCCATATGGGTGCTGGCTCTAGTCCTGGCTGCTCTGCTTCCGATCCAGCTCTCCTGCTATGGCCTGGGAAGGCAGTCCAAGATGGCCCAAGTCCTTGGGCCCCTGCACACTGTGTAAGAGACCCAAAGGAAGCTCCTAGCTCCTGGCTTTGGATCAGTGCAGCTCCAGCTGTTGCAGCCATCTGGGGAGTAAACCAGTGGATGGAAGACCTTCTCTCTCTCTCTCTCTGCCTCTGCCTCTGCCTCTCTGTAACTCTGCCTTTCAAATAAATATATAAATCTTTTTTTTTTTTTAAAAAAAAGGAAGGACTGGGCATTTAGCCTAGTGGTTAAGACACCAGTTAAGATGCCCATGTCCTGTACTGGACAGGCCTGGCTTTGTTACCCAACTCTCACTCCTGACTCCAGCTACCTGCTAATTCAGACGCCAGGAGGCAACAGTGATGCCTCAAGTGATTGGTTCCTGCCACCCATGTGGAGATACTTGCATTGCATTGCCTGGGCTCTCAGGTCAGTCCAGGCTCAGCCCCAGCCATTGCAGGCATCACGTGATGCCGGTAGATGGCAGCTCTCCCTCTGTCTTTCTCTGCCCCTCAAATAATTTTTGAAAAACAACTTTTAAAGAAAGGAAAAGACAATCATACAACTGAGAGAAAATATTTCCAGAGCATTCAACTTTCAAGGACTTGTACCTAGAATATATAAAGAATTCTTATAATTTCAACACTAAAAAGATGAACGGCCCAATTTAAAAATGGGGAAAGATAGGAACTGACACTGACATGGTTCGATCCGTCCCCCTTGGGTTTCACGACTTCGGGCTCGCTACCTCTGCTCACCGCAGCCGAGGCTGCTGCCGCGTGGGCTCGGGGACGGCACGTTCGGGGCCCTGAGCCTGACCCTGGAACTGACCATCGCCCAGTAAATCCGATTCTGGAATGATTAAAGGCCGTTTTGTCGTCAAAAAAAAAAAAAAAAAGACAAACACATGAAAAGATGCTCACCATCATTAGTCACTAAGGAAATATAAAACAAAACTGCAGTGAGGGTGTGGGCATTTGGCACAGTGGTTAAGACGCCACTTAGGATGCCCACATCACATATTGGAATGCTTGGGCTTGAGTCCCAAGTCCACTTTATAGTCCATCTTCCTGCTACTGCACACCCGGAGAGGCAGCAGATGATGACTGGGTCCTTGTCACTTATGTGGGAGACCTGGATTGAGTTCCTGTCTCCCAGCTTCATCCTGACCCAACCGAGGCTGATGCAGGCATTTGGGGAGAGAACCAGTGGATAGGAAATCAATCATTATGTCTCTCTCTCTAATGGGATATAATTTCTCATCCACTTAGGATCGCTACAACAAAAAACACCCAATAAAAAGTGTTGGCAAGGGTATGCAGAAACAGAAACTCTCATATATTGCTAGTGAAAATACAAAATGGTATTGCCACTTTGGAAAACAGTTTTGCAATTTCTTAAAACGTTATGCTTAAAGTTCCCCTATGACCTAGTAATTCAACCCTTAGGAATCTACCAAAGAGAAATGAAAAACATGTCCACACAAAGACTTGCACATCAATGTTTTTAGCAGCATTATTCATGACAACTAAAAAACTGGAAACATAATGTTTGCTACCTGGTGAGTAGACAGACAAAAATGCATTACATCCACAAAATGGAATACTGTTTGGCAATAAAAATTAGGAAATACTCACATGCTACACTACTAAGGAAACTGAAAGACGTCAGGCACCAAAGACCACATGTCATATGATTTCATTTATATCAAAGGCCCAGAGCAGGCAAACTTATAGAGCCAAAACAGTAGATGGTCGCCTGGGCCTTGCAGCAGGAACAGGGAATAACTGTCAATGGATGTAAGGGATCTTACTGGGAGGATGAAAATGGCACCACTCTGTAAATTTGCTGAAAGTCATTTAATTACTCACTTGAAATAGGGGAATTTTCTGATATGTAAACTTTATCTCAATAAAGCTATTAACATAGAGAAAAGCAGTAGGGGAAACTGGGTAACAGATATACAGGAATTCTGTGCTATCTTTGTAATTTCTCTATAAAGCTAAAACTAGTCTGAAAATCTTACAAATGTATTTAGCTAAAATTTTAAAAGTATTTGTTCAAAGGATGATATCAATATTTCTGCAGTACTTCTCTGTGTGAAAAGACATTTTCAAACACAAAATAGGCAAAATCCCATTACACATCAGCCTTAACAGATGAATAATTGGAATCAAGTTTGACCACAGAACACTAACTTTGAGCCCCAACCGAGCAAAACGCTATCACCCCAAAAGAAGACATTCTTATTAGTAGTCCTGTATTACAAAAAAGCACTCATTATATTTTTAACTTCATCAATAAATATTTGTTGAAATTTGTTTTATCTCTTCTCATATCAGTACCTACAAAATACTCTCAATTTTGCCTTTTGGCCTGCAAAACCTAAAATATTCACTACCTGACTCTTTACAGGAAGCTTGCCAAGTTCTGTTCTATATCATAAACATAAACAGTTTCTTTCTTGAATGTATTCTTATCATTATCTAGCTTTTGGTATAATGCCCTTCTGTATATGCCCTATAAAGATTAAGCCTTGCATCGCTTCTGCCGTAGTACTATTTGCGATTTCCATAAAAAGAAGCGATATTAACTTAATAGCTTAATAGTCTTAGCAAAGCCTCGATGTCATCGTTATTATTGTGACCTTAAAGTGCCAACACCAAAGAAGCAGCACAGTATCCCTAAGATGACCCTCATCAAGTTGTGATGTCACCAGGCTGGGGACTCACTGAAGTCTCTTAGATATCAAGTAGCTCCCGCGGCATCACACCCTGCCTTTGGCATCACCCTGGCACATCACCTTAGTATGGTGTCATATGCTATCACTGCTGTGGCAGAACTGTGCCCTGATGCCACGGCGCCGAGATGTCAGAGTAACTACCCCCCGCTTCTTTCCACTCCCTGGGCGGTGGCAGGGAGGGGGAGGGTAGCCACAGTCGCTGGTTCGAGCTCAGCAGGCAGTACTCAGCTCCAACTGTTGTCCCTTCCGCCTGCTACAGCAGGTCAGGGCCCCCGGGGATAGGACCTTTAGACTCCCGTAACTCTCCTGCCCTGCCCCCGCACCCGTTTCATGTAGCCAACTCAAGGGCCCAGCAGCGACCACCCACCCCGACTCTTCTACACGGTTTCACACGAAGCCGCTCCCCGTACCTGACTCCATTCTTCAGCTGTCATCCTGGGCCAATTCCACCGGCAACTTGACTACGGCGATCGCAAGGGACCCTGGGACTTGTAGTTCCGCACGGCTAGTCACGGAGGGCGGCAAAGGCGCCTCTCTCCCCGGAAATGCCCTTAAACTGCAACTCCCAGAGGCGCCGCGCGATGGGAAAAGAAACAAGGGGACGAGGAAGGTCTGTGATTGGTGGGATTCTACTGGTTCCTTTGACTGGCAAGCGGCGCCAGCGACGTGAGGCGGGCGTTCCTGGCGCTTCGCGGAGATCCTGGGAAAGCGAAATGGAGGGGTGTGTGTCTAACCTAATGGTCTGCAACCTGGCCTACAGCGGGAAGCTGGAGGAACTGAGGGAGAGCATCCTGGCCGATAAATCCCTGGCTACCAGAACTGACCAGGTAAAGTAGCTCTAGGGCCTGTCCACAGCCTGCAGCGTCGCCGAAGCCGTACGTGGCTTTGAGGGCCCGGCCCACGCGGAGGCCGATTCTCTGAGAGGCGCATCCCCGCCCCCGCCGCCCCATCCGTACCCCAGGGTCATCTCGGGACTTGTAATCGGGCTGCAGAAGCTAGTGCCGCAGACCTCAAATATTTTTTTTGGCTCGGAGCTTAACTTGCTGAATTTTGGATAATTCTAGGATGTCTACCACATTTCTCAGAAATGCCGAGGCTTTGAGATATCCACGAGGAAAGTTTTTTTTTTTTTTTTAATAAGATGGAGTAGTGTCTTTACCTTCACTAACAACTGCTTTCAACGAAATGCGTGTAACCGAATGCCTCTTCTGTGCCAGGCTGTTTGCTAAGAGCTGGGAATATTGTCGAGTGGGAAATACAGATACTAATAAAAGTCGCAAAAACATATGTCCGATTACAGGTTGAGGTAACCACTCAGGAGAGAAGTTTATACGTGGGACTTTCAGAACTTTAATGGGACTTTCAGAACTTGTAATGGGAAAGACTTTGCAAAGGAGAGGTGAATTAGACCCTGGAGGATGATTGGGGATTTCCATGGGAAATGAATAAGGTTTTCTATAAGCAGACCCGAAGGAAAGTGAATGGACCTTGGGAAGTGTTTCTTTCTGCCCTCCTGCTGAAAGGACTCTCTGGCTTTCACCATGAGTTTCTGGAAAGATTCGCAGTGCCCTCAGGAAGCCTACAGATGCTTATAGATTGCCTTCTGTTTGATAGGCACCATTGCAAGCCCTGGCAAGACAGTGTCCTGTACTTACGTATCTTCATTTTGTGTCTTTTGGAATCAAATTTGAATCTGGAGAATGCTTTCTCTTCTCTGGAATTTTCCATCATTACTCAACCTGAAAATAGCCTTGTATTTTTCTAGTTTACCTTCCTTCCGGTCTAGCCATATTTAATAATTTAAAGTTAATGTAATAATTCACATGAAGATTTAATAACACTCCGTGAAAAGATAACCATTATTCAGTCAAGGCAAGGGCATAAAAAAGTGGGGTGAGGGAGTTCTTCAGGATCAAGAGACTTAAGGATCATAACCAAATGAACTCTATGGACCTTGTTTGGATCCTGATTTAAACAGACCAGTTGCTCAAGGACATTTACTGGATAATTGGGAAAACATGAATACAGACTGGGTATTAGATGCTATGAAGGTGTGTTAATTTTCATAGGTGTGATAGTACTCTCATAAGAAATTATCCTTATTTTTTAGATACTGAAATATTTGAGGGTGAAAAGTCATGATATGTAGGATCGGGTTTTTAAAAACTCAGCAAGAAAAAGTAAACCAGGTGAAACAAATGTGACAAAGTATTTACTATTAAATCTAGTAGTAGGCGTGCAGGTTTCAACTAGATTCCCTCTGTTTATATGTATGTTAGAAACTTTTTACAATAAAATGCAAAAATACGACTTTATTATGTAGGACTGATTAAGATAGACCAGTCACTGCCTTTGAGAAACATGACTTCACTCCTAGTGTATTTTTTTTTAAAAAAGGAATTTCATTGCCTTCTAATTCTGTATGTGGTGTGTTAGAAATGCTTATATAGATAGCATCAACTAGGATTATGAATGTTTCCTTCCCCATAAGATTCGTGTATTCTTTCTAGAGTATAACTTGAGGTCAGTGTGGTAGTCAAGACTTAAGAGTCAGACAGGAATTTGTGTCCTTACTTCATGGTTGATTGTCCAAGTAGCCTTGACCCCAAGCAGTCTCAGTTTCCTTATCTGTGAAATGGGGATAATAGCCAGTGTATAGGAAGGTGAGGATTAAATGAGATAATGAATGTAAAAATCGTAACACAGTGCCTGACATAAAAGTACATAAATAACATAAAGAGCCAAAACTGTTCCTGCCAAATCTTGGAAGTCAGTTTCATCAGCTTCTTCTGCTCGGAATTACTTAGGTTCATCAATACTGTTCACCCCATGTTACCAAAACCTTGATCTCTCTACACTAGTAAGAAATACGGTTACAGATTACTTACCTGCGGATCCAGTGCTCTCCATTCCTTATTTTCAAACTGTAGATTTGCCAGCGCCAATATTCTGTTTTTCTGCTTCTATTTGTCCTCAAGAATGTTGATTTATTGTTTCTCGGTTTCCCATATAGGACAGCAGAACCGCATTGCATTGGGCATGCTCAGCTGGACATACAGAAATTGTTGAATTCTTGCTGCAACTTGGAGTGCCAGTGAATGATAAAGACGATGTGAGTACTAGGCAGAGTTAATAAATTCCCACTTATCTCTAGACTCCAGACTGGTGTTTATAGAAGCCTGAGTATTAAGCTCATAAGCAAACTTGCAACCTTTATGACTAGGAAGTTCCAGTGTGGCCCAGGTGATCAAGCATGAGTCTGGTGATCGCATTATTCTAGAATGTTAATTTTGCCACTCACACTCTGTGATTTAAGGTGAACATATAGGTTATGGTTTATTGTGGTTAACTTCAAAGACTACAAACTCTTTTTAATATGTGAGAATTTTTTTTATCAATATTGTATGAATAATGAGGGCCTAAATGTGTTTTTCGTTATATAGAGAGACTTGTTGTAATGGTGTTAGTTTTTTTAGGCTTACATTTGTGAAGTATAAGAATGGAACTTTTTGGTAGGCAAAGATTGCTTTTCAAGGATGCTTACTGCAGTAGTAATAACAATAGCAAAGAAAGAAAGAAAAACTGGAAAAATGCCTGAGTAGAGTAAGGTAGATCCATACAATAAAATAATATGCAACCAAGGATGGGCATTTGGCACAGCAGTTAAGATGCCACTTAGAACACCTACATCCCATATCAGAGTTCCTGGATTTGTGTCCTGGCTCCACTTCAATCCCAGATTCCTGCTGATGTGTACCCTGGAAAGCAGGAGGTGATAGATTAAGTATTTGGGTCTCTGTTACTCACATTTGACACCCAGATTGAGTTCTGGACTCCTGGCTACTGTCAGATCCAGCCCTGGCTGCTGTGGGCTTTTGGGGAATGAACCAGTAGATAGAAGACTCATTCCCTCCCTCCCTCCCTCTCTCTCTCTCACACATTGTGTGTGTGTCTTATTTCTCTGCCTTCCAAATAAATATTTTAAAAAACAATATACAACCAATAAAGTTATACTTCTTGAGAATGACGCATACAAATACAACATAACGGTAAGTGGAAATCGTAGAAAACTCAGCTTACAGAACTTTATATCCTCTGATCTCAATCTTGCTTGCTTTCTTTAATTTTATTCTTAAAGCTTTATTTTTTTGAAAGTCAGTGTGACTAAGAGAGAGGGAGAGATAGAGAGACAAAGAAGTCTTCCATCCACTGGTTCACTCCCCAGATGACCAGTCTGGGGCTGGGCCAGGCTGAAGTCAGGAACGTGGAACTCCATCTGGGTCTCCCACATAGGGTGGCAGGGGCCCAAGTACTTGGGCCATCTTCCCAGGTACATTAGCAGGAAGCTGGATCAGAAATGGAACAGCCGGGACTCGAACCAGCCCTCTGATATGGGATGCCAGTGCCACAGCTTAACCTGCTATGCCATGATACCAACCCCTTAATCTTTATTTTTAGCTGATTTAAAAAATGTGCATATTTATAGGGTGCCATGTCTTAAAAATATATCAGTTTCATGTTAAAAATATAATATGGTAGAAAACACATCAGAATTAGATTTACATGTCGGTATGGTCTGAGTTATGGGATGTGAAGGTTTTTTCTTTTTTTACACATTCTGGTTTCCTAGTTTTCCACAGGACTTAAGAAGGAAGAAAAAAAAAACAATTTCATGTTTTAAAACTACTCGCACCCAGCTCTTAGTTACCCCTGCCTAAGTGTTAGCATGGCTATCTGGCTGGTTTTTGTCCTGCTCATCTCTTTTACAGGCAGGTTGGTCTCCTCTTCACATCGCTGCTTCTGCCGGCCGGGATGAGATTGTAAAAGCGCTTCTGGGGAAGGGTGCTCAAGTGAACGCTGTCAATCAAAATGGCTGCACTCCCCTACATTACGCAGCTTCCAAAAATAGGCACGAGGTATGGTTCCACCCCTCGGGGCTACTTTTGTGGAGTTCTAAACATGTCCCCAAAGCATGAGTAGATCTGTGCGTTATTTTCTTCTCTCTTTGCAGATTGCTGTCATGCTACTGGAAGGCGGTGCTAACCCAGACGCTAAGGACCATTACGAGGCTACATCAATGCACCGAGCAGCAGCCAAGGGTAACTTGAAGATGATTCATATCCTTCTGTACTACAAAGCATCCACAAACATCCAAGACACTGAGGGTAACACTCCTCTGTAAGTGACAAGCAGCAATCATTTGCGTTCTTTCTGGCATTTGCCCTCTTGCGCTAGCTCTTACATGTCATTTCTTTTTTATATTCTGCTTATAAATGCAATACTTAGTACTGGCAAAATCATTTTAAAGCACACAAAAACAGATAAAAATAATTTTTTAAAGATTTATTTACTTGAAAGGCATTACAAAGCGAGAGAGGGAGAGAGGTGTCTTCCATCCGCTGGTTCACTCCTCAAGTGGCCGCAACTGCCACAGCTGGGCCAATCTGAAGCCAGGAGCCAGGAGCTTCCTCCGGGTCTCCCACATGGGTGCATGGGTCAAAGGACTTGGGCCATCTTCTACTGCTTTCCCAGGCCATAGCAGAGAGCTGGATCGGAAGTGGAGCAGCCAGGACTCAAACCGGTGCTCATATGGAATACCAGTACTACAGGTGGCACTTTACCTGCTACACCACTGCACCAACCCTGATAAAAATAAAATTTGTGTATCAGCTTGCCACCCAGAGATAGATAGCCACCAATAACATTTTCAAGTATTTCCTCCCAGTCTTTTATATGCAAGTATGTATATCTTACATATAAATGCACATATAGTTGAGCAAAATTGGGGTCATACTGTGTATATAGTTTTATATCTTGCTCTTTTCACCTCATAGTGTACTGTGAGTACGTTCCAAGGTCATTAAATGTTTAACACATTTGTAATGACTATCTGCAGTTCCTTTGCATGGATATGCCATAATTTAGTCTTTTCACTACCACTGTGTATTTAAACAAGTTTGAGTTTTCCACCAGAGTAAGTAATGCTGCATTGACCAACTTTGTACAAAATCCTTTGTACATATCGCTGAATATTTCCTTAATATAGGCTCCTAGAAGTTGCATTGCTGAGTTAACAAAAACATGTTTTAAGACTGTTGCTGTATATTGTCGGATTGCTTCCAGAGGAGTTGTAGCTTTGTACCCTCCCCTCCCAACAGCCATTTAAAGAGTACCTCTTACCTTCTCACCAACACTTAAATTACCCTTTTGCTATATGAGAAATGGTATTTAATAGTTGTAAATTACATTTTTGTCATCAGTGAATTTGAACATTTTTATTACCTATGGCTAATTACATTTCTCATTAAATTATAACTTTTTGCATCCATTTCTTTGTTTCCTTTTGGGAATTAATTTGCTTTTATTCGGTTTTGAGTGCTTTAGATTTGACATGCTAAGAATATTAACTGTCTGCCATATTTGTTGAAAATATTTTTCACGGTTTGTCTTGTTCATGATTTTTTTTTAATAACAAAAGTTTTAATTACCGTGTGGTCAAACTTGTTAATCTTCCCTCATGACTAGAAAGCTCTTTTTCACCCTGAAATTAGTTAGAAATGCACCCACATTTAATTGCAGGTTTTGTTCAGTGTCTCATTGGTTTTGATTGAGGGTTATTATTATTGTTTTGCAGTTAACTCTTAACTCCATTTAGAATTGATTTATGTGAATGTCTGAAGGAAGCCTAATCTACCTTGATATTTTTTTCCATAGTACTGAGCTACTTTTCTCTTGTGTTGGATGTTGACCTTTTTTTAGGAAAAAAAATATTTATTTATTGATTTGAGAGGCAGAGTTACAGAGAGAGAGGGAGAGTCAGAGAGAGAGGTCTTCCATCCATTGGTTCACCACCCAGATGGCCACAATGGCTGGTGCTGGGCCAATCCAGAGCCAGGAGCTTCTTCCAGATCTCTGACGTGGGTGCAGGGTCCCAAGGACTTGGCCCATCTTCCACTGCTTTCCCAGGTGCATTAGCAGGGAGCTGGATTGGAAGTGGGGCAGATGGGACACAAACAGGTGCCCATATGGGACTCCAGCCCATAGGCAGAGACTTAACCCGCTACACCACAGTGCCGGCCCCAAATGGTGGCCTTTTTTAAACAAGAGATCCTCTAGTCTTCTTTTTAGTCTAAAATGAAGTTCAACGATTTGCCATTTGATTTTAAAAAGTGTCATTTTTTAAGATCTTACTTTAGAATTTGTTTTCCTGTCATTCTGAATGATGCCCATGTATTCTAACACTTTGCTCAACAACTTTTCTAGAAAAGCAGGATGGCCTAGAGGAAACATAGGAATCAAGACAGTACAATGTCATGGGATCAGCATAAGATTTAGGAATACCTAATTGCCATTGACCAGCTGTATTAAATATTTATATTATGCAGTTTAAAGCAGTTACTTAGCCTTCTTGAGTCTTAATTTCCTCATCTGAAATATAAGGATAATAATTCCTTCCTCAAGTACAATAATATGTAAAGTGCCTGCTACCCTGCCTGGCAAATTCTTAAGGGCCTGACAAAGGTTAGTTTCCTTCCACACTCAATGTATACTGCTCAGCCAGGTCATCACAAGGAAGAATTTTAACCTCTGATACAACACAGTTAGTGACACCTTGCGAACTTAAAAGATATGTGAATCAGATGAGATAAAAATCTTACAAACTATTTTTCTAAAATTTAAGTCATACAGGTTGCTAGCACCAGATTATAAATTGAAGCTTTTCTAAATTCTAACTTTGACTCATTCTGTATAATGTTTGAGGTGAACCGCTACTGATCTCTTTAAAATGAAGAAATTGTTCCTTAATCTGGTGTTTAGATCCCTTCATCTATTTGTAGTAGAATCACAGTTATGATTTATGATGTGATAAGGCTGTTCCACTGAGTCGTAACTTTAACAATGTTTCCCATGTAAATTGATTTTCCTTTCCTGATTAAACAACTTTCCAGTATAATCACTGTCTAATATGCAGTTTAGACCACTGAGCAGGAGATCCTAACCATTACCTAGAATTGGTAGGACTAATTGGTCTTTGTGGTCCCTGATTTCAGACACTTAGCCTGTGATGAGGAGAGAGTGGAAGAGGCAAAACTGCTGGTGTCCCAAGGAGCAAGTATTTACATAGAAAATAAAGAAGAAAAGACACCCCTGCAAGTGGCCAAGGGTGGCCTGGGTTTAATCCTCAAGAGAATGGTGGAAGATTAAACAGCTTGAGTTTATCCTTACTTTATGTTTTCTCTGTTGTCCCCAATGTCCTGGAAGCTGATATACTTGTGCACCAGGTACCCTCTATGAATCGTGACTTTTTTCACCTTCAAAGTCTTACAAACATGTTGCCTAATATTCCTGCTGAGGTACCTGTTCTAAATTTACAACTTGGCTTTCTAGGCATAGCTGTCAAGATTGTTCTACTGTTGTTGTATATTAGTCTGTATTGAATATTGGTTTATTTGGAATATGTGATTCTGTGTCTGTTGCGAGTCTTCAGCACTCTCCCATGCACTTTCCATCCCCCTGGGAAGCAGAAGAATCCCAGTAGCAGCAGGCCCATCGTCCTGCCATATGGTTCTAGGTAGATTCTCTATGTTCCTCCATACACTTGAAACACATCCTAACTTGTTTCTCAAGTTCACTCAGAGGCCTATGCCAAATATTTCTGATTGCTGGATTTTTCTTTCAATTATAAGGTTTAATTTATTTTTGTTATAGGAGGAATATATATATGAGTGGACCAAATTTTAAGCTGGAGGACATGCTCTAAAGTAATGGAAAGTAATAGCCTGTGGACCATGTATCTTACTGATGACTTGCTTCCTCTCTAAAACAAAACATTGTTTTTGAAAAGGAAGCATTGAAGTTACCTATATTCAGTCATCCTGTATTGAAAAGAATGTTAAGCTTGCTAAAATGATATGTAACAAAAATGTATTTTGATTTGTATTAAAGAAACTAAAAAAACGTTGAAAGAATCTCCCAGTTTTCTTTGAAATCAGTCAGACACTCAAACCTTAAAATCCTTGGTAAAGACAGTTTTTGAGATTCTAAAGTCTTGAACTGCAACTAAAATCTTTAAACATAGTAGTCTTCTGAGTTGCTAATTAAATATACAACAAAATGAAATTAAGTGTAAACTTGTTCAATTTAAGGAAGCATCTTAAATGATTATTACTCATAAAATCTAATGAACTTCGAGTAAGTCTTCAATTATTTTTTAATTTCAATTTTACACTGTCAGTATTGCTTAAAATAAATTCATCCAGGTGAGTACAAATTTGTGTTAATTTTGGGTCAAAGACTTAATGCCTAGTAGCTAAAATGAGATGCGTAAGCAGGAATCATGTTATTGATACACAACTCTTTACATCCATGTCTATTTCATGTTTAAAAAGATGCATTTATTTGTGTATTTGGAAACTCCCCAGATCGCTGCAGTGGCAAGGGCTGGACCAGACGAAACCAGGAGCTTCATCCAAGTCTCTCACATGGGTGACACGGGCTGCTTTTTCCCAGGCCATTAGCAGAGAGCAGGATCGAAGTGGAGTAACCAGGGTATGAACTGGCACCCATATGGGATGCCAGCATCACAGGCTAATATAGCCCTATATCTGTTTCTTAAATTTGTCTTCCTGTGACAGAGAGAGGAAGAGTGTCCACCCCCTTCTTGACTCCGCAAATACCCACAAAGCCTTGGAGTGGGCTAGGCTGAGGCAGGAAGCAAGGACCTCAATCTAGTTCTCCTATGTGGGTGATAGAAGCCAAATTACTTGAGCTATCTCAGCTGTCTCCCAGGGTTCGCACTAGCAGGAAGCTGCAATCAGGAGCAGAGCCAGGTGTCAAAATCAGGTACTGCAGTGTGGGACATGGATATCCTAACCAGTGTCTTAAACTGGAGGCCAAACGCTGGCCCCTACATCAATATTTTTGAGTGCTAATCTTTATATAAATATGCACACTGATCAGGAATGCATCCTTTTAAAAAAGAGTTATTTATTTATTTATTTATTTGAAAGTCAGAGTTACACAGAGAAGGAAAGGCAGCGAGAGAGGTCTTCCATTTGATGGTTCACTCCCCAATTGGCCACAATGGCCAGAGCTGCACCGATCTGAAGCTAGGAGCCAGGAGCTTCCTCTGGGTCTCCCATGCGAATGCAGGAGACAAAGGACTTGGGCCATCTTCTACTGCCTTCCCAGGCCATGGCAGAGAGCTGGATTGGAAGTGGAGCAGCCGGGAGAACCAGCGCCCACATGGGAAGCGGCACTGCAGGCAGCGGCTTTACCTACTATGCCACAGCGCCAGCCCCTCTTTCGAAGTTTTTATGTCCATTCTCAACCATAGCCTTTAAGAAGGCAGAAAGTATCTCCATTTTAGATTAGGAAACACCCAGAGCTAGAGAAACAGTCTATCCAAAAATCTAACTTTCTTGGTTCCTAACCCATTTTCTTTTCTGCGTCTACTCTAAAGCATCAGACCAAATGGAGGTTCTCTGGTGTTCTGAAAATTGGCCATTAGTTATAACACCTACCCCAGTGCTTTTCTTTAAGTTGGCTGTGACATAAAGAATATATATTCCGGGCTGGCATTGTGGCACGGTGACTTAAGCCACAGCCTGCAAACGATGGCATCTCATAAGAGCGCTAGTTCAGGTCCTGGGTGCTCCACTTCCAATCCAGCTCCTTGCTAATGTGCATGAAAACAGCAGAAGATGGTCCAAGTGCTTGGGCCCCTGCCACCCACGTGGGAGAGCTGAATGGAGTTCCAGGCTCCTGGCTTCAGCCTGGCCCAGACTTGGTTGGTCCAGCTATCTGGGGAATGAATCAGGAGGTAGAAGATATCAGTCTGTCTCCCTCCCCTGCCCTCTCTCTGCCTTTCAAATAAATAAATCTTTTTTTTAAAATGCATATTCAGTCCTGGCCCCTGGCTTCTGACACAGAACTAAAATCCTTATAATTTCCCGAGTGATGGAAGTAATAGGTCTTAATACCAACTGCCTGAATCCTTTGGAATTTTGTGTATAAGAGAATCTTTTGGTCTAATGATGTGACTTAATGGGCTTCTGAAAAGCTTCAGGAAAGGAGATGTTCGCCAGAATGATCAAGGCTTGATTAGAAGCTCATAAGTTTCAACCCCAGCCTCCTTTGCCTTGGGAGAGGAGAGGGCTCGAGAGTGAGTTAATAATCAGTCATGCCTGCGTGATGAAGCTCCCATTAAATTCTTCCAACTGTGAGGTTTTATGAGCTTCCAGGTTGGTGAACTCATCCGCATGCCAGGGAAATGATGCACCCCAACTCCACAGGGACACACGCTCCTGTGGACCCCACCCTATATACCTCTTCAGCTGACTGTTCATCTGCATCTTTCCCATAGCCTTTGTAATAAGTCAGTAAGAGAGTATCTTCCTGAGTTCTGTGAACCATTGTAAGCAAACCATTCAACCCGAGGAAGGGATTATGGAAACCACCAATTGGTAGCCAAGTTGCACAGAAGTGTGGCTGACCTTGAGCACCCTCTACTTGGAACTGGCTTCAGAAGGAGGGGGCAGCCTTGTTGGACCTAGCCCTTTGTCTGTGGGATCTGTGTTAACTCTGAGTAGTGTACCAATTGAATTAAATTGTAGAATGCCCACTTGGTGTTCCCAGAAAATTGGAGAACTGTTTGGTAGGAAAACCCTCTAATTTGGTGTCAGAACTTTTGTAAATAAAAGAACCAGTTTTCATTATTAGCATATCCTTTTCTGGTTCCCTGCAACTGTCATTATCATCCTCAATTCTTTTTTTTTTAAGATTATTTATGTATTTATTTGAAAGGCAGAATTAAGAGAGAGAGAGAGGGAGGGAGAGAGGGATCTTCCATCCACTGGTTCACTTCCCAAATACCAAATAGCCATAACATCCAGGGCTGGGCCAGGCCTCAACCTGGAGCCAGGAGATTCTTCTGAATCTACCACGTGGGTGCAGGGGCCCAAGCACTTGGGCATTTTCCATTACTTTCCCAGGCACATTAACAGGAAGCTGGATCAGAAGTGGAGCATCTGGGACGCCAGCTGAGGCCCATCTGGGATGCTGGTGCTACAGGCCCTGCCTTAACCTGCTATGCCACAGTGCCAGGCCCAATCCCTTGAGTCTTGCCAGGCCCAATCCCTTGAGTCTTTGTTTTATCTTTAGCTTCAAAGACAACTGAAATTATCAAGTCTTTATTTGTTGGTTTGAAACTTTTATGAAGCCCTCTAACCTATTTTCTAGCATGTAGACATTGTAAGACAACATTTTTGAAAGATTTATTTATTTATTTGAAAGGCGAAGTTACAGAGAGGCAGAGGCAGAGAGAGCTTCCATCTGCTGGTTCACTCCCCAAATGGCTGCAATGGTGCCCATATGGGATGCCGGCACTGCAGATGGCAGCTTTACCCGCTACACCACAGCACTGGCCCCATAAGACAACTTTTTATACTGAACCTTGGGTTTGCTTCATTGAAATTTGTAGTTTGATACAGTTCGAAGAAGCAGTACATTGGGAATCAGGATTATATCTAGTCTCAACTTTGTGGGATTTTAGGCAAATTATTTTATTGCTCTTTATTCAGAGATTTTACTGTCAACTTTTGAAAAGTACATCTGCTGCTTTCTGCCTCCCACTGAGAATGTACATCATCTCCCAACTCCAGCCCTCTGATTGTCAGGAGTGCACCATCATATGTGTGTTAGAACCCTCTGGGCTGCTGGGATTTCAAAAAATGTTGAGTCCTACTGATTTCAAAGCTCTTTTTTCCCTCTCACATTCTTATTGGAAGTTTATCAAATCTGAGTTACCCATAGGCCAGTGTAAAATTTGCAAATATTAACTTCTCAACAGAAGTACTGGAGAGGGGAGGTATAACAGTACATGGTTTATTAGATAATGGTCAAGATGTACTGTTTGATCCCATGTCATTGTAGATCATTATGATTTTCTCTAGTGCAGTACAAATTCCAGCCTTCACCTCCTACAGTCCACACATTATTGTTAATGACATACAAGAACTTGTTATAGTTAGCAAAACTGTATTCTCCATAAGGACAATGGCTAGCTCTGGTACTGCTCACCATTGTCCCACTAGCAACAGTATCTGGTTGCTAATAGCCATTCAATAAATGTGCAGTGAGAGATTGAATTAACCAACAACTTTGGAGAGAATAAAGACCTGTAGCCAAAAAACTGTTCTGTTGACTTTAGCATACCCTAGGTGTGCCATGCAGAAACAAAGGGATGAAAGAAGTTCCTCTTTGGTGAGAATGAATGATTAAGAAGTTTGAAGCTGACTCAAGACTTTATTGGCACAACCCACTTAAATTTTAACTACTTGTGGCAAGATCAGTACTCTCTTGGAAGTGAGAATTCTGCTCAAGCAGTTATCTGACTGAATGAGCTCACTGAATAATGAAAGATCATGTTCACTGGACAAGAACAAGTTACAGAACAGCTACTTTTAGAAAGGGTGGCAAGGGGGGCCAGTGCTGTGGCGTAGCGGGTAAAGCTGCCGCCTGCAGTGCCAGCATCCTATGTGGGCGCTGGTTCGAGTTCTGGCTGCTCTGCTGCTGATCCAGCTCTCTGCTGTGGCCTGGGAAAGCAGTGGAAAATGGCCAAAATCCCTGGGCCCCTGCACCCACATGAGAGACCTGGAAGAAGCTCCTGGCTTTGGATTGGCCCAGCTCCAGCCGTTGCTGCCATTTGGGGAGTGAACCAGCAGGTGGAAGACCTCTCTCTTTGTCTCTGCCTCTGCCACTGAAAGCAAAGATCTGAAGGTCCAGCTTCACAATGACCTCAGTTTCCAACCTTGCCCCCAGCTAGGGTTTCTGCCAGGGCAACGTGAACTCTCCATTGTTACATCCAGATTTGTCCAGTCGTTCCGGCCAAATTCATTATGTTGATTTCAACTCAGCTTCCAAGCTATCAAAAATACAGCATAGTAACCATCTCCTCCCCCAGGAGCAGGTCATCTACAAATTTATGAAGTATGCTTCTGTGATTGTACCTAAGTCACTGGTTTTGGATCTGGGATTCAGGGAGTGTGGAATTAATTCATCTGGAGCTGCATGTGATATTTGGTGTGTTATGGTATTTTTCAGTGGAAAGGAGTCCAGAGTTTCAGCCAATTCTCAAGGTGATCTGTGACCTCAAAAAACATTAAAACAACGAATATAACTATTCATCACTATTTTGAACAGAAGGGCTAATCGGGACAGAGCTCTGTAAGACTGCCAACAATGCCTTTGTTCCTAGTTGCACCGATCCATCTGAATTCGGGCAGCATAGCGGACTATTACATAGCAGTTTTTTTTTTCTTGTGACTTGCCTCTACATCAAATGGAAGGGAAAATGAATTCCAGTTACGTGGGCATTCAGGTAATTAACATTTTATATTGTTGGTGAATAGTTTTTACTCTCTAAACATTATTCTTAAGACCTTCATCATTTTGTTTCCTGTACCCATCAGACACCATGTATCATAGTGTTGTATTAGTCTGTGAATAGAATTATAGGTGCTTCAAAAATTCAAGAGATTGGCTGAATATTGACACATCAAAGAAAATATATAAGGGGCCAATGTTGTGGTGCAGTGCATTAAGCCACTGCCTGCAATGCCAGCATCCCATATGAGTATGAATTTTAATCCCTGCTGCTCCAATTCTGATGCATCTTCCCGCTAATGTGCCTGGGAAAGCAGCCAAAGATGGCTCAAGCACTTGGGCCCCTGCCACCCATGTGTGAGACCTGGGTAGAGTTCCTGGCTCCTGGTTTTGGCCTGGCCCAATGCAGCCATTTGGGGAGCAAACTAGCAAATGGGAGATTCATCTCTCTCTCTCTCTCTCTCTCTCTCTCTTTCTCTATCTTCCTCCTTCCCTCCCTCCCCCCTCTCTGGAACTCTGCTTTTCAAATAGATAAAATTTTATAAAAAGAAAATACATAAGTCAAAATTTGCTATCTCTTCTCTCCATAGCTCTGGACAATATAATGTTAATTTCCATTTCAACCCACTTTAAAACCTATAGATACTATACCTCAATCATTATATGGCTATAATGTATATAGAAGGGGATTTGCAGTTTAAAATCCTACATGAAAATCTGGATGTGGTAAGAGAGATTCATTACTTCCTTTGGAAAGGATTCACCTTGAAGGAAGGCAGACACAAAAAAGAACAAACTGTATGATCCCATTTCGGCAACACTAATCTCTAGTGATGAAAGACAGATCAGTGGTTGCTTAGATCCAGGGTGATGGTGGAATTGCACGAAGAGGCATGAGGGAATGTTTTCCCTGATGGAAGTGTTCTCTATCTTGATGGGGATGGTGGTTTCACAAGTGTGTCCATGTGTCAAAATTTGTCAAATTGAACACATGAAATGAGTACTATTTCCTATACATAAATGATATGGCAATAAAATTTTTATGAAAACATTTACCCTAGGAGTCATTTAAAATGAAATTTTATTGAGTATTATTTATTGAGCCTTAAAAGATTGATTACACAAATGAAAAAAGTAAGTCTACCTGTAAATTTTTTCAAGGTGGGATGAGGATGAAATATGATCATGAAAAGACTTTTAAACAGGTAAAGAGGTGATATCAATGCATTTTAGTTAATATTTAGTGTTCCTACAAAAATGGTATGTCTTCATTAATGTGAAGGGTACCAACAGTGACACAGATCATTTAAATAGTCGAGATAATCCAAAATAGATCTTAAATGTTCATTTAAAACACTTTCTTAGTCTGCTCCTTCAGAGTAGCTAAGATCAGACACAACTGATAACATAATAGCTTATTCAAAGCCAAATTCTACATCACCTATGATATCAACACTTTGTATTCACTGTGGGAAAGCGATTTAAAATCATTTACCTCTACCTTATCCGGCCTTTAAAAGTTGGGTGATCTTTTGAAACTTGTTATGCTTAGATATTGAAGATGAATGAGGGTGATTCCTTGGAAAACCTAACATGACACATGAGGTGTCAATTATACGACCTTGTTTTAAATGCTGTGTAACAATTACCAGGTACCCTTTACTAACTCTCCTCTGTTGTTTTTGGAGAACTTTTTTTCCAATCAATGAGATAATGCTGTTGAGTTCTCTTAGTGCTAAGTGCAAAAATGAATGGGGAAGCCTGACAACTCACCTAGAAGTGATATTGAATTTCATTAATGCCACCTTGTCATGTACATATGTGGAATGTAACCAAGTCGAGCTAAAAATAGAGAAAAAAGATTTTATGAAATATAACACAGATGCTGATGCAAAATTCTTTCAACTGAGTTAGAAATCACTTGCCTTGTCATGTGTAATGCATGCATGTTAGTTACAGTTGTAAGTACTCTATACTAGTCATACAGGAACCCTTGCATTTATTTAGTTGCTATCTTGACCCATTTGTTTTGGAATCATGGTAAGGATGAGCACCTTGTTAGAAGAGGGTTGGTCAGAACTGAGAGAGGACATGGGGATTGGTTAGGGGAACTGAATTCCAAACACCAGTAATGGGTTCCGCAGTGATCATGAATGATGCACTTGGGGCCCAAGCCTATGGCTTGACCACTCGCTTTTTCTCATCACGCTGGGATTCGGCTGCAATCCCAGGCTCTGGCTCCAGCACTGGTTCTGGCTCTAGCTCGATCTCAAGCTCAGGCTGCAGAACAGGCCCCTGTCTTTGGACACCTTCTGGCCCCGAGGCCAGCTCATGGTCTGGTTCCATGATGGTGGCAGGGTCGGTCTCATGAGTGGAAGGTGGCAGAGCTGCTTCTAGCTGAACAACGTCTTCAGTCGGCATGGCTTCAGTCCCTGCACGTTGGGTTTTTTGGGTCATTGGTCTGGAAGAAAGAAATCCCAGAAAAGCCAAGTTAGCAACATCCTAAGTCTAAAATTTCACTCTGTAGCTCCAATGACAAACGTCCCAAAGCTACTCAAGTCATCTGTTATGTATGATCTTCTGACTCACTTTCATACTGTTTGTGTCCCTAGTGGGATTGAGAAAGCTTAGGTCTTGACAATGAAATGAAAGTTCAAGACATACAGACTAGTGTTTAACAGGTGGAAAACTAATGTCAGGATGAAAGAGTCTAAAAATCTAAGGCGCTTTTTGAGGATCAAATGCACAGTTCTGATGCATCTGTATCCCCCACTCCATCTAGCACAGTAGTTGGCACCTGCTCAGTACCCAATACATACATGGGGGAGCAAGGTGATGGAAGGGTGGCAAATGAACAAACGTGGTCTCCACTAGAGAAGAAATAGAAGAGTGGTTAATAGCATGGGCTGTGGGGAGGCTTCACTCTGATCCCCATGGGCTCTAGGTACTTGTCCTTTCATGGCCCTCTTATTCCATAAAAAGTATTTAAAATTATTAACGACTTTGCAAAAATTGAAAGAAACAATAAAAAAGGAAGGAGGAGCATGGGCAGGAGGGAGGGTAGGGTGAGAAGTATCACTAGGCTTCTAAATCTGTATATATGAAATTTGTTTTCCTTGTATAAATTTTTAAAAATATTATAATGGTTGGCATAAAGACAAGTACGTTAATATAGTAACACATTTTCCTGAACCTAAAACAGTTGTGGTGGTTCAATGAGTCTGTTATACATCAAGTGGGTAGAACAGAGTTTGGCACAAAGGACTCAGTAAATGGTGGCCTTCGTGATTCTTTTTGTAAAAGCAATGAGAGTGAAGAAAAAGCTGCTTCTGATATTTCTTGCTGCAAGGAGCGCTGTGTAAAAGAGACAGGCCAGAGAAATATTTGCACTTGGGTGAAGACAACAAAATAAGGGCTTACTCAAGTTCTGTGGTGGCTTTAGTATTCCTCTTCCTGTCCTTGGCCTTTGATTTGTTTCTGGCGAAGCATACCACAGAGGCGATGATGGCAGCACCCACAAGGGTGCCTATTAAGGCACCGATGATGATCCCAACTTCCGGATCTGGAAGACACGAGCCGATAGTCAAGCGGAATATCCTGTCATCTGACACATGTGTGTTTGTGACTAGTGGGGGAGGTTTGGGACATGCACATAGCAGGAAAGGGACTTGCATACGTGAGTTGGATTGCAAACTCCTAGAACTCTGCCAACTGGGCTCATTGTGGAAGACAGCTTGACTTGATCGTGCAGCTTAACCCCTGGCATTTACACTCACGATGAAAAAAAATATATATGCCCGCCCTGGGGAGGCAGGGTTGCTTCCAAAATGGGGTTTAGGGAAGTCTTCAGTGTACATTCGCTTGAACAGAGAGTGACACCATGGAGTGACAGTGAGTCCCTAGAGATATGCCTCTGCAATAGGTCCCTCTCAAGACCATGCTCATCAAGGAGCCTCACACCTTCTCCTCAGCAGGAAGGAAATGCCCATTTCCGTAGTAGACAAGCAGCTGGTGAGAAAAGCCATCCAGCTGAGCGCAACGCCTCCAAGGTGGTGTCCCTGAGAGACCATGTCTGGGGAGGAAGCCAGCCCCCTCCCAGGCTGCCTCCCCTCCTACAAGGACAGACAGCTGATGTCTTGAGAGGAGAGGCTGGGTGAGTCGCCATTTCTTTTAACTGTTCATGAAGAATTTTTTTTATGATTTATTCATTCATTTGTAAGTCAGAGTTACACAGAGAAAGAGAGGCAGAGAGAGAGAAATAGAGAGAGAGAGAGAGGTCTTCCATCCGCTGGTTCACTCCCCAATTGGCCACAACGGCTGGAGCTGCATCAGTCAGAAGCCAGGAGCTTCTTCCGGGTCTCCCAAGAGGGTGCAGGGGCCCAAGGACTTGGACCACCTTCTACTCCCCCCACCTCCAGGCCATAGCAGAGAGCTGAATCGAAAGTGGAGCAGCCAGGACTCGAACCAGCACCCATATGGAATGCTGGCATTACAGGCAGCAGCTTTTTACCCGCTATGCCATAGCACTGGCTTGTTCATAAAGAATTTAAGAAGTCAAATACTGCTACTGAGCTTCTAAGAACAATAGCAGCCCTCTGCTCCATTCCTCCCTGTCTCTGAGTCTCGTTCACTGGGGAAAACTACTCCTAACCTTAGTTTGAATCTTCTGGCCCTCATCTTTCTGTTGATGCTTGTTCTGATGCGTCCTTCCGTTTCATCACTTCCTCCCGACTTCCTACTCTGGAAGTTGGAGATGAACTCTGTGACACCACTCTCCTCATACCCCATCATATTCTCCTCTAGAGTTAGTTATATCTTAACTTGTCCTTAGAGTTTCCAGGATTCTGACTAGGTAAAAATGTGTTCAAAGCTGATTCTTCCTTGTACAACATTTTTTTGAAAATTTCCCTGAGGTTAATAATCCTCATTAATCCCAAATCCTCATTTGGGGATTTGTTGAGATACTTTTTAAAAAAATTTTTTTAAAGATTTATTGATTTATTTGAAAGTCAGAATTACACACAGAGAGAGGAGAGGCAGAGAGAGAGAGGTCTTCCACCCTCTGGTTCACTCCCCAATTGGCCGCAACAGCCAGAGCTGCGCTGATCCAAAGCCTGGAGCCAGGAGCTTCTTCTGGGTCTCCCATATGTGTGCAGGGGCCCAAGAAATTGGGCCATCATCTACTGCTATCCCAGGCCACAGCAGAGAGCTAGATCGAAGTAAAGCAGCCAGGACTCAAACCGGCGCCCATATGGGATGCTGGCACTGCAGGCAGCGACTTTACCCGCTATGCTACAGTTCCAGCCCCTCTTTTTTTTAATGCATCATCACTCATCCCAAAATTTCCAACAAAACAATTCATTTCCATAGATTTGAACACATCAGATTCTCCATTTCTTCTGTTTTCCCCTCAAACACATCCTTCCTGGAATCCTCACTCCCTCTTCCCCCACATGGCCTGGTTGCCCTCCTGCGTCTGCTCTCTCCTGTCATCATTTGGCGTCCATATTTTCTAGACCAACAGGCTTTGCCAGTTCCTTCAAGATCCAGTCCAAGAGGCGCCATGTTGGTGAGGCCGGCCCCAGTTCTTTATGCATCATTGTTAGTTCATTGGTGGCCTATAGACCCTGCACAGGCCTCTCCCAGAGCATTTAGCATGTTTCCCTCGTTTATTTATTCTTCTAGTTGAACTGTGAACTCCTTGAATGTAGAACAAAGATCTTCCTTAATTTCTGTATCTGCATCACCTAGGATGGTCTTGGCACATAGTAGATCCCCAATAAATTCTTGAGGAAGAAAGAAAGGGAGGCAGGCAAATGCTGAGTAGCACTGGAAGGATTAGGAAGGGGGTGGGGCCCAAGCCCCAGTCTGATGGGTGTCTGTAGGTGCGGTGTGAGTATGCATCTGGGAAGGCAAAAAGAGATTGGAGGAGACCTGAAGAAAGACAGCAGGAGTGACTAAAGGAAGATGGCTGCAAGTGAGAGGAGAATGAAGGAACAAGCTTCAGGGTACACGAAAGGATGGAAGCCTAGCTTCACCCGGAGAGCTATGTCATCCCAGGGAACCTGCTACCCTTGGAAAGGGCTTATATTGAAACCCAAATCCCAAGTAAGTTAGAAGACAACGCAGAGACAAGATCCCAGATGTTGATGAAATGATTCTCGAGAGGTGAGGTGAGACAGCCTTTGTAAGGGTTTCTCCTGGATGGCCCGGCTAGAACAATTCCAGAAGCCTTAAGGCTTATGCTTAGGGAGTAAGTAAGCACCTTTGAATGGGAAGATTGAGGTTCAGAGGCATCCCAGCTCTACCAGCTACTTCCTGGGCAACCCTGGGCAAGTCTTTGACCTTCCTGAGCTTGTGTGTCCTCCTGAGGAACGAAAGGCTACCGACTGGATTCTATCCCCTAGATAGCGTGTTTGGAAAGATTGAGACAATGCTCACCCAGCACGCAGCCGACTGTCTGGCATCCATTTTGTGCTGCACAAATACTAGCTTTGGAGGTGTGTGTGATCACTACTATTCTTATAAGAGGCACCTCTTAAAGCAGTCAGGGACTGGACAAGTTTGCAAGCCATGTACGCATCACATAAATAGCTACAGTGTCATCTGGACCTACCACCAGCATCACAGAGAGAAATTCAGTCCAATATGATCAATAAGCTTGCTGTTTTACATATCAAATAGCAAGGCCAACTTCCTAGAGGTTTTGTGACGCTTAAACAAATTGCTTTTTGTAAAGGATCTAGGGCAGTGTGTGGGATACATTCAGTATTGTCTAAGCACTAGACAGCGGGATGGTCGTTCATCATATCAGCCTGTAAATAATGCACACAAGACCCTCGGAGAGGCAGGACTGATTAGCCAGAGATCCCGATTCATTTACTTGGCTGACAGGCCCAGGCCCCATAACTTAAGGAGGAAACTGTTGAAGTTGTATAGTCAACTCACGTGAAGAGGTTAGATCAATTTCACAGGAACTGTTGCCAAGCATGTTGATGGCAGTGCACTGGTAATAACCTTGTTCAAAATTTGTCAGATTGCCGATATCCAAAATCCCAGTGGCTGGGTCTGTCGAAATCAGGAAACGGACTTCTGAGATCTCTCGTGAGGGGCTAGATCACATCAGTGTGACAGAACACGTGGCACCCGCCCACTTCCCCACAGTGGTCTCCCCTCTGTTGAGGCATCCAGGGTCCAATCTGGCCCCTCAGGACTGTTCCCAAGGCAACCCACCTGGGACCATGCCTATATTCCCCTCCGTATTCACCACCTCTTGCTTCTAGAGTAGACCATACCACACTCATCATGCTGGAAGTTGTTCTTTTTAAATCCCACCCCATCCCCCAGCCACCTAAGGGCAGATCTCCCTGGACAAGCAAGGAGCCACACACTCATGCTGTCAGCCACACCCCAATGCCAGGCCTTCTCGGGAGCCGCCAAAGGCTGTACTTACTGAAGCTCTCTTTCACTGGCACGATGTTTGTTCCCTCAAGTTTATACCAGTAGTACACAGGGGATGGTGTTCCAAGTGCAGAGAGACATGAAAGAGAGATAGCATGGCCAGCTTCTGGTCTTCCTTGGATGCTACAAAAGGGCTTAGAAGGTTTGACTGTAAAGCAATGACAAAGAGTGAAATTCTTGCAGGATGAATGCCAGTCTCTGACAATTGCAGACACTTCCTCATTTACATTTTGCATAATATATATTTTTAAAGAAATCTAAAAACCCATTGGACAGTTTTATGATTATACCACCAGGTGGCAGTAAAGCACTTCAAGTGCAGGGACCTCTAGCCAAGGCTATTAAGATTCAAATAGTGTCTTCTCTGTCTGCCTCCTCCCCAAGTCTACAACCACGAATTTTGGCATTGTATCTAAAAACATGCCTTTATTAAAACAGCCAAATGTGGGCCCGCCATTGTGGTGCAGCAGGTTAAGTTGCTGCTTGCGATACTGGCATTCCATATCACAGTCCTGGTTCCAGTCCTGGCTGCTCTGCTTACAATCCAACATTCCTGCTAATGCACCTGTGGAGGCAGTGGGTGGTAACCCAAGTGTTTGGGCCCCTGCCACCCACGTGGGAGATCTGGATGGAGTTCCAGGCTCCTGGCTCAGCCCTGGATATTACAGCAACTTGTGAAGTGAACCAGCAGATGGAAGACATTCTCTCTCTCTCTCTGCCCCCCCTTCAAATAAATAAATAAATAAATCTTTAAAACAGCCAAATGTAAGCAAACACTGTGAGAAGCCTGTCATGGCGTGGCTATCACAACACGAAAACGACTAGGAGCATAGTTTATACTTTAAAAAGCATAGTTTTAAAGGAAAATAGAACCCTTAAATACTTTGAGGTCACCTGTTCTTTTGCAAAATTGGTTTTTTATTGATGCTGTACTATTCTTTTCCTTTAGGAGGTTGTTTTTGTTTGTTTGTTTGTTTGTTTGTTTTAGCTTTTATTTAACTGCAGGTGGCGCAAAACAGATGGAAGGTTTAGATGTGCCCGCGACCCTCAACAGTAGGGGAAGCCCATTTCTCGGGGCGGGGGTTGGGGGTGGGGCTGGGGAAGGGGCGTAGCTATACAGCGCCGAGACCTTCATTCATCTTTCCCTCTGCGCGCATTTAGTGATGTGCCTTCTGTGTGCCTGACACTGCACCAGGCCCCAGGAGCCCAAACGCGCATTTAACACCATTCTGAAGTGGGATGGGGGAGTGCTGAGAGACGACGTTAGAGAATGGTAGAGGCCACATCCTGGAGGGCTACTGAGAGCAGAGGGCCTGAGGAAAGAGCCAAAGCAGGGGAAGTGGTGATCACGGGCATCTTAGCATTTTCCGTGGATTAGCGCCAAGACAGGCGTGCCTGAGCCAAGGAAGGAGAGGAGACAAATTCGAGAGGTATTGAGAAAGTAGAATCAAGCAGATGGCCACCACCTGCATATGGAGGGGGAAGCCGAGGGTGGGGCCCACGGGGAGGAGTCCGAACCGCCAGCCCCAGCGATAAACAACGCAGGAGGAGGAGCACGGGCTAGGGGCGAATGGGGAGGCGGGAGGGGCGGTGAGGAGGCTCTTTCAGAGGTGTCTTCCTTTGCACAGCTTATTGGACCCTTAGTTTTATAAACAGACAATGATCTCAACTTCTGTACTTTGAGACTCCCCTTTCTTATCTTATTTTGGATATGAAACTCCCCAGTGGCCTAGGTTTTTCTGACCTAGATGAGTTAACCCTTAACTGCTCTGACCGCTCAGCCCTCCAGCTCTTACTTGGGATGCAATAGTTAAGAGCACTGCTGTGGATCCACATAAAATCCTCGCTCTGCAACTTTACCCCTGCTGTGTTCAAACAGCTTACCAAACCTCAGTTGACTCATCTGGAAAATGTGAATAAGAGATTAACCTCTGGCTGATCCAAAGATTAAATGAAATAATTTATATAGGGCTTTGCATATGGAATTCTTATTGGCCATGGGCAGAACTAATTCCTTTCACTAAAGTTAATCTTCCAGGGCTGGCATTGTGGTGTAGCAAGTAAAGCTGCTACCTGTGTCCCTGGCATCCCATATGGGTGCTGGTTTGAGTCCCGTCTGCTCCACTTCCAATCCAGCTCCCTGATCAAGCACCTGGGAAAGCAGCGGAAGATGGCCCAAGTGCTTGGGCCCCTGCATTTGCGTGGGAGACCCAGATGAAGCTCCTGGCTCCTGGCTTTGGCCTGGCCCAGCCCCAGCCATTGCGGCCATTTGGGGAGTGAACCAGCTAATGGAAGCGCTCTCTCTCTCTCTCTCTTTCAAATAAATAAATCTTTTTAAAAAAGAGAAATTAATCTTTCACTGACATCCGCTCTACACAGCCATCTCAGATTCTAACTGTTGGTACACATGAGTGAGAAGACATAGCTGTAACTCTTGCAATCCTTCACCACCACCCCTTTAAGCAGGTGCCCCTGTTTGGGACAGGCATTTACCAGCATGGTGAAGATGCCACTTGGGATTCCCACATCCCTTATGCAAGCGCCTGCATTCAAGTTGGGCTCCTCTTCTGACTCCAGCTTCCTGCCAACACACATCCTGGGAGGTAGTAGGTGATGACTCAAGTACTTCGGCCCCTGCCACCCACGTGGGAGACCAAGATCAAGTTCTGGGCAAGATTGACTTTATGCATTTGGGGGGTAAACTACTGGAAAGGAGAGAGCTTTCTTTCTCACTTTTTCTGTCTGCATTTCAAATAATTGAATAATTTAAAAATATGTCTTAGTTAAAAGAAGTCTTCTTCTACTTACCTCTTTATTCTCTCTTCCTTACCAATGATTTTTTTCAGATGGGAGCGATGTGTTGCATTTGCCTATCCTAAACTAGGCGATCTAAGCAGAAGTCTATTGCAATTACCCCTAGATTTAGATACTGCTTTAAAAAAAAAGATGGTGATTTTACAACCTTCATAGCAGATTAGAACAACTGCAACAGAACATCCGATGGAAGTTTTTCATCACAAAGTCAGACACCAGGGCTTGAACTAAGTTATGGACAAAACCCTAGGATGACTTGCACTTCTTCCTTGAGCCCAGATTAAAACTCGAGTAGGCATCTTTTCCTTTTTTTTTTTTTTTTTGGCAAGCACCTTTTTCTCCTTTTATTATCAAAACACGCAGTGAATCACTTTGAGGCAAGTCCTACACATATATATTTTCTAGAATTACTGAATCGGGATCGAGCTGACACTTCATCTAGTTAAAGTCCTCGGTAGAACGGGGCGTTTTAATGGCAGAGCCATTGATCTACCCTTTAGCTTTATTGCTTTCAACAGGATTGAGCTGGGAGGAAAAGGCTCACCTCAGAAAATAAATGAAAACGCTCTGGTGTGTTCTCAAACCCCCTCTAAATGAATCACTTTCTTTTTATGTGCCAAATTGCAGAAGGTAGATGATACTCATTCCAAATGCACACAAAAGAATTATTCAAACTCTATCTGGCTATTTTTCAGAGATTCATTTCCCAGGGTTGTCATACCTAATGGAAATCTCTCAAATGAATGGCCGTGCAAACCGCCTGGTCCTTTTGCTCATGGCTGTTTCCTTCACCTGCATGGCGCTTGCTACCCCAGCCTCTAGTCCGCCCGACACCGCGCTGGCACGCCCTTCAAGATTCAGCACAAAGTCACTTTCCCCGAAAAGCCTTTTCCAGCTCTCTCGGCCTTTTCCCTGCACCCCCCCACCCCCCACCCTGCAGCTCGCCACAGAAAGCTCTCATGTCACATATCTGTCTGCTTGACCAAACCAAAAGCTCACAGGGTTTGCACCCTACATTTTACATCTTTTCCATCTCCGTGGCTTTAGCACAGTGCCTGGCACTTGTGTCCAGGGTTTGCCAAATGCATTTATGAACGGACAAGTGAATGCACGGGGCTAACGTCCATCGCTACGTGATGACGTGTCGCTGAAAGACAACGTTGTTAGCAGAAGACATCTTTAAGGAAATCGCGAACCCACTCCCCACAATTGCTCTCCCTTACTCATGTGGCCTCACCTTGCTTCTGCCCAAAATCAGGGCAAGCAGAATGGGTGAGCCTGGAGAATGCGATTTGCAAACCTACAAACAGCCTCGGCAGTTGTTAGAGAAAACTAGTAGTCTCAAAATTTCCAGAGAGCCTGTTTGTAGGATGTCTTTGCTCTTCATGCAAGGAATACAACTGGGGTTTTTGAGAGCTCCCAAACAAGAAAACTCACAGACTCTTCTGCTTCTTGCCTTGCCTGGATCCTGGTTTACAGAAAAGAACCAGGATGCCCTCATGGTGGGAGCTATTTGATGCCAAGCCTCAAGAGAAAGAACAACTTAAAATGGAAGTGGCTCTCAACTTTTTATGGCGATGGCTTTGGGATTCTCTGAGCTCTCAATTTCAGAAAATTGACCTTCTTGTCTAGCTTTATGTCAGGGCTATTGCCGTGCCCTGGGATGAAGAGGCTTAGCCTCTTTAGATTATTTCTGGTCAGAACACCCCAGAGACAGAAGGTAACAGAAAATCATTAGATGATTAATCTCTCACATTTGTTGAACATTTAAAAACCCTATAATCTCCGGTATCTCATTTGATCCTCATAACAAATCTATAAAGAAGACAAGGCAGGAGCTACAAACCCAACTCACAATGGCCAGAGAACAGTGGCCTACTTGCGTGAGGACACTGAGTACAGAGTAAGCCTGGAACCTAGGCCTTCTCACTCCCAGCTTGATGCTTTGGCATTTATACCACGTCATTTAGTTCCCGGGTATATGACTTGTTTTCCAGACTGGAGCGTGACCCTCTCAGGAAAGTGTGCAAGTACTACTTCTCTTGTCTGTCCTTGTACCGCAATGCCTAGCACAGGGCTCAGCAAAATAAAAACATGATGGATTGTGCTAGCCCCTTCTTAGAAATGAACACTTGGGTAACTCTCCCTCTTTCTAATTTTCTATCCAAATTGTTGTATTCTAGAAAGATTATAAAATCTCTATCATTTAAAAAAGGCAGTATCAAAATCTCATCATAGTTGCAATAGATTTCTGGTCAAATAGCCTAGTTTAAGATAGGCAAATGCAACACATTGTTCCTGTCTGAGCAAACATTTGGTAAGGAAAAGAGAATACAGAGCCAGATAGTGGAGAAGTGCATAGGAATATCAGCTGGCACCACCTAGGCAGCACAAGGCAGCTCTGGACAGTTCTTATGGGTATGCACCTTGCCTCAGATTGCTGATTTTCTAATAGACTCAATTAGTAAGTCACTGGTTTTATCTAGTCCTCCTTTTTACTTATTTATTTACTTGAAAGAGAAGAGGAAGAGGAGGAGGATGAGGAGGAGGAGGAGGGGAGAGAGAGAGAGAGAGAAAGTCTTCCATCTTTCACTCACTGGTTTTCTCCCCAAATGGCCATAACAGGCAGGGCTGGGCCAGGCCGAAGCCAGGAGCCAGTAGCTTCTTCCAGGTCTCCTATGCAGGTGCAGGGGCAAACACTTGGGCCATCCTCTACTGCTTTCTCAGATGCATCAGTAGGAAGATGGATCAGAAGTGGAGCAGCCAGGATTCGAACCGGTGCCCATATGGGATGCCAGCCTTGCAGGCGGCAGCTTTACCTGCTTGCTATGCCATAACACTGGCCCCTCTTGTCCTCTTTTCCTGTTATGTATGTACCAGGAGTCTTCAAATAGTTCGTGTAATATATATTTAAAAAAACTATGCATGATTTAAAATTGTTTATGCCAAAATAAACTTATCTTTTAATTCCATTTTCCTATGAACTTTTTGAAGTACACTCATTCACAACTTGAGAGGAATCAGGGAGGAGATCAGCTCCATTGAGTTTACCCAGATGTGGGAAAACACTTAGCACAACTGATTACTCGATAAAGGTTGAGAGTCCTTTCATTCCTCTCTTTAGAACTTCCCACCCTCAGGGCCTGCAGAGAGGAAATTAGCACACATTGTCCTCTCAAAGGTTGAAAGGAACCTTACAAATTGTCAAAATTGAGAGCTTCCCTGGGGGCAGCAACTATGAGCTTACATCACTAAAACGTTATCACTCAATAAATACTGAATAAGTGAACCATTCCAAATTCATCCTAAGAGCAAATATGATTTTCCCAGTGTGGTACCGTGAATATTTGTGTATGCTCAACTTACTGTACTTCTTTTTCCAAAGATCACTATCATTTTAGAGAGAACCTGCTGCTTTCATTCTAAAGGATGATGTAATAGCCGGGAGGGCATGCTTAGGAGAGGCGATAAGCTGGCAGGTGTCTCCCTAAATAGGTCTGGCTCTAACTGGAAGTTCCCTCTGAAAGAGCTGCGGCTGCTGGTTTAGTGGGTCTGTGGAGTGTCCTATCTACTTGCGTTGCATCCCTCAGAGACGGGGATCTGGTCCTCCACTGCTGACTTTTGGTGGCCCTTTGTGGCTTTGACAACTGTCCCTACATGTTTTATGAATGCTCTAGGGGGGGTGGGCTGGTGGTGTGGAAGGAGCAAGGAGGATGTTACCCCTTGAGACGCTATTGACATCATGACCCGGTCCCTGGCTCATTCAGTGCCCTAAGTTGCTCCAAGAAGAGAAAAGGCAGGAACAAGTGTCCATACCTAGCACACTGACGTTGACAATGCCTTGATTTCTGCCGGCGAAGTCTGGGGGGTTGTTAACATCGCAGATGTAAATTCCACTGTCTGCTGGCTGCATGTTCAGGATGGTGATAGAGGCATTACTTGGGTTGTTGGTCCCTATAATTCGGTCTTTAAATCGCCCGATGGCTGCAGCTTGTCCGCCTTCAGAATAGTAAATCTAGGACAGAAAAATAACCGAAATGAGGACTGGAGGGTGTCTGGGACTAGGATACGCTGCCTGGAAGCTCCTTCTGTTTGTTATCTTTCGTAAGCAGCAGTATCTTTCTCCCAAGAGAAATAGGTGTCTCCCCCGGGCCCCCCCCCCCCCGACCCCGTGGCCAAGGCTTCTCAGCTCCGTGGGGTGCTTAATTTTTCTCCCAGCTGCTAACAGCAGAGCAGCTCCATGATGTCATCAAGGCACTGATAAGCCTATCTTACAGCGGAAAAGACAGCTGGAGCTGACAGAATTCAACTTCTAAGCTCAGGCTGGGAAACCAAGAAACTCACTTGATAAGTCTGCCTGGAGGAAGCTCTACGTAAGACACAGCTGTCTGCTGAGAAACCGAAACTGTCCATTTTTAAACCACTGTATCCACACTTTCACATTTGAACCTACCTTTCCCAATGGGACGTATCTGGTTGCCCTAAAAAGTCAAATGTTCCTACTCCTCTTATGCTCCCATACCCCTCTGGATAAGCAACCTTGAGTTTGTTCTGCTGGCTAGAAGCGTAAACTTTCAGAGCACAAAGGCCCTGATCAATCACCTGCTATCATCGTGTCCTAGTGATGTTGTGAGCTAGGAAAGGGGCAAAGAATTGCTTAGTCAGTGGTAGCGAACCCAGAGAGATTAAAGGACTCATTGGCAGCTGCCAGGATTCGCTTGTTATTCATATAACTTACTAGGTTGAGAAGACCTGGAGTACAGTCCCGTCTCCATTCAGGAACGTGACCCTCATTAATGACAAGCACGAGGAGAGTACCATCTGGTGAAAACAGGCCTGGCCTAAGAGCCAGAGAGCCTGGGTTTCAGCCACAGCTCAGCCTCTGTGACATAGTCAGCCGAGGTGGCCTCTAGCTTTGCCTCCAAGGCAACCTGCTTTGTGATAAGAAGCGTAGTTATTTAATCTCTCCAACCTTTAGTTTCCACATCTGAGCAATGTTTCCTCAAGTATGATATGTATTCCCAAAGTATAGTTACTGAAGTTGATTTTAGGTGATACAGAAATGAACACGCAGATATTTTAAAGAGTATTAGAAAAAGACGTACCTAGCGCATCAGAGCTGGGGCTTCCTGGATATTGCTGCCTAGGGTGAGACTAAGGCAGATTTTTTTTTTAATATTTGAAGAAAGCAAGTCAATACAGGAAACAACACTATATGATTCACAGTGTTAATAATACAGAATATGACAAAAATCGTGAAGATGGCCCCTGAATGGCTGAAGCTTGGGAATGATTGTGTTAGGTAATCACGCGGTCTCTCCATAATACACACTGGGCACACCCTCTGCTAGTTTCCTGTGAATGTGCATAATTTGAGTGATGGTTACTTGTCAATAGGTTGGTATTGCCCTAGTCCACTAATATTAATCATTAATATTTTCATCAAATCTACTAGAAAGATCTCACAAATCATTTAATGTACTCCTCTGATTTTACAACAAATAAACAAACAAAAAAGCTAAAGCACAGACAGGTACAAAGGAGGAGGAGACGACACACAAAAGCAGCAGTTGCGGCCGCAACCTCATTCTAATTCCCTGTCCAGTGCTGTCTCTTCCACTAAGCCAAATAAAGAGGGAAGGCATTCAGGAAACCAAAAATATTATCTACTGAATTCAAATGTATCTGCATCTAAGCAAAAATTCAATACATTTTTAAACTCAAGTATAAAGGTAGATTTTGAGAGAAAGTTGTTAAAAAAACATGTTTGGGAGAGGAACTTGTTTCTCTCATCTCTTGTTTTTCTAACATAAATATGTTTTCTTGGGAATGTCATTGTGGCATAGCAGGTAAAGCTGCCGCCTGTGATGCTGGCATTCCATATTGGCACAGGTTTGAGTCCCAGTGCTCCACTTTAATCCAGCTCCCTGCTAATGTGCCTGGGAAAGCAGCAGAAGATGGCCCAAGTGCTTGGGCCCCTGCTACCCACGTAGGAGACTCAGATGAACCTCCTAGATCCTGACTTTGGTCTGACCCAGCACTGGCTGCTGCAGCCATCTGGGGAGTGAGCCAGCAGATGGAAGATCTCTCTCTCTCTCTCTCTCTCTCTCTCTCTCTCTCTCTCTCTCTCCCCCTTTCTCTCTGTCACTCTTTCAAAATACATAAATCTTAAGTTCTCTTTCCTGTTCTAAACGCAATCATTTATAACCCATTCATACCCATTTAAAACACAAATTTTTGTCTCCAAATGGTCTTCTTTTGGCTTTTAAACCAGAACACCATTTTATAAGTGGGACAGGAGGAGGTTCACCTCACCAAAGGTTTATCACCTTCATTTGACTTCGTATCCATGCTGTCCTGCTTATTTTCACTATCCAGCACATAGCTTGTTGAATTTTGAATTGACAATTGGATGTCCTGTTGGTCGCTGGGCATCAAGAAAGCCCCCCTTTTTTTTTGACTGGCAGAGCTAGACATTGAGAGAGAGAGAGAGAGAGAGAGAGAGAGAAAGGTCTTCCTTTCCATTGGTTCATCCCCCAATGGCCAGATCCGAAGCCAGGAGCCAGGTGCTTCCTCCTAGTCTCCCATGCGGGTGCAGGGCCCAAGCACTTGGGCCATCCTCCACTGCACTCCCGGGCCACAGCAGAGAGCTGGCCTGGAAGAGGAGCAACCGGGACAGAATCCGGTGCCCCAACCGGGACTAGAACCTGGGGTGCCAGTGCCGCAGGCAGAGGATTAGCCAAGTGAGCTGCGGCGCTGGCCAAGAAAGCCGTTTACAGACTGATCATCTGCCCAAGAAGACTGGGGATGAGTCAGCCCAGTTTTATCCTGGTGCCTGATCAACCTCCAGTGAGAGACAACACGAGGCCCACAGATAGTCCCAGAGGATCCAAGAGGAAAGCCCTTGGTGCTGCAGAGATTGGGGGCCAAGAAAGGAGGCTTTAGGCCAGGACTTGGATGTGAGAAATAAAACCCCATTAAAGTCCTGTAAAAGGGCCAGTGCTGTGGTGTAGCGTGTTAACGCCCTGGCCTGAAGCGCAGCAACCCATATGGACGCCAGTTCGAGTCCCGGCTGTGGGGAGCAACTGGGAGCAACTCGGACTAGACTAAGTTACTGGAATTAAGACTTATTCTATGCATCTGCTTTCCCACAATATGGCGCTGAGAAGGGAGTAACAACTTCTACGCAGCTGCCTCTCGCCAATTTGATTGACTGAGCTGCAGGAGCTGATCTTGCTCCTGATTGGAGGAGAGCAGCGTACTCGGCGTGTGGGTAGCAGAGTTGGGATTGGTGGAAGAGGCCTATAAAGGAGGAGAGAGACAACATGCACCAGGAACATCTAAGAGGAACATCTATCTGAAGGAACATCTGAGCAGCCCCCGAGAGAGCCGGCCGGCGGTGTGCCGCTCCCCTGCGGAAGTGGGGAAGGTGGCAGGGGGAACCGCCCTTCCACGGAGGTGGAAGGGACAGTAGCCAACCCGGGAAGAACCAGCAGCAAACCCGGGGAGGGCCGAGCAGACAAAAGAACAGCGCAGGGTCCTGTGTCGTTCCTCCGCGAAGAGGGGGAGCGACATAATGGGGCCGTGACTCGGATATGAAGCCTAGGCAGGGTTTAGTGTCGTTCCTCCATGAAGAGGGGGAGCGACACCGGCTGCTCCACTTCCTATCCCGCTCTCTGTTATGGCCTGGGAAAGCAGTAGAAGATGGCCCAGGCCCTTGGGCTCCTGCATCCACATAGAAGACCCGGAAAAAGTTCCTGGGGTTGTGGCCAATTGAGGAGTGAACCAGCAAATGGAGGACCTCTCTCTCTCTCTCTCTCTGCCTCTCCTCTCTGTATAACTCTGACTTTCAAATAAAATAAATAAATCTTTAAAAAAAAGTTCCGTACGTGGGCAGGAAATCAAGGTGAAATGAGTAAATAAGCACGGAGACACAGGACCTGTAACTTACCTGGGACTGAATAAAGGCGGCTCTCAGGAATGAGGATAGGAACGGGGTCGGGGGAGGTAAGGCGGACTAACAAGGGAGATGGAAAAGGGAAAGACTTTGGCTTCAGGGTGCTAGGTGGGAAGCAAAGTCCCCAGGGTGAGACAGTGGCCAGACACATAGATGGAGGGGCTTTTTGTTAGGGGAAGTCCACGTTGTCACACTATCCTTGCAAAGGAAAAAAGAAAGAAAGGTTTTTCCTGGTCTTGCTTATCTAATCACACAGGAAGGACTACAACTTGGTTCCATTTTCCACAAAAGAATAACTCTTTGAAAACTCACAGCTGAATAATGGCCAGAGCCTGGCCCGTGATCCTGTATAGTTTGCACACTTTTCAAAGAAAGAATATTGCCGGTACAGAGATCAAAGCCATCGAGGTCCAGGAGAGCCATGGATGTTCAACTAGCCACATACTCGGCAGGAATGGGGTGGGGTGAGTCCTACTTGAAGAAAATCCAGGGGCTGGCGCTGTGGCGTACTGGGTAAAGCTGCTGCCTGCATGCCGGCATCCCATATGGGCACGGGTTCAAGTCCCAGCTGCTCCACTTCCGATCCAGCTCTCTGCTATGGCCTAGGAAAGCAGTAGAAGATGGCCCAAGTCCTTGGGCCCTTGCACCCGCGTGGGAGACCGGAGGAAGCTCCTGGCTCCTGGCTTCAGATCAGCACAGATCCAGCTGTTGCGGCCAACTGGGGAGTGAACCAGTGGATGGAAGACCTCTCTCTCTCTCTCACTCTCTCTCTCTTTCTGCCTCTCCTTCTCTCTCTGTGTAACTCTGACTTTCAAATAAATAAATAAATCTTTAAAAAAAATCCATCTACATGTTCCTTTTCCTAAGTGGTGCTTGTTTATTGTTTTCCCACTTGCCCTTTGTATCTGTGTCCATGGCAGACTGCCCTCCCTTCTTCCAAGGTACTCTGTGCCTCCCCCACTTGGCGATGCCGGACGCCGAGGTGTGCAGTCACAGCAGGATGTTAGTTATCAGATCCTCTTCCAGATTGCCTCGTTCATGGTTTCTAAGGCTAAGGAGGCTTCAGGAGCCAGTTACATGTTGGAACCAAGGGGAGGGGAGGGGCTGGCAGCTAGTGGTAAAATTAGAGGGGACAGTGGGGACTGTGGTGAGCTACAGAGCCAGTGCCAACAAGGCATTCAAACTGTGGGAACAATCAAAATACCTGATGGCTAACTGAAATACGAAGGGTCTCCCAAAAGTTCATGGAAAGTGTGAATTGTGAAAAAAAGAAAAACTGTGCATGGACTTGAAGCATCTTTGCACCAGAATGATCTGTTCATTTCACTTTCCCACAGACCTTTTAGAATCTAGCACCTTCATATAGCCAATGGCCAAAGCTGGCCCAGGGGGCTGTCGCCTGTGATCCCTTCTGCTAGAGAGAAGGGCACTGAGTTCCCAGTAGAGGAAGGGATTTTCCCAAGGTCACATAATTTACAGTCAGGCCTGGAATCCAGACCTCTTGATCCATATGGACTACATTAAGATAAGTTACTCGTAGCCCTGTCTGAAGCGAGGCAGGCAATTCTTATGAAATGTTCCCCATTTGGGGCGGTTCCAGTCTGACCCTTGCTCTTGCCAATTGCTATTCTCCATTGGCCTGGTGTTTCTCAGGCCAAGAGGGCCTTGCCACGTGGTGCTGTCCACATTGGCCAGCTGCCTCGCAGGCCCCTGATTCTATACAAAGCAGCCTTTCCCCTCCTACTGTGCCAAGAGACTAGTCACTTGAGGCCTTGCAGCTGGGAGCCAGATTGGTCCTTAAAGATTGTCTCCTCAGCTTTATGACATTGCTCTCCATCTAGGGGCTTGGCATAGACACAAGGAGCGTAGGAAGAATGCTGTCTGCTTTCTATTGGAGTCTGAGTTGGTGTTGCTAAATGCTTTGAGCTTCCAGAAATGCTTTTACTGCATCTGGGGATGCAGAGGGCATGGAAGTCCACAGCGAACCACCCATCCTTTCCCTTCCAGCTTCGCTTTCTTGCACCATTCATAAAGGGGCAAGTCATGGCAGGGGGTGCAGTAGTGATGGGGGGTGATAAGGGTCTCAAGCCAAGCATTTTCTCTGGACTGCACTTTGGGGGGCTGGGATTGCACACGGAAGGGATACAATACCAGCAGAAAACTTCTTTTGTCCCCTCCAAACCACTTTCTTGCCAGCTTGCCATTTGCTTGAAATATCTGCCCATTTGAATCACTGCTTTTAGGTAAAGGCATGACAGATCCTTGCTTAAACGCACTTTTTTGGAAGAGAACAAGCTATCACCAATTCTTAACACTTTAACATTAGATCAACTTATAGAAGATATGAGGGAATGGGACACAGAACAGATAAACTTGGATAAAGAGGAGGAATGATCCCATGCAGTGTTGCTCAATGAGGGTGACACTGACATTTTGGGTAGATGATCCTTTGTTGTGTGTGTCTGTCCTATATATTGTAGAACATTTAGCATCTCTAGGCACCACCTAAGAAATGCCTGTCATGACTCCCACTCAAAACAATAAAACCAACACCTCTTCCATTCTCAAATGACCCCAAGGAGATGGAACACTCCAGAAAGCATTTAATACAACGCTACCTGTAAAGAGCATCCAGGTTGGGCAATCTGAAAAGCCAGAGTACATGAAAACACCAGCTCCTGGGAGACAAGGTGTCCAAATTATGTGTGTATTGGTAAGGACATGAGAATGGCCAAAGGTTTCTCCTGCTAGAATATTGGGGAATAGTAAGGATCATGTGAGAGACCCCTGTAAAGTAGGGTAAATAGGTATTCTGTTCATGGGTAGTGAGGTCTCTGTAGTTTTACCAGTAACAGGCTGAGGGGAAGAGGAGGCCATCTGTGTGGCCATAGAGTCACCATACCACTCCAAATGTCCATACTAGCCTGCCTGTGCCCAGCCGAGACTCCCTGCTGCGGGACTGAGGCTGAATCCTTCCATATTTGCTGAGGAAGGGATTCTCTGAGAGGAAGACTATGTTGATGAATATCCTGGCCCTCTTTCCAGGAGACTTGTAGGATACTCCTGCAATCATTACTCACCAAAGGAACCCTCTGGGAGGGGATGGTCAGTAAGAGATCACACCTGCCCTGGGTGTTAAGAAATGTCAGGTGATATAGGTAGGCACATAGGATAAATTCGACTAGATTTGTGAGCTGGAAGACCACACCCTCAACCATGCCCCTGTGTGATTGCATGCCCCTACCTGATCCCACCTGTACACACACCTGCCAATCAGGCTATGTAGCCACTCCCCTTTGGAAGTGGTAAGGCCTGGAGCACGGTGGGCCCCTCCATTTTGTTGCCCCTTTGTTGTCCTTGCTGCCCGTGCCTTCAGGGCCCGTGGCCTTCGGGCACCTGCTCCCTGCCTTCCTGCCTGCATGCTTGCTGCACATGGCTGGCTCCTGGCCTGCTTAGCCTCTAGAGTTTTCTTTCTCCCCTAAATAAAGCCCTCACTCTCCTACTCATTTCTTACACTGAATAAAATCCTTAAAACTTACCATGTGGTCTGGTCTATTTGAGCCAGTATTCAGAATTCTTTTCTGAATACATGGCAAGAACCCACGAGCTTATTGATATTGAGAAAATATTAATAAGCAAGATGGTATCACAGGCCTCAAGATCAAGGGCTTTTTTTAGCACAGGATTTGAGGGAGGATGGGAGGCCGGGCATATGGCAAGAGCTATCCACTGCCCTGATTAGGGCAGCTGTAGGGCTCTGAGTCTTTCGGAGAGGAGGCAGAAAAGAGTTCCAGACATGGACGTGAGAAGGTAAACCCAAGACTGCCCAGGCCTTGTCACAGGGTTGTGCTGATCTACATCATTACCAAACTGAGACCCTCCCGCCCCACTCCGAAACCTGCTGCACGTGCCCTGGAGACTGGAAGCAGTGAAAAGGTCCAGTAGTGCATCAATAGGTTTTCTTACCTGAGAAGTCCAGCTACATCTTCCCCGAGCGTCTCTTGCATGCGCCATTTTTAGACACTGACTGACTGCCTTTTCCTCCATACCCTCAGTATTGAGGCACGGGCTGTGCTGTGTTTGAGCAGAAATGGGTGGATCTGAGAGCCGAATGCTACATGGTATACTGCCACATCAACCCAGGAGTTGAATCGAATAGCCCCGTGGTCAGTCTGGCCATATTTTACCCCCCATAAGTCACAGAATTGTCTAATAGTACAGCAGACTCTTTTTAACACCTCCCCCTCCGCCAAGTGTTCCAGCAGCAATCCTTGGATTAACATACAATGTGATCCAGTGACTTTCAAATGCATGGAAGTGCTCAAATCTCATGTTGAAGAGTACCATCTCAACACCCAATGTCTTCAACCTCTTGGTTGAGCCAGCTGTCTGTTCAGGGATGAGGAGCAGAGAAGGGTCTGGGCCCTCCCATGAGCTACAGGGACCCAGTAGGGAGTGGAACTGGAAGACATTCTTGCCTCTGATGTCTCTGAAGAGCACTCTCCCCTTGCTGTTCAGTCTTGCCAAGTGTATCTTGTTGGGCTAGGTTCCCTAGTGCCAATGGCCTATGGATTTTACAAAACCACCATTTCCAGAGTGATGCTGCTGATAATCATAGCTCACATTCACTGAAAGCTTATTGTGTTGAAGGCTTCCTGGTGCCTCACACACATCTCATTTCATCTTCACATTACACTTTTGAGGTAGACCAGTAGTTCCACTGCACATAGAAAAACTGAACCTCTGAAAGATCAGATGACTTCTGTAAGGTCATCCAGCCAGTAAGTCAGTGGTAGAGCAAGAGTAGAACTCACATCCATCAGATTTCCACTGGGGTTCAAAACCACTCGTCTGACAAAGCAGAGAGAAGTACATGCCTGCGGAGTCTGGCAGAGCAGGCAGGGACACTAGTTCTCCAAACAGTAGAGACCTGAGGATGATTGTAATGGAGATCTAGCTATGGTGAGCTGAGGCAGCACAGGGAAACAGAAGGAAGAGAAGGTTTGCCCCTTGGGGATGCTTTTGATTGCCCTCAAGCCAAGAGCTGGCCCTACTCTGCCATGACTGCTATATGGCTAACTCATAGGCGTAGCCCAGGTCTCCTGAAGTTTTAAGGTCAGGGAACATGTTCTCGATCCAGCAGTTCCATACAGAGGATATCCTTTGATTGGAACACCCCCTAAAGAGTAGTTATCTTAAATTACACTTGCCCCTCCTGTGTCTGACACTTTGGAAAGTGTGGTAAATGGCAAGTAAATAAACTACTCAGGGTCCTGTGTTGTGGCTGCCATCTGTGATGCCGGCATCCCATATGAGAAGCAGTTCTAATCCTGGCTGCCCTGCTTCTGATCCAGCTCTCTGCTAATGTGCCTGGGAAAGCAGCAGCAGAAAGTACAAGTGCTTGAGCACCTGCCACCCACGTGCTCTCACGTGCCACCCACGTGGGAGACCTGGCTCAGCTCTGGCCAGTGCAGCCATTTGAGGAGTCAGCCAGCAGATGAAAGATCTCACGATATATCCCCCTCCTCTCTCTCTTCCCTCCCCCACCCTGTAACTTTGCCTTTCAAATAAATATCTTTTTAAAAGCTACTGAATACATTTTTTGTTAATAAATTTTCTTTAAAAAGTGTTTCTATGAGCTGTTCTGAGCTAAAGCCACCTTCAGTTCAAACACGTATACCTTCTTCCCTGCCCATAAGCTCTTTCAGTCCCTTAGCTCCCTCTCAGCTCCTCATGATCTACTCAGTTCAACCAAGAGGTAACCTTTTAAATCCCAGTGTCAAGAGGAGGCGTAAGGAAAATGTTGTGATTTTGAACTCAGACTAGATTTGCTTGGCCTCCGGGCAGTTGAAGACATCTTGATTTGAGTGTCAAGCACAAAACATCTCACTCAAAATATGTTGGCAAGGTCTCTCTAAATTCAGCCCCCACTGTCAAAAGGAGTGCTCAAGTCTATATAGATAAATAACACATTGAAAAGGATAGTGTGGAGGTTGAATTTTAAAGGAAGAAAGAGCATTTGATTATTGCTTTCCATAATCGGAGAGCAACATGCAAAAGAAAGTGACAATTTCTTAGTTGATTCCAATACGCAAGGTCTTAGGTCAGGGCATTTGGGTGACAGAAACACGTAGAATCACCATTGGTGAACCTGGTGCTGCTAATCGCAATGGTGGTTACATGGGATAAAACTCACAGGGCTTTATATTTTTTTCCATGTGTTTTCACATGCTTTATGCCAGTTGAGTCCCCATGAGTATTGCTGTTCTACCACGTTTTAAAGAAAGGCACAGAGTGATTCAGGTATTTGTCCAAGGTAGCCAGTACCAAGCAAACTTATTTAACTTTGCTCAGAGGGAGACATTGATGGAAACTCCTCTTGAATGGTGATTCCTGCTAAACAGAAGTGACGCTGGCCAAGGTGTGGCTGCTCCAAAGTAATGCCCGCCTTTTCCTCCATCTCCGTCCCTGGCCTTCCCCCAGCCCATTCGATTTGTTCTCCCTGTATCTTTCTTCTAATGTAAACCCTTCCTTTCCTTTAGAGCCCACCTCAAATGCATTCCACTATTCCAAACCACACTAACTTGTCTTTTCTTTAAGCACTGTTTTGGGTCATGCATCCTTTTGGGAATCTGATGAAAACTTTCAACCTTTTCCATCAAAGGATGTGTGTGGGCATGCAATGGACTATATGCTCATGTATATATGTACACACACACACACACACACATCTTTGAGTACACAATTTTAATCCTTGGGTTAATTTCAAGAAGGCCAGATGGAGGAAAATTTGGGAACGGGCAGCTTTCATATAGAATCATTCTCCTTCCTTGGCTTTCATCCACCAACCTCTTCTCCAGGATCCTATGCCTACCCACCCTACCCTCTCCCCACTCACCTCATGCTGCTTTTCATCACCCAGGATTCATCACCAGCATGGCCTCTTCCCACCTATCTGGGGAGTCTCACTCTGTTGGAACTCAGCCTGGCATAACGAGCTAGCTCACCTGACAGGCAGATCCCAGATATTAAGTTCGTCAGACACCTATCAGTTAAACTTGCATTTAAACTAGAATTTTCTGGAAATAATGAAATATTTGTGTCTGTATGTGTGTGTGGGGGGGTTGTGTGTGGAATTCTTTCAGAACTACCGTCTCTCTTACCTATGAGAATGGCTGCTCCTGTTTACTCTGGAATGCATCATACACTTGATGTTGACAAATACAGAACGGAGATAATGGGGAATGATCAAATATGAAAAAAGGCAAAGGCTGAGTCACTTAGTTGATGGACTTCCCTAAACAGCTATCTTCAAACTCTTTGTCTCAGAGGTTCTGGCACCACCAGCACTGGTACAGCATTCCTTTACACACTTACCTCAATAGTTTTCAGTCAGAACTACCAAAAGGGAAGAGTTTAGGAAAAGAGTCCTTACAGAAATTGGCTCCAATTCCTTCTTATGGAAGAAAGACCACTGGATGGTGAGCTTGTCCTGCGAGGTCACAGTGGTTTTGTAGAGGCAGACAAGGGTGGCATCAGATCCAACGGTCACATTCACAAAACCCTCTGGGATGATCACTTGTACCACTCTAACCTGACCTGGAAAGATAATCATCAAAAAGACAATGATATATATATGTACATTCTGCTGACACTTTTTCATCACAAAAATTTTAAAGATGTTTTAGCTGATTCCGAGGGAAGACAGAGAAAATAGAAGGAACCATACAAGAAAGCTAAGCCAGCAATTGAGGCAAGGGAAAGGAAGTTTCCAACAAACTTTAATGTGAAGATGAGCAAATCCTATGTGAAGCTGGGGCAATAACACTGAATTGAAAATTTCCTCTGTGTGAGGATGGCCTGACACAGAGGTTCTGGGAACTCAAAAAGTCAGCGAATATGAAGAAAGACCAACCTAGTTTGACCAGGGCCACAGAGGTTCCTTAGATGTGGGATTTGGGACTTTCAGTTCTACCATCTGCTAAGTCTCAGAGAAACTACACCAACTTGCTAGAATGTTCAGGGAGAAGACAAGGGAAGTCCCAGGCAAATTAATACTACATGTTGGTTACCCTATCCCTAAGACCATTTTGAGCGGCTGTGGGAGCAAAGCTCTATTCATAGTAATACTAAGATGTTTCTCTGGGGATGGCATTGTCGCGCAGTGGCTTAGGCTGCAGCTTGTGATGTGAGAATTCTATGTCGGAGTGCCAGTTCAAGTCCCAGCTGCTCCACTTCTGATCCAGCCCCCTGCTAATGTACCTGGGAAAGCAGCAGAAGATGGCCCAAGTCCTTGGGCCTCTGCCACTCATGTCAGAGACACAGACAGAATTCTGGGCCTCTGGTTTTGGACTGACCCAGCCCTGGCTGTAGTGACCATTTGTGGAATAAACCGGTGGATAGAAGATATTTCTCTCTCTCTTTCTCTCTCTCTCTCTGCCTTTCAAATGTATAAATAAATCTTTTATAAATGCTATTTTTCTTTTTCATTTTCATCCTTTCATAAATGTACAATAGAGTTTTCTAGAAGTTACATAATAGGAAATGATGTTATTGCTTTGGCATCTAATGGAATGTGAGCTTATGTGTCCTATGTTTTCAGTTTTAATTTCTAGCACAAAAATTATAGATAAAAATAACTCAAATAGAGAAAGATCTTTGGGTTTCTTGGTGATTTTTAATTCAAACTTTCATTGAAGTAATTGTAGATTCGCATGTAATTCTAAAAAATAAGACAGAGAGCCCATGCACAATTTACCCAGTTTGTAAAATTACACTATAATATCACAGCCCAGATACTAACATTAATACAAACCACCAATCTTATTCATCTTTCTCCAGTTTTACGTACATGTGTATGTGTGTTCACTTAGTGATATACAACTAAGTGTGTAGTTCCATGTAGCCACCTCCGCAATCAAGATATCGAACAGGGGCAGGCATTTGGCACAGCAGTTAAGATACCACTTGGGATGCCCACATTGCATATTGGAGAGCCTGGGTTTGAGTGTCAGCTATGCTCTCAATCCCAGCCTCCTAGCAATTCACACCCTGGAAGGCAGTAGATGACAGTTCAAGTGCTTGAGTCCCTGCTACTCATATGGGAGACCCAGATTGAGTTCCAGGCTCCAGGCTTCCATCTGACCCCTCCCCTCCCTGCCCTGGATACCCACCATTCTACTCCCAAGAGTTCAACGTTTTTAGATTCCACTTATAAGCGAGATCACACTGTATTCATCTTTCTTTGCCTGGCTTATTTCACTTAGCATAATGTCCTCCAGGTTCATCATGTTGTCACAAATGACAGAATTACCTTCTTCCTTTTATATTTTCATAAGTGTCTTTTCTGAAATTTTCAGTTTTTCACTTGTTTTAAGATAATGTTCAGGGGCCAGTGCTGTGGCGCAGTAGGTTAATTCTCCACCTGCAGGGCCAGCATCCCATATGGGCACTTGGGTCATCTTTGGCTGCTTTCCCAGGCACATTAGCAGGTAACTGGATTGGAAGTGGAGCAGCCAGGACTCGAGCTGATGCCCGTATGGGATGCCTCAGGCAGCGGTTTCCCATAGAGAGCAGGCATTTGAAGAGTAAGCCAGTAGATAGGAGATGTCTGTCTGTCTCTGTCTCTATGCCTTTCAAATAAATACAAAATTATTTTTAAAAAATACTGGAGAGTGGTATTTCCCAGGGACCCCTCATATTGTGCTCATAATCACATCCACCTGCCTGCTGCACTACATCCTGTTTCTAACCAATGATAATCACTAATCTGTCTTCCATTGGTAAATGTTACACAAATAGAATCACAGAGCTAATAAATGTTGGAACTGGCTCTTTTCACTCACCATAATTACCTAAAAATTCACCTAGGTTGTTGGGTGTATCAGCAGTGGTTTGTTGCTTTTTATTGCCTTGTAGCAGTCAACAGTGTATCAGTCATGTGTTAGAACAATTTGTCTATTCACATTTTAGGACATCTGGGCTATTTATAACTTTTAGATATTGAATAAAACTGCAATGAAAATTCATGTAGAGACTTTTTTAAGTTTACAAGGTGCTTCACTGTTGTTTTCATTTTATTATTTATATATTTCAGAGGCAGAGAGATAGAGAGACATACAGAGAGTGCTTCCATCTGTTCACTCTCCAAACATCCACAACAACTTTGGCTGATCTGAGACTAAAGCCAGGAGCCAGGAGCACAATCTAGGTGTCCCACATGAGTGGCAGGGATCCAAGTACTTGAGCCATCACTTGATATGCCCCCAAGATGTTCATTAGCGGGAAGCTGGAATTGGAAGCAGAGCTGGGACTGGAACTCAAGCATTCTGATACGGAATGCAGATACCCCACAAGGCAAATTAATTGCTAGGCCACACACCCACACCATTGTGTACAGATTTTTGTGTGAATAGACATTTCCATTTCTCTGGGACAAATGCCCACAAGTGCAATCGCTGAGTCATGTGATAGTTGTATGTTTAATTTTATTAAAAACAAGCCACACTATTTTCTAGAGTGGCTACACTATTTGACATTCCCATTAACCAAAGGAGTGATCCAATTTCTCCACCTCTTTAGCAGAATTTGATGCTGTCACTATTTTCCCTTTTAGCCATTCTGATAGATGCATAGATGGAATAACAGCACATTCAATTAGACCCTGTTAGTTGATTGTCTTTTTCAGATCTTCCATTTCCTTGCTGACATTCTGTCTAGTAGATTAATTAGCTTCTGAGAGGGAGAATTGAAGTTACCATCTGTAATTGTGGCTTCCTCTCTTTCCTTTTAGCTTGCTATCAGTTTTTGTTTGTGTCTTTTGAGACTCTGTTGTTTAACGTGTATGCATTAAGAACTGTCATGCCCTTTGGCTGGATTGATCCTTTTGTCTTTAGATATTGTCTTTTTGTTTCTAGTAATTTTATTTGCTCTGAAGTCTACTATGTCAGATATTCATATAGCTACTCCAGATTTTTTTTAATTAATACTTACATGGCATAAACTTTTCTGTCCTTTTACTTTCAGTCTACTTTGTCATTAAGTTTAATGTGAGTTTCCTGTGAGCAACATGTAGTTGGATTTCCATCCAGTGTGCTTACATTTTCTATAATCATTGATCTGTTAGTTCTTAGGCATGCCATTGTATTATTTGTTGTTTTTCTCCTTTGATTCTTATTCCTCTATTACTCTTTCCTTACCTTCCTATCAGTTACTTGAACATTTTTTTATAATTCCATGCTTATTTGTTCATAGTGTTTAATCTGTACATCTTTGTACAGTTTCTATAGTTCTTGCTCTGGGTAAGTATATAGGAGTCAACACAATCTACTGGTATCAATATTTTAGTACTATGAGTGAAGTGTGGAAACCTGACTTACATTCAGGTCCACTTTAAAATATCACTGCCTTGAGTATAAGATGTTATAACTATTGTTTCAATGATGAAATATGATTTATGAAATTCACAAGTTAAAGGATAGTCTATTGTGTGTGCTCACGTTTCTGCTACTGTTGTTCCTTCATCCTTCTTAATGCTCCAAGATTCTTTATCATTTATTTTCTGTTTGAAGACATTTGTTTAGCCATTCTTTAGAGTATGTCTGCTAGCAATACATTTTTTTTGTTTTCCTCTGACTGAGAATCTTATTATTTCCCCTCCATTCCTGAGGGGCAGTTTCACCAGTTGTAGATTCTATTTTCTGCCATCTCTGCTCTACCATGGAGCCCATAAGGAAATTTTTCATTTTTGGTATTGCATTGCTCAGTTCTATAATTTGTGGAGGTAAACAATCCAACTTTATTAAAAAAATAATTCAGATAGAGAAGAAGTAAATTGAGCAGGAACCTATAGATTAAAAGGGTCTTCATAGAAACAGACAATTGCAGTATATAGCTTTTATTTGGATTCTTTTAATTTAATTTTTATTTGTAGTTGACAAATAATAATTGTATATATGCATCTGATGCTTTGAAAAATATGTGCATTGTGAAATGATTGTATTAGGGTAGCTAAGTACTCACTTCACTCATTCATCATTTATAGTAGTAGCAAGAACATTTAAAATTTATTGTTTTGGCAATTTTGAAATGCATAGTATATTATTATTAGTCACGATCACCTTGCTCCTATTGCACTGGGATTTTGTACTCTTTGATCAACTTCTCCCAATTCTCTCACCCCTCCCCTCCCAGCCCTGGATACCTACCATTCTACTCCCAAGAGTTCAGCGTTTATAGATTCCACTTATAAGCAAGATCACACTGTATTTGTCTTTCTTTGCCTGGCTTATTTCACTTAGCATAACGTCCTCAGGTTCATCATGTTGTCACAAATGACAGAATTACCTTCTTCCTTTTATATTTTATAACTGTCTTTTCTGAAATTTTCAGTTTTTCACTTGTTTTAAGATAATGTTCAGGGGCCAGCGCTGTGGCGCAGTAGGTTAATCCTCCACCTGCAGGGCCAGCATCCCATATGGGTGCCAGTTCGAGACCCGGCTGCTCCTCTTCTGATCCAGCTTTCTGCTGTGGTCTGGGAAAGCGGTAGAAGATGGCCCAAGTCCTTGGGCCCCTGCACCTGCATGGGAGACCTGGAGGAAGCTCCTGGCTCCTGGCTTCAGATTGGTGCAGCTCCAGCCGTTGTGGCCATCTGGGGAGTGAACCAGCAGATGGAAGACCTCTCTCTCTCTCTGTCTCTACCTCTCTCTGTAACTCTGTCTTTCAAATAAATAAATTCTTTAAAAAAAAGGAAATTATAGTGTATTTATATACTATGCAGTACTGTGCTTAGCTGTTAAAAAAAGAAAAATGAATCCTATCTTTAAAAAAAAGATAATGTTCAATGGTTCTTGATGCATTTTATAATGACTATTTTGAATCCTTTGTCAGATAATTCCAACATCTGATTCACCTCAGTGTTGGCATTCATTGATTTTCTTTTCTTTTCTTTCTTTCTTTTTTTTTTTTTTTTTTTTTTTTGTCTATAGCCATACCACTCTAAGCGTGCCTGATCTCGTCTGATTTTCTTTCTTCATTCGACTTGGGATTCCTTGTTCCTTGGGATGCTTGATGACTTCTGACTGAAGGTTTTGTCTATTATGTTAGGAGACTCCTATTTTAATCTTTCATTCCACCCTAGTGGTCTGTTCCATATGCATGTGTTGGCCTATTTTTTGTGAGCTAGGGTTCTAACAGCAGTTTCATTTTTAGGGTCTTTGCAGTGTTGTTTTGGCTGGTTTGGTTTATCTGGTTATCACTGGGGTTTTCGTTTGTCTCCTGACCCTACTGCTCCCGGAGGCAGAAACGTTTCCCTAGGTCAGGTTGCCAAGTGTCACTCAGCAGGACTTGGGTGTTGTGGTGCCCCCTGCTGCCCTGGTGTTTCTGTGGAGTGAGCGGAGCACAGCCAGAGATCCACAGAAACAAATAGCCTGCCCAGACTCTTCCACTTGCCAGGGCTCTGTCCCTCTCGTCTGTTCCACGCTCCCACCTCCGTATCTGGAGGTAAAGAGGGAGCATCTGAGGCCCAGTGGAGAAGGAGCATCTTTCTTCCGCCCACTAATGTTAGTGATGTTAGAGGGACTCCCATTTGATCTGGGGGAGGAGCGAGCTCACCTGGGCTGTCCTCTGTTACTACATTGGAGGTCGGGACACACCAGGACTGGGTCCCCTTCTACAGGGTGGGAGACATAGGATACTTTGTCTCTGTTTTTTTCCAGGGGCCCAAAGCAATTTGCTTTCTTCTTGCCACCTTTCAGATTTCTCCCTTGGTTGTCCCTTGCATTATTTTTCATTAGCATTGCTTTTCATTATTTTTCATTTGTGCTTAGAAGGGAGCATCAAGGAGAAGTAGGTCTATACCACATTGTCCAGACCAGAAATCTCCCTCAATTTTAAGATTATAAAACTGTCCTGAGACCAAAACTCTTTTTGCAACTGTTGGCCTTAAAAAAATTTGTGAAGTAATGAGCTTCCCATGTGATCTGGAGGAGTGCCAAAGAATCTTCTACCCCCAAATCCAGCCTGCTACTGTAATGACTCTCTGGACTACACAAGCGCATCCTAAAGGACTGTGAAAGGTGACAAAACTGTAGGTAACATTTATAGAGGCACCAGCTCATCTGATTAACTGATCATTATTAACTGTAAACTCAGAAAGTGTAAAGTTCTCCAGCATGGGACACAGGACTGGTGGGTAAGCACTGGAAAAGATCAAGTTCAAACAGAGCAGCTCTTTATGCTGCAAGAACAGCCCAGTCTTGAGAGTCCTAGCTGCCTGAAGGGTTACAAACTGGGGGAGGAGTGCAGGGGTGGGCTGAGGACACAGAGATCATGAGAGGCTTAGGGGAAATGGTACAGACAGACAGATTCTTGTCCTCTCCGCCTCAATCTTGCATAGACAAAGACTTCTGTATTTTTCTTACTTAATGGCAGCAGCCAGACAAAAAGAACTCAGGCGATTGACAAACATTTTGAAAAACTGATAGAAAAAGCAAACCATCATCCAGATTATGCCTGATTTCTTGGATTCAAATAGCTGTGTTCTCTGTCACCGTTGGGCCACCTGGCCCAGCTGCTTCCTTGTCCGAAGCTGGCTGTTTGTCTGACCAATAGTGGCCTGACGCATTGGGAAAAGTACTTTAGCAAGGTAGACATGAACACTGCACCTTCGACTTACATGCAGAGTTCTTCTTCCCAATGTTCCTGCCCTCATGTGTTCTGGGTTCCCGTACTGTCTCCCTCAAAAGGATGCTGGCCTTCGGAAAGCAGCTACTCTTTCCAGTGGAAACTCCACTGGAGAAAGCTGGTCCCCTCTACTGGAGGGAAAACTGGATCCTCCCTTCAACTCCTGGAAGTTAGCCATATAGATGAATGTGCTTAAAGGATGACTTCCGGGGCAGATGCTGTGCTGTAGCTGGTAAAGCCACCGCCTGAGGCATCCATATGGGCGTCAGTTTGAGTCCTGGCTGCTCCACTTCCAATCCAGTTACCTGCTAACGTGCCTGGGAAAGCAGCCAAAGATGACCCAAGTGCTTGGGCCCCTGCACCCATGCAGGAGACCAGGAAGAAGCTTCTGGCTCCTGGCTTTGGCCTGGCTCAGCCTGGGCCCTTGCGGTAATTTGGGGAGTGAACCAGTGGAGGGAAAATTCTCTCTCTATCCCTCTCTCTCTCTCTAACTCTGTCTTTCAAAATAAATGAATGAATCTTTAATAAAATGATGACTTCCAGGGGCCAGCACTGTGGCATAGCGGGTAAGGCCACTGCCTGTAGTGCTAGCATCCCATATATGGGTGTCAGTTCGAGTCCTGGCTACTCTACTTCCAATCCAGCTCTCTGCTATGGCCTGGGAAAGCAGTGGAAGATGCCCCAAGTCCTTGGGCCCCTGAACCCACGTGGGAGACCCGGAAGAAGCTCCTGGTTCCTGGCTTCAGATCAGTGCAGCTCCGGCTGTTGTGGCCAAATGGGGAATGAACCAGCGGATGGAAGACCTCTCTCTCTCTCTCTCTCTCTCTCTCTCTCTCTCTCCCCCTCTTCTTCTCTCTCTGTGTAACTCTGACTTTCAAATAAATAAATAAATCTTTAATAAAAATGATGACTTCCAAATGTCTTTTAAATGCCCAACAGTGAAAGATTAGAACTGGGGATTTGGTGGCCATTCAAGTTTCCAGAAACTTTTCCCTAAAAACAGTTTTGAAGATATAATTTGACCATTTTTTTCTCTAGTTTGGGTGCTAATAGCTGTTATGCGATTGGCCAATTGTGAGAACTTGACCAGGTGAGAGCTTTGGACCAGAATCCCTCGACAGCCACTCTCAGCAAAAGCGCTTGAAGGCAGAGTAAGCACAGTTCCCACCCAGGGCAAGCCACAGGAGAGTCCATGGTGCCTGGCAACAGGCGTGTGTTGAGCACCTGTGTGTTGTGTCACAAACAGTGCTGAGCACTGGGCAACCAATCTTGACGCAGACAGATGCAAGCTCTGCTGGCCATGTTAATGCAGCCGGGAGCCCTTTATAGTACAGACCAGAATGGAGGTGAGTGAAAATCAAACATCTGGGAGCCATAAGTCTGATTCAAATAGTTCCAACATTTTTTAAAAAATGAAGATATATAAATATATAACTAATTTGAGATCTGTGAAAGCTCAGTGGTATCACTTGGAATTAAGATGGTAGTTCCAACATTCAAAGCACAACGGTACTGTTTTTTAAGGACACTACACATTGTCTTATAAATAGGTGGCAATCCGCAAGGCAAACCCCCCAGATCATTTTATTGCCCAGAGTTCCAATGCTCAGCATCAAAACCAATGCCTAAATTCTGAAGGAAAGAGGGTTTGCAGAAATTGTCCAGCCCCAAGAGAGCAACAATGCATTTAAAGTTAAGAGCTGTATATTTCCAGGTGAACTTTGAATAACGTCACATCATTCAATCATTGTGTATTACTTAAACTTCTGAGCTCATCCTCTGGTCCTGAGCCATTCAACGGAACTTTCTGCGGTGATGGAGATGGTACATCCCTGCGTTAATTCAGTAGCCACTACCCACGTGCAGCTACTGAGCACCTGAAAAGTGACCAGGGGGACTGAGAAACTGACTTTATAGTTCTCCTTAATCTGGATAATTCAACTGTAGATAGTTACATGTGGACAGTGGGCAGTGCAAATTTAATCTTAAACTTGGAAGTGATAAAATAAAATTATTTTCATTTGGATTAATTCATTCTAAATTGACAAGTTATTTAAAAATTATAAAGGGAAAATCTCTAACAGCAAATCTCTAATAAATAGCAAGCTAAAAGATGAATACCTGAACCCAGGGTTTCAATTTCCCTTGTTGACCTGACTGAATAAAAAAATACATATGTTGTGGAAATATTTGTGATTTCTTTTAAAATAACCAGTGCTTATTGTTAAAGGAAGAATAATCCAAAGTTCAAAGTAATCTACATTTTAAAAGATTTGTTTTTATTTGTAATGCAGAAAGAGAGCGTGGGAGACTTTTTAGTGTGTTGCGTTTTTGTAATGATTGCTCATTCATTTATTTAATGTCCACAATCCAGCAAGCACTTAGCTGATGGGAAAGTTATTATCCTCCTCCTATACTACAGCAAAAATATCCCCTAATAGCCTAATTTAACCCTGATGCAGTTGAAATGATTTAATTTACAGCAACTTCATGTATAATCACTTCATTTTTGAGTTAGGAAATAACCAAATTATCACTCATTTTTGGATTTGACTGCAAAACCAAAATTCAAATATATTGCAACTTTAAAATGCATAGAAATACCTCTAGAAAATGAAAACAAAATATGAACAAAATGAAAACAAAATATATGTTTCCAACAGGTGGATAACACATATTACAAATATCACACACTTGATCTTAGCCAAAAGGCAGAGAAGCAATGCATATCAGAAATATCTAAGATTATCTGCAGGGATTTTTTTTTCAAAAGAAAATGTTTAGTTTCTCTGAATTGGAATATGACCTAAGACTTCCTAATTAGTGAACGGAAATATTTTGATTATAATAAAATGTATCCTGCTTAGCTATAAAGTTGATTTTAAATATGTACATGAAAAATAATTTCTGAGTGTTTAGGGTTGGAGAAGGTAATTAATGCTGTCAACAAACATATATCATGACCTACTATGTGCCATGCACCATGCTTGACACCAAAAAATGGCATTCTCTTTGAAACAAATTTAGGTAGCATATCAGACTGCACACTGATGGAAGTATTCTCAGTGTTTCACAGCCATACAATATACATTCCATGTATAGATTACTGCACTCTTCCTTTCTCTGCTTTCCATATGTATAGCAAACAACAATATATGTATTCCACTAAATTCCCATTACATCTGCTGGATTGACACTACATATTTTGCTTTGGGCCAGCTAGATCCTATTTGTGTATGTGTATATGTGTGTGTGTATGTGTGTGTATACACTACACACTGAGAAAGCCAGTTATATAATAATTTGAGAAAAAACACTCTTAGGTATTTATTGGTCCTTCTGATTTGGCCTTGTTCTAAAGTCACAGTGAAGTAAGATCCTGATATCATGCCAAGTAATTTTTAAACATAAAGAAATTTATACAAGGTACAAACCCAGTTTTTAAGGTGATAAAAATACTTGAAAAGAAAAAACAATTACGGAATTCACCTAAATCTTGGTGGTAAGATTCCAGATGATTTTGATTTTCTTATTTGTATGTTTTGACATTTTCCCACCCTTTCTGTGATGATGATACATTATGTTTATAATCAGTAGGATTTCTAGGAGTTTCGGTTACAGGCCAGATGAAGGGCTCCCGTGGGAAAGTAGATATTGACTGCAAGGATCTTAGAAGCCTGGTGTGGAAGGCCCAGAGCTCATGGGCCCGATTGGCTGACGGCTAGAAGCCCTCTGAGAAAGGACAAAGCCTTCCACTGTCACTGTTAAGGGTGCATGTAAATGAATCTCCCTGAGAGGAAGGGAGACTGTGAACATGTGTTTCCAGCTCTAGGGCCTGGTGAGCTCACTGAATGCATGCAGCGTCGCCTTCCGTGACCTTTAACTTCGTACAACATCTATAGCTAAACTTTGAGTAATGAACATTTAAAGACACTTTTCTAATTGTAAAACCAGCATAATATTCTTTGGAGAAAACCGAGAAAGCATGAAAAAGCTAGGTAATAAAGTCAAAATCATACAGGGGTGGGCATTTGGCACAGTGGTTAAGATGCCCCTTGGGACAGCCGCATCCCACATCGGAGTCCCTGGCTCTACTCTCCATTTCAGCTCCCTGCTAATGCACACCCTGGGAAGCAGCAGGTGATGGCTCAAGTAGAGTCCCTGCCACCCAGGTGAGAGACCACATTCACTTTCTGGCTCCAGCTGTGGTCTGGCCCAGCCCCAGCTGTTGTGGGCCTCTGGGGAGTGAATCAGCAGATGGAAGGTCTGTGTCTGTCTCTCTCTGCCTCTCTCTGCCTCTCTCTCTCTCTCTCTCTGTGTGTGTATGTGTGTGTGTGTGTGCGTGTCCCTCTGCCTTTCACATAAATAAAACATTTTAAAAATAATCTACAATCCCATTACCCGAGGTAACCACCATGAGCACTCAGTATATAAGCTTCTAGTAATTTATTCTAAGCATGTGTCTATATCCTGCTCTTTCACAATATTTTATCCTGAGAATTCTTTGGTCATTAAATACATTTACTACACCTGATCTTAGCCAAAGGGCCGAGAAGCAATAAATACATTTACTAACTCTCATTCTAATGACTGCCTGATATTACTGAGAGCTTAAAAATATTCTCTTTTTTCACAAAAACAATGTTATTGAATTACAATGTACTCAATGTATCATAAGAACACATTCAAACTATAACCAGCATTTTAAGAAAACTAGCCAAGGTATTTTCTGAATTAGTAGTCTCTCCTGGGTCTAACCAACAGATTTTGACTCCAGACAGATTTTGTTCAACTCAAATCCCTAAAATCACCCATATTGTGCACAACGATAAATCACTCACATATTTTCCAAAACCCAACCTTAGAATTGGAAAACCACAACTCCCTAAGAAATAGTAGCTAATAAAGCACTTTGAAAAATCTCTGTTTTTCCCACGTGTCAGCCCTGGCAGCACCCCCCACCCCGTCTCAACCCAAGCTCTGCCTGCTGTAGCAAAACAAGTCATTCACAGCGAGCTTAAAGGGGACACTAAAGTAAAATGAAAAAAAAAATTATCCTTAGTACAAACTTCGGCCTCTGGGAAAATTATTTGTCAACCTTTCAAACTAAGTAAAGAAAGATACTGCTATTTAAAAAAAAAATTCACCCAAAAGCTCCACAAAACAATTCTATTACAGCCCAGTACCCCTCAAATATCAACGTGGCACATATTTGCTAAGCAAAAGCACTGAAAATTATTTTACTCAACAAACTAATCTCCATTCCTTTGAAGTACAAAGGAGGAAATTCTATGTCAAAGTCTGCAATTTCAATTTAAAAGAAAGCTCCATTCCCAATCTCTTCGGTAGCTTGGGGATCCTTTCCTTACCTATAAGGCAGTTTAAGATCAGAAAGACCTTCCAAAATGCGAACACCATTGTGTCCAGGTTCGTGGAGAGCAGCAGGTGCCAGTAGCTTGCCTGGGCTAGACTGAGTCTCAAACTGGCTTCTTCAATCACACCAACGTTCGCCAGGCTTATCTGCTGGGCATCACCATGCAAACATGCCTTTTCGGGCTTACTTATTGGGTACAAACCTTTCTCAGAGCAGATTTGTGTTTCTTTGAAACACTTTTCATGGGGCGTGTTTCCTTGATATATTTGCTACTGTGTTAATAATAAACCCACATATTTAAATTCTTCAAGCTCTTTGTACACAGATTCTCTAAGTCTCGTTGTTTAAAATCAATCTTATTAAAAAGTTGTACTTGAGGGGAAAGATACAGTTGGAAGAGGGCCTATGCAAATACAAGCTGACAAGGCTAATTGATTTCAGATATTTCCATGAAAGTCTCATAGCATTGATTCACTAACCTCCTTTTACAATTCCTGTGACTGAACAGGTGCTATAAAGTTTCTTGGGAAGATGAGGTTCACAAGAGGGGCAGAGGGGTTATGAAGCAAAAACTCTGGATATCTTGAAAACACTGGTATTTCTCACTACCTTCCACCAAAACTCACAGCAGAATGTTTACGTTTCCCGAGTTAGAAACCTTATAGTGCTTATTCACTAACCTCATTTTTCAAAATCAAGTTAGTAAATGCTTTATGATTGGACGAGTCTAAATTTTTGCAGAATTAAGTTGCTGAATACATGGTGTAGGATTTCCTTAGAAAGGAGGGTTCACTAGGAGGACATGGGAAGGTGTTCAGGTAAAGAACCTTCCCACGAACATGACCTTCTATTAGAGTTCTTAATTTGCCCTGAGAAACCTATGGGCCTCCTCTGAATCTCCAAGCGAACTTTAAGGTCCATGGTTTCCACCCTTACTACAACTCTCGGATTTCTTCCTTCTCCAACCTGGTGCTTCTGTCCCGGTCCAGGTCCTCAGCTCCCCATCCCTGGCCTATGTCTTAAGCATACTACCCATAGCAATCTCCTCAATGGTCTGGCCCATCTCCTCCTTCATCCTGTGTATCAGCCCGGGCCAACATTCCAACCCTAAGCACACATTTTCAATAACCATGTATGGACTCTTTTCTCAATTCCAAAGTCCTTAGTCTGGATTCCCAGACTTCCCAGATCTGCTTCTCACCTCCTCTGAACTTTAGTCACATTAATGCAACTACCTAAAAAATTCTATCATGGTGTATTGCCTTAAAGTGTTCAGTTTCATGAAATGTGCATAGGTTTCAAGGATCATATCTTATGAACTTTTTTTCACAGCACATCTTTGACCACATCTCACCTTAGCCAAGCCAATTTCCCACTGTTTCTCAGAAAGTCATCTTGCTTCCATCAGGCCCAATTCTTTCCCACAGCCTTCTCTGTCCATGCTCATGTGATGCCAATCCTTGGCTCCCAGCAACTTTTGTTACCACTTATAATTTTCTCCTTCTTCCTGCTACCCAGGTATATTCTTTTTGTTAGCTATTTATTTATTTGAAAGGTAAAGTTACAGAGAGGCAGAAGCAGAGGCAGAGAAAGAGGTCTTCCATCTGCTGATTCACTCCCCAAATGGCCTCAACAGCCAGAGCTGGGTTGATCTGAAGCCAGGAGCCTGGAGCTTCTTCCAAGTCTCCAATGTGGGAGCAGGAACCCAAGGACTTGGGCTATCTTCTGCTGCTTTCCCAGGCGCATTAGCAGGGAGATGGATTGGAAGTGGAGCAGCTGGGACTCACAATGGCACCCATATGGGATGCCGGCGCTGCAGGCAGTGGCTTTGCTTGTTACACCACAGCGCTGGCCCAATTCAAGTGTATTCTTAATGCAGAGCAGTCGTGATGTCCTGTGTGACGATTCAAGGAACCTGCAGACCACTCTTCTCTGGGCTCTCATTAGCATAAATCCACATTCTTCTTGCACCCAATATCCTACATGGGCACTTGATTGCTCTGCAGTGGTTTCTTGTTTATTAACTGAGTCTCCCCTACATCCATTAACTGTGAGATCCTCCAGGGTGGAGATCAGGTCTCATACAGGCAGTTCGCAACTTAAAAAACACTGTGTCCCAAAAAGTACTAGTGAGCTCATTGACTGGAATACACGCTCCTGTGGAGCAATCTTTTAATAGATGTCTCATTCCCAGATGTATGTAATTGATAGCATAGCACTGGCTTAAATTCTCAGTGTTAGGCTATCAGTTACATATGTCTGGGAATGAGACATCCATTATAATATAGGGTAGGGGAGAAGGAGGAACAACAAGTAGCAGAGAAAGAATGTTCCTCTCTTTGACCAAGACATGGGATATACCCAAGACAGTATTTTTCCCCAAATAATTGTTGTAGGTCTCCGACATTCACCTTCCTTTCTGACTCTCCCGGTTCCCTGGGTCCTTGTGTCCCTTGGTTGCCTTCAGGGACAGGCCACCAAACCAGAGGAGAGTACCCAAACACAAAGCAGGTGCTCAGTAAGAGCTTCTTAATGAATTCAACATGTTCAAGCTGGGTGACCCGAAGACTGGTTGGGTAGAGGGTATAATTCAAGGGTATATCAAAACCCACCAGAACCAGAATCTATCACACAAACCCATGACATTCCGGAACGTTGAGAGGTAAAATACCCACACTGCTACTGTGTGAGACCTAACTGGGAAAGGAAGAAATCTGCTAAAACAAATTCTCTGCCTGGAACTGAATGTTGATGTTACTGACGATTGCCTACCAAAAGTGAGCTATTGGGGCCGGTGCTGTGGCGTAGTAGATGCAGTGCCAGCATCCCATATGGGTGCCAGTTCCAGACCCACTTCCCGATCCAGCTCCCTGCTATGGTCTGGGAAAGCAGCCGAAGATGGCCCGGTGTAGCTCCGGCCATTGTGGCCAGTTGGGGAGTGAACCAGAAGATGGAGGACTCTCTCTCTCTCTCTCTCTCTCTCTCTCTCTCTCTCTCTCTCTCTCCTCTCTCTCTGTGTAACTCTGACTTTCAAATAAATAAATTAATTAAAAAATAAAAAACAAAAGTGAGCTATTAACCAGCATATAAAATATTAAGTAGCCTCTGCATTTTTTTACAGAACTTTATCACTTCAAACTACTTTTCCATTTTATCTTTGCAACTGTACCAATGAAGCAATGGGCCAGTTATTATCTACATTTTCTATATACGAAAACCAAGGCTCAGAAACGTTGTGTCTTTCACAAGGCCACATAGCACGCATTAGAAACCGTTCCCATCACCCTGCCCAGCGGCACAGTGTGATGATAATGTAACAAATATGCTACTTTCCCCAGGAGTCTTTCTTGGGAACTTCTGAAAGTACATGGTGTCTGACCTATCTCTCAGGTTTTTTACTTATAAATTACAAAAGTATACATTTGGATTTAAAAACAATCTGGCAAAACAAAGAAGTATACAGAGAGAGAAAACTGTTCCCATGCATTCACTCACACGTAGAATCCCATGCCCAGATTTACCAACAAGAATTTAGCACTTTTCTATGCATTCGCACACACACACATATGGTTTTTTTTTGACATAAAGATAATAATATTGTTATTTTATAATTTGCTGTTTTCTCCTTTTAAAACACATTTTTATTATCTCTTTCTGTAATTGTCCAACTATAACCAAAGATATATCTTACCTGTTTTAAGGCTACATGATATTTCTTTAAAAAAAAAAAGATTTATTCATTTATTTGAGAGGCAGAGGCAGAGAGAGGGAGGGAGGAAGAGAAAGAGAGAGAGAGAGAGAGAAAGTCTTCCATTCACTGGTTCACCCCCCAAATGGCAGCAACAGCCAGAGCTGGGCCAATCCGAAGCCAGGAGCCAGGAGCTTCTTCCAGGTCCCCCATGTGGGTGAAGGGGCCTGAGGACCTGGGCCATCTTCAACTGCTTTCCCAGGCCACAGCAGAGAGCTAGATTGGAAGAGGAGCAGCCGGGACTCAAACCGGCGCCCATATGGGATGCCGGCACTGCAGGTGGCAGCTTCACCCACTACGGCACAGCACCAGCCCACATGATATTTCATAGTATGGATGAATCATAACTTCTTTAACCATTGTTCTATTGGAAAATTCTTAGATCATTTAAGAGTTTTTCACAATTATCCACAATGGTGCAATGAACACCCTTTTGTTTAGATTTCTGCCCAATTGTGTGATTATTTCTGTAAGCTAGGCTCCTGGAAATGGAATTGCTGGATCAAAGACCACAAGCATAGACATCTGTAGTAGACAGCAATAGTTGACCACCAGAAACTTGTTATAAATCTAGGCCTTGTCCCTTGAGTGTACATGCAAGTGTGTTGTCAACAGCTTTGTGAAGAACTTCAATGATCAGTCTTCTGTTTTTACTGGTATTATGGGTGAAAGCTGATATTGTTGTGTGGCATTAATGTGTATTTCTCTCATGAAACTGAGCCTCCTCTCACAGGTTTATTGACCTGCCTGGTATTCCCTTCCCTGTGAAGTGCCTGCTTGTGGCCGTAGCTCATTTTTCAATTGGGTTATCTGTCTTTTAGTATTGTAAAAGTACCCTTTAGGTGTTATAAAACTTGCCCTGGGTTTTGTATCTACATTATAAAAATTTTATCCTGGTCCAGAATTTTTCTTCTTAGTTTTATATCTTTCACCATAAAGAAGTTTGCATCTTTTTTGTTAATCTATCGATTTTTTTCTTTATGACTTTGTTTCCCAGATTCTCTAAGAAAACTTTGCCCAATTCATGACTATAAAAATATTATTCTACAGTATTATTAAATATCATTATATTATATTATGTTATATATTCTTTTAATGCCTCCATAATTCGTCTCCTGCCATCTCAGTGATAGCAACTTTGTCTTTCTAGTTACTGAGGACTAAGTCCTTGCTGTCACTGCTGATTCCACTGCCTCTTTCGTATACCACCTCTAAGTCATCAGATAAATCTTTCTTTAAATATTTATTTCTTTGAAAGGCAGAGTTGGGGCCGGCACTGTGGCATAGCAGGTAAAGCCACCACCTGCAGTGCTGGCATTCCATATGGATTCTGGTTCCAGTTCAAGTCCAGGCTGCTCCACTTCTGATCTAGCTCTCTGCTATGGCCTGGGAAAGCAGTAGAAGATGGCCCAAGTCCTTGGGCCCCTGCACCCACGCGGGAGACCCAGAAGAAGCTCCTGGCTCCTGGCTTTGGATAGGCGCAGCTCCAGCTATTGTGGCCAACTGGGGAGTGAGCCAGCGAATGGAAGACCTCTCTCTCTCTCTCTCTGCCTCTCCTTCTCTCTGTGTGTAACTCTGACTTTCAAATAAATAAATAAATCCTAAAAAAAAAGAAAGGCAGAGTTACAGTGAGAGAGAGAGAGAGAGAGGCAGAGGCAGACAGAGGTCCTCCATTCAGTTTCACTCCCCAGCTGCAATGGCCAAAGCTGCACCGATCTGAAGCCAGAAGCCAGAACTTCCTCCTGGTCTCCCACAGGGTGCAGGAACCCAAGGACTTGGTCCATCCTCTACTGCTTTCCCAGTCCATTAGCAGAGAGCTGGATTGGAAGTGGAGCAACTGGGACTCGAACCAGCACCCATATGGGATGCCGGCACTGCAGGTGGCAGCTTTACTTGCTACACCACAGTGCTGGCCAGATAAATCTCTTTTTTTAAGATTTATTTATTTGACAGGCAGAGTTACAGAAGGGGGTGGGGGAGAGAAAGTTCTTCCATCCGATGGTTCACTCCCCAAATGGCCACAATGGCCAGAGCTGAGCCCATCCAAAGCCAGGAGCCAGGAGCCTCTTCCAGGTCTCCCACATGGGTTCAGGGACCCAAGCACTTGGGCCATCTTCTACTGATTTCCCAGGCCATAGCAGAGAGCTTGATTGGAAGAGGAGCAGCCAGGTCCCGAACCAGCACTCATATGGGATGCCAGTGCCACAGGCGGAGGCTTAACCTTCTAAGCCACAGCACCGGCCCTCATCAGCAAACACTTTTCGCTCCATGTTCAGAAGCTCTAGAAACTGACCAATTTCTCTGCCTTCATCATCCCCACCTTACTTGTCTGCCAGCAGCGCCAATTGCTTGGATCACTGTAATGGCCTCCATTTGTGTCCTTGCTTCCTGCCCACTCAGTCTATTTCTCAACACAGCAGCCAGAAGGATCCTTTCAATATGCACATCAGACCATGTCTTACCTTCGTTGAGATCCATCGCTAGTTCCCGATTTCTCTCAGGAAAGAACCAAAGTCTTTAAAACAGCTGAGAAATCCATAGCCCATATGTTAAATTCCTTGGTTAAACACATTCTAGATGGTTGATGGGGAGAGGAACAGTTACAACCTCCTATAATTCTAGTGCCCTATATATTTCTCTTAGAGCTGTGCTGCCCAATGTGGCAGCCATAAGCCATTTACGGCCTTTGAACTCTTGAAACGTGGCTAGTTTGTGTTAAGAGGAGGAGAGGAGGTATAAATGTAACATACATATCAGTCTTCAAAGACTTAGCATGAAACAATTGTTTAAAAGAGCTATTTTATTTATCTGAAAGGCAGGGAAAAAGAGAGAGGAAGAGGGAAAGGGAGAGGTAGGGAAGAGGAGAGAGAGCGAGCGAGAGAGAGAGAGATCGTCTATCTACTGGTTCTCTCCACAAATGGCCACAATGTCCATGGCTGAGTCAGGCCAAATCCAGAAGCCTGGAACTTCAATCGAGTCTCCCACATGAGTGAGAGGGACCCAAGTACTCTGACCATCTTCCACTGCTTTTCCAGGCACATTCGCAGGGAGCTGGATCCAAAGCAGAGCAGCCAGGACTCTAACCAGTGCTCCAGTCTGGGGTGTCAATGTTGCAAGTGGCAGCTTAACTCCATGCGCTACAGCACTGATCTCTGCATGACATGGAAAAAAAATTAAGCACAATACCATTCATTTTTAAGCTGATTACTTACTGAGATGATAATTTTGTGGACACATGGGGTTAAATAAATTGTTATTAAACTTTTGCAGAAGACCCGAAAAATAATTGTCTCAGCTACTCCACCACCTATCTGGCCTCATCTTCTGTGATCATCCCCCCTCTCTGCCCCAGTGCCACTGCTATCCTTAGTCTCCAGCTAGCTAGGCACACTCCTGCTTTGGACAGCATTTGTAGCTGTGGTGGACTCAAAAGGTGACATTTCCTCCGCAGCTGTCAGCAAGGCCAGCTCCCTCACCTTCTTCAGGTCTTTGCTTAATTGTCGATTTTCAGCAAGACATACCTCGTTCACACAATTTTAAATTTCAGCTTCCTCCACTCCAGCCCTTCCAATCCCTCAGTAGTTTTCTTGTTTGATAGCACTCAGAACCTTCTAATCTACTCCAAAGTTAACTTTTATACACTTCTCCACTCCCACCCCCAAGCTAGAATTTACATTTCAAGAAGGCAGGGCCTTCTGTCTGTTTTCATTATTTCTCCCAGGGGCCTAGCACAGTGCCTCATGTAGCAGGTGCTCAAGAACTGTTGGCTAAGTGGGTGAATGTATGAGTCTGGATTTAACCCACTGGAAATGTATTTTTTGTGTATTATGTGATCGGGGGAAATGTATTCTAAATGTCCCAATGTCCTACCTAGCAGCCAATCATTACCCTTTGAGGGAGTTTGGCTCTGTGGAAACAATCAGGTCATTCGAGGTTAATTCTCAATGAATAAGGTAAGGGATCACGTTGAGGAATGGTGTTGTGTGAGCAAGACACACAATTTAATCATAAATTGAAGAGGCTGCTATCTGCATGGCTTGAGAGCTGGCTCAGAAGTCAGCCCAGGATTTCCAAAAGGCACACTGACACCATTCTTATGGCAACAGCACAAGGGAGAGAAGCAAAGCAGAGACAGAGAGAGAGAGAAGGAGAGAGAGAGAAAGAAATTTGGGCCTAAAATTTCTCACATGTAGTTTTTTTTTTTTGATAATCAAAGGAGACATTATAGGGAATTCAGAATTTATTGAACTTCTTTATATATATTTCATGTTTTTTATGCTTCTAAAAATTTTGATTACATACGGAAAGGCACAATCTAGTAAGCACTTAGAGTCTAAATATTTAAATTTGTTTTTGTTTCACTGGTTCCAAAAAGGTTTTTCAAAAATCCATTGATCCAGCTGGGCATTTGGTGTAGTGTTTACGACATTGCTTGGGATGTCACATCCATATTGGGGTGTCTGGGTTCAAGTCCCAGCTCCATTGTCCATTCCAGCTTCCTGTGAACGTGCACCCTGGGAGGCTCAAGTACTTGGGTCCCTGCATCCATGTGGGAGACCCAGATGGAGGTCGCAGCTCCTGGCTTCAGCCTGGTCTCACCCTGGCTGTTGTGGGCATGTGAGGAGTGAACCAGCAGATGGGAGATTTCCCTTCCTCTGCCTCCGCCTCTGCCTCTCAAATAAAATAAATCAGTTTTTTTTTTTAATTTGACAGGTAGAGTTGTAGACAGAGAGGGAGAGAGAGACAGAGATAAAGGTCTTCCTTCTGCTGATTCACTCCCCAAATGGCCGCTACGGCTGGCACTGCATCGATCCAAGGCCAGGAGCCAGGTGCTTCCTCCTGGTCTCCTATGTGGGTGCAGGGGCCCAAGCACTTGGGCCATCCTCCACTGCACTCCCTGGCCACAGCAGAGAGCTGGCCTGGAAGAGGGGCAACTGGGACAGAATCCGGCACCCCAACCGGGACTAGAACCCAGTGTGCCGGCACCGCAAGGCGGAGGATTAGCCTAGTGAGCCACAGCGCCAGCCCCAAATAAATCAGTTTTTAAAAACTCCATTGGGCAATCACAGCACCACTGAAGCTTCATTGTCTTTTCAACCGCTTGCCAGGCAAACATTATAGACTCCACTGGTGCTTCAAATTCCAACTCACCCACACCCACTTCTGTCTCCAAATGTCTGCCACTTCCCAACTATCCTTGGGGGTGTCGCACTCTGCCTCTCCCTTAGGGTATGCTTTGACTCCTGCTTCTATTCATCCCACCATTCCACTAGCATCAAGCCCTAGTGCGAATAACTCGGAAATTTCTCATTCGTGAAGCCTCTTTCCATCTCCTCTGCCATCCTTGAGGTGAGCTCCTATTATCTCTCAATAAGATGGCTGCCATAGTCTCCTAGTCCATTGCCTGGCCTCCAACTTCCTCCCTCTCAAATCCACCCTTTACCAGATAAGAGTTCCTAAAGTCTCATCAATGGCCGGAGCTGCACCGATCCAAAGCCAGGGGCCAAGAGCTTCTTCTGGGTCTCCCAGGCAGGTGCAGGGGCCCAAGGACTTGGGCCATCTTCTACCACTTTTCCAGGCCACAGCAGATTGGAAGTGGAGCAACCAGGTCTCAAACCTGGCGCCCATATGGGATGAGGGCACTGCAGGTGGGAACTTTACCCATTATGTCACAGCTGTGGACCCAATACTTTTTTTTTTTGACACTAATGTAATATTAATACAAAGAGAACAAATTTGATGTACTTCACAGATACAATTCTAAGAATATTATGATATTCCCTTCTTCCGTCCCATCCTTCCCTCTTTCCACTCATTCCCCTCCTACCCGTCCTCCATTCTTCCTCCCTCCCTCCCTCCCTTCTTCCTCCCTCCCTCCCTCCCTCCCTCCCTCCCTTCCTTCCTTCCTTCCTTCCTAGACATAAGCACTTTTATCTGTCATTCAGTTAGCATCCAACCTGTCTTTCCCATCTATTTTCTGCTATTTGTACAATGAAGCATGTCAGAGCAGGTCTGGTAGAAGTCTAGCAAGTGATCTCCAGACAAAACAGAGTCCTCCCTGTTATCCTGACAAATCCTTCCCTTTGCCGCCCTGCACCTTTGCGTAGGCTGTTCCCTTCACCTCGATCACTCATGCCACCAAGTCTAACTGCCAAGAAATCTCTTCAGCCTGGGAGCCTCGCCTCAATGCCAGCTCCTTCCTGGGTTGTCCGCTGATTCATACACGATGTGATCTCCCTCCGCAGCATTAGTTAATACCTTTCCGACAGTGCACCATAGCTACACTTCCTACTGATCCTCTTCACGCCTCCAAAGCGTCAAGCTCCTCAGGAGGACAGGGACCATGCTTTGCTGATTTTACACACACACACACACACACACACACATCCACACACATATACACATACACACATACACACACGGGCTAAATTGTGCTAAATGGCTTCCAAGCTTTATCTCTTTTTATCCCCTTTAACAGCCTTATGAGGTAGGTAGTTTTATTCCCATTTTGTAGGGCAAAGAAAGTGAACCATAGGGAAGCAGCAGTTTGAATACAGCTCCCAGAGGGCAACAGGTGGATTCAGAACTCTTTTTTAAAAATTGTATTTATTTATTTATTTATTTGAGAGGTAGAGTTACAGACAGTGAGAGGGAGAGACAGAGAGAGAGGTCTTCCCTCCACAGGTTCACTCCCCAATGGCCGCAATGGCCAGAGCTGTGCCGATCCGAAGCCAGGAGCCAGGAGCCTCCTCCCGGTCCTTCCACACAGGTGAGGGGCCCAAGCACTTGGGCCATCTTCTACTCCCCTCCCAGGCCACAGCAGAGAGCTGGACTGGAAGAGGAGCAGCTGGGACCAGAACCGGCGCCCATATGGATGCCAGCACTGCAGGCGAAGGACTAACCTACTGTGCCACAGCACCAGCCCCGGATTCAGAACTCTTATTCTCACCTGTTTTTACCCACTACAAATACTCCAGTTAGATAGCCTGTGCCCTGTGACACCTGCACAGTTAGATGGTGTGCTGTCCTCTTCAGGGGGTGGTACCTATGGGTTTCCCCGGTAATTCATTGCCTGTGTGTAATGAGGACCCATTGTAATCTTACTTTAGCAGCTCCCTGTTGTGAAATGGCTGCCAGTCACCCGCTTCATACACGTGCCTGTTCAAAGTCTCAACTGTTCAAAGTCTCAGGCCCCAGTAACCACCTTATTACTAAGACTGAGGTTCAGGGGGAAATCGTACAAAGAGCAGATAAAAGCCCAAGTCCACTGGTTCTGGAGCATGTGCTCTTAGAGCTTTAGGGACCTGGCCTGGGATTGGCACACAGCACATGTCAAAGCGATGTTTGGTGAACTTGTCTTTCTCAAGTTCATGGTATCTCCAAGTGAGTATTTTGAAGGGTAGCATTCAATTGTACATCCAAGACATGGAAACCAGCCTAAGATTTTATTGTTATAATCATCAACAACAAACTTCCTTAGTCCAGGTTAAGACTTGGTTGGCTTGAAAACAACAAAAAGAAGAGGAAGCAACACATGGTTCTAAAACTCTCTAAACCAAGAAGTTGGGAGTGCCAGATTAGAGACTAAAAAGTGAAACTCTGGGTGGGCATTTGGTTCCACAGTTGAAACACAAAGTGAGATGCCCACAGCACATATCAGGTGTCTGTGTTCGAGTTGCAGCTCTACTCATGATTCCAACTTACTGCTAATGTGTACATTGGGAGGCAGTGATGGTGACTCAAGTAGTTCAGGTCCCTGCCACCCACATGGAAGACCCAGATTGAGTTCCTGGCTCCTGGTTTCATCCTGGCCTGGTCCTGACTGTTGTGGGCATTTGGTAAGTGAATTAGCAGATGGGAGATCTCTCTCTGTGTCGATCTACGTTTCAAATTAATTAATTAATTAATTCAATAGAAGGAGAAACTCAAGTAAATTCTGTGATGCGAGTCCTGCTTCTCCCTGTCATCTCCACATGTAAAGACTGGGATGTCTCTCAACCATGAACTTGGTGGGAATATGCGATCACTAAGGGTACCGTCTGGATACCTTACAGGAAGTCCTGCAGAGGCCTCCAGAAAAGTGCCAGAAGTGGACTTCAGTAAGGCTGTTAAGCAGTGGCACTTCAGAGGTATCATTAAGGCGACTCATAGGTGTTTCTATCTTCTTGAATTTGGGAAATCTTTGTTTCCTGTCCTAGAGGGAAGAACCATGCAGAAAGTTCTCCTTTGGCAAGTCGTGTTTCAACAATATGTATGAGTCAGCTTGCGTTGAGTAGCCTGGGATTGCTTACCTAGCGATAGTAGGGAGGCTGGAAAGGGTTAGTACCAGGAACTCTGTGTTAACCGATAGTGTGACTCAACCTGCTGTGTACATTAAAGTGTTTGGGAAAGCCTACTCCTAGGCAGTTTGTGTTGACGCACTGTACAAACACATGTCATAGAGTCTGCCTGGAAAAAATCGTATACATGCGCAGTCACACACATGGCCCCCATGCATGCACACTCACACACACATGCACACATACCCATGTTCAACACAAAGAGATCTTAGATCCTCCAGACCCCCCAATTCCTTCCATTCAGGAGAGGTCAAGTTTGACTTGAACCATGAAAAATCGCATTCTTATGTATGATTGCAGGGCCTGATTTAAAAAAAAAAAAGGTCCTACTCCACATTTCCTAAAAATGCCATACTGTGAAATTAACTGCAATTAACCCTAAGGGGCTTGTGTGGCATGGCGGGTTAAGCTGCTGCCTGTGACACTGGCATCCCATATCGGGGAGCCAGTTCAAGTCCCACCTGTTCTGTTTCTGATTCAGCTCCCTGCTAATGTGCCTGGCAAGGCTTCAGAAGATGACAGGGCAGGGAGCACTGTGTGGTGAGGCCACTGCCTGTGGTGCCGGCATCCCATATGGGCACCGGTTCAAGCCCCCGGCTGCTCCACTTCTGACCCAGCTCTCTGCTGTGGCATGGGAGAGCAGTGGAGGATGGCCCAAGTCCTTGGGCCCCTGCACCCGTGTGGGAGACCCAGAAGCAGCTCCTGGCTCTTGGCTTCAGATCTGTGCAGCTCCGGCCGTTGTGGCCAATTGGGGAGTGAACCAGAGAATGGAAGACTCTCTCTGCCTCTGCCTCTCTGTAACTCTGCCTTTCGAATAAATAAATAAATCTTAAAAAAGAGAAGATGATGGCCCAAGTACCTGGACCCCTGCCACCCACATGGGAGACCCAGATGGAGTTGCAGGTTCCTGGCTTCAGCCTGACCCAGCCCTGACCTTTTTTGGTCCTTTGGGGAGTGAACCAGCAGATGGAAGATCCATCTATCTCTCTCTGTCTCTTTCGCCCTCTTCATCGCTCCCTCTTTGTCACTTTGCCTTTCAAATAAAATAAAATAAATATTTTTTAAAAAAGGAAGAAATTAACCCTAAAACCCAAAGATCCTTTTAGAGTCAAGAGAGGGAAGTGTGTCACAGCTGCCCAAGATGATTAATGGTGTCTGTTACATAGTAGCAAGGACAACCACATGCTGAGGGGTTACTAGGTGACTATCAGGCCCCGGGGTAAGCTTTTATGGGCAGTATACTTTGTAATAATGCGATGGAGGTATTCATTATGCTCTTCATGTTATAGATGAGGAAAATGAAGTTCTATGCGATCACAGCATGTAGATGGCAGATCTTGGACCCAAGTGGGACTGCTTCAAAGCCTGTGGTCTTAGGCACTATACCATAAGGACCTCTCGGCACTGGGCAAGGGACCGTGGAATACATAGTCAGTACAGTCCCTGCCATCCAGGCTCACATTCTCACTGGGAAGACAAGACATACACACACAAAACAGGGATTGATACTAAGAAGTACATGATTATGAAAAGGCTACATTATGTGACATACGTAACAAATAAACACAGGTAGAGAAAAGGGCCTGGGGGCTGTTGCAAGGGATGCCTGTGAGCCCCCAAACCCACGTTGCTAAATGTACTCCATGGGGCCTACCTGGCAGGGAAGAATAATTCTGGGATGGTTTGAACAGGATTTAAACATATTTTTTAGGGGCCAGCACTGTGGCACAGCAGGTTAAACCACTACTTACAATGCTGGTATCCCATATCAGAGTGCCATTCAAGTCCCAGCTACTCTGTTTCTGATTCAGCTCCCTACTAATGTGTCTGGGAAATCAGAAAATGATGGCTCAAGGGCTGGCGCCGTGGCTCACTTGGCTAATCCTCTGCTTGTGGCGCCTGCATCCCATATGGGCACCGGGTTCTAGTCCTGGCTGCTCCTCTTCCAGTCCAGCTCTCTGCTGTGGCCCGGGAAGGCAGTGGAGGATGGCCCAAGTGCTTGGGCCCTGCACCCGCATAGGAGACCAGGAGGAAGCACCTGGCTCCTGGCTTCGGACTGGCACAGCGCCGGCCATAGTGGCCATTTGGGGATTGAACCAATGGAAGGAAGACCTTTCTCTCTGTCTCTCTCTCTCACTGTCTAACTCTACCTGTCAAATAAGTAAAAAAAAAAAAAAGCCAAGCATAATGACTGGCACAGAAAAAAAAATGATAGCTCAAGTGCTTGGACCCCACGTGGATAGACCCAGATGAAGCTCCTCTCTCCCAGTTCGGGCTTAGCCCAGGCCCAGTATTACAGCCATTTGGGGAGTGAACTGGTAGACTGAAGAGATTCTCATTCTCTCTCTCTCTCTCTCTCTCTCTCTCTCACCACTCTGCCTTTCAAATAAATAAATAAATCTTTAAACATAAAAAAACTTTAATTTGACATAACTGTACATATTTATGAAGTATAGTATATTTTTATACATGTATTGAATGTATATTGATCAGACCAGAGCAGGAGGTTTGAAGGTGGAGACCTCAAATGGATGATGAAAAGAGAAAGAGGCAACATTTCATAGGACAAGAATGACAGAAAGGCCAAGAGGCAAGACTGCTTGTGTGCGGGGGCCGGAGAGGAATCAGGGTTGGGAATATCGTTAAAGACAAGAGTTGTTACGATAGGAGTCAGGCATGAGGGTGCTTACAAAGCAGACAACAAGCTGGAGGAAACATCAAAGGCAGTCAGTTTTGTTGGGTCTGACAACAGGTTTAAAGCCCAGGAGGCAAACAAAAAGTCTCAGGCTTTTTGCTTTCAGTTCTGCATGGCGTCCTGCATGTGCTTCGTTTTTGCTGTCTTCGGTTTATCATGTACTTGATATTTTCTTCCACTTCTTAAACTTAAAAATTATTTATATAAAGGGTACAGATTCCATGCATTTCTTATCTAAAGTTTTAAGAACATAAAAATTCTTCCCATCCTATCCTTCCTCCCTCCCTCTCACCCCCCCATCCTCTGTCCTTTCTTATTCTTCTTTTAATTCTTGCAACGCCACACTTTCAGTTTACCTTATAATCATGTACTTGTTTGGATGAGAGGCAGCAGAGCATAGTGACAAAGAGTGTGGACTCCAGAATTGGGCAGCTTGGCTCTATCTCTGGGCTGTGCCACTGATCTGTTGCGGGACCATGGGTAAGCACTTAATTTCTCTGCACTTCATTGCCATCGTCCACAGCATGAGGTCTAATAAGACCTACTCTGTAGGGTTGCTGTAAGAACTACACAAGTTGGTTTTTGCAAAGTGCTCTGAATAGTGCCCGCAGAAAGGGTTACCGATATGCTTGTTGTAGAAACACACATGTAACTAACTTTTTTTTAGATTTATTTTATTTATTTGAAAGACAGAGTTAAAGGAGAGGTAGAGACAGAGAAAGATGACCGCAATAGCCGGAGCTGTGTCGATCCAAAGCCAGCAGCCAGGAACTTCTTCCGGGTCTCCCATGTGGGTGCCAGGGGCCCAAGGAGTTGGGCCATCTTCTACTGCTTTCCCAGGCCATAGCAGAGAGCTGGATTGGAAGAGGAGCAACCGGGACTAGAACTGGCGCCCATATGGGATGTTGGCACTTCAGGCCAGGGCTTTAACCTGCTGCGTCACAGCGCCGGCCCCATGTAACTAACTTTTTTTTTTTGACAGGCAGAGTGGACAGTGAGAGAGAGAGAGACAGAGAGAAAGGTCTTCCTTTTGCCGTTGGTTCACCCTCCAATGGCCACCGTGGCCGGCATGCTGCGGCCGGCGCTGATCCGAAGGCAGGAGCCAGGTACTTTTCCTGGTCTCCCATGGGGTGCAGGGCCCAAGCACTTGGGCCATCCTCCACTGCACTCCCGGGCCACAGCAGAGAGCTGGCCTGGAAGAGGGTCAACTGGGACAGAATCCGGCGCCCCGACCGGGACTAGAACCCAGTGTGCCGGTGCTGCAAGGCGGAGGATTAGCCTAGTGAGCCACGGTGCCGGCCCCCATGTAACTAACTTTTAACACGGAAATATGGGAAATTCCTAAAATCATATAATGATTTTTCATTTTAAAGACTTATTTATTTATTTGACAGGCAGAGTTACAGAGAAAGAGAGAGGGAGAGACAGAAATCTTTCATCCGCTGGTTCACTCCCTGAACAGCTGCAAAGGCCAGAGCTGGGCCAATCCAAAGCCAGGAGCCAGGAGAATCTTCTGGGTCTCCTATGTGGGTGCAGGGGCCTGAGCATTCGGGCCAGGAGCATCAGGGAGCTGGATCAGAAGTAGAGTAATTGGGAGTCCAACCGGGGCCCATATGGGATGCCAGCATTACAGATGGTAGCTTTACCTGCTATGCCACAGCGCCAGCCCTACAATTTTTTTTCTCTTAAAACAACACTTGGTCGGGTGGGGCCATCCAAGCAGGTTGCAGGCCAGAGTGCTGAGCAGTGGCTGCCGCCTTTAGAAGTAACACACATCTTCCAGTTCCCACAGTCCCCACCACTCCCAGTCCACTGCTTGTGATCTTGTCACATTCCTGGTGTGAGTGAAAGGAGCATCTTGGTTCCTAATACACCCTGATAGTGACAGAGAGCTCATAAAACAAGCAGCTTGGACTTAGATCCTAAGCCTGGCTGGGTTCCCAGGCCGCTCTTCAGTTAGAATGCCAGGCAAAGAATTTGTCCGCCCCTCCCCACTGCCACCCCTGCAGCAGAAGTCCATCCTTGATCTCAGATGCTGAGCCACTAGGCTGCACAAGAACACTCTGTCCCCAAAGCCTCCTCCACTGCCTCAATTCTTTCTGCCCAGTTCGGCACTTCTGGTGGGAAGGAGGCCTTAGGCCTCCCACAATCCCTTGCGGCAGCAACTCTGAGGGAAGCCCGCACTGAGATGATGAAAGCTAAGAATGTGCAGCCTGCCCCTGGGTTTCCAGGCCTTAACAAGAGTGTGACCTCCGGCTTACATTCCTTTACTAGCTTCAACTGGGCCTCCGGATCTGAAAAATCCCGAGCTCTGGAAAAACTGATGCAGCACCTAGCTCCAAACCACACCACAGGATTGAGCAAGGTGTTCCCAGGGCGGGAGCGCCCAAGTTTGCCCTGGACTCTTGGTGCTTGGGAGCTGTTCAGGGACACTAAGGAGCGAGCCCCCACACGGGCGCCTCCCCCGGGCGGGGCCGGTTCCTGACAGTCTCAGAGCCTGCGTTGCTCTTTCCGTGGGGAAAGATGCCCTTTGTCTCAGCTCTCCTGGAGGCTGGCTGAGCCCTGCCTGGGCGGGGCGGGTGTGTAGGCCTTCGGGCTCCCAGGAGTCACCGCTCAGACAGCCTCCCCACCTTTGTTTGTAGGCAATGACTCATGGGAATGTTGGGGCATGCAGCAAAGACGAGTCCATGGAGTGAGATGTTTTGGAGGACAGATTCTGGGGCTTTGACATGGCCCCTGCCACCTGCACTGCTTTTTTGTTTTTTCAAAAAGCATTTATTTTTATGTATTTGAAAGACAGAGTTACAGAGAGAGGTGCAGACAGAGGGAGGTCTTTCATCCACTGGTTCACTCTCCAAATGGTGGCAATGGCTGGAGCTGTGCCGATCCAAAGCCAGGAGCCAAGAGCTTTTTCCAGATCTCCCACATGGGTGTAGGGGCCCAAGGACTTGGGCCATCTTCTACTGCTTTCCCAGACCATAGCAGAGAGCTGGATCGGAAGAGGAGCAGCCAGGACTAGAACCGGCATCCATATGGGATGACAGTGCTACAGGCCAGGAACTTAACCCGCTGCACCACAGTCCAGCCCAGTTGTGTTTATGTCAGTGGAGGGCAGTGTGAGGAAGGTTCCTGGAGGCCTATTACACAGGAAAAAAATTAAGACCCAGAGATGGCCCAACAGCCCCAGAACATCAAATCCAAAGGTCTCGCTTTACAGAGCGCTGAGCTTGCTCTGAGTCTGAAAACTCATTGTGGAGGTAGAGCAGGGAGAAGGACGCAGGTCTTGCTTTTGGTGGAACTTCCTGGGAGAGGGAGAGGTGCAGAGGTGGGAAAATAGAGACCTGTTCTAAACAGCAGCATATCTGATGAATAACAGCTCCGGGGCCCTTTCCAACTGGGCGGAGGTGCACAGCCTGGCCCCAACCCCAACCAGCAGGAAACAACTTGGGCCCTTCTCCACCAGTTCATGGCCCTCCCAAGGCAAACAGTGCCAGGTCTCCCATAGGCCTTGCATCTGAGAGCCCTGTGGGAAGAACTCTGCATAAGGACAGAGCTATGGGAAATAGTGAATCGGAGCAAAAGCTGTTTTGATCCCCATAGATTGTCTTAGAACTGCCACTATTCACCCTAGCAAGCCCTCAACTCCTTACCCCACTATTCACCTAGGTTATGTGTTTGGTGGTGGTTGAGTAGGTTGATGGCAACATGACCTGGCCTTCTATTCCCTTGCTGGCCTTATCTCCCATCATTCTCTCCCTTGCTCATTCCCCTCTAACTACTCTGGCTTCCTTACTGTTCCTCAAACATGTTAACCATGCTTCCGCCTCAGGGCCTTTGCACTTGCTGCACTTTATGCCTGCCATTCTTTTCCCCAGGTTTCTCTACAGCTTGCTCCTACTTACCCTCAGCTGTGGTCAAATGTCACATTCTCAGTAATTTCTGCCTGTGAAAGTGCCCCTGTCACCCTCTGCCTTAGTCCTTTTTCTGTTGCTAGAACTTAACACCACAGACTGAGTATTGTATAAAGAAAAGAGATTTATTTTGCTCATGGTTCTGGAAGTCCAAGAGCATAGTGCTGGTATCTGCTTGGCATCTGGTGAAGGCCTTCTTGGTGGGTCACAACATCGTAAAGGGAGTCACATGTTGAAACAGAGCAAGCAATCCACAGAAAGCTTGCTTTTACGACAAAGCCATTCCTGCTAATCCATTAATTTATATGTGGATTAATCCAAGCATCTCTTAAAGGCCCCACTTCACAATAGACATATAATTTCTACTTAAGGGGTCAGTGCTGTGGCACAGAGGGTTAAAGCCCTGGCCTGCAGTGCTGGCATCCCATATGGGTGTTGGTTCGAATCCTGGCTGCTCCACTTCTGATCTAGCTCCCTGCTAATGCTCCTGGGAAAGCAGTGGAGGATGACCTAAGTGCTTGGACCCCTGCATCCATGTGGGAGACCCAGAAGAAGCTCCTGGCTCCTGGCTTTGGATCGACCCAGCTCCAGCCATTGCCACCATTTGGGGAGTGAACCAGCAGATGGAAGACCTCTCTCTCTGTGTCTCTACCTCTCTCTGTGTCTCTACCTCTCTGTAACTCTTTCAAATAAATAAAAATAAATCTTTAAAAAAATATCGGCTTGAGTTTTCGGGAGCACATTCCATGCATAACACCCTCTAACCCCTTACCTGCTCAATTCTCTCTTTATAAAATTTCTCACCATCTTATAGTATGGTAAATGTTTGTGTTTAGCGTCTTCTTGTACTGACATAGGAGCTCTGGGAGAGCAGAGATTTTGTTTGGCATAGTCACTCCTATAGCCTCATCACCTAGATCAATCCCTGGAACGTAGTAGGCATGAGAGAAATATTGTCTGAATGAGTGGATGGTTAGATAGAGAAAGGACTTTTATATTTGTCTTGACGCATGTTTACATACAGCAAAGTGCATTGTAAACATGTTTTCATTCCATTTATATCCCAAACTTTCCCCTCAGCCTAGTGGAAAAGAAACTCGAGTAGATGAGAAATGACGCAGTCAAGCAGGGTTTTTGGAAACACAAAAAGAACTGGTTTAGGTTTCTCAAAAGAGATGCCCCTTTGGGCCAGCATTGTGGCCCAGCAGGTTAAGCTGCCACTTACAAGGCTGGCATCTCATCTCAGAGCACCAGTTCAACTCCCAGCTGCTCCACTTCCACTAAGGCATCTGGGAAAGCAGTGGAAGATGTCCCAAGTGCTTCGGTCCCTGCCACTCATGTGGGAGACCCGGAGGAAGCTCCTGGCTTTGGCCTTTGCAGTCATTTGAGGAGTAAACTAGTAAGTGGAAGCTCTCTCTCTCTCTCTCTCTCTCTCTCTCTCATTGCTGTGCCTTTCAAATAAATAAAATAAATCTTTTCAGAGGGAGATGGCTCTGGAGGAACAGACGTGAGTCAGGAGAAGAAAATGAAGTGCAGTGTGGAGAAGGGCCCTTCAAGCAGGGGGAACAACCTGGGCTAGGATGCAGTGGCTCATCTAGGCGACAGCTCCACCATACCAGGCAGCAGAGTGTCAGGAAGGGAGAGATGCCAGCAGAAGCGAGGCTGGAGATGAGCCAGACGTCTTAACTGGAGAGCTCTGCCCACTGTTCTAAGTATAGTAGTCTCCCTTATCCACAGGGGATACATGCCAAGACCCCCAGCGAACAGCTAAAACCACAGAGAGTGCTGAACCCTATATACACTGTGTGTTTTCCCATACCCACATCCCTGTGGCAAAGTGTGCTTTATTAATTAGGTACAGTGGGAGATTAGCAACTTATAATAAAATAGAATAATCATAACGATATGCTATAATACAAGGTATTTAAAATGTAGGAATGGTTAATTTCTGGAATTTTCTATTTCATATGTTTGGACCACGGGCAACTGAAACCATAAAAAGCAAAACTTATGCAAATAAAGAGAGACTGCTGTATAGAGTTGGGTGTTTAAATCAGAATGGTGCATTTGTCAAACATGGAGAAATCTGGCCTGTAGAAATATATGGTTTGACCTATAAAAATGTTTCTTCCAAGTTTAGTGGCCAGCACTTTAAAAATTAAAACATTTCACCTAACAATCTAGAATTGTTAACAATCTAGAATTGTATCTTTTCCTGATATACCAGAATATTACTCATACACCTACCAGGCCCACATGGCTGTAACTGCCAGGATCCGAGCAAGAGTTGTCCCCATGAAACGTGGCTTTTACTCTCCAGTTTATCAGCGTCTCCACCCAGTCTGTTTCGTGTAGTAAGTTATGGTTAATCCCCAATCCCTGGTATGGCTGGGGAGTGGCCAGGATTGGGATTCGAGCCTTTCTCAGTAAAACTTTACTCAGTTAATGCCTGCAACAAGAAGGCACTCCACAGTGCTCTATCTGAAGAACGAACATCCTCATACCATTGTCTCCTCCTGGGAGCCCTTTCCCTCGGTCTCTGCTCTGCCGTGTTCTGCCCTGTCTAGATGCAGCTCAGATACAACCTCCCTCATGAACCTTCTCTGCTTTCAAGCCGTGCACCGCGGCGCATGTGACTACGGCTCTGAGATGGAGGACATGAGGGCAATCAGATGGGGACACAGGGGAGTACCGAGGGAGGGAAGCACTGGGATGGTTAGAGCTGTGCTGTGGATGTAGGGGAGACTGGAGGTTTGAACTCCAGTAAGCATCTGAGTAGGCTGTGCATAAATGGTGGGAGCTGAGAGGCAACAGGAAAGGAATTCAAACAGATCTCAATTTTTCCTTGCTTGGAATTTTGTCTCTCTTTTTCCTATTTTTTCTTACTGATTTCTTGCCTTTTTTCCTCTTCTGTCTCTCCATCCTCCATCCCTCGCACTGAACAGTCAACAGACCACTCACAGACTTACAAAGACAGCTTTCAAAAGAACTGTTCTGACGGAAGCCAAAGTGAGATTGCCCCAAACATCCCAAGGAAGAGTCGCAGCGAACCAGAACAAGCTCTTCTCATCCTGTAAAACCCTGATCCTGCTTTGGCTCAAGAGTTGCCTAATGTTGCTCTCAAAATGCACGTCAACTGAACAAGCCAGCAACCTCTGTTTGAGTCTCTCTAAGTACTTTGTCCTTGAGAGTTCGGGTGCTGTGACTCGAGTCCACCAAGGCTTCAGAGAAGTACAGAGCAAGTCAAGAAACTGTCTACCTCCCTTCTTGGAGGCCCCTCTCAAGTCACTGGAAGTAGCATTCCCACTCACGCACTCTGATGTTGGTTTGATCACAGGAAGTTGCAGGTTTTGATTCTTGGGAAGGGCTCATCTATTGTCTGACTGAAGTCACTACCTCTTTTTTTTTTCTTCCCTCCCTCCCTCCCTCCCTCCCTCCCTCCCTCCCTCCCTCCCTCCGTTCTTTCTTTCTTTCTTTCTTTCTTTCTTTCTTTCTTTCTTTCTTTCTTTCTTTCTTTCTTTCTTTCTTTCTTTCTTTCTTTCTTTCTTTCTTTCTTTCTTTCTTTCTTTCTTTCTTTCTTTCTTTCTTTCTTTCTTTCTTTCTTTCTTTCTTTCTTTCTTTCTTTCTTTCTTTCTTTCTTTCTTTCTTTCTTTCTTTCTTTCTTTCTTTCTTTCTTTCTTTCTTTCGCTCATTGCTCATTCATGTCCTTTAAGCTTTCTGGAAGCAGAGAATCAGATGATGATCATTAGGGAGGACAAGGTTCTTCCCCGCCCCCTTCTTCTGCACTGGACCTTTTGTTGTTCTGAGCTAAGTGGTGTGACTTCAAGGTGGACAATTTTGAACTGCAGTAGTGTATTTGGAACTCCTGGGACATGCCACATGTGCACGGTGCTTTAGAACCAAAAGGAAATGAGACAGCTAATCTACAAGGGCAGCTTTCCGTAACTGTTAGAAGCTGAGGGAAAAATTCAGAAAGGTTCCAATTTATTGATTCCTCTTTTAAAACATCCCCCCCACTCTCTTCCCAAGGGTCTCCTTTCTACACAAATCTTTCTGCCCCTTTATTATAATCTGACTCCCTGCTGGCCTCTCTACTCTCCTACTCTCTGTTCTCTGCTCTCACTTTCTTAGCTTCCTGTCACTTTTGGACCACACCTTCACCTTGTCTGGATATGCAAAAGCCATAGCCTTGGTTGGGGGGAGTCTTGAGGGCCATCAGGGAAGATTTTTCCTTTTCTATTGATTGAGGAGTGATCCAAACATGTCAACAAAGGCATGCTAAATCTGTTGCTAATTTTAAAGACGGCTTAAAATCCTTTTTTAAGGAATACTCAGAGTTCAACGTGAGCATTAACATCCCAAGACAATCTGTATCTTCTTTGTTAATGGCCTTCAGCCTGTTATATCAGATGCTATTCAGAAGCATAAAACAGGCTGGGAGCCACACCCATTCATAATTTGCAACCTTGTGAGTCCAGCATTTTGGGGGAGAGCATAGTAAACCACACACTGCCAAAAGCTTTTATAAACTGTTTGGTGGAAACAAAAAGCCCTCCAAGATACAACACAGACAGACAGATATTTGCCAATAGTGCAAATAGAAAGACACTGGGCTTGCAACTGTCCTACTTTAGCAAGAAAATAAGACACCTAACCAGGGTGGCCATATTTAACAAATAAGAATAAAGTAAAAATTAGAATTTCAGATAAACGAGTAATATTTTAGTATAAGTACTTCCATGAAACATTCTATATACACTTATACTAAAGAAAATGGTTCCTTGGCTATGTGACCTTGAAATTTAACCAAATTTCCTGTGTTTTATCTTTAACCCAAACAGGTTGCTCAATCTGAAACACAGTGATTCTTCTTCTCCGAGGAAGGTCCAGGGTATCCCCAATCACTTTTGGATTGGCAAGGAGAAATGACTCTATTTATTCCTAAATGGTTATCCAACCTTCTTTTCAGTAGCCACTGGAGCCATACTCTCAACCACTAACACCCTCACATTTGCTACCACTCTTCTTTTGAGGAACTGCCAAACAGTTCCACAGTGATTACACCATTTTACATTCCCACCAGCAATGTATAGGGTTTCCCTTTCCACATCCACACACTTGTTACTGCCTGTCTTTTTAAAATTATAGCCATTGGGGCCAGTGTTGTGGAGTAGCGGGTAAAGCTGCCGCCTGCAGTGCCGGCATCCCATATGGGTGCTGGTTCCGGACCCAGCTGCTCCACTTCCGATCCAGCTCTTTGCTATTTCCTGGGAAAGCAGTAGAAGATGACCCAAGCCATTGGGCTCCTGCACCAGCATGGGAGACCCAGAGGAAGCTCCTGGCTCCTGGCTTCAAATCAGTGCAACTTCAGCTATTGTAGCCATCTAGGGAGTGAACCAGCGGATAGAAGACCTCTCTCTCTCTCTCTCTCTCTCTCGCCTCCCCCTCCCTCTGCCTCTCTCTAAATCTGCCTTTGAAATAAAATAAATCTTTTTTAAAAATTACAGCCATTCTAGTGGGTGTGACATAGTATCTCCATGTGGTTTATGATGTGCAGTTCCTTAATGACCAATGCTGGTGAGTGTCTTTTCAGGGGCTTATTGGCTGCCCATAGATCTTCTTTGGTAGGGTGATGCTCTTAATCTAGCTAATTTATTCTCTTTTCCAGACTAGGAGAGAAGCTCATATTATTTAACTTTAACATGAGAATTTTACCTACCTCTCTCTGATCTCCTCTACAAAATTGATTTAGAATTCTTTGTAAATGGGTCATATCTTGAGACTGAACCTACATTTCCAAGCCATTGCTACTTTCCAGGAGCTTATTGAAGACAATTGCCTTCTGAAGTCAAGTTCTCACAAATGGACAAATAGACTTCACTATAGCCTACCAGCCAGCAAAGAATAAACAAGCTAACGTATAGACAGAAAGTAGTTAGGCCTTTGGTATGGCTTATGATTTGCACATGCTCTGGTAACAACAGAGTTCCCTAACAGCTGCTGGTCCTTCCAATTAGCAGTGTGAGCACAGTCAAGCCACTTAAAAAGTGGCTGAGGGGGCTGGTGCTGTAGCATAGCGGGTGAAGCTATGGTGCCAGCATTCCATATGGGTGCCGGTCCAGTCCCCGCTGCTCCACTTCCGATCCAGCTCTCTGCTATGCCCTGGGAAAGCAGTAGAGGATGGCCCAGGTCTTTGGGCCCCTGCACTCACATGGGAGGCCCGGGGGAGGCTCCTGACTTCGGATTGGTGCAGGTCTAGCCATGGCGGCCATCTGGGAAGTGAACCAGCGGATGGAAGACCTCTCTCTCTCTCTCTCTGCCTCTCTGCAAATCTTTCAAATAAATAAATAAATCTTTAAAAAAAAAGAAGTGGCTGAAGGAAGTGGCTGCCATTAAATATCAGAGTACCCTCATTTGAATCTCAGAGAAGCTTCTGGTTCCAGCTTCGTGCTAATGTAGACCTTGAGAGGCAGTGCTGATGGTTCATGTACTTAGATCACTATAATCCACATGGGAGACCCAGATTGAATTCTGGACTTCTGGTTTCAGACTGACCAGTCCTAGCTGTTGCAGGCATTTGAGGAGTGAACTAGTGGATAGGAGATATTTCTCTCTCAAATAAAATGAAAATAAAATATAAAAAACCCTCAAGCCTTGGGTAAGAGAATAGAAATTATGTTCACTAAGTATTCTAAATAATAGTAGCAAGTGGGGCCGGCACTGTGGTGTAGCAGGTAAAGCTGCCGCCTGCAGTGCTGGCATCCCGTATGGGTGCCGGTTCAAGACCCAGCTGCTCCACTTCTGATCCAGCTCTCTGCTGTGGCCTGGGAAAGCAGTAGAAGACAGCCCAGGTCTTTGGGCCCCTGCACCCATGTGGGGAAATCTGGAGGAGGCTCCTGGCTCCCGGCTCCGGATCGGCGCAGCTCCGGCTGTTGTGGCCAATTGGGGAGTGAACCAGCAGATGGAAGACCTCTCTCTCTCTGCCTCTCCTGTCTCTGTGTAACTCAAATAAAAAAATAAATCCTTTTTTAAAAAAAATAGCAAGTGTCAAGGTGGTTATAGGAGTCTGGAGCTGTACAAAGTCTGGCCTAGAAATACAGATTTGGAAGTCATCAGCATACAGGTTATAGTTGAAACCACAGGACCAGGTGAGAGAATTCCTCGTTGTGGGAGGCTATCTGCACCACAGGATGTTTAGCAACATCCCTGGCCTCTACCTACTGGATGTCAGTAACAACTCCTGAGTCACCAAGACCAAAACCAACTCTAAACATTGCCCAATAGCCCGCAGGGATAACAAAATGACCTCCCGTCAATAAACATTGATCTACAAGTCCTCTCAGCTCTGCAATCCAGGTGATGATGAACCTCAGGCAGATGGTTAGGAGAGTTTGCAGCTTTGGAGATAGGCCTGGATGAGGGCACATATCTGCCAGTTTATAAGCGCATGGCGGTAGTAGAAGTCATGAACATGGATGAGATTACTCAGAGACAGTGTATAGCATCAGAAAAGAGGAAGATCCAGGACAGGACCCTTGAGAGCACTGGCATTTAAGGGGAAGCTGAGAAGGGGGTTCAGAGAACTAGAGATGCTGGGCCTACTAACATCACGATGATCATTTACTACCAGTTGCTATGTGCCGATGACTGTGTTATGTGTTTGCAAGTATCATCCTACTTAACACTGAAAAAAACCCTTCGTGAAATGAGCATTATCACTCCCATTTTCTGTGAAGGGAACTGAGGCTCACAACATGAGGTTGACCCGCTGAAGTTTACGCTGCTAGTCAGTGGCAGGCAGGGCCAAGACTGAGACGTGAGTTCGCCTGCCTTTTTGGTTCACACGCTTGATCCTGGGACCCAAGGACTGAAGGAGTACAAGGAAGAACAGAGCGATCCACAGGGCAGTATCAAATCCAAACGTTTAGTCAAGTCAGATAAGTACAGAACAGTGTCCAACAGATTAACAAGGATGTCGTGGGTGACCTTGGGAGGGACAGTTTCAGTGGGTGGTGGGAACTCCAGCCAGAATGCAAACAACTGAGGAGAGAAATGGGAGAAAACAAGTGGAAACAATGAATGGAGACTATCCGAAAGTTTAGAAGTGAAGGGGAGGGAGGTGAGCGATAAGATGGTAGCTAGCGGAAGGGAGTAAGTCGTATCTAGGGAGCTTATTTTTTCCTTACTACAAAAGTTATACTTAGAGTAGAAGATTTAGAATAGATTGCTGAATAAAAGGCATCCCACACACCAGAAATAACTTACCTTTCCGGCCCTTCATTGTCCTATACACAGAATACACACATTTTTGCAGAAATGACTTCAAATCAAACACCGTTTTGAGACCTGTTGTTTTGAATATAATACCTTGTAAACACTTTGCCATGTTAATAAATGCCCTTGTGTAAGCATCATGCTGCCAGCTGCTTGGTATTCCAACAGGCCATATTGAAGCATCATTTTTTGAAAGATTTATTTATTTATTTGAAAGGCAGAGTTACAGAGACAGATCTTTCATCTGATGGTTCACTTCCTACATGGCCACAATGTCCAGGGCAAGCCAGGAGCTATGTGGGTGGCAGGGGCCCAAACACTTGGGACATCTTCTGCCTCTTTCCCCAGGCCACCATCAAGGAACTGGATCAGAAATGGAGCAGCCTACATACGAACTGGGATGTGGGCATCGCAGGTGGAGGCCTTACCCACTATGCCACAAGGCACACCTCTTGCTTTTTAAAAGATTTATTTATTTATTTGAAAGTCAGAGTTACAGAGGCAAGCCAGAGGGAGGGAGAAACGGAGGGAGAGAGGGAGAGAAAGAGAATATCTTTCATCTCCTGGTTCACTTCCCAAATGGCCATCCCAGCATGGGCTAGGCCAGGTCAAAGCCAGGAGCCAGGAGCGTCTTCCAGGTCTCCAATGCGGGTACAGGGTCCCAAAGACTTGGGCCATCTTCTGCTGCTTTCCCAGGTGCATTAGCAGGGAGCTGGATCAGAAGTGGAGCAGCTAAGACTTGAACCAGCACCCATATGGATGCTGGCACTGCCGGGAGAGCCTTTACCTGCAATGCCACAGCGCCAGCCCCAACGCTGGCCCCTTTCACTGCAGCATCCATCCCTTCCTCTCCCCGTCTTTTCTCACTCCCCTCCCCTATATAAGCTACTGTACAGTGCAAGTCTAACTCAAAATAAATTTAATAATTACTGAAAAATTTATTAAACACTTGTTTGAAAAAATTTTTTTAAGCTGAGTGATAGCTGAACATATTTATACCTAACAGGGTGTCTGTGTGTATGTGTGTATGTGTGTGAATGAGAGAGAGAGAGAAAGGCTGGTCTAGAGAGGGAAAGGTTGACGATACAACTGGGGCAGGCAAGGCCTGGGGCCGGTGCTGTGGCATAGTGGGTTAATGCCCTGGCCTGAAGCGCCAGCATCCCATATGGACGCTGGTTCCAGTCCTGGCTGCTCCACTTCCGATCCAGCTCTCTGCTATGCCCTGGGAAAGCAGTAGAGGATAGCCCAAGTCCTTGGGCCCCTGCACCCACGTGGGAGACCCGGAAGAAGCTCCTGGCTCCTGGCTTCGGATTGGTGCAGCTCTGGCTGTTGTGGCCAATTGGGGAGTGAGCCATCCAGCTCCCTACTAATGCACCCGGGAAAGCAGTGGAAGATGGTCCAAGTGCTTGGGCCTCTGCCACCCACGTGGGAGACTAGGAAGACGTTCCTGGCTCCTGGCTTTGGCTTGGCCCAGCCCCAGTCATTGCAGCCATTTGGGGAGTGAACCAGCAGGTGGAAGACCTCTCTCTCTCTGTCTTTCTCTGTAACACTGTCTTTCAAATAAATAAATAAATAAATATTTTACAAAAATTACTGCCCTGTATTTTCCTCTAAATCATTACATTCTAAAGTAAAAGCCTTCAGCATGATTTTTATTTTTAACAACAAATTTATTAATTATAAAAGTAATACATGCACATGATAAAAACATCAAGTACAACAGAAAGCTATAGATGAAAAGAAAAGTTCCTTTCCTCTTCTTCCCACTACCCTGCTTGCCAAATTCCTCCTTCAGAGGTCATCGTCATTAGCAGTTTCTTATTTGTGTCCTTCCATCATTTTCTGGACGCTTACATCCATGCACATACACCCTCTGTGCACATATCCCCTCTCACTAATGAGCTGTGCGCCCTAGAGCTAATCGCAACCTCTCTGAGCCTCATCTTCCCACCCTGAAGAATGACTGGGAAACCATAGTAAACATTCGCAACACAATACATGAATGTAAAGCACTATTGCTGAAGACATGGGAATGGAGGTGCTTCTTTCTCTTACACCCGAGCTAGAGGATGGTTCTGTGTGAGTAGCAGCAATCACTGCTGCTTGTTTTAAACTAGCATCCTCAGCCACGGCTGACAGGTTGGGAGAAATAATACTGCACAGCTGCTAGAGATGGTCGGAAATGGAGGAGCTCGATATGCAGCCAATGGGTGCGTTCTCCTTGGCGACTACCAGGTGATTCCAGGCTTGCTGCGTTTTAAGGCTTCCATCTTCCTAAATGTATCGTCGTGTAAATGATCTGTGTCGATGCTGTGGAGACAGGAAAGTCTTGCATGAAGTCAAGCCATCAATGCCAGCAGAAGCTTCGTGATGCTTAAGGATGAGCGTCCCTTTCACACTTGCTCCATGGCACTGCTCAATTACTTCACATCCACTCAGCTATTTACCTCCTCGGCCAGCCTCAGCTCCTGCCCTGGGATCTCAAAAGACAAAGTGCTCACCTTCCTCTTGGACTCTTTACTCCTGTTCCTCCCTGCCTCGTCCAAGGCTCTGCTTCTTCAGTCTATTTGTTTTCTATTCCTGTAGCTGCATCCCTCCCTTTGGCTTCCTGTCTCTCAGCTGGCAGATATGCCCAAAGCAAAAAAAAAAAAAAAATCCTTACTGCCTCCAGTCCTACAACTCCCTGCAACTGTGTCCCCACATCCCTTCCCCTTTCCACAAACTTCTTGTAAAGCTGACCTCTGTTCTCTTTCTTCACTTATCTCCCTTACATCTCTTCCAGTCATGGAAGTATGGTTTGAGGCCCTACCATACCTAAAAAACAGCACTTCACCAGGTCACCTATGGCCTCCTTATTGCTAAATTTTCAGTACTCATTTGATGGTATTGCGCTGTTGAGCATTTCTTACTTGAAAGTCAACTTTCCCTGAACTTCCTGGATATCATTCTCTCCTTGTTCTCTCCGTGGGTTTTCCTTTCCATATCCACTTCTTAAAACTTGGTACTGAGGCTGGTGTTGTGGTATAGTGGGTAAAGCAGCTGCCACTGTGCAGGCATCCCATATGAGTGCCAGTTTGAGCCCCAGCTGCTCTACTTCCAATCCAGCTCTCTGCTGTAGCCCGGGAAAGCAGTGGAAGATGACCCAAGTCCCTGGGCCCCTGCACCTGCGTGGGAGACCTGGAAGAAGCTGCCGGCTCCTGGCTTCAGATCGGCCCCTCTCCAGCCATTGCAGCCATCTGGGGAGAGAACCAGTGGATGGAAGACCTCTCTCTCTGTCTCTCCCTCTCTCTGTAACTCTACCTCTCAAATAAATAAAATCTTTAAAAAGTTGGTATTGCCTAGGGCTTATTCTTCAGAGATATTTATCAGAGATTTTCTTTTTATCACTCGTCCTAGAGGACCTTATCCACTGTCATGGCTTCAGCTACCCCACATCTACAGAGATGATAACTTCCTAAAGCACACTCCTATATCGAACTTCCTATATACTAGAAAATCTTCTTGGAGGGTCTCCTAGACACTTCGAAGTTCAGACACACACACACACACACACACACACACACCAATCTGTGGTTGATTAAAGAAACTCATCTAGACTCAGCCACCTCGATACATATGGTATTTTATAGAACAATGGCTGTCACTTTCAGTGTGGATGAAGATATTTGTAACTCTGGAGCCCAGTATAATACCACAGCAGGGCTGGAAGGGATCCCAGACTAGCCAGCGCATCACTGTCCAGTCACCAAGCTTCTGTTGGACTATGCAGGATTAGTTCTCAAGATCAACACTATGTAAGCAGTCAAAAACAGCATCAGCAGTAGACTGATTCTCCACCAAGCTTTGGAAAGAAAAGTGGGCTGAGAAGGAGCCTCAAAATATTCTCCCACTAAAGCATGCTATAGTAAGTCATGGACGACTCAATTTTTACTCAGAATTCAGCCAACAGGTCTAACTTACTACATGTGGTATACAAAGTTCAGTCTCCTCAGTCCCCTTTGTTGACATGCTCTGCTTTGTGTTTTATGCTCCAGCAACAAAACTTCCTGAAGATTCCCCACCCCATCCCTATAGAGTGACAGAAACTATGCTGTCAATTGCCTGGGTATCATTTTGATCTAAATATTTATTTATTGATTTGAAATTCAGAGTTACAGAGAAGGAAGGAGAAGGAGAAGGAAGAGAGGGAGGAGGAGAGATGGGAGAGATGGGAGAGATGAGAGAGATGAGAGAGATGAGAAAGAGGGAAGTGAGGGAGAGGGAGAGGGAGAGGGAGAGATCTTCCATCTGCTGGTTCACTCCTTAGATGGCTGTAATGACCACGACCGGACAAGGCTGAACCCAGGAGCCAGGAGCTTCTTCTGGGTCTCCCACGTGCCCAAGCACTTGGGCTATCTTCCACCTCTTTCCCTAGGCCATTAGCAGGAAGCTGGATTGGAAGTGGAGCAGCTGGAATACAAATTGGCTCCTATTTGGGATGCCAGCATAGCAGGTGTCAGCTTAACCTGCTACGCCACAACACCAGCCCCAACTATCTGGGTATCTTTGTTCATGTTATCTCCTAAGCCTGAACTTAATCTTCTCCATCCTTGCTCCCATCTTCCCTAGCTAGTCCTAATATTCAATTTAGGTGGCTCTTCCTCCAAGAAAATTTTCCTGACTCTGTTGGGTAGGATTAGCTGTATCCTGCCAAAGCACCCTTAATATCTCATGATTATCCCATTGTACTGATTTATGTGTCTGTCTCCACCACTAAGATCCACTGGCCCCTAAGAGCACATATCTTGTCTCATATTTTACTCATTATTATTTTCTAAGCACCTGGAACATTTGTCTGGCACAAAAGATGTATCTGGCAAGCGCTTGAGGAATGAACGAAGATGATCTTTGTTACTTTGAGGCCACAACCTCTTCATTGACCTTCTGAATATCTAGACACCTAGCTTTTACCCAACATATCATCAATTGTCTCCTAGACTTGCCTCTGGATGCTCCAAATTACTAACTGGTTTCCATAGGCACTTACACATGCAAAGTAATGCCTCGAGAAGTTTACAAGTGAAAATACAGTGAACTCTTAGGAATTAACCTTCCTGGGGCCAGTGTTGTGGTACAGTGCATTGAGCTGCTGTTGATGATATCAGCATCCCAAGTGATCATGTCCGGGCTTCTGATCCAGCTCCCTGCTAATGGCCTGGAAAAGCAGTGGAAGATGGCCCAGGTGCCTGGGTCCCTGCCACTCATGTAGAAGACCCAGATGCAGTTCCAGGCTCCTGCCATCAGCCTGGTCCAGCACTGGCCATTGAGGCCATTTGGGGAGTGAACCAGCAGATGGAAGATCTGTCTTTCCCTCTAACTAACAATGCCTTTCAAATACAAATATAAATACATACATAATAAAAAAAAAGAAATTAACCTTCCTCCAAGCTTTCCAGTTGTCAGAGAAGAGCCCTACCACCTTCTAAAAGGCTCTGCAGGGTTTGCTCCTCTCCAGCTTACCACATGAAATTATCTGTATCTTCCTCTCACCATACTTGGTATGTGTATACTTCCTTTTTTAAAAGATTTTATTTATTTATTTGACAGGTAGAGTTACAGACAGTGAGGGGGAAAGACAGAGAGAAAGGTCTTCCCTCCATTGGTTCACTTCCCAAATGGCCACCATGCCGGAGCTGCACTGATCCGAAGCCAGGAGCCAGGTGCTTCCTCCTGGTCTCCCATGGGGTGCAGGGCCCAAGCACTTGGGCCATCCTCCACTGCACTCCCGGGCCACAGCAGAGAGCTGGACTGGAAGAGCAGCAACCGGGACTAGAACTAGTGCCCATATGGGATGCTGGCACCACAGGCGGAGGATTAACCTAGTGCGCCAAGGCACCAGCTCCGGTATGTGTATACTTCTACTGATTCAAATTCTTCTACATTCAAAATGTATCTGACGTCAACAAATTGTGGCTATGCTGTGTGTGGGTGTATCTGTGTGTCCTGTATTTTGTATGCAGAGCTATTATTGCACACTGTTAGCGTAGGTTGTAAGGGTTTAAAGGTTGGCTTGAAAACACAATGGAAGCATACTGGTTTTAAAAAAAAGCAGTAGAGAAATAGGTAATGGTGTAGCCATTTAAAATTAAAAAGGAAAAAATGGCATGCCACTACCAACAAAAGAATTGCTCCTTGCTGTTATTTAGGACCTGTACTATAGCATGCACTGTGGAGTGCTGCCATGTTAACTTGATCTGTGTTTAAAGAAACATTAAGGTTGACTGAGGTGTTTATTCCAAGCTGTTGACAGTAAAGGCTCCATACACATCTTTCTACGAAAGACGACACAAAGGTCTCTAAACTCCTGAGGCTTAACATGCGAATAATTCCCCCTGCTTGGGCACTAGTCACTACATTCGTGAGCCTCTGAAAAGAACACATGTTCACTTTGCCATTAGAGAACCAGCTTCTGACATAGACTCAGGTCTTGGGGGGAATGTCTAGCCTCACAGTTTAGACACCTGCACCCTACACTGAAGTGCATGGATTCACTCCAGTTCCTGGCTCCAGCTTCCTGCTAATGCAAACACAGGAAGACAGCAGTAATGGCTCCAGAAAGTGGGTCCTTGCTACCCACGTGGGAGACCTGGATAGAGTTCTTGCCCCCAGCTTTAGCTCCAGCCCAGCCATAGCTGTTGTGAGCATTTGGAGAGTGAATCAGCAGATGGGAGCATGCACACATGTACACGTGCTTCCTCCCTCTCTCTCCCTCTAATAAAATTTTTTTGCCATTTTCAATTAAGCTTCAATCCATCAAATTGGCTTTGGGATGTGGAATTTTCACACTGGCATTTATCTTCCATTATGTTTTCCAGTTCTGAATGCCAGGAGTGAATGGTCATTTGGCTACTGGTTGCCTCCCAACAGAGCACAGTTTTATCCTAATTAAGAATGACCTTGGCTGGCGCCGCGGCTCACTAGGCTAATCCTCCACCTGCGGCACCGGCCCCCAGGGTTCTAGTCCTGGTCGGGGAGCCGGATTCTGCCCCCATCGCTCCTCTTCCAGTCCAGCTCTCTGCTGTAGCCCGGGAGTGCAGTGGAGGATGGCCCAAGTGCTTGGGCCCTGCACCCGCATGGGAGACCAGAGGGAAGCACCTGGCTCCTGGTTTTGGATCAGCGCAGTGCGCCGGCTGCAGTGGCCATTTGGGGGGGGTGAACCAATGGAAAAGAAAGACCTTTCTCTCTGTCTCTCTCTCTAACTCTGCCTGTTAAAAAAAAAAAAAAGAATGACCTTGTGTGTCATGGTGTCATGCCAACCTGCTGAGCTGGCAGACAGACACTGACCAGAAAGGGTCAAGAGCTCCATCTTCTCTAACTGTCCTATTTCCGCTTCACTCCTTCTGTTTTGAAGACTCTTACAATGTATGCATCGAGTCCTCCAGCAGGTTTTAGAAGCTGAAATGGAAAGAGTGTGGTATTTATAGACTGCCTCCTAAATGTCAAGGGCTGCACTAGGGACATGCAAGACTGCTGTTTCAATTCAATTCCCGTTAATCCCAGGTAGTCAGGTACTGGCATTTTCTCCGTGTTTCTAGGCAAGGATACTGAGGTTCAGAGAACTTAAGCAAGAGTGCTCACATAGCGAGTAGATGCTAGGTCTGGTGCGGGAGCCAGGTCTAGTAAAATCTAGATGCTATGCTTTTTCCTATACTACGCCACGTCCTTTAGCAGTGAGGTACAGAGTCATCTGCACTCTGCCTCTCCCTGCTCCCTTGTCCGAGAAGGTTAGATCTACTGGTAGTTTCACTTACTTTTTTATTTTGCATAGGCTTGGCCTGCCCTCAGTTTTTCTCCTCTTCCTTCTCGGCAATGGCCTATGACCAAACCTGGCGTGCTTATCCCCACCCCCTCCCTGCCACTTCCCCCACCACAGTGACTTACTAGAATGTCTGAAGTTTACATACTGGATGAATCAGTGCATCACACAGCATCTGCACTCCAAAATCTCTGAGGTGATTTCCACTTAAGTCCAGCAATGTTAGGTTCTCATTTCTGCTAAGGACAGAAGCAAGCGCTCCACAGCATGCATCTGTGAGATGACATTCTGCTAACCTATGAGGGACAGAAGATTCAAGAAGCAAAGTAACTTTACCCCAGTTCCCCAAGGACCGTCTCTTCCATATGCAGCCTGGAGCAACAGCCCAACAGAACGCATTCCTGTGCACTTACCACAAGGTCTGGAGCTTGCAGTAAGGGTGTTTCAGCCCTTCACAAAGTACCTGCATGCCTTCATCCCCTAAGGCATTGTCACTAAGGTCAAGGTCTCTCAGGTGTTCATTGGTGTACAGTGCATTACACAGATCCTGACAACACGCCCCCGTCAGATGACAGGTCCACAATCTGCCAGAAAGTAAGGGAGACAAGCCTGGCATCATTTCATCTACCCTAGAGTCACTTTAGGAATTGTGTTTGTCCATTAGAAAAACAAATGAGAAAAGCAGAGTGTCATGTTAAAAGGAGGGGAGCAGTGTTGTGGTGCAGCAGGTTAAGCCACTGCCTGCAATGCTGGCTTCCATGTGAGCGCAGGTTTGCATCCCAGCTGCTCCACTTCCAATCTAGCGCCTTGCTAATAATGCACCTGGGAAAGCAGCAGGAAATGTCTCAAGTGCTTGGGCTTCTGCCACCCACATGGGAGACCCAGATGGAGTTCCAGGCTCCTGGCTTTGGCCTGGCCCAGCTCTGGCCATTGCAGCCACCTGGAGAGTGAACCAGAGTATGGAAGATCTCTCTCCCTTCCCCCTCCATCTCTCCATCTAATTCTGCCTTTCAAATAAACAAAATCTTAAAATCAAATCCTGTCAGGCCAGGGCCAGGCAGAGATTGCAGGGCAAGAATGATTTATCTCCCCCCTCCAAAATTATTCAATTTGTCATTAATTGCTTCCTTGGAGATTCAATTACCAGGTCAAAAGCGACTCATTTAATTTGGGGAGCTGCTGAAACATCAGGAAACTGCCTGTGGCTAGAGTCCACCATACTCACGCCAGATCCTTTAACTGACAGTCAGGCTGTTTTAATCCTTCACACAGCAATTTCAGTCCCAAATCTTCAATTTTGTTATTAATTAGCAGTAGTCTTGTGAGACTTCGCGTGGAGCTTAGGACTTGGGCAAGGGGCTCGCAGCAAGCTGCGGAGAGGGAACATTCTGAAAGCCTGGAGGGAGAGGAACAGCAAGGGGGCTGTTAGCCCCGGCAGCAAGCAGTGCTAATGACCCTCCAATGCCAAGGCCAGGGAGAAGGACAAGCAGACACTTACACAAGGTTCTTAATCATGCCCTTCGCATGCAGCAGACCTTCGCAGAGACGCCGTACTCCTGTGTCCCCCAGGACATTGGCGAACACGAACAGTTCTTGTAGAGTCTGACTCACTTGCAAGAAGGAAGAGAGCTCCACACAGCTAGCATCTGTGAGGGAACAGGTGCTCAAGCTATCCAGAGAAAAAGAAAAGAAGTATTAGCCACCGCCATCATTTGGGCTTCCTGGAAATGTTCAGCCAGTCTCCACACTTTGGTACATCCTAACTGGGCTTTAAGTTCCGGCTCCCGCCCCATCTCTTTCATAGAACCTCCTCTTGAGGTCTCCAGCCCACAGTGACCCCCTCTTCCCTTGACTCGCCTGGATTTTCAAAAATGATTCTGCAGTATTTGATACCTATGTAGGTGTCCTTAAGGGCAGTCTTGTCACTATCCATATCTAGCCTAGTTTTGGATACATAGCAGGCATGCTTTATTATGTAGTTAGCATCTAAACAATGCAACTCCTGTAAACACATGTAGCTGTGGTACACTGGGAAGAGCATGGGATTTGGAGACAGATTTTGGGGTCAACATCCTGGCTATACTACTTGCGAGCAGTGTGATTTTGGCCAAGTCACTTTTCCCTTGATCTTGAGTTTCTTCATCTACACAAGAGATGAGAAAAACTACCTTGTATGACTATTTGAAGGAGCGAAAACAGTCAGATAACTTGTGGCAAGCACCAAGCAGGTACCAGAAAAGTTCAACAGACTGGCAGGATGCTAGATAGTTCTAAGAAACTTACTCGAGTTTCTCCACTTTACAGTTGGCATGTCTGAGACCCTCGCAAAGATACTTCACCCCTGTGTCCCCCAGAGGATTTTCACTCAGGTCCAGCTCAGTGAGGTGTGGGTTGCAAATGAGAACAGAGGCAAGATACTTGCAAACAGCTTCTGAGCTTTCTGGGAGAAGGCTAGCACACAACCTGGAGGGAAAGATGTAGAGAGACTCACTTCCTATCCAGGATACCACACAAGCAGAGAAAAGTAAAGGCCTAAGACACAAGACTCCCCATTGGGAGCATGTCACAGCCCCTTACTCCCCCACGACAAAGACTTGTACACTACTTGCAAAGCAATGCACCCCATCATAGGAACTTGACTGTCCGAGGAAAGCAAAGGGCTGGGAGGAAATCATAAAATGATGTAGTCTCATTTTACATCCCTGTATGAAATCCGTACTCTCTCTCTCATCTTCTTTCTAATCCCGGGGAGGAGGGGATTCTCCAATCATTTTACAGTCAAAAGGTCTTTTCCTCTTATTTAAATGTCCATTATTTATTAATTTGTCCTTAGAGAAACTCAGTCCATCATCATCATCATCATCCATATAATAATATTCCTTCTTTAGCACAAAGAGTGGTTTTTACTGACCTCCATGTCTTCTCAATTTTTGTTTCTCCATTACAATTCTGTAATTCCTCGAATCATTTCCCACCAACTTTTTCTTCCTACACCCTACAACCTGTCAGTCCTCCATTTTTTTCTCTTGACTTACTATGCTATAAACTCGGTTATGAAGAGCATTCATAAGGAGACATATTTATACCCACCCAATTTAGAAATCTTAAATAGAGGCACTTTACATGAAGTGAGTTTTCAAAGCAGATTTTAGAAAGTGTTAATGCTAAATAGCTTTTGGCTGAAAATAAATCGCATATATATACAATGATGGTTAATTTAACATGTCAACTTAGGTAGGTCATGGTATCCAGATATTTTTCTAAATGTTTATTTGAAGGTACTATTTAAATGAGATCAATGTTTTCATCAGCAGACTTTAAGTGAAATAGGTTACCTCTGTAACAGAGTGGGCCTGACCCAATCAGTTGAAAGTCTTAAAAGAAATAGAACAGATTCCTCAGAACAAGGATGGGTTCTGCTGTTAGATCACCTTTGCACTTGAATTGCAAGATTTTGGACTTCTCAGCCTCAATGATGATGGGAGCCAATTCTTTAAAATAAATCTCTTCCTCCCTCTCCATGTATACATCCATCTACACACTCAGACACAAATACACACACAGGCATATAAATACACGTCCCATTGACTGCTTGGTTGTGGTTCTTTGGAGAACCTTGACTAATCCATATGTGACAACACATTTTTGATTAAGGTAATTACTGTGCACTTTCAGGCACACTTAGGTTTTGAATTCTGCTTTTATCATGGTTTTTAGCCTAATAACGTTGGGCCCCCATTTCCTCATATGCTAAAAATGGACATCATGGGGGCCAGTGCTGTGGTGTAGTGGGTAATGCCACTGCCTGAAGTGCCGGCATTCCACATGGGTGCCGGTTCAAGTCCCGGCTGCTCCACTTCCAATCCAGCTCTCTGCTATGGCCTGGGAAAGCAGTACAAGATGGCCGAAGTTCTTGGGCCTTGCGCCCACGTGGGAGACCTGGAAGAAAGCTCCTGGCTCCTGGCTTCAGATAGGCACAGCTCCAGCTGTTGCGCCCAACTAGGGAGTGAACAGTGGATGGAAGACCTCTCTCTCTGCCTCTCATCTCTCTGTGTAACTCTTTCAAGTAAATAAATAAATCTTTAAAAAAAATGGACATCATAATCTGGACCTCTCAGAGCTGCTGTGCAGATTACAGGAAATCATGTATCTAAAACATTTAATGCAATGGTTAGTACAAAGTAATTGCTCAGTAAATGTGAGTTATTACTGTGGTTGATGACATTGCCACTTAAAAGGAAACTTTTCCTCCTAAGCTTATTACCTAGGAACAATTCTAGGGCCTGCCATTTTTATTCTTCCTTTCCGTGATTCCTTGAAATGCATTTTGCTCATACAACATCCATCTTGAGGTGCGTATTTTAAAAACATTCTTGCAGAACTGAAACTAACATTCACAACTTACTTGAGTTTCTGTAATTTGCAATTTGGATCTTTTAAACCTTCACAGAGCAATTTCAAAGCTGAAGCTTCCAGTTTTGTTTCACTAAATTCCAGCTCAGTGAGCCACTGATTGGTGCTAAGAACAGCTGCAAGAGCGCCACAAGAAGCCGGAGAGATAAGGCACCGGTACAACCTTCAGAGGACAGAAAAATGGCTTCATTACCTTATTTATGCTCTCCCAAAAGAAGCGGAAATTGATAAAAGAAAAGTTATGAATATAAACAACAAATTAGCCTGCAATCGGTTACCTCAATTTCTGTAGTATACAGTTTGGCCGTTTTAATCCTTCACACAGAAGCTTCAATCCTGAATCTTCCAGGGTGTTTTTGACAAATTCCAAATCTGTCAGATACTGGTTGGTTTCAAATACCGAGGACAGGTCTCTACCACAAGAAGCTGTGAGGTGACAGAAAATGAGTCTGTGTGGAGAAAAAGACATTTCAGCAAAGAAAGAGAATAGGGTTCCCAGCAGGGAGGGTGGGTACTGTGGTTCAGAGAGTTAATTAAGCTGCCACCTGCGATGCTGGCATCCAATACTGGAGCACCAGTTTCATTCTCAACTACTCTGCTTCTGACCCAGATCCCTGCTCATGTGCCTAGGATGGCAGTGGATGATGGCCCAAGTACTTAGGTTCCTGCCGCCCACATGGAAGGCCACCATGGTGTTCTGGAGGTCCTGCCTTCAGCCTGGTCATGCCCCAGCTGTTGCAGGTATTTGAAGAGTAAACCAGTGGATGGAAGATCTCTCTCTGCCCCCTCTGTGTGTGTATGTGTGTGTGTGTGTGTGCATGCGTGTGTGCGCCCTGTCACTCTTTCCAAAAAATAAATAAATATTTAAAAAGAGAAAAAAGGGTTCTCCTTAAAGGTATTTGTTTGTACCTTAGTGATATAATGTAATTCATTCAGCAGTTAATTTATTAAGTGGTTACCACTGTGCTAGATGCTGGACACATGGAGAAAATTAAGACACAGACTATGCCTTGGAGGGATGCCAAATTAATATGAAAAAAAAAATGGTTAGAAAATCATGAATTACAATAAAATGTGAAAAGTACTGCAAGAGATATGAACAAGGTATTATAGTGACAAAGAAAGGTTGCATAATTCAGGCTAGTTTGAAGTATGGTTTAGAGAGCCAAAATATATAAATATATAAAAATATATATTACAATATAATTACATATTACATATAGTAATATATAAAATATATTGCAATATATAACAATATATTTACATATTACATACACACACACACACTTGGGGAAAAACGCTTAAGCACAGCCAAGAAAAGGGATCAGAATCTGAATAGGAGTTAAGTAGATGGGGAGAATGTGGATGGAGAGAGATGGAGGGGCTGAGAAGCAGCCTGTGCAAAGGCCAAGAGGCAGAGAGAGAAAACACTTCATTTGAGAAATGGCAAATTATTTGCTGTGGTCTATTTTTAAAGATTGGCAGGGCATATATAAACTATCAAAAGTGGTTACTTCCCAGGTTGGAGGAAGGGTGAGATAATAGGACGACATATATTTTCCAGGTACTTAACAATTAATTACAATTATCAGATGTTACTGGGGGAAAAGGCTTTTGTTAATTTGGAAAAACATAATACATACTTACTATAAACACTTTTTACAGTGAAGAAAAACAAATAATAAACTTTTTGAAAGATTTATTTATTTGAAAGTCAGAATTACAGAGAGAAAGGGGGAGAGGGAGAGAGAGGGAGAGAGAGGGGGGAGAGTGAGAGAGGGGGAGAGGGGGGAGAGAGGGAGAGAGAGGGAGGGAGAGGGAGGGAGAGGGAGAGGGAGAGAGGGAGAGAGGGAGAGAGGGAGAGAGGGGGAGAGAGGGAGAGAGAGGGAGAGAGAGGGAGGGAGAGGGAGGGAGAGGGAGAGAGGGAGAGAGGGAGAGAGAGGGAGAGAGGGAGAGAGAGGGAGAGAGAGGGAGAGAGAGGGAGAGAGGGGGAGGGAGGGGGAGAGAGGGGGAGAGAGGGAGAGAGGGGGAGAGAGGGAGAGAGAGGGAGGGAGAGGGAGGGAGAGGGAGAGAGGGAGAGAGGGGGAGAGAGGGAGAGAGAGGGAGAGAGGGGGAGAGAGGGAGAGAGAGGGAGAGAGAGGGAGAGAGGGAGGGAGAGGGAGGGAGAGGGAGAGAGGGAGAGAGGGGGAGAGAGGGAGAGAGAGGGAGAGAGGGGGAGAGAGGGAGAGAGAGGGAGAGAGAGGGAGAGAGGGAGAGAGAGGGAGAGAGAGGGAGGGAGAGGGAGAGAGGGAGAGAGGGAGAGAGGGGGAGAGAGGGAGAGAGAGGGAGAGAGGGGGAGAGAGGGAGAGAGAGGGAGAGAGAGGGAGGGAGAGAGGGAGAGGGAGAGAGGGAGAGAGGGAGAGAGGGAGAGAGGGAGAGAGGGAGAGAGGGGGAGAGAGGGAGAGAGAGGGAGAGAGAGGGAGAGAGGGGGAGAGAGAGGGAGAGAGAGGGAGAGAGAGGGAGAGAGAGGGAGAGAGAGGGAGAGAGGGGGAGAGAGAGGGAGAGAGAGGGAGAGAGAGGGAGAGAGAGGGAGAGAGGGGGAGAGAGAGGGAGAGAGAGGGAGAGAGAGGGAGAGAGAGGGAGAGAGAGGGAGAGAGGGGGAGAGAGAGGGAGGGAGAGGGAGAGAGGGAGAGGGAGAGAGAGGGAGAGAGAGGGAGAGAGAGGGAGAGAGGGAGAGAGGGAGAGAGAGGAAAGGAGAGGGGGGAGGGAGGGAGGGGGGAAGAGAGAGAGAGAGGGAGAGAGAGAGAGATCTTCCATCCACTGGTTCACTCCCTAGATGACCGTAAGAGTCTGGGCTGGACCAGGCCGAAGCCAGGAACCAGGAGTTGCTTCCAAGTCTCCCATGTGGGTGGCAGGGACTCTAGCATTTGGGCCATTTTCCACTACTTTCCCAGGTCATTAGCAGGGAGCTGGATGGGAAGTGGAGCAGCCAGATTACGAACTGGTGGCCGTATTTGATGCCAGCATCGCAGGTGGCAGCTTTACCCATTATGCCATAATGTTCCAAACAATAAACTTTGGTAAAAAGATTTATTTTATTTCTTTGAAAGACAGAGTTATGGGCAGTGGAGGGGTGGGGTGGGGAGAGAAACAGATCTTCCATCTACTGGTTCACTCCCAAATGGCTGCAATGGCCAGGGCTGGGCCAGGCAGAAGCCAGGAGCTTCATCTGGGTATCTCATCTGGGTGGCACCTGGACCCAAGCACCTGGACCATCTTCTGCATTCCCAGACACATCAGTAGGAAACTGCATTGGAAGTGGAACAGCCAGGACTTAAACCAGTGTCCATATGGGATGTCAGCATTGCAGGTGGTGGCTTAACCCACTACAGCACTACACCCACCCAATAATAAACTTTTGAAAAGAAGTAACATATTCCTATCCAAAAATAACCACTATTAATTCGTTAGTATGCAACTGTAGAGAATTTTTAATGCGTGTTTGCACAGGTAGTTACATGTTCTTTGTAACAAATGAAATCTGAAACATATGTATTTTTTTAAAGACCTATTTTATTTATTTGAGAGGTAGTTACAGAAAGGGAGAGGGAGAGACAGAAACGTTTTCCGTCCGCTGAGTCACTCCCCAAATGGCCACAACAACCGGAGCTGGGCCCATCCGATGCCAGGAGCCAGGAGCTTCTTCCGGGTTTCCCACACGGGTGCAGGGAACCAAGCACATGGGCTATCCTCTACTACTTTCCCAGACCATTAGCAGGAAGCTGGATCAGAAGTGGAGCAGCTGGGACTCAAATCAGCACCCATATGGGATGCTGGTGCTGCAGATGGAGGCTTAGCCCACTAACACCACAGCACCAGTCCTGAAACATATGCATTTTAAAAAGTTAAAAAACACTTTCCTAATCTGTCAACTATCACATGTCCCACAGATAACTAATGTTAAGAGTATGGTGTATTTAGTTGGTGCTGTGGCACAGTACGTTGAGCCTCCATCTGTAGTGCTGGCATCCCATAGAGCTGCCAGTTCAATTCTCAGCTCCTCTACTTCTGATCCAGCTTTCTGATATGGCCTGGGAAAGTAGTGGAAGATGGTCCAAGTCCTTGGGCACCTGCACCTGCATTAGAGACCTAGAAAAAGCTCCTGGTTCCTGGCTTTAGATTGGCCCAGCTCCAGCCATTGCAGCCACTGGGGGAGTGAAACAGCAGACAGAAGACCCTCATCTCTAACTCCACCTCTTATGTAAATAAATAAATAAAAAGAGCATGGTGTACATCTTCTCCCATCTCATTCTCTAAGATTACAAAAATATATGCAAACATATAAGTATATATACAAAGGGGCTTCCAAAAGTTTGTGGAAAATGGAATTAAAAGATGTTTATTATGGTGTAAAAAAGTTTAGAATCTATGTATATGTTTTTCATAACATGCATGTCCCATGAACTTTTTGAAGACCCATCATATATATGATTTGTACATTTTCTAAAAATGGGAGTCCTAGAAAATATCACTTCAACTTTACAGTCCTCATCTCAGGCTCATAGATAGAAACTGTGATTCAGTTATAAACACGATGTATAATTACATACACAAGAAGTGGCCAGGGCTGGCGCTGTGGCGCAGTAGGTTAATCCTCCGCCTGCGGCGCCAGCATCCCATATGGGCGCCGGTTCATATCCCAGCTGCTCCTCTTCCAATCCAGCTCTCTGCTGTGGCCTGGGTAAGCAAAGGATGGCCCAAGTGCTTGTGCCCCTGTACCCACATGGGAGACCCAGAAGAAGCTCCTGGCTCTTGGCTTTGGATTGGCGCAAGTCCTTGGGCTCCTGCACCCTTGTGGGAAACCCAGAAGATTCTCTTGGCTCCTGGCCTCGGATCGGCGCAGCTCCAGCCATTGCAGCCATTTGGGGAGTGAACGAGCGGGTGGAAGACCTTTCTCTCTCCGTCTCGCTCTCACTGTCTGTAGCGCTACCTCTCAAATAAATAAATAAAATATTTTTTATTAAAAAAAGTGGCAAAATAGGACTCAATCTCAGATCTGTCTGGTTTATCCTGCGGGCCTGAAAAAGTCGTTGAAGGATCTGAGAAGCACTATCAGACTCCTCTGACCACAGGGTAAGGCAGGAGACCACCCTGATGTCAGAGCTCTGCAGTGGTAGAGGGAGGAAATGAGGGAAGCTGGACTAGGACTAACCATTAGGGGTGGACAGATTCAAGACACCTCGGGAGGGGCTGAAATGGCTAGGACTCATGAAGAAGCTATTGAGGGTGACTCCAATGTTCAATCTTGCCAGTGAGGGGACAGTTCCCTGGCCCCACCCTCTTCTTGAAGGCGGGGAGCTGCGGAAGGCAAGGCACCATTTCTCATTCTAGAACATTCCAAACCTAGGAGCTGGTCCCCTGGCGTGGAACAAACCATTATGGTAGGGTGGTGGAACAGTTTTTACTTGATTGCAAGTTGTTTTATTTTATTGGTTCTGTGTTTTTTTCTGACCACGGTTGGTTTCTTTCCATCTTCAAGGGCTTTCAGCCTTGTAGCAGGTTCCTTTAGGTCCTGGGGGAAGGGGAGGGGCCTTCCTCCTGCATCCCTCCTCCCACCCTCGCCGTCTCTGGAAGTTGGAACAGTCCTAGAATAAAGGACTCGTGTGCTGGTTCCTAGGCTCCCTTTCCCACCCCGGAGCGCTAAGAGAAAGACTTCACTCTCTTTGGGCCTGGTAGGCGGCGTCATCAGCCTGCACCTCCTTGGGTCCCTGGCAGGAAAGGTGAGGCCTGGAAGTGGAAGTGTCTAGGGCGGGATAAGCTGATTGGGGGGGGAGGGTCACCATATTGCGGGGTTGCCGGGGGTGGGGGGAGGTGGAGAAACAGGACTAGGGAACGGAGAGGGCAGAAGGGCAAGGAGGGAGGAGTCTGGAGGGGTTGGGGTGGGTAAGGGAGCAGGAAAGAGACAACCAGCATCCCACTCCACAGAGCCAGCGAAGCCGAAGTCGCTGAGATCATCAGTCACCATGGCCTTGAAACCAGAGGACCCCTGTAGTGGGTTCAGGCATAGAAAGGTGATAGACTTCATCAATCAGAAAATGGACATGCACCAGAAAGGCTCCAAGTTCTACTGCGATAATATGCCCCTGTCCTGGGAGGAGGTGGAAAACAAGCTCCAGGTCGTCTTAGAGGACAGCGAGGTGTCCAAGGAAGCCAAGGAAGCCTGCGCTTGGGGCAGCCTGGCCCTTGGGGTGCGCTTATCCCGAAGGCAGGGACAGTTACAGGGGCGCAGGGTGCGGTGGCTGCATGACTTCGCCAAACTGCATAAGTCGGCTGCACAGGCTTTGGCCTCAGAAATGAAGGAGCTCAGGGCACAGCACGAGATGGAGCGCAAGGAGGCAGCATTCCGACTGCAGCTGGCCCACGCCAAAGTGGCAGAGTTGCAGAAAGAACGGGACATGCTGAGCTGGAAGCTCCTGCAGGCGGTAAGACTGCTCAACTCCCAGCAGGAGCCCCGTCTCCCAACAAGAGCCTCCTCTGCAGCAGGAGCCCCACCTCACCCTTCCCTGAGCCTGCTTCCCCCAGACCCGACCTCAGTTCCAGCCACTCTTCTCCAGGAGCTGAACAGCCGCTGTGAGTGGGTTACAGAGAGACCAGTCCTGGCCAAGGCCAGACGGGCTGCAACAGGAGTATTGGGTGGGCAGGAGGAGGCGGCGGCTGCCACTGGCACTAGCAGAAGAGGACGAAAGAAGAGGGAAGTAGAGATTGTCCCCTTGGAGGCCACCCAGAAGCGAAGTGGAGGCCTCCCGAGGCTTCTTGGAGCTGTGGGGCGGAAACATGACAAGTCCGGCAAGCAGAGGGAGGGAGACCTCAGGTCAGTGGAGAAAGCCATGTTTTATTTCTCTGGGACCCTAAATGCAGGGCCCACAGCCTCACAGGCACTTCTTCCTGTCCAGCTCCCTGCCTCGTTCTCATACCCCTACGCGCCCCCCTTCCCAGCCCCATCCACACCACCCCTAGCTACAGCCAGGGTCCCAGCACCTGCTGCACCTCAGACGTTCCCCCACTGGTCAGCCTCTGATATCGGCCTGTGGTCTGCCACGGGGGCTCAGGGAGTAGACCCTCCAGAACCTCAGAGAGACGAGAAAGACTCCGAAGCCCAGCAGCAGAGAAGACCCCCAGTGTTCCGCAGGCCGGGGGACTGGGACTGCCCCTGGTGTAATGCTGTCAACTTCTCACGGAGGGAAATGTGCTTCCGCTGTGGGAGGGGAATCTGGCTCCAAAGCCCTTGAATTCAGAAATGTGAAATAGAAGCAGCAGCATACCCCAATGGGAGATCGATTTTTCAGAGGGAGCCGGGAGAGGTGGAGAGGGGACAGGGAAGGAATGGAAGGGAGGTGGGTGGAGTATAGGTAGCTGGGGAAGAGCCGTGTCTTAATGACCCCCTTTTGTGTTCTGGAATGTTAGCTCTGTTGCAGTTTCTGTGTGTGTGTGAGTGTGTGTTTGCCCCCGTACCCTAGTGTCTGGTGGCCCTGGCCTGCCATGTGTATCACATATCGCCCTCTCCCTCAACCTAGGCCTAGGCCTTACCTGGTTGGAACAGGAGTGGACATTTGACCTATCTGAGCCAAAGAGCATGCTCAGGCTAGGAAATCTGGACATAGAGCTGTTTTTCACAGCCAGGGTGGTTTTAGACAACGAGGCAGTGGGTCACTTGGAGTTGGGGGCAGGGTCACAGCTGTCAAGGCCACAGCTGAGGCCTGGTGCTGGGTGTGAGGCTGCAGAATGGGGGACTATACAGAGGCAGGTGTCTTTTGTAGGATTCCTGTTCCAGAAAGCAGACAGGCACAAGAGGAATTAGTTGATTCTGTGACCCCAGAGATGAGGAGAGTGGCAGGGAAAGCAATCACTTTTCTACAATTGTGTTACATAAAAATCCATTTTGCAGATTCACTTCTCTTTATGCTAACTTGAGTGAGCTCCTGTTCTGGGCAACCAGATTATTTACAAATCAGAAACTGGCACCAGGAGAGCAGCTGCAAATAACCATCAAAGAAAATGTTGCGCCTGGCTGGGGCAGTGCATCCAGGTGTGTGTGGCAAGCTATGGGGTTTCCTGGATCCCGAGAGTCCCCAAGTATGAACTGAATGGGAAGCTCATTCATGTTCTGAGGGAATTGTATTACAAGAAGCAAAACCAGCGTGGGGTTAGCCCTGGGTTTATACTTTTACTCAAATCAACACAGCAGAGATCTGCCACTCCTAAGGGACTCTGTCAGGGCTGCATACAGAGGATTTCAGCACTGACTGCAGGCGAGGACTGCTGTGACTGTACAGCCCCATGACAGGAGAATCCTCCCAAGTCCCCATCAGGCAAAGCCACGGACAGTCAGATCGGAACAGGGAACCATGCCACTGCTAAGGAGGCGAGTCAGCAGCCGATTATGCCTGGGGGGTTTGCTGATCTACACCACTGACCAATGCACAGTGCCATTCTGAGGGATTCTCGCCCCAAACCACCACTATGACAAATGTATGGGGCTGGTGGGTGGGAATTTGGCTGCGAAGCTCTCACTGACTTCAGAAACATGAAGTAGAACAGTGGCATATCCCAGTGGGAAATCAGCTTCCAGACAGAGGGACAGGTTGGGGATGATGGCAGTGGGTGGAGTAAGGGGGCAGGTGGGAAGATGGTCTTCCTCTGCCCTCTGATGACCACAGACTACATTCAGGGGGGGCTGAACTTGGGTTTCAGCCCTCAGGTGGGTGTATGGGGAGAAGTTTCACCTGACCAGACTGAGACATGAATAGAGGAGTCCCAGACATCAACTAGGGATTGTGGGCCTAGAGCCTGAGAAGTTGTGTCCCGGGGACATCTGCAGCAACTCAAAGTGACTGGGTTGTCTTCAGTTGGTGAAGGTGTGGATAATCACTGTTAAGAGTTGGAGGCTAGATTCCTGGCCTGAACAGGTGATAACTGTCTTTGACCTTGTTCCTACTTCTCTAGGCCAGGGTTTCCTAGGAGCTGGATAATTCTTGCAGGGAACTGTCTAGTGTATTACAGGATGTTTAGCAGAATCCATAGCCTCTACTCCCTAGATGTCAACAGCACCCACCCCCAGGTTGTGACAACCAGAAATATCTCCAGATTTCGCCACATGTAGCCTAGAGAACAAAATCACCCCCAGATTGGAACCACGGAGACAATGGCATACCTAGGAGCAAACAGAACAAGGTGGAATGAAAAGAGAAGGAAGGAGGTTACAAAGGTGGAGGGGTCCTGTGAGGTAAGATCTGAGAAGTAGCCACCAGGTCTGGTGTCTGGCAGGTCCAGCAGAGTGGCAGGTGCAGAAGCCCACCTGCACGAACTAAAGTGTGAGTGGGAAGCAAGAAAGTGGAACCAGTGAGGGCAGGCTCCTCTCCCAGGACCCTGAGCTGGGAAAGGAAGGAGTGGAGTGGAGTACATTGAGTACGTTGAATGGTGGTTCTTTTGAATATGAGAGAAACCTCAGCCACGAGGAGGGAGAAGGCTGAAGGAAGCCTGAATGTGTGAGAGCTATGAAAGAATGATGTAGATCTTGCATACTGTATTGGAGGCATGGCCACTGCATTGTCAAATGAAAGAAGCCATTTGATAATGGTCATGTTCTTCCTTAGATACCTCCCCCCCAAAAAAAGTTCTGTTTGTGTATATTTGTTGTATCTATGCTATAAGCTTATGTTTTGAGTAAGCACTGGCAAAGCTCTGGAAAATATTGAGCAAACAAGGTATTGCCTAGGGTGGGGCCTCAGGGTCAGGGGATGTGATGCAGTGGGAAGCAGGGTGAGGTCTGGGGTACCCAGGCTTTGATTTCCTTATAAACTGTGTTGTGAAAATAAATATTCAGAAAAATACAAAAATGGAAGTGAATTTATTGGTTTGGGTAGGTTTAGAAAGACCATGTCTTCCTCTGGGGCAGGAAAAAAGAGCAGACACTGATGTGTGTGCCAGAGGCTTCTATGTTCATGATACTGGCAGAGCACCTCGGAGGGGGCAGGGCTGGCCAGGGCTGGGCCGGGGACATCTTTGGGCACTTTGGGGAATAACTACTGGGGTGGGGTGAGGGTGTTGGAGAAGAGGATCATCAAGCTGCAGGGAACAAGATAGGGCTCAACCTGAAGGAAGACAGAGGAAGGCCAGTGGGAGTGTGAGGAAAAGGAAGGGGCACGGGTCAAGGCGGGACACCAGTACACACTCACGGCAGCAGAGACAGTGCACACAAACGGGAGAAGGGGGAAGGGTGGGCAGGGATTGGCCTGGTGCCCACCTTCCACCACAGGTTCCTAGCTTAGCTTGTCATTTGCTGCTCCACTATGGAGAAGCTGAGCACTAGTTACACTTTATTTTCAGGTTCAGTCACCTAAGAGTGTCATTTCCAGCAACACAGTCTCTACCTGAAAATACCTAAGTTTAAAGCAGAGTTCAACTCACTTCAGGTCTTTGATTTTGCAGTATGGATTCTGCAGTGCTTGGCAGAGCAAATGCAGCCGAGACACTGGTACGTTGTACAGCTGAAAGGACCTAAAAGAGATAAGAAAAACAACAATTTCAACTGAATCTTAAGCAGAAAATAGATTTTGGTTGCTATTAACTTGCTAGTTCTATTTTGCCCCTTCTAAAAATATTAGGAGGTATTATCCCATTTTGCACATAAGGAAATGAAGAAACAAAAAGTTAAGGAATTTGTTTAAGGTCACAGAAGTAGGTAGAGAATGGAGTTCTGACTCCAAAGCTGTGCTATGCTGTGCCAGGCACTGAGGTAGGCACTTGACAACACACACATTATGTGACCCCTAATCAAATGACAGGTATTGTCATCACCATTATGTAGATGCTCTAAGAAATCAAGTGACTTACCCAAGCTGCCATTACAATAAAACAGATTCTTGGTTGTCGCTACTAATAGAGAAATTAACAATAATTCAAAACCAGGAAACTTCAAGAGTTAACTCTCACCTAGCCAATGTATTTGGCAAAGGAATATTTAGGCTTAATTTTTTTTTAAAGATTTCTTATTTAGGGGCCAGCTTTGTGGCCCAGCAGGTTAAGCTGCTGCCTGAAATGCCATCATCCCATATGGACACCAGTTCAAGTCCTGGCTGCTCCACTTCCAATCCAGCTCCCTGCTAATGAGCCTGGAAAAACAGCAGAAGGTGGCCCAAGTGCTTGGGCCCCTGCACCCATGTGGGAGACCAGGAAGAAGCCTTGCTTGACCCAGTTCTGACTTTGGCCATTCAGTAAACCAGGCAGATGGAACACTGTGCTCTCTATCGCCCTCTCTCTGTCTCTCTGCTTGGTTTACTATCCAAATGGCCAAAACTGTCAGGGCTTGGTCAGGCAGGAGCCAGGATCTCCATAAATTTTTTATGAGAGTTTAAGCCCAGGGCTGGCTCTGTGGCACAGTGGAGTAATCCACTGACTGTGATACCAACATCCCATCTGAGCACTGGTTCGAGTCCCAAGCTGCTCAGCTTCCAATCTAGCTCCCTGCTGATGCGCCTTGGGAAGCAGCAAAAGATGGCCCAAGTACTTGGGGCCCTGCTACCCATGTGGAAGACCTGGATGGAGTTCCAGGTTCCTGGCCTGGCCCTGGTTGTTGTAGAACTTGGGGAGTAAACCAGCAGATGGAAAATTAATATACTTTCTCTTTTTCTTTTTCTCTCTCTCTCCCTCTAACTCTGCCTTTAAGATAAATAAATACGCAATAATAAAAATCTTAAAGAGTTTAAGCACTCTGATAAAGGCAATAAGGGCTGGAGGTGGGTATTCCATCTAAGATTGATTTTTCTGGAAACCCAGAATAAACTAGAAGCCTCTTTTTGTTTCTGTTAAGTGTTTTAAATCTCTCAAATGTGTTAGTCCATTTTTCTTTTTTAACTTTATGGTAACAGCCGGAAGGAAGCTGACATCAGTCAAAACCTTGTAGCCAAGTTCCCTCACAAATCTGAATGCATTTTACTGCTCCTGCTCCTTCCCCTTCTAGTTCTAAACACAGACACATAGACACATCCTATCTACCTCCTCCTCCTCACTTCCCTCAAGCATTCATGATCGTGTCCACCTCCACCTCCATGCTATTGCCCACAGAGGAAATACAATTGTAAGAGATGAGACCTGAGTGAACTCACTCCTCGAGTAGAGCCTTCTACTTACTTTCCTCTCCTTCTTAAGGTCTCCTACCACTCTGCCGGCCCTGCAACTGAGGAAGAGATACTGCCCATTTTCACCCAAATATTGAGAACAGACTCACTGTATTTTCTGGATAACACAAGTATTATAGCCCTTTTTTTTTTTTTTTTTTGCTGCTCTACTCAGTAAGTTGGTAGAACTGTATTGCATAGTATGCAGAGTCTACAAGTGGCTTTATAGCTAGATACACCGGAATATAGCTATCCTTCCATAATCTGAAGTTCTTTGTGGTCTTAGTGATGAAGTATATATAGAGGAGAATGATAACCAATCCAATATTAGGTTCACAAAAACAGCAGAGTCCTCAATGATAATCTTGATGACCTTCCGTGTTCCTAACACTGTAATTACAAAGCATAGTGAAAACACTATCACACAGACACACAACTATGGCGGCTAGTACAATGTCTTACACATAGTAAGTTCTTCACCAAGGTTGGCCTTCCCTTAGTGTTCACCCGAGTCAGTCAGTGATTAGCACATGGCAGATCACTGACAAATCCTTAGTGTATCAACTGATATAAAACATGCAAAGCTGGCATGACTGCTTTATGTACAGACAATGTTAGAAATAATATCCCTCAGTATACCAAACAAACAAGTGGTGAAGGTCAAAAATGAGAGGAAAGACAGGAACATACTCACTGATTCAGTGTTAAGGCTGGTGGTGTCAATGCTGAGGCTTGTTCTTCCTCCTGAAACCCAAGTATGTGCTGACACTTCAGAGACACTGACAGGTGACTGTGACTGCTTTTTACACAAAACGACATAGCCAACATGTCCATCTTTGTATAGGTAGGCTGAAGCAGTATAATTGACTGTAAGTCATCAATTATCTTCTTTGTATATTCTTCTTCCTGAATTTCATATAAACAGTGAAACAAGTCCACAGGCTCAATCTGTAACCTCGAGGATTTATCCTGTATTTCTCTCTCCGTCCACTTCAGTAGCTCCTCTCGAAGCCCTGGAGAGACTTTCCTTCCGAAAGTAGTTTCCACAGTGTGTCCTTTTCCTCTGTGTAGGAGGCCGAATAAGAATCGTATCAGTAGTGATGAAAACCCTTTTCCGTACTGCTGGAAGATTTCTTGCCACGTCTTCCCTACTTGATCAAAAAACATCCAGCTGCTGTCATTCTTCAGGGCATAGAATACAGCAGTCAAGAACTCCTGGAAACTGAAGTGCAGGAAAGTGTACACATTGACGCCTCCTTCGGCTTTTTTCAAAAAGTGACTGAGAAAAGCGCAGTTGGCGTCATACACTCCTATCCCGTGTCTCCTGAGGTCACTTGCCGCAAACAGAACCTGATGCTTCTGCAGTCCCTCTGCAGCCAGAGAGCAAAGGCCCCAGAGGCAACTTTGTCCTTTCCACACCGAGACTCCTGTGAGGGTTTTGAGGCACTTGGAGAAGTAGAAGAGATACACATCCGACATGGTCTGAAGTGACTTCAGAAGAGTCCTGTCACCCTCTCCCTGCGACTGCAGGACACTGCATATCATCCAGGAGACGATGGGGAGAGAAGACATAATGTCAAGGCCTTCATTTTCTCGCAGGGTATAAAAGACTTTCATTGCGGCGTTAGCACCTGAAAAGCGACTCAAGAAGTATGCTCTCTTTTCAGTATCTGTAAACCACAGGATTTCCGCCTGGATGGGTTGCTTTAACAGAGAGTGCAGCTTCTTCATGGCTGTGGGCCGGGCAGTTATCAGAAGGGAGGATTCAGGGAAAAGTTTCTTACTCACAAAACTGCATAAGAGGCTCTCGACTGGCTTTCTCTCCTGGGGGTTAACACTAAGATCCTCTTCTTGGTCACTCACGGGGTACTGCAGCTCAGGAAATCCATCAAGAATGAATAAAAGCTTTTCTGGATAGAGGAGAACAGTATCCAGTATCGGTCCTTTCAAGTCTTGAAAACTGTTAGTGATCAGGTCAGCAGCACTAAGGTTAGCAGTACGGCTTATTTCTCTGCAGTTGACATAGATAAGGTAGTCAAACCTGTCTGGAGTAACCATGCCTGCTGCCCAGTCAAACATGAACTTGTGCACCACAGCTGTTTTCCCAATCCCAGCACATCCCTGAAGCACCACCGTTCGGGATGAGCTGCAGCTCTCTTCATTTGGACCAAAGACATGTTCCAACTCAATGAAATGATCTTGTTGAGGAATTCCACAGGGTGTCTTTTCTGATATACCGTGTTCTTTGACAAGAAGCAGTCGTGGCCGTATATGCTTGCCGTGGTAATAGCATTTATCGACTCCTATTTTTTGGTATTTTTGTTTGAGATGTTTTTGGAATGCTTCTCGGTAATCTGATGAGGCAACACCAAGAGACAGTAATCACCAAATCATAAACAACCATACAAACAACAACTCTAGGTAATACCACGACGACCACCAGTCCTACCTGGATGTCTCAGCAGCTCCCCAAACTTTATATATCTAAACCTTGACTTCTCCACCTCTTCTTCCCACAAAAGAACTTTTCCCAGGCATCTCAAATCAGGTAATAGTACCATCCAGTTGCTCAGAAAAATGTTAGGAATTATCATTCATCATTTTTTTTTTCCCTTCAATCCTCTACATTTAATCAATCAACAAGGTCTATCACTTATACTTCCAAAATAAGCCTCAAATCCATTTATCATTATGCCCTCAAATGCTACCCAAATCCAAGGCATTATCAACTCTTTCCTGGACTGCTGAGATAGCCTCCTACTTGTCTACTCTTGTCCTTTGTCTCCCCTCCACACTGTAGCCAGTCATCTTCTACAAACATCAATTAGATCAGTCACTAGCCTGTCCAAAATGCTTCAAGAGCTTTTCATTGTTCTTGATATGAAATCCAAAATTGCTGGGGCTGGCACTGTGGCACAGTGGGTAAAGCCGCCGCCTATAGTGCCGGCATCCCATATGGGTGCCAGTTCCAGTCTCGGCTACTCCACTTCTGATCTAGCTCTCTGCTATGGCCTAGGAAAGCAATGCAAGATGGCCCAAGTCCTTGGGCCCGTGCACCACGTAGGAAACCCGGAAAAAGTTCCTGGCTCCCAGCTTTGGATCAGTGCAGCTCCAGCCGTTGTGGCCATCTGGGGAGTGAACCAGTGTAGGGAAGACCTCTCTCTCTCTCTCTCTGCCTCTCTGCCCCTTCTCTGTGTAACTGACTTTCAAATAAATAAGTAAATTTTTAAAAAAGAGACTTAGACAAAAAACAAAACAAAACTACTACCTCATCCTACAAGGCGTTGCGTGATCTAGGTCCTATCCACATCCCTTCCCCAGTCTCAGCTATGTCATTTGGAGACTCCCTAAATAAAGCCACACTGATTTAGTGTGGTGGAATGAGAAGGCCATGCCAAGATGGCTGCTGGCAACAGTCTTCCTGGCAACAGGCTGTGATTGGATGGTTTCAGAAACCACATGACAGCAGAGTCTGCCTGGCAATAGGCTGTGATTGGATGGCTTCAGAAACTGCCTGGCAACAGGGTGTGATTGGTTAGGGCATAGACCACCCCTTGACTAGATAGGCTGCCTTGGCTATATAAGCTGTTGTAGCAACTGAAATAAATGAGTCTGCAGGCTGCTTGCCTCAGGCCTGCTTTCACCTGACTCCCGGGGTCTGTGTGGTGACTCCGCGCCTCTTGCCCCCACCACGCTCCTCCTCCCAGAAACGAATCCACGGCAACAATTAAGTTTCTCAAAAATGCTATCTTCTCTCCTACCTCAGGGCCTTTGCACTAGAGCTAGTCTCTACTTGCAGCAGTTTCCTTCCATTTCTTCTAATGGAGAGCTCCTTTTCACCTTCTGATCACAACTTAACCATTACTTCCTAAAGCAGTATGTGCCTGACCACCCAATTTAAAGCAGACCTTCTCCACTCTCCCCCTTCCCAGCAACCCATTTCCCCTGTTACAGCACTTATCACAATTTACAACTGTCTTGTCTGTTAACTTTTTCATTGTCTGTCTTTCCTAAGTCTACATGAAGCCGGCGCTGTATCGCAGTGGGTTAAAGCCCTGGCCTGAAGCACCGGCATCCCATATGGGCGCCAGTTCGAGTCCCAGCTGCTCCTCTTCCGATCCAGCTCTCTGGTATGGCCTGGGAAAGCAGTAGAAGATGGCCCAAGTCCTTGGGCCCCTGCACCCACGTGGAAGACCCGGAAGAAGCTCCTGGCTCCTGGCTTCGGATCGGCGCAGCTCTGGCCATTGCAGCCATCTGGGGAGTGTACCAGTGGATGGAAGACCTCTCTCTCTCTGTCTCTATCTCTCTCTGTAACTCTTTTAAATAAATAAAATAATTCTTTTAAAAAAATCCTACATGAAGACAGGGGCCTGTTAATTCACCAAAGTACCCTGAATACCTAACATGGTATCCCACATATAGTAGACACTGAACAACTATTTATTGAGTACAGCTGAAATGCTTTTGAATTAAAAACAATTCATTTATTACTGCCTGCCTATTCTGAGTGAGATACTGTACCCTTTATGCATACTTTTTTTTAAAGATTGACTTATTTGCTTGAGAGGCAGAGTTACAGAGAGGTAGAGGCAGAGGCAGAGGCAGAGAGAGAGAGAGAGAGAGAGGTCTTCCATCCTTCCATCTGCTGGTTTACTCCCCAGATGGCTGCAATGGCCAGAGCTACGCCAATCTGAAGCCAGGAGCCAGGAGCTTCTTCTGGGTCTCCCACATGGTGCAGGGTCCCAAGGACTTGGGCCATCTTCTACTACTTTCCCAGGCCACAGCAGAGAGCTGGATTGGAAGTGGAGCAGCCAGGACTCAAGCCGGCACCCATACAGGATGCAGGCACTGCAGGTGGTGGCTTTACCTACTATGCCACAGCCCCTATGCACGCTTCTGATGTAATTCTCACAGTAATCCCTTAAAGCAGGTATTATCAATATTTGATAGTTGAGGAAACTGAAACTTACAGCCAGGGCCACCTTTATGACTGTACTATCTGTGTAGTCACATAGGCCCCTGTGCTCAGAAGGACCCAAGCTTCAATTAATGTTCTGCTACTGCTGACTTGAAATTCCTAATATTTGAAGAAGAAGGGATCTTGACTTTTCATTTTGTATCTCACCTTACAAATTAAGCAGACAATCCTGCTAATAGCACCAGGGAACTTGCCCAGTGCTAGTAAGTGGAAGAGCCTTAATTTAGATTCCGGTAGTGTGAGGTCTATGTTCTTAAATACTGTACTAGGTAGCTTTTCACCTTCTCCAACTAGGAAAAAAAATAACCCAAGGAGTCAGTCATCAAGCTCAAATTTCTGTTAAGTGAATGTCTAAGGCAGCATTTCCCAAATCTATACAAGACACAAAAAAGAAAGCTGTGGAAAAAAAAAAAGTGTTCTTTGGTCAAACAAGTTGAAGGGGATACACTATGGCAGAGAGGTTCTCATTGCATATTAGAATATGAAGGGCTCTTATATTAGTATGTGAAAGGCTTCTTTACTCTCCTGCAGTAAAATAAAGAAAAAAAAAAGCAATGATATAACCTTGTAGATTCCAAGATTTTCTTGTCTTAAATGACTACAGAATCCTTTTCTAGCAGTAAAGTTACTAACTCCTGGAAAACAGTGGTCTGTAGAACTGAGTTAGGAGAATGCTGATCCAGATATGGTTTACAGACATTTTCTATAAAGCTTCACAAATTCATAAACAGTTTAGGATTGGGGGGGGGGGTCTCTGCCATATTAGCATTAAAGTAACCTTAGACAATATATAACTGAATAGCTCTGTTGCAGTAAAATTTCATTTATTAAAACAGACAACTGCTGGTGCTGTGGTTGCAGTGGGTTAAAGCCCTGGCCTGAAGTGCCGACATCCCATATGGGCGCCAGTTCTAGTCCCGGCTGCTCCTCTTCCGAATCAGTTCTCTGCTATGGCCTGGGAAAGCAGAAGATGGCCCAAGTCCTTGGGCCCCTGCACCTGCATGGGAGACCTGGAAGAAGCTCCTGGCTCCTGGCTTTGCAACCATCTGGGGAGTGAACCAGTGGATGGAAGACCTCTCTCTATGTTTCTACCTCTCTCTGTAACTCTGTCTTTCAAATAAATAAAATAAATCTTAAAAGATAAATAAAGTAGACAACTGGGGCTGACATCATGGCACAGTGGGTTAAGTTGCTACCTACAACACCAGCATCCCATATGACTGCCAGTTCAAGTCTTGCTGCTCCACTTCTGATCCAGATCCCTGCAAATAGACCTGGAAGTGCAGCAGAAGATGGCTCAAGTACTTAGGCCCCTGCCATCCACATGGGAGAGCTGAAGGGTATTCCAGGCTCCTGGCTTCAGCCTGCTCCAACCCCAAGCAATGTGGCCATTTGGAGAATGAACCAACAGATGGAAGATCTCTGTCTCTCCTTCACTCTCTGTAACTCTGCCTTTCAAATAAATAAATAAATAAATCTTTAAAAAAAAAAAAAACATAACAAGGGGCCGGCGCTGTGGCTCAGTGGGTTAACGCCCTGGCCTGAAGCACCGGCATCCCATAAGGGTGCCGGTTCTAGTCCCGGCTGCTCCTCTTCCAGTACAGTTCTTTGCTGTGGCCCAGGAGGGCAGCAGAGGATGGCCCATGTGCTAGGGTCTCTGCACCCGCGTGGGAGACCGGGAGGAAGTACCCGGCTCTTGGCTTCGGATCAGCACAGCACCAGCCGTGGCGGCCATTGAGGGAGTGAACCAACAGAGGGAAGACCTTTCTCTCTGTCTCTCTCTCACTGTCTATCTATAACTCTCTGTCTCTCTCTCTCTCACTGTCTTAACTCTGCTTGGCAAAAAATAAATTAATTAATTAATTAAAAAAAAAAACAGGCCAACTGGCTTTATTTGGCCAAAATGCCATAGTTTGTTGGTCCTAACCTAGATAATACCAGGAAAGGACTTATTTTTTGTAACTATAAAAGTTGCTACATCGGATAGAGAATCCTCAGAAATCTGGAAATAGATCTAACATATGATCCAGCTATCCCACTCCTGGGAACGTATGCAAACAAAATGAAATCAGCATATGAAAGAGTTATCTGTATCCCCATGTTTACTGCATTTCAATTCACAATAACTGAGATATGGAATCAATCTAGATGCCAATCAACCGATGACTGAATAAAAAAAATGTGTATATATACTATGGAATACAACTCAGTGGAAAACAAAAACAAAAACAAAAACAAAAAACCAAGTCCTGTCTTTTTGCAACAAAAAGGATGCAAGTGGAAACTATTATACTTAGTGAAATAAGCCAGTCCCAAAAAGGCAAATATCATATGTCTCCCCTGATCTCTGGTAACTAATAAAAAAACGTAATATGAGTGAAATCGACATTTTGCAATTTGATTATTGTTTATGGCCCCTTGTCTCTACTATTTGAGGAACAGTGTTTTGTTTCTCCTTACTATTTGTTGAATTCTTTACTTAGTGGAGGGTTAAGCTTATGATTATAAAATAAACTGAAAGTATGTCATCATAAAAATTAAAGAAAGAATAAGAAAGGAAGGAGGAGGGAGGGAAGGTAGGGTGGGAAGTATCACTATGCTCTTAAATCTGTATATGTGAAATACATGAAGTTGGTTCACCTTATATAAATTTAAAAAGGGGGGGGGGTTGCTACAGTGGGCTCTTGACCTCCACCACCAGTGATCCTCTGAGTATTTCAGTACCTGTTCAAGTATAGTCTATATGACATAAATGTTGTTAGGATAGTTTGTTATTCAAACATCCTTATTTTTTTATCCTCATAAAAGAATAAGGAGGGGGAATGGGAGATGAGTGGAGATGAACAGCTGAGTTCCCAGGAGACACTACACTCAAAATAGAAAAAGAGGGTAATACGGAAAAGACATCTACCTGTAAACTCCTTCCATGACAATAAAGCCAGTGAACTTGAAGTAGCTGTGGGAGAAAAACAGCTGGGGTTAGGAGGAGAAGTACAAGTAAATCTTTATCTCAAAACATGGAATAAACAGGAATTTACCTATACTGTTACAGCCACTCATGCTGTTCCTCAAACACAAATACAACACAGAAACTAAGGCTCCTCACATCTTTTCTAATTTACCCACAAAGACATTTTGTAGTTAACCTCCAACATAAAATAAACCTTATGAATGTTTCTTACATCTATATCTAGGGTGTGACCATTTTAATTTATATAATCAATAAAGAAAATGTTAGGCATGGACTTAAAGAAGCATACACTATCTGAAATGACTTTTTTTCTGGTATTTTGCTTTCTATTGAACATTAGCCTATGGCTCCTGCTGAGGCCAACTTGTTAATGGAAAAGAATAAAGCACTGCTGGATATTAGCTTGACAACTATATGTAATGGTCTACTGTCATATATATATATATATATTCAATTTAAACACTTGCACATTGATATATAAATAAAAATCCCTAAGCGCACACACACAACTCCACATTCCTGTAGTTTTTTACTATTTGTACAACTTTAAAAAGCAACAGTGAGGGGGCAGGGTTTAGCCTAGCTGTTAAGATGTCCTGCACTGGAGTTTCATTCCTGGTTTCACAGTTGGAGTTTCATTCCTGGAGTTTCATAGCTGGGTTGCATTCCCAGTTCCTGACTCCAGCTTCCTGCTAATGCAGACCTAAGGAGGCAGTGCTGCCAGATTAATTAACTAGGTTTCTGCTACCCATGTGGGAGACCTGAATTGAGTTCGAGGCTGCTGGCTCCAGCCCCAGTCCAGCTTCAACTGTTGCAAGCATCTGGGGAGTGAATCAGTGGATGGGCCCTGTCTCTCAGAAACTGAACTGCACTGAACTAAACTAGATATAAGCAATAGTGAGAACTGTAGTTGGGAAGAAGGTGTGACTAAATGGGTAATAACAGGTGGGTGGGAGGAAGCAGGGTCCGGAGAGGCAGACATCAGAGTATTACAGAGACGGTAGACAAGTAAGTGCTCTGCTAAGGATAACTGGTTTCCATGCCCCACAATCACACATTCCTTCAAGTTCAGGAATTAGCCACCAAGGGGGAGACTCCAGCAATCTTTACTCTTTGTTTTTCTGTGCTACCTCCTGTGACAAGCTGTGGTTACAGCACAAGGGGAGACCTAGAGTCTTCGACAATTATAAATGTTTTGGGGATTATGGAAAACAACAGAAATCAGAATTGCTTTTTCTCCTTTCTTTTTCCACATTTCCAGAAGCACAAAAATTGTGGAGCCAGCTTTAAGAGATTATTAATGGTTAATATATTGTCCACACACTGATATATACACATGCATACACACAGCTAGTAAAGTTTTAAAAGTTCAGAAGAATCCCAAAGGCTACGGGGAGAAGTAGGAGAAACAGAATAAATAGGCTTACTTCTCTACAATAGACCCTCCATTACAGGCTGAGCACGATTTGTCTCCCCCAAACTCATTCTTGTGTCTAAACTCTGATGTCTTAATGGTTGATGGATTGCTGGCAGAGAACGGATCTAGTGATGACATCTGGGAGGTGGGGCCAGTGGGTTTTGGGGCCACTAGGGGTGTACCCTCAGAGGGGGTTCTCATGTGAGGTTCCTTCGAATTCCTGTTCAGCCTAGGTTGTCTCTCTCCTCCTGGCCTACCATGTGATCCTACCTCAGCACCCAGCATAACCAGCCTCCACCAGACGCCAGACTACGGGGACACCCAATCCTGTAACCTCAAGCTGTAAGCTGAAATACTTTTTCTTTCTCAAAAAGCTCCTTTCAAGTATTTTAGTTAAAGTAAGAAAAAGCAGACTAATCCACCCTCTCTTAACTTTATTCACTTACTCACCTTTCTTTTCAGACAATAAACTCCAGGTACAAGCTGGTTCCATGTCTTTCCTTCTCTTGTGACTGTTCATCCTGGCAAATCAAAAAGACTGCAAGCCAAAACAGAAATGATGACTGTAAGGCCTACCGGAAGTTCACAGCAAAATAAGTCATTCAAGAAAGTCTCCTCATTCAAGGTATTACAGGGTTAGGGAAGTGACAAGTTCCAATGACAAAAGAGACTGCTGTGGTGGAACTGACAGGATCCCACGAAGACAACCCACAACTAAGAGTCTCTAACTGGAAGAGAATAAAAGCTAAAACACGACAGAATAGCCATAACGTTTTGAAGGCCACAAATATGGGCTATGTCAAACTGGGCTCTGAATTGGGTTACTAAGGAAACTATAGAATTTAGGGAGTATTGTTTTAATGTTCAGGGTCAAGATAAGTAGGAATAACTAGGTCCTCCCACATCATATTTCCACGGGAGAGTTTTAAGACTACAGATTGGAATACTATGGTGCAACAGAGTCCAGAGAGCTGAGAAACCTAGGGCCTACTTCCATTCTATCCACCTATGGACCCTGAGTAAGATTCTTCTCCCTTCTGATGCAGGCAGGGAATTAACCAGCAAGAAGGAACTGAGGTAACCAACCCCTCCCTGCAGCCCCGCCTATGCACTGTAGCCCTGCTTGCACCACGCAAACCCATCACCCCTTCCGTGCCGGGGCAAACCCCAGCTGCGATGAAAACACTGCTTAGAACTGGTGCTAGCCAAAAACAACCCATATGGCTGCCGGCTGCATCTCTCATTAGAATAATCATGATACTCATAATTCTCTCCCCATGCACCTGATGCTATGATACTTCCAAGATTTCCAAAAAAGGGAAAGGAAATGAGTGTTAATAGCTCTGCCCAAACACTCTAGCCCTTATGAATATTCCACTGAACCTTGCTCCAGACACCACCCCTTACGCCTCTAGATCATGTAAAAGAATGGACTCGACCTTCATTGAGAACAACTCTCTCTTGAGCATGCTTTCTTTGGTGTGTGCTTTAACTTTGCATGCAAATAAACCTTGTTTCTCTGCTGACCTTTACTTACATTTCATCCTTGAATTCCTCCTTGCATCAGAGACAAGAACCTGGACCCAGCCTCCCCACAACACTTGTAGTTCTGTTTTACTGTGTCAACACAGCTGAGGGAATATTAGGCCAGGTATCCTTCCAGGGTTAACATTGTAAAATGAGTGGTTCTTAGTTTTAGCTTCACATTAAAATCACATTTATATTATCCTCCAGAATATTTGTTCATTGCAATATTACTTATCACTTTCTAATATGTTTTCTAATTTATATAATGCAATGATTATATTTCCCATCTAATTTGAATGACTAGATAAGTTCCCAGTCTTTACCATACACTTTACAATTCCATATGATCCAATCATTTGTGTTTGAGCTCAGCCAAAAGACTTTCTTTGGCTAATGGAGTATACCCATAGTTGGGCATCCCCTTGTGTGGTGGAATGAGAAGGCCATGCCAAGATGGCTGTTGGCAACAGGCTGTGATTGGATGATTTCAGAAACCACATGACAGCAGAGTCTGCCTGGAAATAGGCTGTGATTGGATGGCTTCAGAAACTGCCTGGCAACAGGGTGTGATTGGTTAGGGCATAGACTGCCCCTTGACCGGATTGGCTGCCTTGGCTATATAAGCTGTTGTAGCAACTGAAATAAATGAGTCTGCAGGCTGCTTGCCTCAGGCCTGCTTTCACCTGACTCCCGGGGTCTGTGTGGTGACTCTGGGCTTCTTGCCCCCACTGCACTCCTCTTCCCAGAAAGGAATCCACAACACCACCCTCGTGATTCTGTTACTGTCACGAAAGGAGGCACAAGAGAAACAAGCTTCAGCTAGTCCACTGATTCAAAGAGGATACGAAATACACGAGTCACTCATCCCATTTACCCATAGTGCTGGCAAGAAGAACAGCAGAGCCACCGCAGCCTGAGTCAGAGTTGCCCATCTTACTCAGCTGGCCTCCAGATATATGAGAATCAATGCTTAATAAGTGCTTTTTGCTGCCATGGAAATTTTGTGGTTGTTGCTATGCATCACTGTGGCAATAGCTAACTAATGTGTCTCACCAGAACATAAATACCTAAAAGGTGTTTGGCACAGAGTAGACATTCATTAAAGATTTATTGAATAAACTGAATGATGAATAGAAGCTTTAAAAATCCAATAAATAGTCCATGTTCCTGGTATATATTATGTGAGAATATTTTAAAAAATTTTTATTTACTTTCATTTGGATACATATATAAACATACATTTATATAAATATATATATAGAGAGAGAAAGAAATATGAATCTCTTCTGTCCATTTGTTCACTTTTCCAAATCCCCGCAACAGCATTCAGCTGAAGCCAGGAGCCAAAAACGCCACCCAGATCTCCCACCATGGGTGGCAGGGACCCAAGTACTTGAGCCATCATCTGCTGCCTCCCGGGATGCACATTAGCAGGAAGCTGGATGGCAAGCAGAGTAGCTGGGACCTGAAACAGGCACTCTGATATGGGACACAGCTGTCCCAGGTGGTGGCTTAAGCCATCACACCAAATGCCTACCCCGTATCAGAATCATTAATGATGAGGCTTCTTAGCAATCAACCAACCAAAACAAAACAAAACAAAAACAAAAAAACCCACCACCACTACCACCACCACCACCACCACCACCACCACCACCAAAAAAAATCTCCCTAAGTGATTCTAATATACAACCAGGGAAAGGGAATCACTGTTCTAGGATTTGATTATTTTTGATAGAAAAAAAGAGTATATTGGTAAAGCACATAGGCTTTAGACTCTAACAAATGTGTACAAATCATAACTCTACTACTCACTGACTGTGTAACAACTATAAACTCTCTCTAACCCTCATATTCTTTCTTTGTTGAGAAGAGTTCACAATCACTTTGCTTGTAAAGTTAGTATGAAGATTCAGTGAGATAATCGATATAAATTGCTCAGCATACTACATAGCACACAGTGAGTGCTCAATAATTGCAAACTACTGTTAATATTTGTATTACTGTATAATTTAGTATGGAATAGAAATGTACTTGGACTCAGTCTGAGCAATATGACTCTGAGGCATATTGCCTATCTTGTTAATTTGTTGTGAAGATTAAATAACATGACATCCATAAAACACCTAGCACAGGGCTAAATGCAACAGAGATGCTAAATGTAAGAGAAAAGTAAGATGGCATTAAAACTGACAGAGGTTACATTTCATTATAATATTTACATAACAATTTCATTCTTATGAAATGTGATGCTCCCAGTAGAGTGCTATATTCCCACTCTCTGCACTCTTTTCCCACTCTCTAGAAATTCAAAGAGGATAAGAAATATCATTGTCCTCTCCCAAAATAGGAACAATTCGGGGCTGGTGCTGTGGTGGCAGTGGGATAAAGTCCTGGCCTGCAGTGCCGGCATCCCATATTGGCACTGGTTCCGAGTCTCAGCTGCTCCACTTCTGATCCAGCTCTCTGCTATGGCCTGGGAGGACAGTAGAAGATGGCCCAAGTCCTTGGGCCCCTGTACCTGCGTGGGAGACCTGGAAGAAGCTCCTGCCTCCTGGCTTCGGATCAGCTCAGCTCCAGCCATTGCAGCCATTTGTGGAGTGAACCAGTGGATGAAAGACCTCTCTGTCTCTCTCTCTCTATCTCTACTTCTCTCTGTGACTCTGTCAAACAAATAAAATAAATCTTTTTTTAAAAAATAGGAACTTGGCCGGCGCCGTGGCTCAATAGGCTAATCCTCCACCTAGCGGCGCCGGCACACTGGGTTCTAGTCCCGGTCGGGGTGCCGGATTCTGTCCCGGTTGCCCCTCTTCCAGGCCAGCTCTCTGCTGTGGCCAGAGAGTGCAGTGGAGGATGGCCCAAATGCTTGGGCCCTGCACCCCATGGGAGACCAGGAGAAACACCTGGCTCCTGCCATCGGATCAGCGCAGTGTGCCGGCCACAGCGCGCCGGCCGTGGCGGCCATTGGAGGGTGAACCAATGGAAAAGGAAGACCTTTCTCTCTGTCTCTCTCACTGTCCACTCTGCCTGTCAAAAAAAAAAAAAAAATAGGAACAATCCTCTAGCTACAAATCACTCCTGCCCTTGAGTAGTGGACCTGGAGGGGAGCATGGCTTCTCACTCTCTTCCTATGCATTCAAAACCTTGTCAATTATTTTAATTATCCTTGTAACTCTTTTTTTTAAGATTTATTTATTTGAAAGTTAGACTTACACACACACACAGAGAGAGAGAGAGAGAGAGGTCTTCCATCTGCTGGTTCACTCCCCAATTGGTTGCAATGCCGCAGCTGCGCCGATCCGAAGCCAGGAGTCTTGAGCTTCTTCTGGGTCTCCCACGTGGGTGCAGGGGCCCAAGGACTTGGGCCATCTTCTACTGCTTTCCCAGGCCACAGCAGAGAGCTGGATCAGAAGTGGAGCAGCCGGGGCTAGAACCGGTGCTCATATGGAATGCTGGTGCTGCAGGCGGAGGATTAACCTACTGCGCCACGGCGTCGGCCCCATGACTCTTGTTTATCCCAATTAGCCCTCTCTTCTGAGATCTAGATTTATCCATCTAAAGGCCTCCTCAACAGCTCCATTTGGATGCTGACACTTCTGTTTACCTCCTTCAGTAGCTGCTGTTTGGTTTGTCCAGCATTCTTTTACTGACCTTGGTGGTGGTTTAGAGATCTCATTCTTCTTAACAGAACAATCAGATTCTCAGGTTCAGCTACTCAAAAGACTCAAACTCCTTGGGTCCAGAGCCCCTTGAGGTCTTGTCTTTAGCATTTCAATTTACATTTTAGCAACTACAGTATCCTTCCAAATATGGTTATTTTTGCTCAAATTATGCAAAATCCACTTCTGTTGACTGCAACTAAATTCTTATATAAAAAATAGAGAGTAAATCCCAGTCAACAGACCTTTGGGGAATTATGGCGGTATTTTTTTTTTTTGACAGGCAGAGTGGACAGTGAGAGAGAGAGACAGAGAGAAAGGTCTTCCTTTTGCCGTTGGTTCACCCTCCAATGGCCGCCGCGGCCAGTGCTGCGGCCGGTGCACCGCGCTGATCCGATGGCAGGAGCCAGGTGCTTCTCCTGGTCTCCCATGGGGTACAGGGCCCAAGGACTTCAGCCATCCTCCACTGCACTCCCTGGCCACAACAGAGAGCTGGCCTGGAAGAGGGGCAACCGGGACAGAATCTGGCACCCCGACCGGGACTAGAACCCAGTGTGCCGGCGCCGCAAGGCGGAGGATTTGCCTATTGAGCCAGGGCACCGGCTTATGGCGGTATTTTAGAACTGGTTAATCCTGGTTAAAGACTGTGAGATGACCCAAATTCCAGGATGAGAAAGCAGTAGCCACGATAAGCCCCACGAGGGCTTACAGAATCTCTAAGCAAAGTAATAAAGGTTCCTTCTCCAAGAAGAAAAATTAGACTAAGATGACTCCTATGGGAAGTTGAATTACAAAATCATAAACAGTGCTCTTTCCTCTAGGATGGGGCAGCCCCAAGATAGGGCACACAAGTGAAGAGCAGAATATGGGCTAATTTCAGTCCCCATTCACATCCTTGGCAGTCTGCCTTTTCAGTCAACAGACTATACAACTTTGCCTGGTGACTGCACATTGTATGGGTGCTGCCAAAAATAGCTGTGGGAAATATTGCAATTTTCCCCCCAGTTTTAAGATGTATAACTGGCAAAAACTGTATATATTTAAAGTGTACAATCTGATGATTTGGTATACTAGCATGCACATTTTCAAATCATTACAACAGTTAAACTAATTAACACATACATCACTTTACATAGTTATAACTTTCTGTGGTGAGAATATTTAAGATCTACTCTTAGCAAATTTCAAGTATACACCACAGTATTATTACCTATAGCTGCTGTGCTGTATATAAGATGCCCAGAACTTATATATCTCATAACTGAAAGTTTGTACCCTTTGACTAACATTTCCCCATTTCCTCCATCCACCAGGCCCTGGTAACCACCATTCTATTCTTTGCTTCTGTAAGTTCAGTTTTTTAAGATTTCACATACAAATGAGATTATACAGTATTTACCTTTTTCTGTGTTTGGCATATTTTGCTTAACATAATGTCTTCTGGGCTCATCCATATTGTCATAAATGGCAATATTTCCTTCTTTGATGGCTGAATAATATTCCATTGCATACAGTTCCTATATCCATTCACCCATTGACACTCAGATTGTTTCCATATCTTGGCTATTGTAAATAATGCTGCAATGAGCATGCTATTGCAGATGACTCTTCAGAATTGGGATTGCCGGATCATATGGTAGTTCTACTTTTTTTGTGGAACCTTCATCCTGTTTTCCATAATGGTTTTATCACCATATTCATGCCAATAGTACAAGGATTCCCTTTTCACCACACCTTCACCAACATTTGTTACCAATTGTCTTTTTGATAATAGCCATCCTAGCAGGTGTGATATGATATCTCATTGTGGTTTTCATTTGCATTTCCCTGGTGATTAGTAATGTTGAACACCCTTTATAAACCTATTTGCCATTTGCATTTCTTCTTTGGGAAAAATATCTATTCAGATTATTTACTCATTTTCAGTCTGGTTATCTATGGTTTTTGCAATAACAATTTAAAGATCAATTCTCACCTCCAGACTTAAAGTGAGACTGTATTTTTAAAAACTGAGGCATAATTCACACATCATGAAATTCACTTTTTTGTGCAATTCAATGTTTGCAGTATTTACACAAAGTTTTGCAATCATCACCATTAATTCAAGAACATTTTCATCACCCCCAAAATAAATACTATACCAATTAAGCAAATACTCCCCATCCACCTCTCTTCCTAGCTCCTGGAAACCACAATTGTGTCTTTACAGATTTGTCTATTCAGAATATTTGTGTCAGTGGAATCATCCAGTATGTGGCCTTTTGTATCTATTTTTCACTTGCTATAATATTTATAAGATTCATCCATGTTGTAGCATGCATTGGTACTTTGTTCCTTTTTATGACTAAATGATAATCCACTTCACATCCACTAGGATAGTTATGAAAATAGCAAAGATGTAGAGAAAGGGGAACACTTGCAGGAATATAAGTGCAGAAAACAGTTTAGTAGTCCCTCAATAAGTTAAACATAGAATTACCATATAAACCAGCAATTCCATACCTAGGTGTATATTCAAAAGATCTTAAAATATTGTTTAAGAATGCTTTTAAGAATGTTCATATCAGCACCATACACAATAGCAAAAAGTTGAAACAACCCAAATATCCATCAGCTGATAACTGATAAATGAGATGTGATACACAGAAATACTATTCAGCTCAAAAAGGAATGAAGGGTTGGCGCCGTGGCTCACTAGGCTAATCCTCCGCCTTGCGGCGCCGGCACACTGAGTTCTAGTCCCAGTCGGGGCGCCGGATTCTGTCCCAGTTGCCCCTCTTCCAGGCCAGCTCTCTGCTGTGGCCCGGGAGTGCAGTGGAGGATGGCCGAAGTCCTTGGGCCCTGTACCCCATGGGAGACCAGGAGAAGCACCTGGCTCCTGCCTTCGGATCAGCGCGATGCGCCAGCCACAGCGCGCTGGCCGTGGCGGCCATTGGAGGGTGAACCAACGGCAAAGGAAGACCTTTCTCTCTGTCTCTCTCTCTCACTGTCCACTCTGCCTGTCAAAAAAATAAATAAATAAAAATAAATAAATTAAAAGGAATGAAGTAGGAATACCCTGCTATGCACAGATGATCCTTGAAGACATTATACTAAATGAAAAAAGTCAGAAACAGCCGGCGCCGTGGCTCAATAGGCTAATCCTCCACCTTGCGGCGCCGGCACACCGGGTTCTAGTCCCGGTTGGGGCGCCGGATTCTGTCCCGGTTGCCCCTCTTCCAGGCCAGCTCTCTGCTGTGGCCAGGGAGTGCAGTGGAGGATGGCCCAGGTGCTTGGGCCCTGCACCCCATGGGAGACCAGGAAAAGCACCTGGCTCCTGGCTCCTGCCATCAGATCAGCGCGGTGCGCCGGCTGCAGCGGCGGCCATTGGAGGGTGAACCAACGGCAAAGGAAGACCTTTCTCTCTCTGTCTCTCTCTCTCACTGTCCACTCTGCCTGTCAAAAATAAAAATTAAAAAAAAAAGTCAGAAACGAAAGGCCACATACTGTGTGACTCCATCCATATAAAACATCAATAGGCAAATGCATAGACAGAAGGTAGATTAGTGATTACCAGAGGCAGGAGAAAAGGGGGACCTGGTAGTGACTGCTAACAGGTATGTAGTTTCTGTTTGGAAATATTTTTTAATGAGATAGTGCTGATGGATAAAAAGCACTGTGACTATACCAAATATTAATCAAATGTATACTTTAAAATAATGAATTTTATGGTATGTAAATAGAGCCCATATATATATATACAGATTAAATAAAATCAACAAAAATGCCATTATAAAAGAAAACAGTACATAGAAACAACCCAGATGTCCATCAGTGGATAAGTAGATAAACAAAATATGATATATATATACACACACACAATGGAATATTATTCAGCTCTAAAATGGGAGGAAATGTTGACACATGGAAAGACATAAGACATTATGCCAAGTGGGATAAGCCAAGCATAAAGAGACAAATGTTGTGTGAATCTACTTGCACAAATTATTTAGAATAGTCAAAATTCATAGAAAGTAGAATAGTTAGTGCTGGCATTGTGGCTCAGTGGGTTAAGCTGCTGCCTGTAATGCCAGCATCCCATCTGGGTGCCAGTTCGAGTCCCAGCTGCTCTGCTTTCTATCCAGCTGGCTGCTAATGCACAGAGAGCAGCAGCAGACGGCCTGAGTGTTTGGGCACCTGCCAAGCACTTGGAAGACCTGGATGGCATTCCAGGCTCCTGGCTTTGGCCTGGCCCAAAGCTGGGGCCATTTGGGGAGTGAACCAGCAGGTGGAAGATCTCTCTTTGTTTCTCCTTCTCTCTCTGTCACTCTGCCTTTCAAATAAATAAAATCTTTTCAAAAAATAATAGATTCATCTCACTTATGAACTTAAATACAAAGATGTGTAACTATAATGACAAAATTGGACATGTACAAGAAAGCAACAGGCCAACATTTTTCACAGGGGTGCTAGTGGCATTTTGAGACAATTCTTCACTTAGCATCCATATTCCCCACCTACTAAATGCTAGTTGGACTCCCTCCACATACACTTGATAAACTGTCAAAATCAAAAGTAACACTGCCATTTATTTCCAAATGCCTCCTATAGAGGTGATTTAGCCTCAGATGGAAGATAAATGCTATAGGAAATTTCACACTCAAATACAGAAATGCTATATAAAATATTAGTCACTCAAATCCTGCAGATTAAAAAACATATTTGATGCCCCCAATAGGTTAATCCTAAAAATGCAGGGAAGGTTTAATATTTAAATATCTGTCAATGTGGATGGCACAAGGCACTAACTCCTTACTTGGAAAACTGACAATTAAAGGGAAGGAATTAAGTATTTATCCTGTATTTCCTAAAGGAGCTGTATTTTAGGCTTACCATATAGCCCTAGTAGATACTGTACAGATCTTCTTTTTTAAAGATTATTTATTTATTTGAGAGGCAGAACTGGAGAGGGGAGAGAAGAGAGAGAAAAAGGAGAGGGGAGAGGGGAGAGGGAGAGAGAAATATCTTCCACCCACTAGTTCACTCCCCAAATGGCTGCAACAATCAGTTGGGCCAGGCCAAAGCAAGGAACCAGGAGCCTCCCCTGGATCTTCCATGTGGGTGCAGGGGCCCAAGCACCTGGGCCATCCAACCCAGCCCTCCCAGCAGGAAGCTGGACCAGAAGCAGAGCAGCCAGGTCTCAAACCAATGCCATACTGGATGCTGGCGCTGGAGGTGGCAACCACCACGCTACAGAGTCAGCCCCAATGTACAGTTCTTGAAGGATTCTAGGGGCTGGTGCCACCAGTTCGAGTCCTGGCTGCTCCACTTCCAATCCAGCTCTCTGCTATGGCCTGGGAAAGCAGTGGAAGATGGCCCAAGTCCTTGGACCCCTGCACCATCGTGGGAGACCCAGAAGAAGCTCCTGGCTTCTGGCTTCAGCATGGCCCAGCCATGGCTGTTGAGGCCATTTGAGGAGGAAACCAGCAGACAGAAGATCTCCCTCTATCTCTGCTCTTTGTAACTCTGCCTTTCTAACAAAATAAAAATATTTTTTTAAAAAAACTTACCTCAAAATACTCCAGAACAAAACAAGGAATGGGGATATCTAAAACCACTATGGCAAAATGTTGACAACTATGGTGCTGATTTATGGATATGGGAGGGGGGATGCTTTTGTGACCTCCACTATTGTATATGTTTGGAAATTTTCATAATAGAAAGTTTTTACACAAAGTTTCCAATCATTCAATACGCTAACAATGTGAAGGGGAAAAAAACTACATGCCCAAGTTAGAGTTGGAAAAGTTACTGATAAAATTTCATACCTACACTTGTGTTTTAAAAGCTTCAAACAGATAGGAATTAAAGTTATTTCACTTAATAAAAGTAATTGATGGCCGGCGCCGCGGCTCACTAGGCTAATCCTCCGCCTAGCGGCGCCGGCACACCGGGTTCTAGTCCCGGTCGGGGCGCCGGATTCTGTCCCGGTTGCCCCTCTTCCAGGCCAGCTCTCTGCTGTGGCCCGGGAGTACAGTGGAGGATGGCCCAGGTGCTTGGGCCCTGCACCCCATGGGAGACCAGGAAAAGCACCTGGCTCCTGGCTCCTGCCATCGGATCAGCGCGGTGCGCCGGCCGCAGCGCGCCAGCCGCGGCGGCCATTGGAGGGTGAACCAACGGCAAAGGAAGACCTTTCTCTCTGTCTCTCTCTCTCTCACTGTCCACTCTGCCTGTCAAAAAAAAAAAGTAATTGATAACAACCAGCAGTAAGCAGAACACTTAATGATGAAATTTTAGAAACATTCCCCCTTAAAGAGAGGGATAAGGATGTCTGACAGCAGTGCTATTATTTAATCTTTTACTGGAAGTCCTAACTAATGCATTAAGACAAGAAAACTGTCTTCCACACAGGTTGAAGCAGAGACAAAAACTATCAATATGCACACATAATCTATTTTACTACTTGGAAAAGCAAATAGAATGAGTAAACAAACTATTAGAATGAAAAGAGAATTTAGCAAAACTTGACACAGATTATATACAAAAATCAAGTATCATGTAGTCATAACAATCATACAATGAAAGAAAAATTCTATTAAGAGCAAAAAACATAAAAAGTATCTAGAAACAAGACAAACAAGATATTTTTAAGATATTTATGAAGAAAATTATGAAAAGAACTTAGAAATTTGGTGCAGGGGGCCAGTGTTTGGGTATAGTGGGTAGAGCTACCTGTGATGCTGGCATCCCATATGGGTGCCAGTTCCTTTCCCAGTTGCTCCACTTCCAATCCAGCTCCCTGTTAATGAACTGGGAAAAGCAGCAAAAGATGGCTCAAGTGTCTCAGCCCCTACCACCCACGTGGGGGACCCCAAGAAGCTCCTGGCTTCAACCTGGCCCAACCCTGGCAGTTGCAGAATTTGGGGAGTTAACTAACGGATGGAAGATATCTGTCTCTCTGTCTCTGTCTCTGTAATAAATAAATAAATCTTAAAAAACCAGAAATTTGGTTCAATCGAAATTCACGCCATGTTTATTCATATAGAGGCAGACTCATTAATATACAGATGCCAATTATTCTGTCTGTAAACTCAGTGTAATCCCAACAAAAATGATAATAAGATTCTATACAAATATTATAATCCAATTTAAAAATCCATATAACAATATGCAAGAATATTAAAAATTTGAAGAAAAAGGAAAGTATTTCAATACCAGATATAAAATATATCACTGCAGCAGGTTTTATGTTAGCAAGAATTTTTAAGCATGTAAATGGGGAAATGGCTACTCAAATCATAAACTACCTATTCCATAAATACTATACAAAAGTGGAAGAGTAGATTTATATTACTAATACAGACATATTAATACTTCATAATATAGAATACAGATATATGTACTATATGTAAAAAAAAAGAAAGTGTATATATACACTAATACGAAAAGCTCTCAGAAATACTGTTGCATGAAAGTACCAAGTAGCAGAATGATACACAGAAGTACATTATAAAATTTTTATTTTTTAAAAACACTGAATAATATATATTCTCCACACATGTATGCATGTAGTATCTGTGAAATGTTTGCAAGCATTTACGAAAAAGCATGAGAGAAGTTAAGTAAAACAGTGAGCAGGGATGGGGAAGATGGGGAGGAAACCAACGATGATCAATGGAGTGTAGGTTTTTAGCTTTCCCTGCAATGAAAGAAAAATGTATTCATGTATCACATGTGTAATTAAGTCAAATATAAGAAATTAAAAGGAAAGATAACAAGGTGGATGATTCCAGTTATGTACAAAATTATATAAATGTCCAAGTTCTTACTTAGTTATATAAAATGCATGGAGGGGCTGGGGCTGTGGCGTGGCAGGTGAGGCTGCCACCTGCAGTGCTGACATCCCATATGGGCACCAGTTTGAGTCCCAGATGCTCCACTTCTGATCCAGCTCTCTGCTATGGCCTGGGAAAAGCAGTAGAAGATGGCCCAAGTCCTTGGGCCCCTGCACCCACGTGGGAAGACCCAGAAGAAGATCCTGGCTCCTGGCTTTGGATCAGTGTGGCTCCGGCTATTGTGGTTAATTGGGGAGCAAACCAGTGGATGGAAGACTCACTCTCTCTGCCTCTCCTTCTCTATGTAACTCTGCCTTTCAAATAAATAAATAAATCTTTTAAAAAATGCATGGAAAGTGGACCATAAGGATATTTTCCAAATTGCTGGCAACTGATTGTTTTGGGTTTGGGGTTGTGCTTTTTATTTTTATTTATTCATTATTGTGATGGGATGGTAAACAGAGGAAGCAGGAAAGACAAGTCTCAAGATTTACTCTACCTGTGTATGGTTTTGATCTTTTATCATGAAAACATATTAGTAAGTAAAAAATGAAAACATGGAAAAAGTCAAAGACACACTGTTAAGTAGAAAAGGTTAGTTATAAGATAAAGCAATATTAACCTATCATATAAAAAGAACCAATAAACCAAACTAAATATTCTGCATGTGTTTATGACCAGAGAGAGGTACAAAATGGCGTGGACTAAAGAACAGGTGTTAAAATAAGGGGTAGGACACTGGACTGGAGTAGGGTACAAGAAGATAATGAGATAATAAAGACACAGTTTCAACAATTACTAGTGGTATGACCATGACCTCATGCAAGTTATCTGATCTCTTTGTGCCTGAGGACTCTCATCTGTATCTCATGGATTGTCTCATCTACCTAAAGCATTTAGAATGACGCTTGGCAGGGGCATTGATAAAAGCATTTACTATAGAAGAATTTAGTGTCATTACTATATAATTCTATATTTTTACAATTTTATAAAAATTATTCCTGTATTTCCTCATGTAATTTAAAATTTACAAAAGCATTTATTATAAAAGCATTTCTTCTCATTATAATTATTTTTATAATTTTATAATATGCATATATCTCATGTAATTTTTTAAAAAATAAAATTTACAGAATTACAGAAAATTTTAGAAAATGACACACTGTACAATATACAATTAGAGACCATTTAAATGATCTGCAATAGTGCAATAAATAAAGCCTTAAGAATGAGGTAGATCTCTATATGTGGACATGCAAATATGATCACTGTACATTTAAAAGTTTTAAAGTAGCAAATGGTATGTATCATGCTTTAAAATATTTATTTATTGACTTGAAAGTCAAAGTTACAGACAGGCAGATGCAGAGAGAGAGGTCTTCCATCCCCCAGTTCACTCCCAAATGTCCCCAATGGCCAGAGCTGGGCCAATCCAAAGCCAGGAGCTTCTTCTGGGTCTACCACATGAGTGAAGGGACCCAAGGACTTGGGCCATCTTCCACTGCTTTCCCAGGCCATAGCAGAGAGCTGGATCAGAAGTGGAGCAGCTGAGACTCGGAATCAGTGCCCATATGGGATGCTGGCACTGCAGGTGGTAGCTTTACCCATTATGCCACAGTGCAGGCCCCTCATTTTTATACACTACATTTACATACATCTATGAGTATTACATGAGAGTATTTCAAAATTTCATGGAGGGGTCAGTGTTGTGGCATAAAGGGTTAAGTTGTCATCTACAGTGCCAGCATCCCATATGGGCGCCAGTTCAAGTCCCAGCTGCTCTGCTTTTTAATTTTTTTTCCCAAAGAAACCATTTATTTAAGATGCTCTGCTTCTGATCCAGCTCTCTGCTATGGCCTGGAAAAGCAGTGGAAGATGGCCCAAGTGCACCCATGTGGAAGATCCAAATGAAGATCCTGGTTTCTGCCTTAGGCCTGGCCTAGCCCCAGCCGTTGCGGCTATCTGGAGAGCAAACCAGCAGACAGATGTCTCTGTCTCTCTCTAACTCTGGCTTTCAAATAAATAAAATAAATCTTCAAAAACAATAAAAATAGGGGCCAGCATTGTGGCATAGCAGGTTAAGCCCACTGCCTGCTACGCCAGCATCCCATATGGGTTCCACTTCTGATTCAGCTCCTTGCTAATGCACCTGGGAAAGCAGCGGAAGATGGCCCACATCCTTGGGTCCCTGCACCCACGTGGGAGACCCAGAAGCTCCTGGCTCCTGGCTTCAGTCTGGCCCAGCCCTGGCTGTTGTGGCCATTTGGGGAGTGAACCAGCAAATGGAAGATTCTCTCGCTCATGCTCTCGCTCTCGCTCTCACTCTAATTTTGCCTTTCAAAAAATTTTTTTAAAAAATAGGGTCGACATTGTGGCATAGTGGGTAGTGCTGCCACCTGAGATGCCAGCATCCCAAATGAGCGCCATTTCAATTCCTGGCTCCTCCCCTTCTGATCCAGCTCCCTGTTAATGGTTTGGGAAAACAGCAGATGATGGCCCAAGTGCTTGGGCCCCAGCACCCATGTGGGAGACCCTGATGAAGCTCCTGGCTCCTGGCTTCAGCCTGGCCCACCCTTGACTGTTGCAGCCATAGAGGGAATGAACCAGTGAATGGAAGATCACTCTCTGTTGCTTTCCTATCTCTGTAACTCTTTCAAATAAATATTTTTTAAAAATTAAAAAATTGAAAAGTTCATGGAAAATTTAATTCAAAGATAAGTTTATTTTGGTGCCAAAAAAACTGAAAGTCATGCAAACAAGGAGGGTCTTGAAAAAGCTTGCAAAAAATGTGTATTATGAAAAAATTATGCACATATTTCAATTTTTTACAACAAAATCAACTTACCTTTTATTTCCACAAACGTTTTGAATGCCTTTGTGCTTATATATTACAGATATGTATTATATTTGAGTATGTACACACACGCATTAACACATACACAAACCGACCTTTCACAATTTACTCTATATACTTCTGTGTATTTTTTATAAATACATAGTGATACATAAGAAACACAGAAATGCAGAGAAGTCTGATTAAGTCTTTCACCTGCTCAAAATCCTTTAACAGAAATATTCCCATTGCTATTAACATGAAGTCCAAAATCCATAAGGGGGCCTTCCATTCAGTGCTAGGTCACAGTTATCCTATGGTTAGATCACTGCTTTATCTGCTCTAGCCACTGGAAATACCTTTCAGTTATTAAAATTCACTATAGCTGGCTCTGCTTCCAATTCCAGCTTCCTACTAACATGCACCCTGTGAGGCAGCACATGATGGCGCAAGTAGTTGGGTCCCTGTCCTTTACTTGGGAGACCTGGATTGTGTTAAGGCTCTTGGCTTCAGCCTGGTTCAGACCAGCTGTTGCAAGCATTTGGGAACTACCCAGCATATAAGACTTCGGTTTTCTGTCTCTTTCTCTGCCTTTCAAAGAAATAAATATAAATTAAAATCCACTACACATGTACTACCTTCAAGCTTTTGCACATATTTTTCCTCTATCTGAAGTACTTTTTCCACTTACTCTTCATCTACCCTAATTTATTTTTTTTAATATTTAAAACATTTTCTAAAGATTTATTTATTTGAAAGACAGAGCTACAGAGAGACATAGAGCCAGAGAGAGGGAGAGAGAGCTGGTTCACTCCCCAAATGACCACAACGGCCAGAGATGAGCTGATCCGAAGCCAGGAGCCAGGAGCTTCTTCAGGTCTCCTATGTGGATGCAGGGGTCCAGGAAGTTGGTCCATCTTCTACTGCTTTCCCAGGCCATAGCAGAGAGCTGGATCAGAAGAGGAGCAGCCAGGTCTTGAACCAGCGCCCATATGTGATGCTGGCACTGCAGTCGGCAGCTTTACCCGCTACATCGCAACGCCAGCCCCCCTAATTTATTCTTTATTTCTTCAGAGAAGCATCCCCTGACATTCCGGACAGGGTTGGAACACCCATCTTATGCAAGGGATCCTCATAAAGTTTGTGGAAAAAGGACATCATGAAAAAACTGCATGGATTTCAAGACATTTTACACCAAAATAATTGTATATTTTAATTCCATTTTCTTTTTTAAAGATTTATTTATTTGAAAGTCAGAGTTACACAGAGGGGAGAGAGAGAGAGAGAGAGAGAGAGAGAGGTCTTCTGTCCTCTGGTTCACTCCCCAATTGGCTGCAATGGCCAGAGCTGCACCAATCTGGAGCCAGGAGCCAGGAGCCTCTTCCAGGTCTCCCACGCGGGTGCAGAGGCCCAAGGACTTGGGCCATCTTCTACTGCTTTCCCAGGCCATAGCAGAGAGCTGGATTGGAAGTGGAGCAGCCAGGGCTTGAACTGGCGCCTATATGGATGCTGGCACTGCAGGTGGCGGCTTAACCCACTAAGCCACAGCGCCGGCCCCTTAATTCCATTTTCTATGAACGTTTTGAGTACCTTGAAAGTGCTTAAAGAATCCTTATCTTTCCTTCATAGCTCTTATCATAGTTTGAAGTTTACATGATTATTAATGTCTATTTTAATCACTCCTGTGAGACTATAAATTCCCTGAGAGCTATACTCTTGTGAGTTTCCTTATGCCCTGACATGTAGCAAGGGCTCAGTAAATATTTCTGAAAGAAATGACCATTCCCTATTTATTACAGTGGACCTTGGATTTGGTGCTGGCTCTATTTTCTTCTGTTTCATCCCTGCCATCATGTAAGCAACATCAATGTTTGTGGGTGACCCACTCAACATGTTAGTCTCATCGTCCCTACTTCAACAACCTGCAACCACAGGCCACTTCACATGTCATTTCTACCCACTGGTATCTTACCCTATAGACAAGGAGCTACCTCACTAAGAATTCCTAAATTCTAATATTCCAGTCCTGGCTACAATCACCTGCCCCTCTTACTTCTTGGTTCTCTGAATATCCATTTCTCATTTTCATAAAGATGTCCAACGCTTTTATCCAATTCTCCAGCTCATTACCACCTCATGGTTTCACTCCCTGTCCAGTCTAGGTGCCACAGTACATCAATTTAACCACTATCTTCTTAACAGCTTCACTGCCCTTAGCATTATTATTTTTTTTAATTTGAAAGGCAGAGAGAGATGGCCAGAGAGACAGAGCTGCCATCTGCTGGTTCACTCCAGAAATGCGCCCAATGGTTGGGACTAGGCCAGGCCAAAGCCAGGAAATGGGAGCTCAATCAAGGTCTCCCATGTGGATAGCAGGGACTTAACTACTTGAGGCAACAGGTATTGCCTCCTTGGGTATGCATTAGCAGGAACTGAATTGGAAACTGGAGCCAAGACTTGAACCCACGCACTCCAAAAATGGGATGTAGGTGTTCTAATTGGTGGCTTTATGGCTCGGCAAAACATCCACCCCCACCCTTATTGTTTTTAATCTACCATTTATATAGCAGTAATATGGGCCACACTACATATATTATCTCTGCAACATCTCACAAAATTCATATGAGAATACTACTATTCTTTTATAAATAATGAAGCATATCCTTTTCTTAAAAAAAGATTTTATTTATTTATTTGAGATTTAGAGTTACCAATAGAGAGAGGGTGAGACAGAGAGAAAGGTATTCCATCGTTGGTTCACTCCCCAAATGGCCACAACAGCCAGAGCTGTGCCGATCCAAAGCCAGGAGAGGGGAGCTTCTTCTGGGTCTCCCATGTGGGTGCAGGGGTGCAAGGACTTGGACCATCTTCTATTGCTTTCCCAGGCCACAGACAGAGAGCTGGATTGGAAGAGGAGCAGCTGGAACATGAACTCATATGAGATGCTGGCACTGCAGTCGGCAGCTTTACCCGCTACGCCACAGCACCAGCCCCCAAATGAAGCATATTTTTAAGGAGAAGTAACTTGAACAATGTCACACGGCTAGAAACTGGTGGATCAGGGTGCAATTGGGATCTGAAGAAGCCTGATCTAACTCCAAGGTCTGTGATCTAAATCAGTAGAATAGCTGTATAATTCTGCATACATTGCTACTGACTAACAGTTTAAAAACTTGCCATGGGACTGCAAATCTCATTAAGCTAGGTGATATAAATGTCATCCTTAGTGTTAAAGTGATCATATTAAAGTGAACATATAGATAGGATTAAGTGTTAAAGTGACCATACAAATAGGACCAAGTGTCGGGTAATTATAATAGAATTAAAAAGGAGAGAATGTTCCAGCATGGGAAGCAGTTCCACACAGCAGACTCATAGAATGACAACTGCTTTTAGTAACACACTGACCTCAGAATCAGCCCTTAAGGCTTCCTGGTCTGGTTGAAAAGCCCATGAGAGCATTCTAGGCATGGAAAGCCAAGACACTATAGCAAAAAAAATTCTACATGAATATTTTGGATCTCTCACAGAGATCCCAACAGAAAGAAGTGGGCATCAAAGGATGTACTTTTCTCTAAACGGAGGATAGAACTTCCACTTTGCTTATGGCCTGTCTAAATACTGACAAGAGTTTGTGGATTCAAAAGGCTTCCACAGCCTAGGCAGCTCATGTCAAGAGCCTTGGGTGATCACTGACATCATACATAAGAGTGTTAATTGTTAAATTAACAACAGGAGTCACTGTACACTAACTCCCCATGCAGGACCTCTGTCATCAATGAGTTGTATTATGAGAATTAACTGTGATACTTGTTCTCAGGTTTTTTTGAGTGTGTGCGTGTGCAAATGTTGAAATCTTTACTTAGTATAGGGTTGGTCTTCTGTGTACAAAGTTAATTGAAAATGAATCTTAATGGAGAATGGTACTGGGAAGGGAAAAGGAAGGAGGAGGAGGGGTGGGAGTATGGGTGGGAGGGCGGATATAGTGGGAAGAATAACTATATTCCTAAAGTTGTACATATGAAATTTGTATTCCTTAAAAAATAATTTAAAAAAGCAAAAAAATAAATAAATAAATCAGTACAATATTTGATCACTCACAGAGGGAAAACACTTCTGAAATGACATGGGGAATGAAGGAGGGGAAAACAGGCAAGTGTGAAGGCTAAGAGACCAAAGCAGCAATCCAGATGATAGTGAATGGTGGACCACTCATCACCCGCTTGAACACTGAAAATAATTCAAAATAAGTTCCATTTCATCAGGTGTGTGAGTTTAGCAAGGGTGGGGAAACTTTTTTCTGCCATGGGCCATTTGGATATTTATATCATTCATAGGCTATACAAAACCATCAACTTAAAAATGAGCGGCTACAGATATACTGAATTTCAAGTCCCAGCTGTGGTTGCCTTGACAGGGCCAGACCACATGATTTCATGGGCCTCATAGGGCCCTCAAGTCAAATGTCCCCCCCACCCCTGCTGCTTTACAGGATGGATTGTTGGGCTGTGGCTGAGGAAAGCAAAACTAGGTGCCTAGAAGAAGCCAAAAATAAATCTAGTGGTTTAATATATTCTTTCAGGACATGATTTTCATTTTAACTTCTCTAGAAACATACAAAGGTACCTCAAAAAGTTCATGGAAAATAAAGTTAAAAGATAAGTTAAATTTGGTGAAAAAAATTTAAATCCATATATATGAGGGATCATCAAAAATTTCAGGGAAATGTATATTATGAAAAAAACTACATGTGGCTTTTTTTTTTTTTTTTGCAGAAGCAGAGAAAGGTGGCAGCTTAGTAAAGTACTCTGGTGATGATCATCTCTCCCATCTCTCCACAGAGGTAGTTATTCTATGCCAAGTCACCTTAAGAGCTACAGAAGCTTAGTTTTCATATAATAATAATAACAACAACAGTTGCACTGAAAAAAGCAGGAGGGAGTTGCTGCATCACCTCGCCCCCAGCTTCAAGTGTCCCAGTATGGAGATCTCTTGCATTCTGCTTGGCAGAAGGACAGGAAATTCAGTCTAGTCCTTAGAATTGAAACACAGTACCAGTACCACCACAATAAAAGCCAGTGTTGGGTTGGGTGGGTGTTTGGCCTAGTAGTTAGGATGCTGGTTAAGACACCCATAGCCCCTATCAGAATGCTTAGGTTCGAGACCTAGCTCCAGCTCGTGGCTCCAGCTTCCAGCTAATATACACTCTAGGAGGCAGTGATGATGGCACAAGCACTTGTGTTCCTGCCACCCAGTACACCCACTGTGACACATGGATTGGGATCCTGGATCCTGGCTTGGGCTCCTGGCTGGACCCAGGGTCACTGTGGGCATTTGGGGAGTGAACCAGCGAATGGGGCCTCACTCTTTCTCTAATGCCTCTCAAATTTTAAAAATCAGGTTTGTTTTTTTTTTTTTAAAGATTCATTTAATTATTTGAAAGGCAGAGTTACAGAAAGAGGTAGAGACAGAGAGAGAGAGAGGTCTTCCATCTGCTGGTTCACTCCCCAAATGGCCGCAATGGCCGGAGCTGTGCCGATCCAAAGCCAGAAGCCAAGAGCTTCTTCCGGGTCTCCCATGTGAGTGCAGGGGCCCAAGGACTTGGGCCATCTTCCCCTGCTTTCCCAGGCCACAGCAGAGAGCTGCATCAGAAGAGGAGCAGCCAGTACTAGAACTAGCGTCCATATGGGATGCTGGCACTGCAGGTGTTGTCTCTACCGGCTACACCACAGCTTGGGCCCCAAAAATTAGTTTTAAAACAGGCTTATAACTGCAGAATGCACTTTATATCCTCCTTCGCCAGGCAGCTCAGAGACCTCCTCCAAAATCCCTTCCCCAACCTCCAGCAGACAGGAGAGCAAGACTCCAACTGTTGGGGAGTAGGACAAGAGAGAGAACCAGAGACTTCCCCTGAGGGCTTAGAGGCAAGCACAGCACGTGTGAGATTCAGCACCTGATAAAGTCCAAAGGCCACCTTCTCCAGATCAGGGCTCACAGACAGAGCCTCTGAACATTCCCTAGCATCAAGTGGACCTGAGTCCCAGTCAGGTAGAACTGATCCAACTTTTGTCAATGCCAGCCTCACATGGCCCTGGCATGCTCTCCTGAGACTACACAGGACATGGTGATGAGGAGACCCAAGGGTGACTCAGTTTAGTGCCAGCCTGGATGGTCAAGGTGCTGCCTTTTTTTTAATTTATTTTTTGACAGGCAGAGTGGACAGTGAGAGAGAGACACAGAGAGAAAGGTCTTCCTTTGCCGTTGGTTCACCCTCCAATGGCCGCTGCGGCCGGCACATCATGCTGATCTGAAGCCAGGAGCCAGGTGCTTCTCCTGGTCTCCCATGGGGTGCAGGGCCCAAGCACTTGGGCCATCCTCCACTGCACTCCCGGGCCACAGCAGAGAGCTGGCCTGGAAGAGGGGCAACCGGGACAGAATCCGGCGCCCCGACTGAGACTAGAACCCAGTGTACCGGCGCCGCAGGCGGAGGATTAGCCTATTGAGCCACGGCGCCGGCGAGGTGCTGCCTTTATCACCCTCTCCCCCACCTTGATCAGACAGCAATGCCAGACTGGTAAAAGCTCAATACTGGGTAGATCCTATTGGTACCCATCCCTAGGCCAGAGCTTGTAGACAGAGCGCCAAGCATCAGGTGGAAACCTGTACACCAACTGGACTGGTTTCAGAGTGTATCACCACCAGTTTCTGTGGTTGTTGTGCACCCCCAAAATTGTAGAGGGCCTGGTGACTGTGAGACCAGTGGTGACATAGCTAAGTGCTAGCCTGAGTGGCCAAGGAGCTGCTTTTATTACCCTTCTCCCTACCTTGAGCAGACAGCAAGTCACCATAGAACTATGCCTCAGGACTTAGGTGTGAGGCAGGTAAAACCCAACACTGGGCAGATTGATCTATTTATTTATCTAACTATCTATTTATCTATCTTCCTTCCTTCCTTTCTTCCTACCTTTCTTTTGAAAGTCAGAGTTAGAGAGAGAGGAAGAGACATAGATCTTCTATCTTCTGGTTCAATCCTCAGATGGCTGCAATGGCCAGTGCTGGGTCAGGCCAAAAGCCAGGAGCTTCTTCCAAGTCTCCCAGGTGGGTAGCAGGGGCCCAAGCACTTGGGCCCTCTTCTGCTGTTTTTCCCAGACCATTAGCAGGGAGCTAGATCAGAAGTGGAGCAGTTAAGACTTGACTGGCATCCATATGGAATGCTGGCATTGCAGGCAGTGGCAGTTCTTAATGGTTGCCATCCCTGGGCCAGTATCAGTGGCCAGAGCCTCTGGACCTGCCCTGGTGCCAAGTGGAGTCATGTGGCCCCAGTTGACTGGATATGTATCCCAATCAGCATCAGCTGTGAGTGGAAGTACCAGGCTCAGGCTATGAGTCCACCTCAGCAGCAGAAATCCAGGAGCAGTGCAGACTCTGAACCAACCCCTATGCTCCACTGGTCTCTGGGGCTGTAGGCTCTGGATGGCATCTAGCATTGTGGCATTGGTGGCCACAACACTGGGCATATAGGCCCCAAGAGCATGTAGCATGGACAACCTTATTTTAGACTTCCCCAGTTCATTCTGAATGACACACCAAAGGTGGATTTGATGCAAAGCTAGTGATGACCCCAGGACTGAAACAATAACAACACACCAACAGCAGACGTGCAGCAGACCTCAACACATGGCTCCATCTAGTGCTCAAACAGCAGATGTGTCCCCAGGCTCAGAGAAAATTAGCAGACTGCTCAGAATTTCTGGAAGGGCAGACTCAAATGAGGTCAGATTACAAAAACGAATAGCCTTTCAATGCACAGATGATATTGTAGACAAACAAGAACTTTCAGGGAACCATGGATCACACCTAAAGAATTAAGTAACTTGCAAGAAATCAATTACCTAGGAACTGAAAATTTCATATGCTCAGATGAAGACTTCAAAATAGCTGTTTTAAGGAAATTTGACAAGCTTCAAGAGAACACAAAGGAATGGTTTACTACTCTAACAGAGAGACGTGACAGAGATCTGGAAGGAATTTTTAAAAATCAGAAATTCTGGGGCAGGTGTTGTGGCACAGCAGGTTAAGCTGCCACTTGGGATGCCAGCACTGCATATCAGAGTACCAGTTGAGGTCTCAACTTAGCTTAAGTCCAGCTTCCTGCTAATGCATCCTGGGAGACAGCAGATGATGGCTCCAATGTTTGGGCCCCACCCACGTAAGTGGGAGATCCAGATGGAGTTCCAAGTTCCTGGCTTCAGCCTCACCCAGCTTTGTTGCAGGCGTTTAGGGAGTGAACAAACAGATGGAAGATGAAAATAAACAAGCATTTTAAAAATTAGAAATCTTTAAACTAAAAAGTACACAAAATGAAATTAAAAACATGATGGAAAGCATCAATAGTAGAAAGAGGGGCTGGCATTGTGGCGTAGCAGGTTGAGCCTCTGCCTGCAATGCAGGCATCCCATATGGGTGCTGGTTCGACACCTGGATGCTCTACTTCCAATCCGTCTCCGTGCTAATGTGCCTGGGGGGCAGCACAGCATGGTCCAGATGCTTGGGCCCCTGCACCCACGTGGGAGACCCGGAGGAGGCTCTGGGCTCCTGGCTTCAGCCTGGCCATTGCAGCCACTTGGGGAGTGAACCAGTAGATGGAAGCTCGCTCGCTCTCTCGCTCGCTCTCTGTGTGTGTGTGTGTGTGTCTCCTCTCTGACTCTGCATTTCAAATAAATAAAAAATTAAATAGAAGAGATCAAACAGAGGAATCAGTGAGCTTGGACAGGTCAGTTATGAAAACACACGGTTAGGCGAAAAACGAATGAAGAGAAATAAAGAAAGTTTATGGGAATTCTGGGACTCAGGAAAAGGGCAAATACCCAAGGTACTGGGTTTCAAGAGGCACTTGAGGATGCCAAATGGATATAAAGCATATTCAAAGACATAATAACAGAAAGCTTCCTAAATCTAGAGAAACATACAACCTATCCATGTGCAGGAACATTAGAAGTCACTAGTCAAATTCAGCTCAACCAATTTTATCCCGAAACACATTATAATAAAGTTCTCCAAGGCTGAATATACAGAGATTATTCTTATAGCTGCAAGGGTAAAAAACACCACATAGAAAGAATCCCAATTCATCCAACTTAATTCTTCTGAGCAGAAACTTTATGGGGCAGGAGGCAGTGGGATGAAACTTTCACAGAACTGAAGGGGAAAAAAATGCTAGCCAAGAATACCACATGCATCTAAGCTACCCTTTGAATATGAACAAAAGATAAAAATATCCTCCAAATAAAAACCTGAAAGAATGTATCACCACCAGACCTGCCTTACAAGAAATACTAAACTGGGGCAGTCACTTGGCCCAGCAGTTAAACTGCTGCTTGGTATGCCCACCTCCCATACTGGATGGCCTTAGACAAAATTCTAGCTCTGCTCTTCACTCTAGCTCCCTGCTAATGCATACTCTGAGGCAGAAGCTGATGGTTCAAGTAGTTGTGTCCCTTCCACCCATATGGGAGACCCAGACTGAGTTCCTGGTTCCTCGCTTTGGTCTGACACAGCCCTGGCTGTTGCAGGCATTTAGGGAGTGAACTAGCAGATGGGATATCTATGTCTCTCTGCCTTTCAAATAAATAAATAAAAAATTTTTAAAAGAAATATTTTAAAGATATAAATACTTTTTAAAAATATTTATTTATTTGAAAGGCAAAGTTATAGAGAGGGAGACAGAAAGAGGTCTTCTATCCACTGGTTCACACCCCAAATGGCCACAATGGCCAGAGCTAGGCCGATCCAAAGCCAGGAGCCAGGAGCTTCTTCCAGGTCTCCCACGCAGGTGCAGGGGCAAAAAGGACTTGGGCTATCTTCTACTGCTTTCCCAGGCCATAGCAGAGAGTTAGATCAGAAGTGGAGCAGCTGGGACTCAAAGCGGCACCCAAATGGGATGCTGGCACTGCAGGTGGCAGCTTTACCCACTACACCACAGTGCTGGGCCCAAAAAAGAAATACTAAAGGGAGCTCTTCACCGTGAAAGAAAGTGATGCTAGCAAGCAAGAAGAAAATATCAGAAGTTGGAAAATCACTAGTAAGAATAACCATAGAGACTAATTCAGAATGCTCTAATATTGTACACACGGTATATAAGATATTGAAATCTTTAGTATGAAGACTAGAAAACAAACTATTAAAATAATAATTAGGGATAGGTGTTGTGGTTGGTGTAGCTGGTTAAGCTGCCATTTGGGATGCCCACATCCCACATCATAGTGCCTGGTTTGTGTTCCAGCTACTCTGCTTCCAACCCAGTTTCCTGCCAATGTACCTGGGAGGCAGCAGATGATGCCTCAACTACTTGGGTCCCTGCTACCCATGTGAGAGACCCAGATGGAGTTGTTGCCCCCTGGCTTCAGCCTGGTCCAGCCCTGACTACTGCAGGCATTTAAGGAGTAAACCAGCAGATGGAAGCTCTCTCTCCCCCCCTTCCTACCTCCGTCTCAAATAAATAAACTTTTAAAAATAAAATAAAAACTACATTAATATGTTAGAAGACAGGCCTTAATGGAAAGATGTAAAAATGGGACATCAAAAATTCAAAATGTTGGGGAAAAATGGAGTACAAAAGTAATTTTTATTAGTACTCATATCTTTCATTTTTTGTTCACTTACATATCTTTATCATTAATGTCAAGATGTTTTTATTTCAAAAAAGCTTGTTATAACCAAAAGATGTTTTTGTGAGCCTTGTGGTTACCACAAAACAACAATATATAATAGAGGCTGATGTTGTGGCACAGTGGATTGGACTGCTGCCTGAAACACCAGCATCCAATATGGGTACCAGTTGAGGCCCCAGTTGCCCTTTTTCTGATCCAGCTCCCTGTTGATGCACCAGGGAAGATAGATGATGGCCCAAGGAATTAGGCCTCCATCACCCTTGTGGAGGACCCGGATGGATTTCCAGGCTCCTGGCTTTGGCTAGGCCCAGCCCTGGCTGCTTCAGTCATTTGGGGAATGAACCAGTGATGGAAGATCTCTCTTGGTCTCTCCCTCTCTCTGTAACTCTTTCAAATAAATAAGTCTTTGGAAAAAAATATATAAGAGAGTTACCAAAGATTCCTAAGCAAGGAATCAAAACACATTATGAGAGAAAAATCACTTAACCACAAAGGAAGATTTTAAGACAGGAAGAGAGAGAAGGGAAGGAACTAGAAAACAAGTATCAAAGTGGCAGCAGTAAGATCTTTTCAATAATTACCATTAATTTAAAGGCATTAAATTCTCCAACTATAAGATGTGGAGTGATAAAACAGATAAATAAAAAAGACCTAACAAAATGTTGCTTACAAGAAATTCACTTCACGGGGCCAGCACGGTGGCATAGCGGGCAAAGCCACCACCTGCAGTGCCAGCATCCGATATGGGTGCCGGTTGGAGTCCCAGCTACTCCACCTCCGATCCAGCTCTCTGCTATGGCCTGGGAAAGCAGGAGAGTATGGCCCAAGTCCTTGGGCCCTGCACCACACGGGGGACCCAGAGGAAGCTCCTGGCTCCTGGTTTTGGATCAACGTAGCTCTGGCCATTGTGGCCAGTTGGGGAGTGAACTAGCAGATGGAAGACCCCTCCCTCCCTCCCTCTCTCTCTCTGTCTCTCTCTGTCTCTCCTTCTCTCAGTGTAACTCTGACTTTCAAATAAAATAAAAAAAAATTAATAAAAAAAAGAAATTCACTTCAGGAGCTGGTGTTGTGGTGTAGCATAAGGTTAAGCCACTGCTTGTGGTGCCAGCATCCCATACGGGTGCCAGCTCAAGTCCCAGCTGCTCCACTTCCAATCTGGATCCCTGCTAATGCTCATGGAAAAGCAGAGGAGGATGGCCTAAGTGCTTGGGTCCCTGCACCTAAATGGGAGACCCGGAAGAAGCTCCTGGGCTCCTGGCTTCAGTCTGGCCCTGTCCTGGCCATTGTGCCCATTTGAGGAGTGAACCAGTAGATGGAAGCAAGCTAGCTCACTCGTTCTCTCTCTCTCTCTCTCTCTCTCCTCTCTTTGTAACTCTGCCTTTCAAAGATATAAATAAATCTTTAAAAAAAATAAAAATATTCACTTCACTTCTAAGGAAGCACATAAACTGAAAGTAAAAGGAATCCGAATGAAAGTCGGAATAGCCATAGTTCTATCAGACAAAATAGATTTCAAATCAAAAGCAGCAAAAAATGGCAAGGAAAGACACTATATAAGAAGAAAAGGTTAAATCCAACAAGAGGAAATAACAAATATAAATATATGCACCCAATACAGGAGCACCAAAATATATAAGGTACATATTAATGAACCTAAAAGAAGACATACATGCCAATGCAATATTTTTTAAAGATTTATTTATTTATTTATTTGAAAGACAGCGTTACATAGAGAGAGAAGGGGAAAGGGAGAGGGAGGGAGAGGGAGGGAGAGGGAGGGAGAGGGAGGGAGAGGGAGGGAGAGGGAGGGAGAGGGAGGGAGAGGGAGGGAGAGGGAGGGAGACGGAGGGAGAAAGATAGGTAGGTCTTCCATCCACTGGTTCATTCCCCAATTGGCTGCAACAGCCGGAGTTGCGCCAACCTGAAAACAGGAGCCAGGAGCTACTTCTGGGTCTCCCACATGGGTGCAGGGGCCGAAGGGCTTGGGCCATCTTCTACTGCTTTCCCAGGCGATAGGAGAAAGCTGGATTGGAAGTGGGGCAGCTGGGACTCGAACCAGCGCCTGTGTAGGATGCTGGCATTGCAGGCGGCTGCTTTACCTGCTATGCCACAGAGCCAGCCTCCAGAAGTCAATTTAAAAAAAAAAAAGAGATTATATATCAAGAATCATTTCTTACCACAATGCAATAAAATTAGAAATAAATAGGAAAAACTTTGGAGACTATATAAATACATGGGGATTAAACACATTACTTTTTTTTTTTTAAGATTTATTTATTTTTATTTGAAAGTCAGAGTTACACAGAGGAGAGGCAGAGAGAGGTCTTCCATCTGCTGGTTCACTCCCCAGTTGACCGCAACGTCCAGAGCTGCGCCGATGTGAAGCCAGGAGCCAGGAGCTTCTTCCAGGTCTCCCATGCGGGTGCAGGGGCCCAAAGACTTAGACCATCTTCTACTGCTTTCCCAGGCCATAGCAGGGAGCTGTATCGGAATTGGAGCAGCTGGGTCTCGAACCGGCGCCCATATGGGATGCCAGCGCTTCAGGTCAGGGCATTAACCTGCTGCACCACAGCGACGGCCCCAACAAATTATTCTTGAACATCCAATGGATCAAGGATGGAATTAAGAAAGAAATTTAAGTTTCTTGAAATGAATGAAAATGGAAAGCAACATACCAAAACCTATAGGATACAGCAAAAGCAGTACTAAGATGGAAGTTTATGAAAATAAATGCCTATATTTTTAAAAACTCAGATTTCAAATAAAAAGTTGATCACAGCACCTCAATGAGTTAGAAAAACACAAAATTGCTTCTCTTTTCCCTGGCTTCTTGCCAGGAGGGGGCTGGCTGTAGCCCTGCACCCCAGGGCACATGGCCTTCGGGCCACCCGCCCTAGGCTTCCTGGCCTAGGTGCTCCTCCACGTGGCTGGTTCCTGGTGCTCGGTATGAACCCAGATTTACCTCTCTCTTAGCTATAGCTCTCACTCTCCTATGCATCTTTTGCACTAAATAAAAGCCAAAAATGTTAAAAAAAAGAAAAACACAAAATCAAACCCAAAATTAGTAGAAGGAAAGAAGTAACAAAATGCAGAGTAGAAACAAATGAAACACAGAAATAAAAGATAAAAAAATAACTGTCAATGAAGCAAAGAGTTAATCCTGAAAAGATAAACAGAATTGAAAAACCCATGGATAGAAAAATCCAAAAAGACTCACATAAAATCAGAGATGAACAGGAGATGTTACAATTGACCAAACAGAAAAATAATATACCAATTACAGAGAATATTATGAGCAATTATATGGCTAGAACCTAGATGAAATGGACACATTCCTGGTCACATACATCTTAACCAAGATTGAAATCACACAGAATACCTAAACAGGTTGATAATGAGTAGCCAAATTGAATCAGTAATAAAAATTCCCCTATCAAAGAAAAGCCCAGGGAAGACTGCAGAACAGTGAGAAGCCATACTGACCTCAGCCACAGAGAGATAGCAGAGAAACAAAGGACGGACCACATTTACGGGGGATTGATGGGAGACATTTTCAGTGGCAAATAGCCAGAACAAAACACACACTCTGTGGGGCGGCAAGGAGAGAGGACAGACATGCCACCAGCCACTCTGGTATCTACATGGCCATCCTGACTGGGAAGCACCATCTTGTCAGGGGGAAGCAGCCCCCGCCACTGGCAGCTTTGACTGACAGAGAATTCCACAGTCCCCAGTGGCATGGAGTACAGCCTGGGGAGCTGCCGGGGGTCTGGGTGACTCCTTTGTTCTATGAAGGGGGGCGACATTGCCTCCCTCCTCTTCCCCCACCCAAGTGCCAGACTTACTTTGCTTATGTGAGTTTTAACTGAACTTTGTCCTCACTCAGGAAACAAGAGGCAGACCTGCTGCTGAGAGAGACCACCACTGCTACAGAGGGGGCAGCTTGCAGGATGGAGAGTGGACCCCTGTATCCTGTGACTGTGAGAGTTCTGGGCACAGGCCATGGAGCGGAAAGGGTCACAGCTGGGTTTCCTGGCACCCACTGTGTGTGACTGCACAGACTCAGAGCTCCCTGCATGCTGGGGATGGAACTCGTGGAGGGGTCTGGGGACACACTCAGAGTGAGTCAGTGCCCTGCATGGTACCCATGCCTAGGTGGGTAAGGTGTGCTGGCACTGGGAGCTCACTCTAGGCTATGAATCAGCTGGATCACTCTGGCACAGAGAAGGACTGGGACTATGAACACACTAGCCAACTCCAGCTTCCCCTCCCCCCACTGACTGTAGCCAGAGGCACTCCACCACACCCATTTTCAGTGTCACTTTGGACTCTTTCCCCACCCATAAATGGTGGCCAAAGCTTCCTAGCTCTACCCGGAACACACCCTTGGAACTCACCTCTAGGTCTTAGGTACTCCACTGAGCCCCAGAGGCACATTTCAGGAATAAAGTCTTCAATTAAAAAAAAATCCTCCAGAGAGATAGTAACAAGAGAACCACCATTCGGATGCAAAAAATCAATATAGAAACACAAGAAACAAGAGCAAAAAAGGCAATATGACTCTCCAAAAGGAACACAGTGATACATAAATACTGGACTGTGAAGAAGGGGACACTGACAAAAATGCCTGAAAAAGAATTCAAATAATAAGGATATCAACTAATGATATGGGTGAGAAATTCTGAAAAAGAGATAGCAACACTGAAAAAAAGAATTATTAGAAATGAAATATTCATTTCTAATAAAAAAAATCAGATGAAATAATAAAAATAAAAAATTAAATAAATAAAAATAAATCAAATAAAAAATTCAGATGAAAGCCTTAACAACAGATGTAGAGAGGCAGAGAAAGAATACGTGATCTAGAAGACACATAAAATAAAGAAAAAAATTAGAAAAACCAAAAAGTGTTGAGGGTCTATGAGATACCATCAAACAACCAAATATAGAAGTCTTAGGAGATCCTGAAGGTATAGGAAAAAAAAAAAGTCTTGGAAAACCTAGTTAATGAAATAACAGCAGAAAAAATTCCCCAATTTGGAGAAAGATATGGACATCCAGATACAGGAAGCACACAGAGCCCCAAACAGGCACGATCAGAAAATATCCTCACCACAGCACATTATAGTCAAACTTTAAAAAGTAAAAACAAAGGGAACAGCCTAAAATTTGCAAAAGAGAAATGCTAGATCACCCTTAAAGGAACTCTCACTAGATAGATTTCTCAGCAAAAACCCGACAGAACAGGAGAGAAAGGAGAGATATATCCAAGATCTCAAAGGGGGAAAAAAACTGCCAACTCAGAATATTTTACCTGGCCAAACCCTCATTCATAAATGAGGGTGAAATAAAGACCTTCCAAGACAAACAGTGGAAGAATTGGTCACCTCCCAGCCAGCCTTACAAGTGATACTTAAGGATGCACTACACACACACAGAGAAAGATGATCAGCATCATGAAAGAATGTGAAAGCAGAAAAATCTCCTAGCAAAAGAACCATAGAGATTCAAAACAAACAACAGGAATATATATGTCAAATGGCAGGACCAAATCAATACTTATCAGTAATAATCTTGAATGTAAATGGACAAAATTCTCCAATTAAAAGATACAGAGCAGCTGAATGGCTAAAACAAAAAACAAAAACCCCAAGAACCATCTATATGCTGCCTATAAGAACCACACTTCACCAATAAAGATACATAGAGGCTGAAAGCCAAAGGATAGAAAAAAGATATTCCATGTAAATGAAATCAAAAGCAAGCAGAAGTAGTTATATTCATATGAGACAAAATAAACTTCAAGACAAAAACTGCTAAAAGAGACAAAGGTCATTATATAAAGATTAAGGGATCAATTCAAAAAGAAGATATAACTACAATAAAGGTATATGCACCCAATGTTAGGACACTCAGTTTTACAAAACAAATGTTAGTGATCTACATGGAGAATAAGCTCCAATACAATAATAACGGGGGGCTTCAACACCCCACTTTCAGCAATGAACAGATCAACCAGATGAAAAGTTAAAGAAACAGCAGAGCAAATCTACAAGACAGATCAAAGGGATCTAATAGCTATATACAGAACATTCCTTTTTAAAGAGATTTATTTATTTAATTGAAAGTCAGACTTACACAGAGAGAGGAGAGGCAGAGAGAGAGAGAGAGAGAGAGAAAGGTCTTCCATCTGCTGGTTCACTCCCCAGATGGCCACAATGACCAGGCCTGGGCTGACCCGAAGCCAGGAGCCAGGAGCTTCTGCCAGGTCTCCCACATGGGTGCAGGGGTCTAAGGACTTGGGCCATTTTTTACTGCTTTCCCAGGTCACAGTAAAGAGCTGGACTGGAAGTGGAGCAGCTGGGACTCCAACCAGCACCCATATGGGATGCCAGTGCTTCAGGTGGCAGCTTTACCTGCTACACCACGGCACTGGCCCCATCTACAGAACATTCTATCCCACAGCTGCAGAATACATGTTCTTTCCATCAGTGCATGGAACATTTTCTAGGATATACCATATTCTAGGACATAAAAAAAGTCTGAACACATCAAAAAAAAAAAACTGAGATCATATCAAGTATCTTTTCTGATCACAATGCGATGAAGCTAGAAGTTAACAACAAAAAATTATAAACACATGGAGACTGAACAACATGCTCCTGAATGAACAGAGAGTCATATAAGAAATCAAAATGGAAATTAAATTCATTGAAATGAATGAAAATGAAAACAAAACATATCAAAATTTATGAAATTCAGCAAAAGCAGTGTTAAGAGGAAAGTTTATAGAAGTGCCTACATAAAAAATGGAAAGATATTAAATAAATGATCTAACAATGCATTGCAAGGACTTAGAAAAAGAACCAAACCAAAAATTAGAAGGAAATAAGTTATACAAATTATGAGAATAAACAACCTAGAAATCAAAAAGAAACTATACAAAATATCAGTTAAATGAAGAGCTGATTTTTGGAAAAAATAAACAAAATTGATAAAGCACTGGCAAGCCTATCCAAATAAAGGAGAAGACCCAAATTAATAAAATCAGAGATGAAAAAGGAGCTGTTACAACAGATACCACAGAAATACAAAAAATCATTAAGAATTATTACAAACAGCTATATGCCAACAAATTGGAAAATATAGAAGAAATGGAAAAATTTCTGTGTACATATAATTTACCAAAATTGAGGCATGAAGACATAAAGAACAAACCAATAACCGAAACTGAGACTGAATCAGTAATAAATAGCCTCCCAACGAGGAAAGAACTTCCACTTTGACTATGACCTCGTCTAAATAAGATAAAAGTCGGAGAACTCAAAAGGCTTCCATAGCCTTGGAGACTCATGACTGGAGCATAGGGAGATTACTGATGCCATAAACAGGAGTGTCAATTTGTAAAGTCAACAACAGGAGTCACTGTGCACTTACTCCTCATGTAGGATCTCTGTCCTTAATGTACTATACATTGAGATTTAATGCTATAACGAGTACTCAAACAGTATTTTTCACTTTGTGTTTCTGTGTGGGAGCAAACTGTTGAAATCTTTACTTAATGTATACTAAACTGATCTTCTGTATATATAGAAAATTGAAAATGAATCTTGATATGAATGGAAGGGGAGAGAGAGCGGGAAAGGGGAGGGTTGCGGGTGGGAGGGAAGTCATCGGAGGGGGGGGAGCCAATGTAGTCCATAAGCTGTACTTTGGAAATCTATATTCATTAAATAAAAGTTAAAAAAAATAGCCTCCCAACAAAGAAAAGCACAGGACCAGATGGCTTCACTGCTAAATGCTGCTAAACTTTAAGGAAGAACTAATAGCGATACTTCATAAACTATTCAAAAAATTTGAAAGAGACAGATCCTTCCAAACTCACTTTATGAGACCAGCATTATCTTACTTCCAAAACCAGAGGGGGAAAAAAAAGAGAACAGTAGAACAATACCCCTGATGAACATAGATGCAAAAATCTTCAACAAAATAGTCGCAAATTGAATCCAACAACACATCAAAAAGATCATCTACCCAGACCAAGTGGGATTTATCCTAGGGATGCAGGGATGGTTCAAAATACATAAATCAATAAACATCATACATAATGTCAGCAAAATGAAGATTAAAAACCATATGATTATCTCAATAGGTGCAGGGAAAGCATTTGATAAAATATAGCATCTTTTCATGATTAAAAAGACTTTTAAAAATTGAGTATAGAAGAACATACCTCAACACAATTAAGGCAATATGGGACAAACCCACAGCCAGCATCAGATTGAACAGGGAAAAGCTGGAATCACTTCCACTAAGATCTAGAAACAGACACGGATATATACCCTCATTAACTATTATTCAATATACTTCTGGAGGTTTTAGCCTGAGCCGCTAGGCAAGAAAAATAAATCCAAGGCATACAAATTGGAAAGGGAAAGTCAAATTAACCCTATTTGCAGATAACATGATCTTTTATGTAGAGAAACCAAAAGACTCCACTAAGAGACTATTAGGGGGCCAGCGCTGCGGCGCAGCAGATTAATGCCTTGGCCTGCAGTGCCGGCATCCCTCATGGGCGCTGGTTTGAGACCCGGCTGCTCTACTTTCGATCCAGCTCTCTGCTATGACCTGGGAAAGTAGTGGAAGATGGCCCAAGTCCTTGGGCCCCTGCACCCGCGTGAAAGACCCGGAAGATGCTCCTGGCTTCAGATCAGTGCCGCTCCAGTCATTGTGGCCAATTGGGGAGTGAACCAGCAGATAGAAGACCTCTCTCTGCCTCTCCTCTCTCTGTGTAACTCTGACTTTCAAATAAATAAATCTTTTTTTTAGAAAAGAGACTATTAGAACTCTTTATAAGAGAGTTTGGTAAAGTTGCAGGATATAAAATCAACACACAAAAATCAATAGCATTCTTATACACCAACAATGCTCTGGCAGAGAAAGAATTTATAAGCTCAGTTCCATTCACACTAGCTTCAAAAAGTTAAAACATTTTGGGATAAATTTAACCAACAATGTGAAAGATCTCTATGATAAAAATTATAAAACATTAATAAAAGAAATAGAAGACGACACAGAAATAGAAAAACTTTCCATGTTCGTGGGATTGGAAGAATTAATATCATCAAAATGGCCTGGTCTAAATATGATCAGAGTCAGTGAACTCAGGGGGCTTCCATAGCCTTGGCAGCTCATGACAAGAGCCTAGGGTGATTACTGAGGCCATAAACAAGAGTGTCAATTTGTTAAGTCAACAACAGGAGTCACTGTGCACTTACTCCTCATGTAGGATCTCTGTCCTTAATGTGCTGTACATTGAGATTTAATGCTATAACGAGTACTCAAACAGTATTTTTCACTTTGTGTTTCTGTGTGGGAGCAAACTGTTGAAATCTTTACTTAATGTATGCTAAACTGATCTTCTGTATATAAAGAGAATCGAAAATGAATCTTGATGTGAATAGAAGGGGAGAGAGAGTGGGAAAGGGGAGGGTTGCGGGTGGGAGGGACGTTATGGGGGGAAGCCATTGTAATCCATAAGCTGTACTTTGGAAATTTATATTCATTAAATAAAAGTTAAAAAAATGTCATACTACCCAAAGCAATTTACAGATTCAATGCAATCTCAATCAAAATAACAAGGACATTTCACAGATCTAAAAAGATCCTAAATCCATATGGAAACACAAAAGATCCCAAACAGCCAAAGCAACCTTAAATAATAAAAACAAAGTTGGAGGCATCACGATACCAGATTGCAAGTCATACTACAGGGTTGTTATACCCAAAACACCCTGACACTGGTGTAAAAACAGACATGTAGATGAATGGAACAGAATGGAAACTCCAGAAAGTAATACACACATCTACAAACTAATCTTTGACAAAGGAGCTAAAATCATTGCCTGGAGAAAAGACAATCTTATCAACAAATGGTGCTGGGAAAATTGAAGCCCTGCATGCACAAGTATGAAACAAGACCCCAGGGACAGCACTATGGCGCAGCGGGTTAAAGCCCTGGCCTGAAGTGCCGGCATCCCACATGGGCACTGGTTCTAGTCCCGGCTGCTCCTCTTCCCATTCAGCTCTCTGCTATGGCCTGGGAAAGCAGTAGAAGATGGCCCAAGTCCTTGGACCCCTGCACCCGCATGAAAGACCCGGAAGAAGCTCCTGGCTTCAGATCGGTGCAGCTCTGGCCGTGGTGGCCATTTGGGGAGTGGAACAGTGGATGGAAGACCTCTCTCTGTATCTCTACCTCTCTCTGTAACTCAAATAAATAAAATAAATCTTTAAAAAAAAGAAACAAGACCCTTACCTTATACCCTGTACGAAAATCAACTCACAATGGATCAAGGATCTAAACTTAAGGCTCAAAACCATCAAATACTAGAGGAACACATAGGGGAAATGCTGTAAGGCCTATAGACTTCTTGGATAAGATCCCAGAAGCAGGGGCAATAAAAGCAAAAATTCTGCACAGCAATGGAAACAATTAACAAAGTGAAGAGGCAAAAGACAGAAGAAAATTTCTGCAAACTATGCATCTGACAAAGGATTAATACCCAGAATATATAAGGAGCTCAAGAAATTCAACAACAAACAACCCAGTTGACAAATGGGCAAAAGATATGAACAAACATTTTCCAAAAGATTAAATACAAATGGCCAACAGACATGTGAAAAAAATCTTCAGAATCACTAGCCATCTGAGAAACACAAATAAAAACCATAATGAGGTATCACCTCACCCAAATTAGGATGGTTATTATGCTGGCAAGAATTTGGAGAAAAAGGTACCTTAATACACTGCTGGTGGGAATGCAAATCCATACAACCATTATGGAAAACAATTCATCAGAAAACTAAAAATAAATGTACCATATGGCCCAACTACCTGACTCCTGGGACTATAACCAAAAACAAAGGCAATAAGCATATGAGTTAGCTACATGTCTAGTACCATGTTTACACCAGAGCTCAATTCACAATAGTTAAGATATGGAATCAGCTTAGATAACCACCCACTGATGACCAGATATAGAAAATGTGATGAAATATTAATGAAGATGAAATATTAATCAGCAATAAAAAAGAATGGAAATGGAAAGACATCCCATGCTCATGAATTGGAAGAATCAATATTGTTAAAAAATCCTTACTACCCAAAGCCATTTACACATTCAATGCAATCCCATCAAAATATACATGACATTTTTCCAGGCCAGCATTGTGGCACAGTAGGCTAAGCTGCTGCCAACAACACCAGCATCCCATATGGGCACCAATTCAAGTATGAGCTGCTATACTTCCCATCCTGCTCCCTGCAAAAGTATCCGGGAAAGCAGCAGAAGATGACCCAAGTACCTGGGCCCCTGCCACCCACATGGGAGACCTGGATGAAACTCCTGGCTCCAGGCTTCTGCCTGGCCCAGCCTCGGATGTTGCAGCCATTTGGGGAGTGAATCAGCAGTTGGAAGTTCTATCTCTCCTTCGCTCTCTAAGTCTGCCTTTCAAATATATAAGTAAATCATTTTTAAAAGATTTAATTATTTTATTTGAAAGGCAGAGGTGGAGAGAGAGACAGAGAGACAGAGAGAGAGATGTCTTCCATCTGCTGGTTCACTCCCTAGATGGCCACAACAGTTGAGGCTGAGCCAATCAGAAGCCAGGAGCTTCTTCCGGGTCTCCCACGCAGGTGCAGGGGCCCATGGACTTGGGCCATCATCTACTGCTTTCCCAGGCCACAGCAGAGCTGGATCAGAAGTGGAGCAGCCAGGACCCAAACCAGCGCCCATAAAGGATGCCAGCACTGCAGGCGGTGGCTTTACCCATTACGCCACAGAGCCAGCCCCTAAATAAATCTTTAAAAGAAAATACCAATGACTTTTTTCATAAAACTAGAAAAATGATACTTAAATTTGTATGGAACCAAAAGACCACAAATGTCCAAAGAAAGCTTAAGGGGGTAAAAAAAAAGAAGAAAGAGGGAAGCATTACAGTACCTGACTTTAGCTACAGTAATCAAAACACCGTAATATTGGTAAAAAAACAGACACACAAACCAATGGAACGAGACGCTCAAAGTAAACCCACACGTCTACAATTAGCTGATCTTTAACAAAGGTGCTAAGTATAATCATTAGAAAAAGAACAGTCTTTCAATAAATACAGTTGGGAAAATTGATATTGACATGTAGGGAAATGACACATGTCCTTATCTCTCAGTATGTACAAAAATAAACTCAAGGGGCTTACGCTGTGGTACAGCAGATTAAGCCACAGCCTGTAACACCAGCATCCCATAGGGGCACCGGTTCAAGTGCGGGTGCTCCTCTTCAGATCCAGCTCCCTGCTAATGTGCCTGGGAAATCAGTGGAAGATGGCCCAAGTACTAGCCCCTGACAAACCACATGGGAGACCTGAATGAAGCTCCTGGCTCTTGACCTCAGCCTGGCCCAGCCCCTGCCCATTGTGGCCATTTGGGGAGTGAACCAGCAGATAGAAAATCTGTTTCTCCCTTTCTCTCATAACTGCCTTTCGACTAAATAAATCTTTAAAATTCTCAACACAAAATGAATTAAAGATATAAATAATGGGGCTGGTGCTGTGGGGTAGCAGGTAAAGCTGCTGCCTGCAGTGCCGGCATCCCATACGGGTGCCGCTTCGAATCCCAGCTGCTTCACTTCTGATCCAGCTCTCTGCTTTGCCCTGGGAAAGCAGCAGAAGATGGCCCAAGTCCTTGGCCCCTGCACCCACGTGGGAGACCCAGATAAAGCTCCTGGCTCCTGGCTTCGGATCAGCATAGCTCTGGCTGTTGCGGCCACCTGGGGAGTGAACCAGAGGATGGAAGACCTCTCTCTCTGCCTCTACCTCTGCCTCTCTGTAACTCTTTCAAATAAATCTTTTAAAATATATAAATAAAATCTAAAACTTTGAAACTATTAAAAGAAAGCATAGGGGAAATGATTCAAGACATTGGAAAGGGCAAGAATTTTTTTTTTTTATTGGACCACGAAAGCACAGGAAACAAAAGCAAAAATATACGAATAGGATTTTATCAAAAAGCATCTGTACAGCAAAGAGAAACAATCAACAGAGTGAAGAGACAATATACAGGAGAAAATATTTTCAAGTTATTTATCTGAGAGGGGGTTAATAATCAGAAACTATAAGTAACTCAAACTACTTAATAGCAAAAAAGAACCCCAAATAATCCAATTTTTTAAACTGGCAGATATAAACGGACATGTCTCGAAGGAAGAGATACAAATGGCCAACAGGTGCATGAAAAATGTTCCATATCACTATCATAGAAAAACAAGTTAAAACAACAATGCAATATTTCACTCCAGTTAGACTAGCCATTACCAAAAAGACAAAGGGTAACAAGTGCTGACAAGGAAATGAAAAAAAAAGGAACCTTTGTATACTATTGGTAGAAATATAAATTAGTACAGCCATTGTGGAAAAACAGTATGGAGGTTCCTCAAAAAAAAATAAATAAATAAACTAAAACCACCATATGATCCACTGATCCCACTACTGGGTATATAACCAGAAGAAATGAAATCAGTCAGCTGAAGAGATGGAAACCCAATTGTCTAGCCGCTAAAGAATGGATAAAGAATATATGGTCCAAATACACAAAGGAATACTATTCAGCCATTAAAAAGGATGAAATCTTGACATTTGCAACCACACGGATGGAACTGGAAGTCATTATGTTAAGTGAAATAAGCCAAGCACAGAAAGACAGGTACCTCATGATGTGGCTCCTATGTGGAATCTAAAAAATCAACTTCATACATGTTAAGAGTAGATGCTGGGGACATAGGGATGGGGAATAACTGATTAATGGATATTAAGTTCTAGTTGGACCAGAGTAAGAAGTTCTGGTATTTTATCACATAGTAGGTTGATTACAGATGATGCTGTACTTACATCTGTCAAAAAAAAAAAAAAACTAGAAGAAAGGATTTTGAATGTTTTCACCATAAAGAAATATAAAATGTTTGAACAGATTGATAGATTACCCTGGACATTATACAACATATACATGCATTGAAACATAACACATTTTTGTATCAGTTAAAAATTTTGTACCAAAATAAATATTTTAATTTCCCCAGGAAGTTTTTGAAGTCCACACTCATGTATATTATATATTTATAAATACATTTACATGTATATAACCTGCAGGTCAGCCTCCTTTCCATGTATTTATATTTAATAAGTGTACTTATATTTAACAAATATAAATCCGTTGATATAAATTTAAATGTATATATAATTTTTTAACAAATATTGCCATTTACTAAAGGGTTCCCATGTGCTGGGAATTTATTATAGTCTCATTTACACTTCCACCTTGTGAAGGAGATATCACCTTCTTTTATACATGAGAGGAGTGAGGCACAGGAAGATTAAGAAAACTGTTTAAGGTCACAGAGCTAATTAATGGTAAAGATGGGACCAGAACCCACATCTGTGGGCCTCCTTGGAGTTGTTTATCCAACAAAGTCACAACCTTAGATCCATATTCCTCCCACTACCCACACGCTGTCCAGACCCTCGGGGAGGGAGAACATTCCACGAGAAGCCAATCTCTCGGCAAGGAGCCCACCAGCAAGCCCCGAGGCTCCTGAGAGGACCCGCCAGGGAGGAGTTTTGTATGCCATGCACCTCAGTCCAGCTTTATCCTGAAGGCCCCTAAGGCACCCTCTGGGGAGTGATTCTGTTTCATATACCCCACCTTGAGGGCACCATCTTCACTGGAACAGCAAACGTAGTCTACCCAAGCCCAAGACAGAAAGATCAGACAACAGCCTGGTCACCTGTTCCATTTCGCCACAGACTCAACCACCACAGGTGATAAATAGCAAAGCAACCTATTCGGGGTCTTCCCCAGCCTCTCAAACACCAGTGGTGGGTGAGCCTCCACAGAATCCTCGATGCTCACATGTAAACCCTATGATTTTTGTTTTTCCCACATTTTCAACGGGCACCCTCCCGTCCATGTCACAAAAAGGGGGTTAAGAATCCTAACTTCAACCTTGTTACCCCACAACTTCTCTAACTTACCGCAGAGTCAGTCCCGCTCCCGCAGTAAATCAGCCTTCCTTTCCGTTCCTCCCTCCCCCACATGCACGCCTACACGCACGTGCCCCCACGCACGCAACACCCCCCACGCACGTACCCCCACGTACGGATCCCACACGCACGCACGCACGCACCCCGCGCACACGCTTAAAAATGCCCTCACGCCCACCTACACGCACCCGTCCACGCCCGAGTGCCTCTCAAGCTGGCGCACACACCGGCAGCGATACCTAAAGAAATCGTCACCTGCTGGCATCTGCACACGGCTCGCTTACTTACGCGCTGCTACACACATGCCCCTCGTCGCACACGCATTGCCCCTCACCACACGTTCTAGCCCGCCGGCACACGCACACACCCCAAGCGTGCATCCTCAAGCCCCCCCCCCCCCCCATGGTGGCTTCTGCGGCCAGCCCTCCTCCGCCTGCTAGCTTCCCAGCGAGGTCCCTGTCCGAGCGAGCGAGCGCAGAGCTCAGCCCTGGGGAGCCCGCAGCAGGCCCGCCGCACTGCGCTGCGGCTACCCTCCTCACATTCCAGGAGACACCGGGCGCGGTGTGACACCTCCCACGTTTGGCTTTAAGGGCCTTCAGGTGGTGGGCCGCCAGCCCCTTGGCCTACGGAGGTGTTTCTCATTTTCGCTGATGAAAGCGCTCACCTGGATTCCCAAAGCCAGTTTGCCCTTCCTGTACTTCCTGCTGGCGGGGAAGGGGTAGGGAGAGCGAGCCAAGGTCTCTGGGGCGGGGAAGGGGAAATGACTCAGAGAGGAGGCGGCCCACAGGGAAGCACCCTGCTGGAGCGAGGGAGCACTGAGGAGCAGGAGGGAAAGGGGAGGAAAATAAAATGGGAAGACCGCGCTGCGGGCGGTTTTGAGAGTGTCTAGGGACGGGGCCGACGCTGTGGTGCAGCGGGCGAAGGGCCCGCATCGCACATGGGCGCCGGTTCTAGTCCCGGCTGCTCCAATTCCCATCCAGCTCTCTTCTGTGGTGTGGGAAAGTTCCAGCCGTTGTGCCCAACAGCTGGGTCATTTCCTAGCTAGTCTACAGTCTCCAGCAACCTATGGTATATTTCAAAATAACTAGAAAGGGGCCGGCGCCGCGGCTCACTAGGCTAATCCTCCGCCTTGCGGCGCCAGCACACCGGGTTCTAGTCCCGGTCGGGGCGCCAGATTCTGTCCCGGTTGCCCCTCTTCCAGGCCAGCTCTCTGCTGTGGCCAGGGAGTGCGGTGGAGGATGGCCCAGGTGCTTGGGCCCTGCACCCCATGGGAGACCAGGAAAAGCACCTTGTTCCTGGCTCCTGCCATCGGATCAGCGCGGTGCGCCGGCCGCAGCGCGCCAGCCGCGGCGGCCATTGGAGGGTGAACCAACGGCAAAGGAAGACCTTTCTCTCTGTCTCTCTCTCTCACTGTCCACTCTGCCTGTCAAAAAATTAAAAAAAAAATAACTAGAAAGGAAGAGTAGAAAGATTCCCAACTTATACAATATTATGGAGATGGAAATGCTAAATACCCTGATTTTGATATGGAATAGCTAGCCTAGAACCACGAAGCTGGACGTCACAAACCACAAGCCCCGTCTCAGGTGATTCTACGCTCCTACTTGTCAGTCCAAGCCCACAGAATTTTCTCTGGAGGGAGGTGCCATGTAGGCACTCCCCTTCCGACCTCTAAAACAGGTTGGCAGGTGGGAGGGGCTTGTCTTCTGACTCAGCGCAAAAGGACCGGTAGGTGCAGGAGGTGCCCTCTCTCTACTTTCCCTCACTCACCCCTTTTCTCCTTTTGGCCCACTCTGCACCCACCTATACCCACTCGTGTATTTGTTTTCTCACGTTTTAAAAAAACTTTATCACTCTGTGCATCGTGTATGTGCCTGTACTTAGAATGCTTCGCTAAGTAGAAAGCAAGGACCTGGAATAAAAATGAGATCCTACTTCCTCTGCTTCAATTTATGACACCTTGTGTACACGTATGAAATTATACTGTACCTCATAAATATTAGGGTACTTCAAGAAGTTCAGGGAAAACAGAATTAAACGTAAGTTTAGGGGTCAGTGCTGTGGCACAGCAGGTTAAGCCACTGCCTGCAACACTGGCATCCCATATAAGCACGCATCTGAATCCAAGCTGTTACTTTCTGACCCAGCTCCCTGCTAATGTGCCTGGGAAAAGCAGCAGAAGATGGCCCAAGTACTTGGGTTCCTGCTACCCATGTGGGCGACCTGGATGAAGTTCTAGGTTTCTGGCTTCCACCTGCCTTTTGGGAAGTGAACCAGTGAATGGAAGATATCTCTCTCTCTCTCAACTCTGCCTTTCAAGTAAAATAAATATTTTTTTTAAAAAGGTGTTTATTTTGGTGCAAAATTTTTTGAAGCCCCTGCATAGTTTTCTCATTACACATCTTCCATGAACTTCGTTTGAAGACTCCTTTATGGATGGACTTAAAAAATTTTTTTGCACCAAACCAAACTTACCTTTTAATTCCAGGTTTCCACAAACTTTTTGAAATACCTATTTTTGTACAAATATTATGTATCAATAAAATATAATAAAAAACAGCAAAAAAGATCCCTGGTGGTCACTCTGGGCATTGGCATAGATATTAACTCTTCATGCTCTGGAAACCCAATAATAGTCTTTTCCTTCTAGGATCGCTGCAAGGATTGAGTTACACTGAAAGAAACCAAGCAATGATTCCCCATGATTAGGAAAGCATTCATTCACTGATCGTTTCCCCTCAAGATTATGAGTCTCACAAGGGCAGGGACTATGTGTCTTATCACTGAACTCTAACGCATGACACAAGGAGACTACCAGTCAATTATTGGTTAAATGAATGAATAAATGAGTGGTTGAATGTTAATTTGGACTAGTGGTGATATCAAGACCTTTTCCTCTGCAATATAAGGGCTGTGTTTGTGGGAGTTTGGACAGAAAAGGCTATGACTGGGAAATGTGGCACACGAAAGCCCTGTGGGTTACTATATCAACTGACCTGCACTGCCCTGCCTTAGGAACTGGAATGTCTTAGGCAATTTCCTTGCATGGACACGTGGAAAACTGTCAGGCAGCTGTTCTGAAATGTGGAGTCTAGACATGGCTAGCTAGAGCAGTATTTGCATATGTACACTTAGTGAGTAAAGCAGGATGGGGGAGAGGGCCGAAAAGGAAAGCTCAAAAATAATGATGTGGGGCTGGCAGTGTGGCACTCTGCCTGTGACAGTCTGGGCAGTTTGGGCCTCTGCCTGTGACATCCGCATCCCACGTGAGTGCCAGTTTTTGTACTGGATGCTCCAGCTTCCTGCTAATGAACCTGGGAAAGCATCAGAAGATTGGCCAAGTACTTTGGCCCCTGATACCCATGTGGGAGACTCGGATGAGGCTCCTGGTTCCTGGCTTGGGCCTGGCCTAGCACTAGCCCCAGCAGTTGTAGCCATTTTGAGGAGTGAACTAGCAGATGGAAGATTCTCTCTCTCTCTCTCTCTCTCTCTCTTTCTCTCTTTCTCTCTCTCCCTTCTTCCCTCCCTCGTTAACTCTGCCTTTCAAATAAATAAATAAATCTTTAAAAAATAATGGTGGCAGGGCAGGTGCTGTGGCACAGCAAGTTAAAGCCCCAGCCTACAGTGCTGGCATTCCATATGGGAGCCAGATCAAGTCCCGGCTGCTCTTCTTTCCGATCCAGCTCTCTGCTGTGGCCTGGGAAAGCAGAAAATGGCCCAAGTTCTTGGGCCCCTGCACCTGCGTGGGAGACCCGGAAGAAGCTCCTGGCTCCTGGCTTTGGATCAGCTCAGCTCTGGCTGTTGTGGCCATTTGGGGAGTGAACCAGTGGATGGAAGACTTCTCCCTCTTTCTGTAACTCTTTCAAATAAATAAAAAAAGATTCTAAAACAATAAATAATGGTGGCAAATATAAGTTGGGGGGATTGGCAGGAGAGCCCCAAGTGCAGCAAATTGTATATAGGGGAGGATAGTCATCCCAATGGTGAATCTGGTGATGGTTCTAAAGCAACAATAACATCATCCAACTCTGTTCTGGTCATAGGATTCCTGATGATCTGTCCTAATATCCCAACATTCTTAGGGTAGGTTTACAGGTTAGACTCCTACCATCACATTGACTAAATTTGCATTTATGGGAATCCATACTGCTAGCTCTAGAAGGGACCTTAGAAATTAGCCATGAACTTCAATTCAGAGTTGAAAAACTAAGAGCTTGAGATAGCAGGGAGCTTGGACCTTGGGATTCTCTGGCCTTGCTACTGAATCTTGCAGGACCTGAATTTGTTGCACATATGATTATTCCTGTAATCATTGCCACATCCCCAAGGAGAATGAGAATTAAAGGACACGAAGGTCAGCAGAAGGGAAAGAGAGGAGGCACCTCAACAGACCCTGACTCTACTTAATTTTGCTTCTCCGTTGGACGAAGTTACCTGGACTTCCAGCTAGCCTCTGTAGAACCGCTCAGCTCTGGCACCATGGTGCCCTTGCACTATCCACATAGGTAGCGTAGATAAAGGCTTGAATCACAGCTAATCTAAACTTCTGCAAAAGGCCTATGATCTTCCCAAAGTACAAGAGCACAGGAGGCCTGAACGGAGCTGCTTTGAGATCATCTCCCACTCACCTCCTTATCTTCCCTGGGGTGTCATGAGAGTTCTTCATCATCTCCCACCTCCTGGATTCAGATGACTTAGGCTTCTAGACACTTCTCTCAGAACTGAGCTATATACTATAAAGCCACTTAGCTGCAGTCTACAATTGGCTTCTTAGCTATGGGATATCCCACAATTTACATGGCAGTCCTCTGGCCACTTTTATTTTAGTGCATCCTTTTTGGTGTTTGGGACAAGGACCACCAACAGCTAGGAACTTTGTTTTTTCTTTCACTATGTAAATAATGAACTATTTGAATCTATAAGTGATTCATTTATATCTTTACCTGCTGAATCCAATAGGCCTGGGACTTGGCCTTGCCTTGTGTGCTTGACAACTACCTGCTGTGCATTTCACATTTCTGGTATATCACAGCACCCTCCCTTATCACCGAGAGTTGAGCTAGACAAAAACATGCATATAATAATGGCTTTTTCTTGCCTCTGTATATCAAAGGGAAAATCAGCCCAAATTCCATTTTCTGGGACTTTCAATCTGGCCAGAGGAGTAGCAGATCCTCCTTGCATTCTGTGAATGAGGCTGTTCCTACAAAGAGTTGGCATCTGTATCACATTATTTGAAAAGACTCTCCCTGGGTCAAAATATATATCCTATAAGCCAACCAGGGCACTGTCAGCTGAACTTTTTCCATCTGAAGGGGGGAAGCATGCCCTTGCCAGCTTGTCACCCTCAGGTTGGACAACAAAAGCATCATCTTTTGAAGGTACTTGGTAACTTTTCGTATTCTCTAAGAAGGAAGAAATAAAGAAGGAGTTGGTAGGGGTGTGAATTTTGCCCTCACCCCTTCATTAGCACATAATTGATGGCTAATTTATTAACTCTTCTAATTGCTTTCTTTGAAGAAACAATGACAAAAAGCAGCCATGGCAATGCTTGACCAGGAATATGTGCCTGAGGGGGGATTATTACAAGGGATAGTAGTGAGTTCATCTAAGACATACCTTGCAGTGTATGGAGTGGCTGCTGTCATTCTGCGCATCAGAATCAGGTTCTAATTTTATTCAAGTAGCATTTACTAAGCATCTACTGTGTAGAAGTCTTTATGGTTGGTCCTGGTAAGAGTTCCACTCTCACCCCTGTGTCTCCAGGGAATGGTCCCTTTTTCAACTACAGCTAGTACCTCATTGAGTTCCCAGATACAAACTTATTTTCAGTAATTATTGAATTGGGTACTCTTTTATAAACTATATTTTCTCATCTAAATAACCCCCAAAGAGATGAGAAGAGTACAAAGAACATAACAAATGACCAATAAACACATTTTGAATGACTAGGCTGAACAGTCACAACTGTAATTTGTATATTGTGCCCAATACTTAAAGGAACACCACCTTGATTCTCCACCCCAAGAAATTCACAGTGGAGACAAGTCATCCTCATTAAATATATATATATATATATCATAATATAAAATAATGATTAATATCCATGTAAAAATCTACTTGGTCTCTTATTTCTAACATTCGTTACTGAGACTTCCTCACCTCCACCCACATGCTCAGCTTCACTGAGACCCTAGGACCAACCCTATTCATACATAGGGGAGCATAAAGAACCCAATATCTGCTCTGCCTGGCCCATTAAGTGAAGATGACCTTTCCAAACATCACATCACACACACAGACACACATACACACACAAATTACTAAAGTCAGCTGTGGATAATATCCCCATATTTGGCATTTTCCCAAGCTATCTTCCAACTAGACCACTAAGCCCTTGATACTCCAAGGTCTTCTTTCCTTTGTAGTTTAATCCCATTGCCTGTGGGCTATAGTTCCTGTAGGCCTTTGCTGTGATGACCTTTCTTTTTTTTTATTTTTTGACAGGCAGAGTGGACAGTGAGAGAGAGAGACAGAGATAAAGGTCTTCCTTTTGCCATTGGTTCACCCTCCAATGGCCGGCGCGCTGAGGCCGGCGCACCGCGCTGATCCGATGGCAGGAGCCAGGTACTTATCCTGGTCTCCCATGGGGTGCAGGGCCCAAGCACTTGGGCCATCCTCCACTGCACTCCCTGGCCACAGCAGAGAGCTGGCCTGGAAGAGGGGCAACCGGGACAGAATCCGGCACCCCGACCGGGACTAGAACCCGGTGTGCCGGCGCCGCAAGGCGGAAGATTAGCCTAGTGAGCCGCGGCGTCGGCCCTGTGATGACCTTTCAATGCACTCCTCTAGTTACTACCCTTGATGGTCTTGCTTTACTTCACATTGCATGACCCTTTTAATCTAAGTGCAATCACAACTCTAAGATTTGCTGAACCCCAGCTCCGAGGAACCTCCTAACCCTCCCAGACTCCTCTTAGAGGCATTTAACAATAAGTCAGCTCATTGGCTTCTATAACTACTCTTGAACATAATCAGCAGGTTCCAGTACTAGGATTTTATTTATTCTTCCTTAATTCTCACTTTGTTTCAATCCCTGGAACTGAATGTGTCATGTTTCCTTGGGCCTTAAACCTTTATTCTTTCGTCTTCTTGATTGTATCCTGCTTCTTAAAGCCAAAGTCTTCAGAACTAAATTGTAAGTTCCAGATACCTTGGACTCTCTTTGTACAGGTTTCTTTATATGGTAATTAATTTCTCTCAAGTCACCTACCCAATCCCAGTAACCCATGGCCAGCTTCCTTTTAGACCTCCCCAATTAAACTCCAGCAAGAGACAACCAGGAACTCATGAATTCATATATATATATTTATTTAATTCATAATATAGCATTTGGATGGGCTGGGGTAATTTAGAGAGGGATGAGGCTGTGTAATCTGCAGATGTTCAAATTTCCGTCACTAGGAGAGACACTACTGGTCCAGAGCTCCCAGTACAAACAGGCCTGGGGTAAAGCATTTGATAAAAAATAGTCCAACAATAATCTAATAAATATTCTAATCAATAACAACAACATAGCATATGTCTGAAGTTGGCAGACCCCACCATTAAGAGGCAATTTTGTCTGACCCTATGGCAATTAGTCCATCTGACCTGTAAGACACAGCCAAATACAGTTCAGTGGCTCCAAGGCTGCAATTGGCTTCAGGAGCTAGAAATAAGTATGGGAGTGGATCTTAATTACCTGCCTTACATTCTCTGTTCCTTGGAAGAAAGGGTATCAAATATTTGAGCTGATTCAAAAGTCCATCCAGGGATTGATCCATCCAAGTAGTCATATATAAATATGTAAACCATGGAAGCTTAAAAAATTCACCTAGTGTGTTATAGCTAAAAAGCATACATAGGTGATTTTGCTGCCATCTGAATCTCACTGCACCCAAAGTTATACAATGGAGTTACATGATAAAAACACATCCAGATGCAGTCATTCTTACTTACAAATACTTACTCACTTCAATATGGCATTAAAATTTCTTTCATATTCTCAAAACAAGTGTAACTTTATTTTTGACTATTTTGTGCTTTCTTCAATAAGACAATATAAAAAGTAGAAACAAGCATAAATTGCAGACAGAAAACACGTTTCTAACGGAAAGAGTTGTGGAGAATAGACTGAGTAAAGAAAAAACACACAAAACACAAAACAAAACCAACAAAGTCTTATGGAGTCACCTTCCTTGAAGATTTTAAATATCAGTCCTGTTCCCTTTGTCCAGCTGGGCTTAGCTAGAGGTAACCAATGACTTCTCCTAAGGTCTCTGACACTGCCAGTATTCTATGGAAGTCTTAAGTTCATGGAAGTAATTATCTGGGACTTATCACCTCCCCACTGAGTACTTTACCACCATGTTACATCTTGGAAATCATTCGTCATTATGTGGCTCAAAAGTTGGGACTTGAGAGTCAAACTTCATTGCTTACCCCAAATCCAATTTAATTACACACTTCTTTCAGTAGACTTGGCTCTGAGTGATTGCTGGCTATATGCAAAACTTATATTTAACTTCAAAAAACAAAGTTTGAAATGTTGAAAAGAAAGATGCCACATACTGTAAAGGTAATTCCCTAAGACAAAAACTGCCAATGAATTTTTGAGGAGGACAATGCTCAATTACATATATAAGCCCTAGTACATCTAGTACATCTGCAAAATAATGACAATACAGCCCGAATGGAGAAGTAACCAAGCTTTTCTGCCCAGGAAATAACAAACAGCACTGTGGACATCAGAGTACAAGAGGGGAATCTTGATTTTTCATTCATCTATACATTCATTCAATAAACATTAGCCAGGCAACTACTCTGATCCAGACACTGTGCTGGGTATTAAAAATACTTCAACTGTGATAAAAGAAACAGTCCTGGTCCTCAAGGAATTCAGTCTAGTACAGAAGATGATTAGTACTCATTAAATTTTTGTGTGCATTGGAATCACTTGAGGAACTTGTCAAAACATGTAAATTTCCACCAATGCTCCTAGATATTCTAATTAAGTAGATCAGGAGTGGGGTCCGGAAATCAATTGCTTTAACAAACAACAAAAGTAATGCTAACACAGGTAGTTTGAGAACACACTTTGAAACAAACTACTATACAATGTGATTATTGCTGAGAAAGGAATGCTCAGAGTGCCATAGGAGCTTTGAAGAGGGACACATAACCCAGTCTAACAGATCAAGAGTTGATCTGGTTGAGCGAGGCAGGAGTAGGGAAATGTAGCTCAGCCTAGGGTCAAAAGTAAGATGGGAAAATTCAAGCTTTGTCTCAGGGTACTAAACTCTAAATGACACAAAACCAAAAATAAATGAATGACTTTGGAGAGCCAAAGACAAGGCAAAGGGAACTGGCCTGGGGAAGAGGTGGAGTATTTCATACTTATAGCATTTTCACCCTATTCCCTGAATTTAGGAAAAAATGCCTATTGATTCATCTGAGCATTAAAATTGTTAATAGTGTCTCTGCCCCAGGCCCAGAGAACAACTTGTGTAAATAGTTAAACTCAGTAACCAGGCTGAGGGGGAAAGTGGCAAAAGATGAAGCTGGGGAAGTCAATGAGGATGTGAAAAGCCAAATTCTATGGAATTGGGGCCTTCAACTGAATGCTAAGAGTCAGTGAAAAGCTTCCTGAAAGGAGGAATGTTTAAGAATTTGGGGATATGCCCTAAGTGGAGAGACCAGGGTAACTGGGGAATGAAAGAAACTTTAAAATGAAGGATATTTTTAAAGCGCCACTATATCGTACGGGGGCTAAATACGGGAGGAGATTAATATTAATGGCACACTTAGTAAATGCCAGACACTGTGCTAGGCAGTTTAAACATGCGATCTTAAAATCTCTGAAACAGCCTTGTGAAGGAAGTACTACTTTACAGAAGAGGAACAGGCTCAGAGAGGTGAAGTACTTGCCCTAGGTCATATGACTAGTAAATGGCAGAGAAACTAGGATCATTTTAATCCAAAGGTTATGAGCTTTCCATTATAGCAAGCTATTTACCAGCACTGCTGAATCTTACTGAGGTTACTCGTTTCCTGATTAGCAGTAAGGACATAAAATCTTTAAAATAAAAAACGCTGACTTTGCTACTTGGATAGGTAAGTTTGTGCCTTCTTTTTATATCTCAGTCAGTCTTGCCTTCCATGATAAGTGAACAAACAATATACAACTGTTACTGGGAGAGAGACTTATATAATGTCTTCTACAGAATAATAAGCCGTTTGAGAGTTGGGAACGTGTTTTATGAATATGCGCACTCCCATGGCAGTAGTGATATCTTCTGATTGTTTATTGAACAAATTAATAAATGAGCACCCACCAAGCTGATGGAAAGGAAGAAGGAGAGAAGTTCTGACACTGTTTCAAGCAAGACTGCAACCTTGGGAGTTCTTACAGACACCACTTTGGAATCATACAACAGTAATATTTTCACAACTCCCAAGGAGTAGACTCCTTGAAGCAGACTTAGCTCTGGGAAAGCTCTGGTTCTTGACATGGCCAGTCCCTGCAACTGAGCTGACAAAATTACAGACCACTTAGCTTGATTGCCTTTAACTTCACTGATGAAGACTGGGATGAAGTTTATGTCTGTATATGCCATGAAAGGTTGGCTAAACAAATGAATAATGCAAACAAGAGTGTAAAGGAATGATTATTTTAACCTACTGAAGGAAAAAAAATGTTCTCAGGCATTCTAAGCATTTCCAAAGTGCTTATCTGAAAAGACAAGTATATTTATATGCAAATAGCTGTTGCATCTTAACACTCCACTCTTACAGATTAAGTAAAGCAGGTTCCTAAAGAAACTCCACTATGCAACTTTTTAGTCCAATTCTGGCAATTGAATGTATTTGAGAGTAATAAAATAGTATTTCTTTGAAATATTTTGTCAGTTTTTTTTTTAACAATTTAGATGACTTCCTCCATTAAGAAGTATCAGAGAAATTGTGCTACATAAGCCCCTTCTGTCTATATCAATTTTCTATCCAGCAGTAGTATCTCTTGTGCAATACTGTCCCCAGATCTCTCCTAATCCCACCTAGAGCTCTTCTCACTATCTCACTATGTCATGATTGCTCATGTATACATGCGTGGCATGAGGGAGGAAGAACTGGAAGGAAGGCGGGGAAGAAAGGTTGGTTGATTTTAATATTTCCTTTAAGGGACAAAATTGGATGTTGCAATTTATTTTCCCTTCCAGTTGATTTCTCACTCAAATGAGTAACTTTAAAAGTTTATGTAAATTTTATAGGTTATATATACACATTCATGGTTTCCTTATAACAAATCCTTGGTTGTAGGTTTTCATCAAAAGCAACATACAATATGTGATAGTTTGACACGGTTCAACATTTTATATGGCCAAAGAGGCCAGTACTAAGAAGGCCTCCCATTCTCCTTACTTCTGGCTGACTAGCCCCTCGTTCAGAGCATCTTTCTGATTATTTACCTAGAATTACTCTAATTCCTCCCAATACCATTTATACTCTGAAATCACTGGGAATTTTTAATTTTCCAATGACAACAGAGACATTCTCTAAATTTCTTCTTCCATGGTTTGAACCCAGACTACTCAGATTATTCGTTCTGAGAAACTCAATATATTAATTCAAATATAAGCTTTAATGCACAAAATTAAATCTACAATATCTAGTTATTTTGGATGCTTCAAATGAACTTTATTTTGTATTTCATATATTGAGCACTAACTGAGGTTTATGAGAGGAAGAACTGCTGAATTGGAGAGCCAGTAAATTATCCGCTCTCTTGAAACTTAATGGCAAGCTTTCACCCCAGAAACATAGGGAGATTCTTGAGGCCTGCAGTTGCATTCCTGCCGCTCAGGGTAATCAATGAAATCTGGGGCAGGCAAGCCAGACAGTATCATGAGGGATTTGTTCCAGATTGTGAATGTTGGACAAACTGGAAGAATGAAGGTCACATCAAAAGTATGAAGATGAAGAGAGTTAGCTGGATCATAGAAAGACAGCATGTTGTTGTCATAATCCAGGAGCACACCCAGGCGCTTCAACTGTGGGGGCACATCCACCAGCATTTCCTTGTTGTTATGTCTCACCACGAAGTTACTATTACAACGAGAGAAGACCCACGAGGAGGCATTCTTGCCAATCCATTCATTCTTTGGAGCTGATTTGTAGGCAATACCAATTGCATACCTGTGGGACAGTCAAAAGAAGAGAAATAAACGTTCATGAATGATCTGACTGGTGCTAGACACCAGAGAGGATATACAGGAAATACAATTCATGCTTCTTCCTTAAATAATGTACACGCAGATGCAGAATATTAATATAACAAGAGCTTTAAAAAGGTATCAAGTAGAGGGGCTGGTGCTGTGGTTCAGCAGGTTAACGCCCTGGCCTGAAGTGCCTACATCCCATATGGACACTGGTTCTAGACCCGGCTGCTCCACTTCCTTCCAGCTCTCTGCCTGTGGCCTGGGAAAGCAGTAGAAGATGGCCCAAGTCCTTTGGCCCCTGCACCCGCGTGGGAGACCCAGAAGAAGCTGCTGGCTCCTGGCTTCGGATCGGCTCAGCTCTGGCCGTTGTGGCCATCTGGGGAGTGAACCAGCAGATGGAAGACCTCTCTCTCTGTCTCTCCTTCTCTCTGTAACTCTGTCTTTCAAATAAATAAAAAATAAATCTTTAAAAAATTTTTAAAAAGGTATCAGGTAAAATGATGCAATTATTTCCACCTTCTATCTCAGTCACATTTTCCATGATTTTACTTTTAAAAGCCTGGAAAATTTTTTAGGAGTGATTTTCCTCACACACCACTTAATAATTTTTAACCTTGACTCATTGGTGTTATGGTTGTGCTATAGAATTTAACCTCCCAGGAACCTAATGATAGAGAAAAGAAGATGAAAAAAAAAGGAGTCCACTCACCATGTTGAGGAACCCATGACAACTTCCCAGTAGTGGCAGCCACTGTCAATGAATATATTTCCTGCTGCCCCATAGCACCCTGTGCCACTAAACCTCTCTGGGGTATGGCTTTTCTTCAGCGAGCTCTCATCCTTCTCCATCTGCAGGCCATCATTGGAGATCTTCAACTTCTTGTGAGTCATTTTGGGATCTAGTTTAAAGGGTTGGCCTAGAAAAAGTAGAAAAACACCATGAAGTATTTAAGAATTCAACTTTTGTTCTCCAGGACCTTCACTACCAGGGGCACCTCAATAAGGTCATCCTTAGGTCAGTGCCAGTTGGCTGTTGCTTGGATTCCATTAGAAAGGCAAGAATTTGGGCCGGCGCAGCGGCTCAATAGGCTAATCCTCCACCTTGCAGCGCCGGCACGCTGGCACGCCGCATTCTAGTCCCGGTCGGGGTGCCGGATTCTGTCCCGGTTGCTCCTCTTCAAGGCCAGCTCTCTGCTGTGGCCCGGGAGTGCAGTGGAGGATGGCCCAAGTGCTTGGGCCCTGCACCCACATGGGAGACCAGGATAAGTACCTGGCTCCTGCCTTTGGATCAGCGCGGTGCACCAGCCGCGGTGGCCATTGGAGGGTGAACCAACGGCAAAGGAAGACCTTTCTCTCTGTCTCTCTCTCTCACTGTCCACTCTGCCTGTCAAAAAAAATTTTTTTTAAGGCAAGAATTTAGGTCAATCTCCCATAAAGTGGTCTTCCTGGAGGCATTTATTTTCCCACTGTGGGAAAAATTGTGGCTCTCTCATATGAGCATTTTGCTGGAATTCATATTCTAATTATATGGGTGCTAATAAGCTGTCCTCCCCTCCCCAGTCATATAGTATCAAATTACAAGGGAACTCATAAATTCTCATGTTCTCAAATATGTTTGGTATTTTGCTTTACTTCAGGGAGTGGCTTGGGATTTGGGTAGATTTTAAGGGAAGAAGTGTGATGATGTTTGAGGTGAGACAAAATAAGGGGCAATGATGAAGCAATTGTTGTCTCGTGGCAGAAGAAAATAAAAACTGAGAAGTCAGCAAAAGGACACATTTTTTGCCCTCTTAAAATTGGGATGTAAAAACAACAGATAATCGGACAACTTTGCTAGAGTGACTGTCACATCATCAACAATCAGAGGAAACATCTATTGTGTAGCATCATTCACAACAGAGAATTCCTTATAATTATACGTCAAGAGCATTGCTATGGGGGGGGCAGTTGTAGAGTACGGTGAAAGCTTTATTACACAAAATACATTGCTAATACAACACCCCCTCCCAATTTTTTCTCATACCCACTTTCACTATGGAGGCCAGTAAAGCTAAATACTTTCTCTCAGCCTCCCTTGTTGGTATGAGTGGCTAGTTAGACAAAAGCAGAAATCACAGAATGGGAAAGTTTCTACTTTCATAATAAAAGAAATAGCCATTGTGTATACCGACCCTTTCCTCTTTCCTGTCTTAAAAGGAAATATGACAACTGAAGGCTGCAGTGGTCATCTTGTGACCACGTGGCAATAAACCAAAGCACAAACGAAGGAGCCTACATCTTTAACAAAATGACAGAGCTGTCCCCCACCAGCCTTGAAATGCCTACCATCAAACTTGTTGTTTAGAGAGACAGAAAAAGCAATGCTATTTATTTAAGCTACTAATAAATACTATTTGTTAAGCCAAGTTGCCCTTTCTCCTCTTTGCAAATCCAAAGAATTCTTAACAGAAATGGCTTTTCTACAGTGGAGTTTTACTAGATTATCACAAAAATCTGCTTTTAATTTCCTCCCAAGCATCAGGGACAGAAAGCAGAGAAAAACGCTTCACTAACATCCTCCCAAGCTACCATCTATCTTAAGAATATCTCCGTGCTCACAAATCTCCCGGGGGCATCAACAACCCCTTGCCCAAAGCACAAAGTGCAACAGTAAAGCTCCTCTACCCAGTGCCACCACTCTCATGCACTGCTGGAGGTGACTGCTCAGGTTAAATGTATTTCCTGGCCTGGAGAGGAAAACTGGTTTTTCTTTTGGGATCACCACAACGTACTGTTTGTTTTCAGTCGGGTAGGTTCACTGTTCCGGCTGCCTGCTTGGTTTATGGCTTTAACAATGAAGATATAGCGTGTCCCGCTCTGGAGTCCATGCACTGTGTAATGATTCTGTTTAATGTTGGGCACAATCATCCAGCTATCCACTGAATTATACAGGCCTGTGAAGTGGGGAAAGACAAGGACATTAATGAGCAGGTAATAGACAATGAAAGGCACACTGAAAATTCATTGTAAGCACCTGCACCCCGGCCCACAAAATTAATTTTGTTTCTGTTTTATGGGGGGGGGGATTGTTTTGTGTTTTGAAAGACATAATGAGATGAACCAGGGCTTGTGATTACACTTTTTAGTTTTCTTTTTATCGCACAGAGCTAGGCCTATGCCAGGCTCCTCATTTCTGGCAATTGAATGCAACCACTAGTAAAAGTTAGATTACTTCAAATTTCTGCCAAATCACATAGAAATGGCCACTTGTACAGAATCACTGAACCACCACTTTAGAGAGTCTATGGATCTTTATTCCAAATGTCCACTCCTTTGAGCTGAATCTGACCTTGTACAGATGGGGTAGTCCTGTGCAGAGCACAGAAATATGAAAACTCAGAGCCAAAACAAGTACCTACACATCATATTTCCCTCACTTTTCAAACAGGAAGATAGGATTGAGAGAAGAAAAATGACTTGCCCATGGCCCACTGAAAGTTGGTGATGTGTTGAAAGAACCCTGGTACCTTTTAATCCTAGTCCAGTATTCTCTCCACTACATCACAATTTATGGGGTAAAAAACAATTTTGCTCTGTCTCTGCAAGGTAGTGAAGCTTTCAGGGCTTATGATTCTACTCTCCCATCCCATCCTCACCAATACTTCCCAAGTGGCTGTGCTCCAAAGCATCACAGAAAAGCCAAGGAGATGACATGGCAGACAAAGTAAGATATCTTCTCCTCACTCTGACACTATACATTTCTACTCCTTTCTGGTTCTGATTCCTGTATTCATTTGGTGTTGGATGCTACAGGAAAAAAACTGTTGTCTGGAACATTCGTCTCTCCCAAGGGATCAGATATTTATGCTTCTGCTTTTAAAAGCCATTAGATGAGAAATATCAACTTAAATGGGGATAATGAACATAATTAAAAACATCAAATTGGCTAGCTTGCATCAAAAGAGGGACCGACATTCTAAACTGTGGATTTATCTAGACTTCCCTCTTTTATTATCTGCTCTTCAATCAATTTACCACTTTTTAATCACAATTCTACTAGAGGGTAGTAAGCAAAGGGCAAGGAAAATGATCAGTGAATTTAATCACTTCTATGCAGCTCTAGTAAAGGATTTAGTGAGGTTGAAAATTGAAAAGAGAAAGTCATGAGTATTTTTCAAGAGATCTGATTAAAAGGGTTTAATAGTTAACTTGAGAGAAGTAGAAAAAAGCCTAAATTAAAAGTAGAAAAAGAATAGCAATGGTGGTCAAACAGATACGTTATAGAAAGAAGAAGAATTTGTGAAGATGTCTCACAATTCTTAGGAAAAGACAATAAAGACAAGGGCCAGGAAAAATGTTCAAGGCCTTGTCTATCTATGTACTGTTGCACAGTATGAATCACAAACTACACATGAAATTTTAATACCAAGTGAAAAGTACATGATCTTCCACATACACTTCTAACACTACAAAAACAAACCAGTAAAAACAAGCTTCACAATGAAGCACCATGCAGCCACTAAAAGAGGAATGAAGATGATCTCTAGGAGTGGCTACATGTAGAGTGGCTTCCAGGAAATAGTGGCAACTGAAAAAAGGAAACTGCAAAAGAACATATATGCTATCCTACTTTTCTGAGAGAAATAAAAAGGCAAATAAGAAAATATGCATATATTTGCTTGAATTTACAAAACAACAAGTATAAACCAGAAAATAATGACGTTGGGGACCTACAAGGGATAGTGTTGAAGGAACAGGATTAAAAGGATGTAGGAGGGGCTGGCGCTGTGGCATAGCTGGTAAAGCCGCCTCCTCCAGTGCAGGCATCCCATAATGGCACGGTTCTAGTCCTGGCTGCTCCACTTCCAATCCAGCTATCTGCTATGGCCTGGGAAAGCAGTGGAAGATGGCCCAAGTGCTTGGGCCCCTGTACCTGTGTGGGAGACCTGGAAGAAGCTCTTGGCTCCTGGCTTCGGATCAGCGCAGCTCTGGCCATTGTGGCCAGCTGGGGAGTGAAACGGCTGATGGAAGACCTCTCTCTCTCTCTCTCTCTCTCTCTCTCTCTCTCCCTCTCCTTTCTCTCTCTGTGTAACTCTGACTTTCAAATAAATAAATAACTCTTAAAAAAAAGATATCGGAAGGAAAGATACTTCTCTAAAAACACCTTTTTTTGTATAGCTTTCCCTTTAGAAAGTACAATGTAGTTTTCTTACAAACTCAAAAAATTAAAATGAAATCAACAAGCATGGGAAAGGTGGGAACAAAACTGAAGGGAAACTGAAATAGAGGAAGCCAACTGCATTTCAAATGATTAATATGACCACATCAAAGCAGTGAGGATGAAAGGAGAACTGCAAACAAATGCTTTGGGAGTTTGTTTTTGTAATGGATTTGGTGAAGAAATTCTGCTATTATTGTAGACATATGGGATTTAGCAATGAGTAAATGTGCTGATGCTGGCAGCAAGGTTCTCAATGAGGAAGAAGGAACTTAGTAATACACAATGAGGGAAGGCAAGAAAGAATACATGGGAATGGATTGGAGTTGAAGGTATTATCAACTCATGATTCCTTTTTATTTCTTTTTTTAAAGATTTATTTATTTTGTTTGAAAGGCAGAGTTACAAAAGAAGCAGAGCCAGAGAGAGAGAGAGAGACAAAGATAAAAAGAGAAGTCTTTCATCCACTGGTTCACTCATCAACTGGCCACAATGGCTGGAGCTGAGCCAATCTGAAGCCAGGAGCCAGGAGCTTTTTCTAGGTTTCCCACGTGGGTTCAGGGGCCCAGGGACCTAGATTGCCTTCTACTGCTTTCCCAGGCCATAGCAGAGAGCTGAATGGGAGCAACTGGGACTCGAATTGGCGCCCATATGGGATGCCAGCACTGCAGGCGGCACTGCAGGCTTTACCCGCTACGCCACAGTGTCGGCCCCCATTTCTCTTTTTTATGTTTTGTTTACTTGCCAGGTAGGGAGAGGGAGAGGGAGAGGGAGAGGGAGAGGGAGAGGGAGAGGGAGAGGGAGAGGGAGAGGGAGAGGGAGGGAGAGAGAGAGAGTCCAAGCACTTGGGCTGTCCGCTGCTACTTTCCCTGGCATATTAGCAGGGAACTGAATCAGAAGTGGAGCAGCCAGGACTCAAGTCGGCACCCATATGGGATGCTAGCATCACAGGTTGGAGCTTAACCCACTGTGCTACAATGCTGGCCTCTGAACTCATTATTTATATATATATATATATATATATATATATAATATGTTTAAATATGTGCACATATATAAACTATGTATTCATGATATATATTATGTGTATATTCATATGTGTACTTATATATAGATGTATGTGTATACATCTAGTACATAGGTCTTGGTCTCAAATACCATTCTGCCACTAAAAGGAACCAAGGTTTCTTAGAAAAATGTTTGATTTTGGCCTGAGTCAGGATAAAGTCAAAAGTAGCCTATACCATTTTGTTAGGCCAGAAAGTAAGGAAGTGCTTACAAGAATGGTGGCAGAATATCATAAGGACCCAGGAGAATATCATAAGAGCCTTAGAAGGCTACAACTGGCTAAAGCTGGAAAATTTGAGCAGCAAAATAAGTCAGAGATGTAAAGAATTATTAACCATTGAAAAAAGTGAATTTATAAGTCCATACTAATAAGTAAATAAACAAGTGGGAAACAGGGAGTGGGGCTCATGCTTAAAGTGGAATGTTAGTACCAACTTATAAATGTGGAAGGGAGTTCTGGGAATATCATTTTGCAGTCAAAGTAAAGATTGGATCAGACAAGAATCATCAAGTGATGCTAAAACAGAGGTGGAGATGGGGTGAGATGGGTTTAATGAAGAAGCAGGATATTTTCATAGTCTTAGAAAGTATCACCACATTAATTGCTTGTTAGTGGCAAAAGGACAAACAGTAACTATATAGTAAGAAATCAGACATCATCCTGACCAGGTGATCAAGGCTAGCATAAGCAATGAACAAATGGACAGTATATACCTCCACATATCACACCCTAAGGACACAACATCACTTACGCAGAGTTCCAGCTGTGAATGCATAATCTGAATATAGTTGTGAGGAAAAACACCAAAGAAACCCAACATAAGGAACGAAATAATGATAAAGAAATAAAAAAGCAATTAAAAAAAGTCAAGGGGCTGGCACTGTGGCATAGAAAGGTAAGCCTCTGCCTGAAGTGCCAGTATCCCATATGGGTGCTGGTTCAAGTACTGACTGCTGACTTCTGATCCAGCTCCCTGCTAATGCACCTGGGAAAGCAGTGGAAGATGACCCAAGTTCTTGGGCATTTGCACCCACGTGGGAGACTGCGATGAAGCTCTGAGCTCCTAGCTTTGGCCCAGCCCAGCCCTGACCATTGTGGCCATTTGGGGAGTGGACCCACGCATGGATGATCAATCTCTCTCTCTTTCTCTCTTTCCTCTTTCTCCTCTCTCTGTATCTCTGCCTTTCAAACAAATGCACAAATCTTTTAAAAAAAGTCAGCCAGTTAAGACAAAGAAGGGCTGAAGAAATGTTCAAGAATAAAGAATTCTGAAGAGATATGACAATTAAATGCAATACATGATCTTAGACTATACAGAACAATGCTGGGTTCTTTATATGTTATAAAGAATATTACTGGATCAATTGGCAAAATTGGAATATGAATGATGGTTTAGATAAAAGCATTGCATCGATGATGAATTTTTTGGAGTTGATAACTACTGTGGTTATATAAGAGAATTTCCTTATTTTTAGGAACCATACACTGAAGTATTTAGAATTAAAGGCCATGATGTATGCCATTTACTCTCAAAGGATTCCTAAACACATGGAGATTGAAAATATTAGAAAATTAGAAAGGAACTATGGCAAAATATTAACAATAGGTGAAATCTTGGTAAAGAGTAATATGTGAGTGCTCTTTGTGCTAGCTTTAACATATTTTCTACAATTTTGTAGTCATTTCTAAATCTAATAAGGTAAAAATATATGATCCAGCCAGCGCCGTGGCTCACTAGGCTAATCCTCCGCCTTGCGGCGCCGGCTCACCGGGTTCTAGTCCCGGTCGGGGCGCCGGATTCTGTCCCGGTTGCCCCTCTTCCAGGCCAGCTCTCTGCTGTGGCCCTGGAGTGCAGTGGAGGATGGCTCAAGTCCTTGGGCCCTGCACCCCATGGGAGACCAGGATAAGTACCTGGCTCCTGCCATCGGATCAGTGTGGTGTGCTGGCCGCAGTGTGCTGGCCGCAGTGCGCCGGCCGCGGCGGCCATTGGAGGGTGAACCAACGACAAAGGAAGACCTTTCTCTCTGTGTCTCTCTCTCACTGTCCACTCTGCCTGTCAAAAAAAAAAAATATGATCCCCTTTGAATCACTGAGACTTGGTGAAATGAAACTTCATGTTTGAATTATGGTAGTGAAAGTATACTTCTGATTCAAAAGGGAAAGACCACAATACAGTAATCCATGAACCTGAGGGTCAATGTGTGGTGCACAGCATTTGCATGGGAATGAAAGGAGGGGAAATAGAAGTTAAGTCATTGTGGTGTTATGTTACCGACTATCGGACAAAAAGGAGTTATATCTAATGCTTTCATAATGCAAAACACAAAAATTGAAACAGAGAAAAGATAATACATTAATCAGGAAGACAAACAACTGTTGGAATTCTCTTTCAGCTATCAGCACCATCTGAAACATTATTGGTTGTGATCATTTCAAATCTCAGATGTGGGAAGAAAGTTAAAAAATGAAGGGAGAAAGTTGAAAATTGGGGGAGCAACGTTTCTAGACTTAATTCTGGTCAACAAAGACAGAGATTTCTGGATAAAAAATGTGAAAAATCCTCAAATGACAGTAGCTTTCAGAACTGGGGTACAGTGAACAGAGGTAGGCCAGACTGGCAGGTAGGAATGGGACTCTGAATCTTCATTAAGTATTTACTCCTAGTGAAATAACTTTCTATTGGCATCTGAAATTATACTTCAGGGCTATGCTCTTGGTCCTGTCCTACTGGACTTTTCTCTCAATGATTAGAGGAGGACATACAAGGCAGCCTGGGGAGTAAAGAAAATATATTGGAAGGTTGATTCTATATCCAAAAGGATTTTGGCATGCCAGAATAATGACTTAAAGCCAACTAGATAAAGTGTATTAGGGATAAATTCAGTGTATTGCATCTCAGTTTTAGACAATTGTATAAGAGCAGGAATTGGAATACATAGGGATTTCAATTCATTATATACTCAATAAACAGTCAGTAGTCTATGTGGCTGCCAAAAAAAAAAAAAGATACAGGGAAAGGGAGCATGGGCTATTGTATAGGAGAAATAATTTGGCTGTCCTCTGCAACAGTCAGACTACTTTTGGAGTATTGTGCTCACTTTTTAAAAATTTTTATTTACTTCAGCAGCAGAGAGAGAGAGAGAGAGAGCGCACAAGCTCTCTCAACTACTGGTTCACTTTCCAAATGTCCATAATGGAGGGACAGGGCGAGGTCAGAGCCAGGAGCTGGGAATCCAATTCAGCTCTCTCATGTGGTTAGCAAGAACCCAGCTACCTGAGACATTACCACTGCCTCCTAGGGTCTGCATTAGCAGGAAGTTGTAGTCAGGAGCTGCAGCCAGATATTGAACTAAGATACTCCAATATAGGACGTGGGTGTATTAACCACAAGGATAAATGACTGCCCCTGTATTCACTTTTTTGACAGCATATTTTATAAAGCACTTTGACAAACAGGAGTGTTTCCATAAAAAACATATCAGGATAGTAAAGGGTCTGAAAACTATGCCATATGAGCAGCAATTAAAAGAACTGCGGATGTCTAAAAAGAGAACATTTTAAGAAGGACATATGCGCTACCTAAAATTATCTGAGAGCCTCCTGTGTGCGAGATGGACTAGGTTTGTTCATGAGGAACAGAAGGCAAGAACTAGGACTACTGGTAGCTGTGATTCAATGTGAGGAGGATTAAACTGGAAGTCTGGCAGACTTGGATTCCAAACATGAGTCCATCGTTTTGCAGCCCTATGTTCTTGGGCAACTCATTTGATTTGAGCCTCAGTTTCTTCATCTATAAAACAGAATTAATATAGCCTGTTTCATAAAACTAAGAACTTATAAGGATTAAGTGAGATAGTATATACGGGTGTGTTTACAACTAGCAGAGTATAATAAACCTGTAAATTATTACTGTCATTCTTATTTACTAAGAGGACGAGTTAAACCTCTTACAAGGAAGCACTGGCAATTATATACAGATGCATGGCAACTGAATGGGATTTTTTTTGTTGGAAGTGAGCTCCCCATAACTGGAAATGTCCAAGCAGAGGCAGGACGATTATCTACTAATGTCTGGCGGAAGGCAAGAAGAGACTAGATGAGTTTTGAGTTCTATTCCAATTCTAAACTTCTATAATCCTGTCACTATTAAGAATTATCCTTGAAGCTTTTCTTTACAAAAGACTATTTATAGCCTTGAAAACATAGGTGACAGCCTTTAGATCTCTGTCATTTCTTGTACTTGCTCTCCTTGGAGATGACGGCTCTCCCTGAATCAGGAAGGAGAAGCATAGTTTCTGACTCTAAGGTTTTTCCAGAGCAGGAGAGACAAGTAGAGAAAAGAACATTGGTGAGGCCTTAGAGTTTGACTTCAGAATCTGAAGAAACACTCAGGAACACAGTTCTATAGGCCAAGTGGCTTAGGCTGGAGCTGCACGAGGCAAGTGTTTTGTAGAGTTTGACCCCAAAATGTTCTGTCATCTTCCCATCCAACTAATGTCACAAAACAGAATTTTGCCCCAGAGTTGTCACAATACAGGAAAAGGAAGTATACCAGGAGGATTTAGTTGGACAAAACTTCTCTCTTGCTGGCCTATGAAGTTAGACATAAAAACACAAACACAAAGGTAAAAGAAAACACTAATTTGCATCTATGCTGATCCAACCATAGAGTGAGAATCAGTTCCAGTCTTGAATCCAACTTCAGTTCTGCTTTCATTTCTATTTGTCCCCCAGCACAGCGAGGGGGACTTTCAGCTCAAACCCTCTTGACTGGCACTCGATGAATCAAGTTCTTACTTTGCCTTGTCTTGCTCCAATTTACCAGAAAGGGAAACCATAGCATGTGAGCTTTATTAGCATCTTTCATTTTGTGGTCCACTGAAACATTTTTATACTTGGGGTCATTCTTGGTGGAAAGGGAGAAGGAGTAAAGGGAAGAGTGACAGAGGCAGGAGGCATGTCACCATATCCACTGATACAAATGTGAACAGTAAAGGAAGTGATAGTCTTTGAACACAACATATTTTACCATGATAATGAAGTGAAAGAGGAGTCAGAGACAGGGATGTTCACACACACAGAACCAGCAATGATGGCGGCTTTGCTATCTAGAAACAAACACTGAGTTAGGCTCTCCTTGGGAGAGTAGAGTGACACAGGTTAACTGAGGAAAAGCTAAGATTACAGAAACAAAGTGTCCCCAGTGAGTTCCCAGGAAGGGAATACACAACTTGCTTGTCACCCATCAGTACTGTCTGCAATGCCCGGGAGAGCTTGCACTGTCTATGAAACACTGTACTGAACAACCTAACATGTCTTACAAACACTTGCCTCGTGGCGCCCCGGCCAATCTTGAGCAGCTTACTGCTTCCTTACATTTCCTTATCTCTGGCCACAGGCCCCAACTACACCATGACTTACTGATGAAGTTAGCCTGGCCAGTGAATATGGTGTACTGAAGCTCATAGGAGCTGATGCTGAACTCATCATCCGAGATCCAGTGGACTGTAATGGTGTCATGGGAGGCAGTACAGAGTTCCTCTCGGATAGATGGTGGGTTTGGGGCTGCAAGAAAAGGTGGAAACGAAGGTAAGGAAAGCAAGCTCTCTTTTCCGGAATTTTAACAATCATTAGCATTCCTGTATAATTCAATATTTTTGGAGAGGTTTTTTTCTTAACAGAGAAGCTTTAGATTTCATAGACCATGCATACTGAAGCAAAGTGCTGAGACCTCAGGCTCCCCAAAACAATTGTTGTTTCCATGGCAAAAACAGCCTAGACAAACATATAAGACTAAGTTACTACAATGATTGCCCCAGTTGTCTCGTCTCCCTGTATAAACATTTATATAGCTATCAGAGCACAGTGTCCTATGATTTTCTCATTATATGTCCTTCTATCTACTTCTTTTTATTGCAAGAAAGATTATTATATATAATAAATATATAAATGACAATGTAGCCAGGTACAAATTAATATGAGTTCTATCATCTGTATGATGGGAATGATAATTATCTTCAAAATTTGTTGTGAGGATTAATGATATAAAATTAATATAACAGTGTCTGGCATAAACTAGGTGTTTCATATAGGATAACTATGTTAATAAATTAATAAAATAGCTACAAACATAAAATTATTATGTGTAGTTTTCCTCAGTAAGTGATCATTATGTAATTCTGAAGGTAGTCACCTTTTTTGTAAACAGACTAGTTGCATCCTTCATTTCCCAACATTGTCTTCAAGGCAGATATTTCTTACCTTTTTTTTTTCTAAGCTAATTTCTAAGTTTCCTTAAAACCCTATAGGTAGTACCTATACCATGTGGGGCATTCTGTAATAGTCCCTCACTGTCACCTGACTGCCCTCTTAGAGCAAGAATGGCACATTACTGATAGACTCATATGGAGAAATTCATCAGCAATTTCTGTGGCTTACTCTTAAGTATGAATAGTATAATCTTTCTAATCCTAGAAATAGTGGATGACTCATCGTTTTCTTCTGATACATGAACTAAAATGTACTCTATCTAAAATGGTAATTATATCATCTTAAAGATTATAAGAACATTTTATTATAAATATTATCCATTTCATGTTATTTCAAAGTAAAAGTACACCAAAAAGAAATAAGCAAAATAGGAAGGAAAGCATAGTATTTTCACACCTGTTAAATAGTCTAGCCCCTCCAGCAGTTTCTTTTCTCTGGAAAAATCTAAAGCAAAGTTTTCAAAGGCATCATTAAAATTGATGTCTGGAATCAGAACTTGAGAAGATGCAGTTGCCATAGCAACCCTGAAAAAGAAAAAAAAGAATACATCAATATACATCAAAATAAGTTTGCACCTTCATCCTGTGTTTGATTTCTAGTTTAACAAGGTGAAAAGAAATGACTTGCAAGACTTGATTCACTAAGTGAAAATATCATATTTGTGCTTTTCTAATGGAACAATCTAGATTTTAACCGTAAGGAACCAATTAAGAATTATACCATATTTGTTCACATATGTTCACCCCTCAAACACACCCCTCCATCCTGTCTTAATTTTAAGAAGTAAATACAGGATTTTTTCCCCTCTGCATCATTTTCCATCTGGCAGGCAGCATCAAAACTAGACCTCTGAAGGCTTGGGAAGAGCAGTTTGAATGTTTTTTTCTCCCAGTTTGAGTGATTTTTTTCTCCCTCTCTATTTTTTATGCTAATCAATGAGCTAGCATGCTGGATTAACACCTTCCTCTAAATACTATCCTTGATTTGATCACTCATTTTATATATATATATATATATTTCATTTTATTATTCTTTAACTGTACAATGCTATCATAATTTTCTCTCCTCCAACTAATTCTAAGAGTCTCAAGAGCAATGGTCGTATTTCCTATGTCTTATGTCTTCCATGATCCCTAACACAGTATTGAACATATAGTGAATAAGTAAATGTTGAATGAATAACTGCATGACTACCAATAACAACATAACTTCTATCATTTAATGAGTGTTTAGTATATACAAGGTACTGTGGATGCACTTTACATAATTATCTACTTTTTTTAAAAGATTTATTTCTTTATTTAAAAGGCAGAGTTAAAAGAGAGTCAGAGGCAGAGAGAGGTCTTCCATCTGCAGGTTTACTCCCCAGATGGCCACAACAGCTGGAGCTGAGCCAATCTGAAGCCAGAAGCCTCTTCTGGGTCCCACACGTGGGTACAGGGGCCCAAGCACTTGGGCCATCTTCTATTGTTTCCCCAGGAGCATTAGCAGAGAGCTGGATTGTAAGTGAGTGGCCGGGATGCGAACCGGTGCCCATATGGGATGCTGGCACTGCAGATGGTGGCTTTACCTGCTATGCCACAGCGCCGGCCACACATTATCTATTTTACCCCTTACCACAACCCTGTATATTAGACATTATTTCCATTTTTGCAAATGAAAAAGTAGACACATTAAAAGGCTAAATAAATTTCCCAAGATCACAAAACTATTAAGGATAAGAAATATAATTGAAACCATGTCCATCTAATTCTAAACTCTATATATTCAATCAATTACACTGCTCCTTTTTTTAAAAAAATGAGATGTATTTTACATAGTTCAGCCATTCCTCAACATGGTTACATATCAAAATTATCTGGAAGAGCTTTTACTAAAATATACGTGTTTAAGTCCTATGCCACATCTTCTGAATCAGTCAGTGAAGATCCCTGAGAATTCAAATAATAGGATGAAAAGAAAGATCAACTTGGCGACAATATGCAAGTTAGAATGGAAGGAAGAAGCACTGAATGAGGAAGACTAGAGAGGGAACTTTCCTGGTAACCTAGTTGTGAGGATGAAGAGTTGAAAAATACATGTGATCAAGTATGTAAACCCTGCCACACATCTACAAACAATATCTCTTGGCTACTTCTGAAAATAGAGATGTTTCAGGAATAAACTGCAAGCCAATATAAATAAGTGAAAGACAATCTCAGTATAATCTTCAGGCCTCATTTTGAATAGCCAGTCTTCTAGGATTTGGCAAGTAAGGAGACAATGAATGACCTCTTTAGGGAAATAGTCAAGCCAGAAAGTTGGCTCATAAAATTTCTTCCAGACCTCCCTAATCTTTTTTTTCATCCATCCATCCATCCAACCATCCATCCATCTATCCCTCTATTCATTCAATATTTATTTAGGACAACTAATAAGATAGGCCTTGTGCTAGGAACTGGAAATAAACAGGGAGAACCAATTTGTTGTGGTGCTTGCCTTCATAGCCCTTGCCCTCACAGCGCTCACAGTTCACAGACATTAAACAGGCAATGTAAATGCTGCTGTAGAGGGAGTAGAGCATACCCAAGAGTCAGCCGGCAGGGACTTGGGAGCTAAGGGAAATCCAAGAGGAAGTTAATGTTAAGCAATAACCTACACAATGAGTAGGAGTTAACCAAGCAAAGACTGTGTGAGTGTGTGAGTGTGTGTGTGTGTGTGTGTGTGTGTGTGTGTCCTTTCTTGGCTGGAGGCTGGAGAACGAGACAAAGTCATAAGGGCCTTGTAGTGCAAACGGCAAACTTTGCATTTTATCCTAAAAGCAGTGGAGCCACTGGAGATTAAGTAGAGAAGTGACATGTTTATGATATATTCATGTTCTAAGAAGGGTACCACAGCTGAAGTGGATGGACTGGAAAGGGTCAAAACTGCAGTTAGGCACACCGGAGTTTAAGGTGTCTAGGAAGGAGCAGAAAGGAAATTGGTAACAGGAGTGCAGACGAAATGAAAAGAGTTAAATCACAAAATATGTAAACAAGTGGTCAAAAAACATATTAAAAAGTCCAACTACATGATAAATCAAAGAACTATTAAAAACAATGAGATGACATTTAGATTACACATAATAATCATATAGAAGCTTTTAATACCTATATTAAATAATACCTACATTTTTTAGGATAAAAATGGTATACATTTTGGAGGCCCATTTAATGTTAAATATAAAAACAGCTTAAAGATAATTATCTTGTATGATCCCATAGTTCTACTTTATAACATTTTTACTAAGGAGCTCATTGAGACACATGCATAGATACAACTACAAGGGCAGTCAACACATCACATGTAACCTAATTATCTCACAATGGAGACTTAGCTAGGTAATATATTGTACATCAAAAGATGGAGTGTCATGAAATCAGGTTTTACAATAATACCCAATATCATGGGTGGAAATTCATGACACATTGAGTTTTAAATATAGAATATAATACAGCACACATATGGCATGACCTTATGTTTGTTAAATATATACAACTATTGGAATACTATATTCACCAATGTTAACAGTGGCTACAAGATTAAGAAATTAAATAACAGAGTTAAAAATGATGCTGTGATATATATATATATGTTTGCTTATGTCTCTGTTTCTTTTTTGAAGCAAAAAAGATTTATTTATTAATTTGAAAGAGTTACAGAGAGAGAGAGAGAGAGATCGTTCATCCACTGGACGACTCCCCAGATGGTTGCAGTGGCTGGGGCTTGGCCAGGCCAAAACCAGGAGCCAGGAGTTTCATCCAGGTCTCCTAACATGGGTGCAGGGGTCCAGGCACTTGGGCCATCTTTCACTGCTTTTCTCAGGCCATTAGCAGGGAGCTGGATCGGAAGTGGAGCAGCCAGGACACAAACCGGCATCCATATAGGATGCCTATGTGGCAGGCAGCAGCTTTAGCGGCTACTCCACAATGCTGGCCTCAGTTTTTGCTATCTTGTTGCACTCTGCCAAGGCCTTATATCTATTAGGGATAATATAATGTAAGGGAAAGGATATAGCTCTCCTGGCTAAAATTTCATTTTAACTAAAGCCATGATGCTTTAACACAATACAATGAGGAGCAGTTTCAGAACCTGTGGGAGACTAGTAAGAAAGATATTTAGATTGAGTAGATGATTTTCAAATCATACTAGATAAATAGCCATGTAGTCCACCTATGCATAGGCTATATCTGAGCCCATGAAAAGAAGATTAGACAGTTGGGAATAATCAGCATTCAGATAGTAATTGAAGTCCTAGGAGCTAATGGTTTTGTAACAAGGAGAATGTGTAGTGAGACAGCAGAAAAGCTTAAGACTGAATCAGGAAGAATAACAGCACTACAGGAATAGAGCAAGGAAGAGTTGCTCACAAAGGCAAAAAAAATTTTTATAGGTGGAAAGAAAACCAGTAGTGCTCATGGAAGCTAGAAATTTCAAGTCAAAGTGGTCAGAAGGGACAAATGCTACTGAGAAATCAAATGAGATGAATCAAAGAATGTCTATTATATTTACCAAGAAGGCATTCATTTGATGACTTTGGAAAGAATATTTTCAGTGATGCCATTTTGGAGGAAAATATTTCAGAAGGTTGGGTGTGTGTCAAGACAATTAAATACAGTGGTTTAAATATATGTTTTAGCTCTGCTTTCAGGAAATCCCTCTGAAATGACAAAGAATAAAATGTCATAAGCCCACAAAAACTAAGAGAATGGAAAAAGAGATGCCAGTGAGTAAGAGATTGTCAACAAATGTTTGGAAGCTATAAGGGGATGTTATGTGGTAACCAACAACAGACCAGAGAAAGCCAACAACATCAGGCTGACTGAGTGCCACAGAAAGCTGAAAATTAGCATAAGGAGCACTTAGACCCCCAGATCCACTAAACCAGAGACTGCCCTTTCCTCATCCTGGCAGCAGATGTGAGATTGACTTTCTGCAGAGCTTTGACATTATCCCAAAAGCAATTTTAAAATTCTCTGCTCTCTTTCCCTGCTTGGCTCCCGGAATGCTGGCAGCCAAACTTATATTCTCATCTCTCACCAAAAGCAGATTGGAGGATTCCTTCCAAGTGAAACTGACCCAACAGCAAAAACCCACAGAACTGAACCTGGGGGTCTTGCATAAAAAGCTGGCATTCTGCCTTATAATCCTATAGCAAAGTTCACCAAGCAACAAACTGCCCTCACCTCCTGTCATAGCATCCATACACCTTTTAGAGCTTAAATTCAAACAAGCAGCCAAAATCTTACCAGACACTTAGAGAGTGACAGTAACAAAAACACAGCAACAGAAAAATGAAACTAGGAGAAAAGCAAGTCAATGTAGAGGTTAAAAGAAAACTTCAAAATAATATTTCCAGGAAGACAGTTTGTATCCACAAAACAAGAATAGAATGCTAAAAGAGAAATGAAGATCAAGAATGAGCTCTTCTAAATAAAAATATGAAAGCTGAACTTAAAATTTCAGGAGAAAGACTGGATGAAAAATATAAATTAATAGAGCCATTATAGAAAACAGTATGGAGGGTCCTCCAGAAACTAAAAGTAAAACCACTGTATGATGCAGCAATCCCACTAATAGGTATATACCCAAAGAAACTGAACTCAATTAATAGAAGAGCTTTCTGTATTCCCATATTCATTACAGCACTGTTCACAACAACCAAGATATGGAAAGAACCTAAGTGTCCATCAGTGGATGAATGGGTAAATGTGGAATATATACATGGTGGAATCCTATTCAGTCTTTAAAAGAAGGAAATCTTGCCATTTGCAACAACATGGATGAACCTGGAGGACATTATGCTAAGCGAAATAAGTCAGGCACAGAAGGACAAATACTGTATGATCTCATTCTGTGTAGAATCTAAGAAGTCAAATGCATGTAAGTAAAGAGTAAAATAGTGGTTGCCAAAGGATGGGGAGGGGAGGAAGCGAATGGGGGGTTTTTGGTCAAAGGGTACAAAGCTTCAGTTAAGAGGAGTACATTTTTGATATCTTACATAGCAGTACGAAAATAGTCAAAAATAATATATTGGGGGCTGGCACCATGGCTCACTTGGTTAATCCTCCACCTGCAGCGCCGGCATCCCATATGAGCGCCGGGTTCTAGTCCCGGTTGATCTTCTTCCAGTCCAGCTCTCTGCTGTGGCTTGGGAAGGCAGTAGAGGATGGCCCAGGTGCTTGGGCCCCTGCACCTGCATGGGAGACCAGGAGGAAGCACCTGGCTCCTGGCTTCGGATCTGCATAGCTCCAGCCGTGGCAGCCATTTAGGGGATGAACCAACGGAGGGAAGACCTTTCTCTCTGTCTCTCTCTCTCTCTCACTGTCTAACTCTATCTGTCAAATAAAAAAATAACAATAACATATTGTATATTTTTTAAAATCTAGGAGTAAATTTCGAATGTTTCACCACAAAAAATAAGTAAGCAAGGTAATGGATATATTAATCCACTTGATTTAATCATTCTGCGTTGTATGCATATATCAAACATCACATTGTACCCTGCTACTGCATACAATTATGATTTACCAATCTAAATATTAATTTTTAAAGTATTTATTTATTTGAAAGACAATATGACAGTGTGTGTGTGTGTGTGTGAGAGAGAGAGAGAGAGAGAGAGGATCTTCTATCCACTGATCCACTCTTCAAATGGCTGCAACAGACAGGGTTGGACCAAACCAAAGCCAGGTGCCCAGAACTCCATCTGTGTCTACCATACAGGTGGCAGAGGCACAAGCACTTAGATCCTCACCTGCTGTCTTTTCCTAGCATATAGCAGGAAGCCAGCTCAGCAGTGGAGGAGCCAGGACTTGAACCAACACTCCAATATAGGATGTGGGTGTCCCAAGTGGTGGCTTCACCCGCTGTGCACAATTCCCACCCCAATTTTTTTTTTTGACAGGCAGAGTGGACAGTGAGAGAGAGAGACAGAGAGAAAGGTCTTCCTTTGCCGTTGGTTCACCCTCCAATGGCCGCCGCGCTGCGGCCGGCGCACCGCGCTGATCCGATGGCAGGAGCCAGGAGCCAGGTGCTTTTCCTGGTCTCCCATGGGGTGCAGGGCCCAAGCACCTGGGCCATCCTCCACTGCACTCCCGGGCCACCGCAGAGAGCTGGCCTGGAAGAGGGGCAACCGGGACAGAATCCAGCGCCCCGACCGGGACTAGAACCTGGTGTGCCGGCGCCGCTAGGCGGAGGATTAGCCTAGTGAGCCGCGGCGCCGGCCCTCCCACCCCAATTTTTTAAAGCTTCTAGAGTTTAAAGTGTAAGACATATTAAAAGGGTAAGGAAGCAAAGTGGAAATGAACTTTACACAACATTGAAAGTCAGGAAATAATGGAGCCATGCCTCCAAAATTACAAGAGAAATTTATTTCTAACCTATCAAGTATGAACATTAATCTAATTTTATCAGAAAATGTTCTCAACAATTTACTTCCCGTGTCTTCTTTCTTAAGAAACTCTGGGAGAATTTATTCCAAATATTTAAGAGAATAAAATTGTACAGGAAGGGGAACTTCAGGCAGAACCTGATGAACTCCCTAAAATTAATAAGACAGGGGTGAGAATCCAGGGAGGCTAAATAAGACGGCGTGAGAATCCAGGGAGGCATTCACACGGCAGTGTACCAGAGAGAGCTGCACAGCGAGAATTACAGAGACCTTCAGAGGTTTTCCCTCTAGTATTCAACAGAATACTGATCAATACATCATCTGATCATCTGATCAATGCATCTGAGGAAACCATTCAGTGCTTGGGGAAAAAATCACCCAAAAAGATTAGCGTGAACAGTCCTTGGTGCTCATGTAGAGACAGGAATTATGTCTGTTTCCACCAGCTAAACTGGAAAATCTCATGATTCATAGGACACTGGGTGGAGTACTCAGAGGCATTTTGCCTCAGTAGTGAGGAAAAATTGTCTGTAGACTAAACACTGCTCTCATCTCACCTAACAAATCTCAAATGCAAGACTTGAAAGGATCAAGTTATTTTCAAGTAAACTCACTGTGTCCAAGAACAAAGCTGAAGAATATTTTTAAAGATTTATTTATTTGAAAGGCAGAGTTAGAGAGAGAGAGACAGAGAGAGACAGAGAGACAGAGATCTTCAACACACTGGTTCACTCCCCAAATGGTTGCAATGGCCAGGGCTGGGTCAGGCTGAAACCAGGAGACTAGAACTCCATCTGGGCCTCCCACACAGGTGCAGGGACCCAAGGCCTTGGGCCGTCTTCTGCTGCTTTCCCAGGTGCATTAGCAAGGAGCTGGATTGGAAGTGGAGCAACCAGGACTGAAACTGGTGCCCATATGGGATGCTAGCACTGCAGGCAGCCCCTTAACCTGCTGTGTCACAGCACCAGCCCCCAAGTTTAAGAATATTTGTAGGAGCACAATATATACAGCACCCAACAAGAGAAAATTCACAAAGTTTGGAATCCAATCAAAAATTACCAGAAATGCAAATATTCAAGAAAATACAACTCATAATGAAGCAAATCAACTATTTTAAACTGACTCAGACTTGACACAGATGTTAGAATTAGTAGGTAAAGACACTGACACAGTTTTAATAAACTGCATCCCATACTTTAAAAAAGGTAGAAGAAAGGGTGAATTTAGAGATATGGAAGATATTAAAAATAAATAAATAAAACAAGATCGGGGTTGGCACTGTTGCATAGTGGTAAAGCCACTGCTTGAGGTGCCAGTATCCCCTATGGGTGCCAGTTCTATTCCGGCTGCTCCACTTCTGATCCAGCTCTCTGCTATGGCCTGGGAAAGCAGTAGAAGATGGCCCAAGTGCTTGGGCCCCTGCATCCACGTGGGAGACCCAGAAGAAGCTCCTGGCTCCTGGCTTCAGATTGGCACAGCTCTGGCTGTTTGGCCATTTGGGGAATGAACCAGAGGATGGAAGACCTCTCTCTCTCTCTGCCTTTGCCTCTCTGTAGCTCTGCCTTTGAAATAAAAATAAATAAATCTTAAAAAAATTCTGAATGCAAAAATGTTTATTACTATTATTATTATTATTGAACAGTGGAAATCAAGGATGGGGCATACCAATTTCTTGCACTGCAACTTGTGATAATATTTTACTTTCTAACTATGTACAAGGTATCACTTTGATAGAAATAAATTTTAAATATGAGTATTTGAGAATTAGGGGTGAGTAATTGGAATGTTTCTAACAAAGTTTGCTATGAAAGGAAGGAGAGGAATATGGTGATAAACAGAGGGGATATGAGGTGGAGGAAAGTTGTGGTTTGGGTTTTTTAAGGTAAGAGAAACAAATGAGTTTAAAAGTGGATATAGATGCGGAGAAACTGAAGCTATGGAAAAGAGAGGACATGTGACCAGTGCATGAATGAACAGACATCTCTTTCACAATAAGCAGAGGTAATGGATGTGGATAGAGGCACGCCTAGCAGTTTGGTATGAGCAGCTGAGAAATTTATCATTTCATATCTACTTTGCTTTGTAAAATACGGGGGCATCTGCTGAACATAAGCAGCAAAGTGGCAAGGCTGGAATTTTGAGATGAGTGCAAGAGATTTGAAATAGTAATTTGTGGAGATGAGTTAAAAAGAAAGCTGACCAAAGCCATACAGAGGGATTCCAGGTCAGTACCAAGAGCCCAGGTGGGATTAGCAGTCATAAACGTACGGTGCAGTAACACTAACATCCTTGATTATGTGATTTTCTCCAGCAGGGCTCTGCAACTCAAATGCAGATGGTGCCTGACTTATGACGGTTCAGCTTAGCAATTTTTTGACTTTTAAAATGGTGTGAAAGCCATATACATTCTGTAGAAACTGTAGTTTGAATTTTGAATTTTGACCTTTCCCAGCTAGTCATGGATAACACAATCCTATCTTGCAGTTCTGGGTGGTGGCCGTGACTGCCAATCAGCCACACAATCACAAAGGGCAACAACCAATGCTCTACTGTGTGTTGTGTTGCTAAGCTAGGATGTTCAATAGGTTAGGTGTACTGGATGCATTGTCCACAGAAGGAATAACCTTACATAAACTGTGACATTTAGTAAATATGAATGTATCGCTATTGGGTCCCCTGTTGTAACAGTGGAGAGGCAGAGAGAGAGAGAGAAAGGTCTTCCATCTGCTGGTTCACTCCCCAGATGGCCACAATGACCAGGCCTGGGCTGACCCGAAGCCAGGAGCTTCTGCCAGGTCTCCCACATGGGTGCAGGGGTCTAAGGACTTGGGCCATTTTTTACTGCTTTCCCAGGTCACAGTAAAGAGCTGGATTGGAAGTGGTGCAGCCGGGACTCGAACTGGCGCCCATATGGGATGCCAGCACTGCAGGCGGCAGCTTTACCTGCTACATCACATCCCTCAATCTTTTCAATTTACAACGAGTTTATCAGCATGTAAGTCATGAAATATCGGTATAGGCAAGGAAAAGGTGGGAACAGTTGGACTGATTCAGGGATGGGACTTTATCAGGTTGTAGTGCTAAAGGACAATAGGGCTAGGGAACTGGGGATGCTGAAAAGAGAATTGCTGAAGTGAGAAATCACAGACTCTAAATAAGCTAAAGAAAAAAATTTGAAATCCATGTATACAAAGGGTCTTCAAAAAGTTCATATAAAACTGTGCATGGCTTTCCAAAAATTTTTGCACCAAAATAAGCATTTTAAAAAAATTCCATTTCCACAAACTTTTTGAGGGCTCCTTGTATGTGCTGGAACAGAATTAAGTGACTTTAATTTGTTCCCTTTTCACAACAGCAAGCATTTCAAAAGAATATAAGGAACTCACCTCTCAGCGATATTTTTTGCAGACTGTAGAAACCGTGCCTGATCATTTTCTTTCAGGATATGCTCAGCTTGGTTGATGAGGACTGTTGACCGTTCAAGACACTGTCGGCAATTAGCAACCTGCTGTGCCAACTTTCTCAGTTTCATAACCTTAAAGGAGTTAGTACAAAAAGAAGATAAAACTTGCAATACTTAATTAAAAACAATAAAACAACATGAAGGAGGTCTGCAGTGCTTTTGAAAATAAAGCTTATTAACATCTCAGGGTCCCTAACTACTCACCTTCTCTCCACTAACCACTAAGTCTGTCTTGCGAACTCCTTCTCCCCCTCTACAGTTTGCTCCATTTACACAGCAACAAGCTCAGCCATATACTCTCAGTTGTCTACCTCTTCCTTGTGTTAATAGCATTCATTTTGCTGATTGTAAAGCAATGCACCCTCATTATAAAATTTTTAGAAAATAAAATGTATAAAAAGAAACTCTACAGCCCAGAGATCACCATTGTTCACATTTTATTCTCTCTCTCTCTCTCTCTCTCTATATATATATATATATATGTATATACTAAATAAAAAGTATCTTCTTTTTATTTATGAGGATCTACATTCCTACATATGTATTTCTTTGAGTAACCATGCATACCTGTATGTCCACAAATCTGTGTTCTTGAAAACTTCAATCCTGTGTTAGCTGGAACCACCCAGCATGGCCCAAAGTATTGATCATCACTCTAGGCTCTCACTAACTTCTCATACTATACACACAGTATCAGCTTATAATCACTAACACTGCCCAGCAGGCCAACAAATCTAAAATCATGTAATTGCAAGGAGGTTCATACCTAACCTTAATCATGATTCTTCATTTTCCAGGTTAGAAACCTGGAGTCTTCCCTAACTCTTCTCTTTTTTATCTTTCATATCTAATAAATTAATGATTCCTATTACTTCCTTCCTAGAAACGCCTATGATATTGTTTTAGGTCTTAATCAACTTATGCTAAGGATCAATCCATAAGCCTCAAAGCCTACTGTCAGCATCAATGTATTCTTATCTACCCTGCACACTTCTGCCATATCAATGTCTTCCCTTTTCCTAAGGCAAGTATGGCTTCACAACACCTTTCAGAGTAAGCCTGAAAGGTGGACATTCATGGTTTTTCCAAATTCCTGGTTAACATTTCTACCATTTTTTCACTTTCTGTTTCAAGATATAGAACATTTCCAACACCCCAGAACTGCCATAATGTTTACTGAATTCATATTACTGGGCCAAACATTGCCCCCCCCCCTTTCTCCCTACAACCTCATTTCTTCTTGCTTTTGTGATCCAAATTCAAACTGCAATCATGGGGATCAAACGCTTACATCTGTAAACATCAACTGGTCCTTGACCTCACTGAAGTATTGTGCTTTACCTTTGTCTCTTTGATTTTGACAGCAATCATTTGCTTCCTCTGCTGGATGATCTCTATCAACTCGTCGCATTCTTCCATAAGCTTTGCCTCATGCATAGCAGTATTCACCTGCCAAGAAAGTCCAGAATATTACACAGTGATTGTTGCCTTTGTCCCTTGCTGGCTCTAAAAGGTTCGGACTGACAGCTAAGCATGCACAACTTCTTCCATACCTCCCTCATAAGATCCACTCCTAGAAGAAGGGTAGAGATGATGATATTAATGATGCAAGGGCATTGAAGCACCACAGATAGGAAGCTCTCCGGGCCTCTGGTAGATCATGATGGTTAATGGAAGGCTGGGCAGAAGGACAGATGAGATGGGGGCATGTTATTCCCACTGTGCACTTCCCTTTACTCCAGCACCCTGTCCTCCTGCTGTTCTTTTGGAAAGAGGGTAAGGAGATTTATGTATGTCAGGAAAAGTGAATCCTTCTCCACAGGCATAATAATATTAAGATAACATTACAATAACATACTTATACTGTCCTAACAAGAATGTTTTCAATTTTCCTATTGCCTTCTAATTTTTAACTATATGAATGGGTAGATATATTTTCACATTAAATATGTGAACTGGTATATATTTTTTCTCATAGTAGTCATCACATTCTAGTGGGTATTTCTCACCCTAGGCTGTCCAGCAGCTGAACATCTATCCTATTTTGCAACACTGGCTACAACAAAATATTTTTATTACAAAATCAAGAAAGCCACCTTTCTTCATTGTCTCCATGGACTGATTTCTCTTTCTCCCTATCTCTATTACTATTGACATTACATGGTACAGAGTCCCCAAGGGAGCTTAAATTAGGGCAGGGGATCTTTGTACTGCCCAAGCATAGAGGGAAAGGAAAAGGAAAAGAACTGACATCTTTTCAGTACTTAATGTCAGGCCCTTTATAGATAAATTATTTTGTAATTACCACAACAACTTTTATTTCAGTTTCACAGATGGGGAAACTGGGGCTCAGCAAATTTTATGCAGCTAGCTCAAAATCACATAGCTAGTAAGTGGTAAAACCAGAATTCAAACCGAGTTCTGTCAAGTGAAACCCCTGGGCTGGTTGGGTGGGCAGACGAGGTTCAGATCCATTTCAGCAGCACACAGAGCAGTCACACAGGGAAGCACAATCATTCCAAGAGTTTATTCAAGGATCACTCGAGCAGAGCTCTAGAAGGCTGAGGAATAGACAATGGGTTATTTAATAGCATCAAAACTCAAGGGGCTAGACGTGCTTCATTAGCAAGGTAGGGCTGCATTTCCAGCCGCCATGCTTCTTCAGAGGTTTCCTCCGCCTACTCCAACTCCAGGAAAATATCTATCCCTGGACCCTGTTTACCTCCTCTCTCATCCACGAAGGTCCCTTCAGGCCAATTCTCTTTCCTACTTAACTGAAATGACATATGTTTGCTGCTGAGTGACAACTGAATTTTGCTTGATTTCCACTTTCCAGGGAGAATGCCATAATGAGCTGCTTCTTATTCGGAAAGAACAGTCCCACTCTGGCTACTCTACTTTTTTTTTTCTCAGAACTCCTCTCTCTTTCCCTAAATGGGATCTACCTTTCCAAGGCAGATAGCTTATCATCTCAAGGAATAAGAGATTCGTCTAGTTCTCCCCAGGTCCCTGCTTAGAGTATTTGGAAACACAAGACACTTTCCTTTTATATTCCCTTTTTCAGTCATAGTACAGTACCTTGTTGCTTGTAATTTATTCCTTGTAGTACCCTTTATATAGCATTCAGTATGTCAGACACTGCTCTAATCAGTTTACATATATCAGCATTCTCAATCCTCAAAACAGCCCTGTGAGGTAGATACCATTACTGTCATTTGACAGATGAGAAAACCTAAGCACAGAAAGATTAAGTGCCTTGCTTAAGACTACACAGCTAGTAGTGGTAGCGATGAGATTTGGACTTAGGGAGTCCAAATCTAGAGTCCACCCTTTCAACCATTTCCCATACTACTTGTCCATCTGAGGGTAACAACATCCCTGTCTTTAGTTTATGAAAATCATTATTTCTTTTGCATCATTCATCTTTTTTCTCTCATCCTTTTCTTAGTCGTTTCAGACACCTTGTTTCTCCTAGAGTACCATGTGCTTTTCATGTCCTGTGCCTTTGTCCAAGACTATCCTTTTACTTGAAAGTCATTCCCCATTTTGTTTACGGAACAAGCGTCTACTTATCTTTCAAAACTCTGCTCAGGAGCCGGTGCTGTAGTGTAGCGGGTAAAGCTGCTGCCTGCAGTGCCAGCATCCCATATGGACGCCACTTCCAGTCCCGGCTGCTCCACTTCCTATCCAGCTCTCTGCTATGGCCTGGGAAAGCAGTAGAAGATGGCCCAAGTCCTTGGGCCCCTGCACCCACATGGGAGACCCAGAAGAAGCTCCTGGCTCCTGGCTTTGGATAGGTGCAGCTCCGGCCATTGTGGCCATCTGGGGAGTGAACCAATGGATGGAAGGCCGCCCCCGCCCCTCTGTAACTCTGCCTTTCAAATAAATAAATAAATATTTAAAAAAAACTCTGCTCAATGAGCATCACTTCAGTGACTTTTCTCATCTGCCTGGACACAAGGGATTGGTCCTCTATTTATATTCTCATAGCACTTTATTTATATATCATTCAATAAAGCCACTTACTACCTTTTATCATAGTAATTGTATTAGTCTATCTTTGTTGCTTAAACATGAGTTCTAGGGACCATGGATGGTGTCTTATTATCTGGCTTAGTCTCTCTGTAGCACAGTGACTGGTACATAGTAGGTGTTCAGTAAATATTTGTTGGACTGAACTGAACAGGGAGAAAAGTATATTTTACTGCTTGCTGGACATGTCCACTTGGCTACCTAAGTGATCCTAAACTCAGTACAATATATCTAAAAACAAACATCATTTTCCCACTTGGCTTCCACCTCTGATTTCCTATGTTTTATGACTTCTACTCTCATTATTGCAGTTACTCAAGTGCAGTAAACTCTAACTTCTACTTCTCCCTCTTCTCCCACTACCGTTCTTCTGGTAAGTAATACAGTGAGGATCGGAGCCGAGAAACCAGTAAGCTGAGGCACCTATCACCCTTTTGGACTATGATTACAAAAGTCTCTTTAATCAATCTCCCTACCTCCAGAATATCTCCTTTGCCACTCATTCTCATAAGCCTTCCTGTATCCTGAAGCCAGGGGAAATCATCACCATCTTCCTCATCAAACATGTATCATCATCTTTTGTGTTCAATGCATTACCCTAAATTCTCTGCCATCCATAAATTTAAAGTCTGGGTAGGGAAGTGCCACATACTTATAAAACAAACCAGTTGAGCTAAATACCAAATGAGTGATGCAGACCATTATCTATGGAAATCAAAAGGAAGGACCATTCTTATTTGGGAAGTACCTTAATGAAAATGGGCTTGGGCAGAATTTTAAAGATGAAATAATGCTTAGATTAAATGGTGGGAAATTCCAAACCAAGCAAATGAGATTAAATTTTATGCTTTAGACAATATGGTATCTTTGAAAATATTTTTGATGGGGAAGAAAGGTAGTGACAATAGTCATAGTTTACACTTTTTTTAAAAAAAAAAAAAGAAAATGAAGTAGGATTGATTTGATGGGGCCGATGGTAAGTTTGAAGATGATTTAAGAGGGCTATTGTGATGTGGATGGAGTCTAGCCAAGGAAGATAGCAGGAATAGAAAGGAAAGGTCAAATATAAGAAGCACTTTCTTGCTCAAAAATCTTCTAGACAGCTCCTCGAGGAAAGGATTTAGGCTAACTTGTGCCTCCCACTGTAACTGGTGTAACTGGTGTAACGCTTTGCACACAACAAACACTTAAGAAATATCATGGATTGATTTAGCATAGTAAAAAAAAATCAAAATAAGAACGCCAAACATTGAAAAATACATAAATTAGTAAACATATTTTGTAAAGAAAAATGCAGGCTGAAATGAAGGAGTTGGATGAGAAAGATTTTTTTTTTTTGGACCATCACATCAGGGGACATAAAACAAGCAGGCGCAGCTAGCAGAGCAGAAAGTTGGCTAAAGAGGCAAAATCCCAAACTGAAGGTAAAGCAGTGACATTAAAATCTTTCCATGTCAAGAAGCAGTCCAAGAGAGCAGGGTCCGTAAGAGTTTTCTGAACGGGAAATACTCCAGGGCCAAACTGTCTTCATGATGTGAATAAAACATCTCAAATTGCTTGGAAGACTCTCGAAAGCCCTCGTATTTTCCTTGTTTGCAGTTTTGTTTGAAAGGACCATGAAGTATTGCACTTACTTATTAACCCTTAGTTGAAAATAACTGGAGTTATCTTGATAAATGTTTTTGGTTAGTTGAATGAATGACAGGGTGGGGTGGATGGAAGATCCCAGCTCTCTGTTTGACCTTTGCTCTTTGTTTTGGGTTAGTGAATTTGGTTACATGACTCTGTATCTGTGAAAAAAAAATTTCTCCTTCTTAAAAATACCATTAGGGCAATCCTAGCAATCTATTTTGTATAAATCCAGTCTCCCCACAAAGGGGCAATTTGTGATACCCAAGACTAAGTGTCCTAGCCTCAAACTTCCAAGGCTTTAGCACTAAGTACACAGGTCTCCCTGATAAGTTGCTAGGACCTTTTCTCTGCTTTATGATTTGTTGCTTTCTTCCCAGAGGATGAAAGAATTTGACTTGCATATTTCTTTCCAACTGCCCATCTCTATCTCTTGAAGTTTTCTCCTACATCCCAACCTGAAGATTTACTACAGAGTAAGACCTGCTATTCTCCAATTTCCACCCTTCCCTAATGCAGACACACAAGTCCTCTGCTGGAAAAATCTCACTGCTGGAAATAAATATGTGAGAGTTCACTAAAGCCCCAAGTCACAAAGATTCAAGAAACAGCTGCTTTCAGAAAGCTTATTGTATAGGTCTTTTTTATTCCTGAATCTAAAGTTCATCAGCCTTCCCTCCAACTCACCCCCATGGGAAACATCCCCAGTTGACCCCTCCTTCATCTCAGTCATAGCCATCAGTCCCCTGGAGTGCTGCACAGGAGTTTAGAAGCCAATGAGATTTCCTCTTCAGGTGGAACATGTATGAAGTAGTACATGATTTCATACACCCACACACTCAAGGACAATTCATTTACACTGCAGTAGAATGCCTTGCTGGCTTCTCCATTTCAGTGCCCTTCATTCTACACAGTCAATGCCAACATCATTTATTTCCTAAAATCTTCTGTCCAAATAGATCTTCTTCTTCTCCCTAGACTGAAGATATTTGGGGAAGTTTTTATTTCCGCAAACATTTAGTAAATGCCTATCACATACAAGGTGTTATCCTGGGTTCCCTCAGTGGAATAGGATGATGAAAAAGACTCAGCTTCTGCCTTCAAGGCACTTCCAATCTAGTGAAAAAGATGAGTGTGAATACAACTAACTATCATTTGAGGAGTAGAAGAATGAATAATATAATACAAATAAAACCCTATGAGATCTAGGAAGTGAAAACTAATTTGGCCTGTGGAAAAGGACAACTGCAGGATTAGGAAATGTTTCATGTAGCTGAGCTGGTCTTGAAGGATGAGCAAGACCTGGTCAGGCAGCAATGGGGTTTGAGGGGAGACAATGCCAGGTGAAGAGAATGATCATTGAACAGCATGAGAAAAAACATAAACAGAAAATTTGAGTACATGTTTGGGCAAAACAGATCAGCCTGACAGCTGCAATAGAGGGAAATAAGGCTTAGAAATAGAGGTTGCAGATACAAAAGTATTTCAATGGACACTATGGGAAACGGTGACTTGATCAGCATAGCCCTGACTGTTAATGAACAACTTAATACATTATCCCTCTTAGTAGCTTTTTTGTCTGTTCTACTTAATACGACTGGTTTAATTCTGTAATTAATACACAGTTATTCTTAAGTGTTAAAAATTAACTGAAATGTGATCCCTGTTAAACATAAGAGTGGGAATAAGAGAGGGAAGAGATGTATAATTTGGGACATGCTCAAGCTGACTTGCCCCAAATGGTAGAGTTAAAAACATACCAGGGGATTCCAATTCAATCCCATCAAGGTGGCATGTGCCAATGCCATCTCACTATTCCAAGTGATCAATTTCAGTTCACAATTGATCATAATGAAAGGACTAAGAGTCAAAGGGAGCACATAAACAAGTCTAGTACCTGCTAACACTAACCGATGGAATAAATAAAGGGGAGAGTGATCCAACATGGGAAGTGAGATACTCAGCAGACTCATAGAATGGCAGATGTCCTAAATAGCACTCTGGCCTCAGAATCAGCCCTAAAGGCATTCAGATCTGGCTGAAAAGCCCATGAGAGTATTTCAGGCATGGAAAGCCAAGACACTCTGGCAAAAGATCTCTGCGAGTGAGATCCCAGTGGAAAGAACAGGTCTTCAAAGAAGGAGGTACCTTTCTCTGAAGGGAGGAGAGAACCTCCACTTTGACTATGACCTTGTCTAAACAAGATAAGAATCGGAGAACTCAGAGGGCTTCCATAGCCTTGGAAACTCATGACTGGAGCATAGGGAGACTACTGATGCCATAGACAGGAGTGTCAATTGGTAAAGTCAACAACAGGAGTCACTGTGCACTTACTCCTCATGTAGGATCTCTGTCCTTAATGTGCTGTGCATTGAGATTTAATGCTATAACGAGTACTCAAACAAAATATTTCACTTTGTGTTTCTATGGGGGTGCAAACTGTTGAAATCTTTACTTAATGTATACTAAACTGATCCTCTGTAAAAAAAAAAAAAAAAGAAAAAAGAAATTATCAACTCCCAACTTGACTCTCACTGGGATTAAACATGACAATAGGTCTGATCTGATTTCATCATCATTTAAAAAAAATCATCTATTATTTTTCACTTTATGTTTCTGTGTGAGAGCAAACTGTTGAAATCCTTACTTAATGTATACTAAGCTGATCTTCTGTATATTAAGATAATCGAAAATGAATCTTGATGTGAATGGAGGGGAGAGGGAGTGGGAAAGGGGAGGGTAGTGGGTGGGAGGGACGGTATGTGGGGGAAGCCATTATAATCCATAAATCGTACTTTGGAAATTTATATTCATTAAATAAAAGTTAAAAAAAATAAAAAAAAGTATTTCAAAATCTCATGGGAAATGGAATTAAAATATGTTTATTTTAGCCAGCGCCGCGGCTCACTTAGGCTAATCCTCCACCTGCGGTGCCGGCACACCGAGTTCTAGTCCCGGTCGGGGCGCCGGATTCCGTCCCGGTTGCTCCTCTTCCAGGCCAGCTCTCTGCTGTGGCCAGGGAGTGCAGTGGAGGATGGCCCAAGTACTTGGGCCCTGCACCCCATGGGAGACCAGGAGAAGCACCTGGCTCCTGCCATCGGATCAGTGCGGTGCGCCGGCCACGGCGGCCATTGGAGGGTGAACCAATGGAAAAGGAAGACCTTTCTCTCTGTCTCTCTCTCTCTCACTGCCTAACTCTGCCTGTCAAAATCAAACAAACAAAATATGTTTATTTTGCTGCAAAAAATTAAATCCATGCATGGTCTTTTCATAATATGCATTACTATGAACTTTTTGAAGACCCCCCTCATATGCATGGACTTCAAAAAATTTTACATCAGGGACAGACATTGTGCATAATGAGTTGAGCCACGGTCTGCGATGCTGGCATCCCATATGGGTGCCGGTTTGAGTTCTGGCTGCTCCACTTCCTATGCAGCTCCCTGCTAATGTAATGTGCCTGGGAAAGCACTGGAAGATGGCAAATGTGCTTGGGCCCCTGCAACCACGTGGGAGACTGATAAGAAGCTCCTGGTTCCTGGCTTTGGCCTGGCCTGGCCTGGCCCTGGCCATTGCAGCCATATGGGAATGAATCAGCAGATGGAAGATTCTCTATCATCTATCTCTATCTCTATCTCTATCTCTATCTCTATCTCTATCTCTATCTCTATCTCTCTCTGTGTAACTCTGAATTTCAAATAAATAAATCTTTTAAAAAATTGCATGAAAATAAAATAAAAGGTAATTTAACCCTTTAATTGCATTTTCCAAGAACTTTTTGAAGCACTCTAGTATTTATGGAGAGGTGTGCTCTCATTTTGAATATCTGAGAATGGTTGGGAAAAAAAAAGTCAGGATCATAGCAGCATACTAATACCTTAAGCATCTTAGTTAAGAACCAGGTAGAGAGAGAAAGGCACAGTTCTGGAAGGAGTGGGAGGGCAAAACCAACTTCCTGCTGCCCATTATCGCCTAGGACTACTCAGGTGATCACCACCCTACCTTCTCAAGCTCCACTGAATTGGAGTTCAGAGGCTGAGGTGGGCCTTTTCAACATACAGTTGTTGCCATGCACACGAGATGAGAAGGAAAAGTGAGAGGCAAATTAGATATCTGATGAATTATCAAGAAGATATTATGAACATGCTTGTCACCTTACTGAGCTGCAAAGAATTCATTACTTTCTTGTAATGATGCATTAAAAAAAATCCAAGGTTTATGAAGTTGACACAGTACTCACTGTGGCAGCATCAAAGCTCAGGTGCTAAATCAGATATATTCTCTCTCTCTCTCTCTCTCTCTCTCTCTCTCTCTCTCCTTCACACACACACACACACACACACACACACATCACCAGCACCACCATGTCCAGCACCTCAGCCCTGTTGTATCAGGAAGACTCAGATGTCTAAAAGGAAAACATCCCAATGCTTCAAAGATAGTCCTGCCAGTTTTACATAAAAACAAAAAGTGGGGTGAGCATCTGGTAGAGCAGTTAAGGCACTGCTTGGGATGCCTGTGTCTCATACTCAAGTGCCTATGTTCAAGTCCCAGCTCCACTTCTAATCTCAGCTTCCTGCTGAGCACCCTGGGAGGCAGCAGGTGATGGCTCAAGTACTTGGGCCACTGCTACCCACGTGGGAGACCCAGACTGAATTCACAGTGTACTAGCAATCACTCTCTCTCTCTCTCTGCCTTTTAAATAACATGAAAATAAATTTTAAAAATTTAAAAATAAAAACTAAAAGAAACAGATGTTTTAAAAATGGCCTTGTTTCTTTAAATTTGGGGGAGGGTGATGAATTAACAGAATATGGAATATGAGAAATTATTAATAGGATTTTTAGTCCCCTGTACCAAAACAACCATAGCCTAGAGGGCAAAAAATTACTGAGGTTTAACTAAGTAACCTATGGTCTTTGATGCCTCAGTTTATTATTATTATTATTATTATTATTTTGGCAGTGAAGAGGATGAGGAATTAGGTGACTAGAGATAGGTGGGGCACAGATTATGGAAGTCAGAAAAGTGGTATAGATGGGGAGGTGACAGCCAAACCATCTCTAAAAGTATAAGAATTCCAGTGAATTGGGTCCAGGGAAGCTGTGGGAAGCCTCACGATGAAGACACTGACTGCAAGACAAGCTTGTGAGGAAAATACATAATAGTTAACACTTGTATAGTGCTCACCACATGCTAACCCATCGATTCATGTATTTTCATTCATGTACTTTTTCCATGAACCCTACCAGACAGGCACTATTATTATCATTCCCATTCAACAGAAGAAACAGAAACATACAAGTTATGTAACTTGCCCAAAGTCCTGTAGCTAGTAAATGCCAGAGTCAGGATATGCATCTAAGCCGCATGCCTCATGTCTATGGTTTTTAACTACTGTGTGTGTGTGTGTGTGTGTGTGTGTGAGAGAGAGAGAGAGAGAGAGAGAGAGGGAGGGAGAAAGAAAGAGACTTCTTTTCCTGTTAGAGTTGCCTCTCAAGATAATCACATTCCCGGGGCTGGCACTGTGGTCTAGCAGGTAAAGCCACCACCTGCAGTACCGGCATCCCAAATGGGTACCAGTTCAAGTCCTGACTGCTCCACTTGTGATCCAGCTCTCTGCTATGGCCTGGGAAGGTAATAGAAGATGGCCCACGTCCATGGGCCCCTGCACCCATGTGGGAGACCCGGAAGAAGTTCCTGGCTCCTGGCTTTGGATGGGCTCAGCTCCAGCCATTGTAACCATTTGGGGAATGAACCAGTGGATGGAAGACCTTTCTCTCTCTCTCTCTCCTTCCTTCTCTCTGTAACTCTGTCTGTCAAATAAATAAATAAATCTTTTTTTAAAAAACAATTTATCGGGGCTGGCGCTGTGGTGTAGCAGGTAGAGCCACTGCCTGCAGTGCTGCCATCCCATATGGGCACTGGTTAGAGTCCCAATTGCTCCACTTCCGATCTAGCTTTGCTATGGCCTGGGAAAGCAGTAGAAGATAGCCCAAGTCCTTGGCCCCTGTACCTGCGTGGGAGACTTGGAGGAAGCTCCTGGCTCCTGGCTTCAGATCAGCCCAGCTCCAGTCATTGTGGCCATCTGGGGAGTGAACCAGCGGATGGAAGACCTCTCTCTCTCTCTCTCTCTGCCCCCCCCGCCTCTCTTTCTCTCTCTAACTCTGACTTTCAAATACATAAATAAATCTTTAAAAGAAGATAAATGAATGTACATTGCTATTGAGTCTACATGAAATGAGGCATAAACCTTTCTATTGCTTTAGAATCATGGAATTATTTGATCTGAAAAAAAATCTGAAGAAATCATTGATTCCTACCTCCCCACTTTATAGATAGAAATATAAGGACTAAGAATGGTAAGACTTATCCAACATCATATTATTAAAAAAATCACAGCTGATAAAGAATAGATCAGTGGTTGTGAGGGGGACAGACCAGACTATAAAGATGTAGCCCAGGGGCCGGCGCTGTGGTGTAGCGGGTTAAGCCATTGTCTGCAGTGCCGGAATCCCATATGGGTGCCGGTTCAAGTCTCAACTGCTCCACTTCTGATCCAGCTCTCTGCTATGGCCTGGGAAAGCAGTAAAAGATGGCCCAAGTCCTTGGGCCCCTGCACCTACGTGGGAGACCCGGAAGAGGCTCCTGGCTTCCATTTGGCACAGCTCCGGCTGTTGCAGCCAGGGAAGTGAACTAGTGTATAGAAGATCTCTCTCTCTCTCTCTCTCTCTCTCTCTCTCCTCTCTCTGTGTAACTCTGACTTTCAAATAAATAAAGAAATCTTTAAAAAGAAAGATGTAGCATAAATAAGCTTTGGGGTGATGATGTAATGTTGTACCAAATATGGTGGTGATTATAAGAACCTATACATGAAATAAAATTAACAGAACTGTACGTCCCATACCAAAAATAAAAGTTTGAGTGCGTGTAAAAACTGGAAAACCAAGTGAGATCTGTAATCTACTTAATGGAATAGTGCAGCAATGATGGTTTCCTGGTTCTGATGGTTATGGGATCAGGTAAGATATTAGTATTGGAAAATTTAGGCAAATGGGACTCTATTACTTTAGCAACTGCTATGTGAGATTAAATTTATTTCAAGAGACAAAATTGTTTTAAAAAAGAAAACTCTATAGAAGTCCCACTAGTTTTTTTCAGGCTTGAAAAACTGACATTCCTGAAGTTTTCTGAAGTTCTAACATATTTCAGGCCATTGGTCAAATGGCTTCCCTTCTCCGCCGTTAGACATATGCACACATACCCCACTCTGTACCCTAATTTATTTTTGTCGATATCATTTAGATTGCCCAATAACAATTCGTAATTGTAGACTGCATGTCTCCTTTGACTGGAATGTAAGCTGCTTAAGGTTAAGGACTTTATTTTGTTCATTGCTGCATTCCCAACACCCACAATGGTGTCTGGTAACACTGTAGGTGCTCAATAATTAGTTTTGAATGGAAGGAAAGTGTTTTGGTCATAAAATAAAGGTATAATAAAAAAAACTATGCAGCATTGTGGTGCAGCAGGGGTAGGGGTAGGGGTAGGGGTTAGGGTTAGGGTTAGGGTTAGGGCATTATGGTGCAGCAGGTAAAGCCACCACCTGTGACCCTGGCATCCCATATGGGCGCCAGTTCAAGTCCTGGCCGCTCCACTTTCAATCTAGCTCCCTGCTAAGGTCTGGGAAAGCAGTGGAAGATGGCCCAAGTCCTTGGGCCCCTGCACCCACGTGGGAGACTTGGAAGAAGCTTCTGGCTCCTGACTTCAGTCTGGCTCAGCCTTGGTCACTGTAGCCATTTGGGGAGTGAACCAGTGGATGGAAGCGCTCTCTCTCTCTCTCTCTCTCTCTCTGTCTCTCGTTCCTCCCTCTCTCTTTCTCTCTCTGTAACTCTGCGTTTCAAATGAATAAAATAGAACTCTTTTTTTAAAAAAAAAAAGCTGTATACAGTTGGCCCTCTGTATCCATTGGTTCCACAACTGTGGATTCAACCAACTGTGGAGCAAAAATTTTCAGAAAAAAAACTGGGGGCCCAGTGTTGTGGTATAGCAGATTAAGCTGTTACTTGCCACATGAATATCCCATATCAGAATGCAAATTTGAGTCCTAGCTGCTCTGCTTCCTGTGCAGCTCCATGCTAATGTGGCTTGAAAAGCAGCAGGTGATGGATCAAGTGCTTGGGCCTCTGACACCCATGTGGGAGACCCAGATGGAATTCCTGGCTCCTGGCTTCAACCTAGCTCAGCCCTGGCATTGTAGCCATTCTGTGGAGTATACCAGTGGATGGAAGACCTCTCTCTCTCTCTCTCAATCTCTCTCTCTCTCTCTCTCTCTGCATCTTTCTCTGTCACTCTGCCTTTCAAATAAGTAAATACACACATGAAAATATTCAGAAAAAACTATTGTCTGGACTGAACATATACAGACTTTTTTCCTGCTATTGTTCCCTAAACAATACAGTATGACAACTATTTACATAGCATTTACATTGTATTAGGTATTGTAAATAATCTACAGATGATTTAAAGCATGTGGAAGGATGTGCCTAGGTTATAAGGAATTTGAGCATCCCTAGATTTTGCTCTTCTCGAAAGGGATCCCCGCCCCACACTCTGGGAGATGGGCAACTGTACTATGCCAAATTTCTTCATTACATTGGACAAATTTCTTTTGTATTTTCTTTTTACACAATTATTCAAAATTATTTTATCTGATGTATCATTTAAACATTGCTTGCTAAATTATTAAATATTTAAATAGATGTTTGGATAACAACCAAGGCCCTAGGAGACCACACATTCTGAAATATTTCCTTTCCCAATGTTAGCAGGGAAAAAAAAAAAAAAGCTGCCTTTGCTAGGTAATCGCTGCACTTTCTTTACTGCACAAAAGAGTGTACTTACAATAACTAACCACCAGAGGGTACTATTTATTCAATTATTTTTTCTCAGTATCTGTTGTGTAGCAAGTCATGTGCTGGGTATAAAAAAGAAATGGAAAGGATATAGTACCTGTCCTCAGAATTTGTCCTAGTGGGGAGACAAATCAATACATAGAAGTACTATTGGGGCTGGTATGGTGGTGCAGCAGGTTAAGCTGCCACTTGCGACACCAGCACCCCACTGCTGGGAAGGCAACAGTGGATGCCTGAAGTACGTGGGCCCCTGCCACCCATGTGGGAGATGAGGATTAAGTTTCTGGCTCCTGGCTTTTTCCTGGCCCAGCCCCAGCTGCTGTGGCCATTTGGGGAATAAACCAGTGGGTGGAATGTATCTCTCTCTCCCTGCCTTCCTGCTCCTATGTCACTCTGCCTTTCAAATAAATAAAATGATGAAAGTATGCATAAAGAGCTCTGGGTACCCTGAGGGGTAACATCTGAACCAATAAAAGGAGATGGGGACACAGGCATGAGTGATGGCTTCTTGGATGGGAGGATTTCTGAGCTGGGTCTTGAGGGACAATCAGTATTTGGCCAGAAGAAAGGTAAGGAGTGTAAGTAGTGAGAGGAGAGGTGCCGTGTCCATAATTGTGTTCTCCACACCCGGCCCAAGGAAGAAATCTTAAAAAAAAATTTGTGGGACAACTAAACAAAGTATAAAGTGCAGATGACAAAAGAGCATGGTAGAGAATGAGGCATGATGGGTCTCATAAAACTTTGCCTTAGAGGAGATGGGAAACCATTGGAGGGCTTGTGCTAGGGGAGTGATATGATAGGTTTTACATTTTAGAAAGCTTATTCCCACAGAAATATAGGAAATACTCAGTAGGGGGACAAGATGAACCAGTAAGGAGCTATTGTTTCTGAAATGAATGTGGCAAGGCCATGGCCACTGCCTTCAGGAATGTTATATTTCAATGAAGAAAACAACATGTGGTCAGGAAGATCCAATATGGCAGAGTAGGCAGTGTAATACAGGTATGCACAGCTGCTTTGCCAAAATTCATGCAGCTAACATGTAGCAGAACCAGTGCCAGAACCTAGGTTTCCTGATTCCTAGTCCAGAGCTTTTTCCAAAGCCACCCTTTTCAGTCACTTTTACAATTTTGGAATTAATGGAAGGGAAGACGAAGGGAAACCAGTGAAAGCTTATGTCTTCTTCAGCTTCAGAGTGGACTGTGGGGAGCACTTAGCCCATCACTGTACACAAGTCTGACATAAGCACTCCTCCCCAAAACCTTTGTTTGTGGAAGATGGATTCAGCATCCCAATCTCTCTGTATGCATACAGAGCCAGGAATCTCTACTGGGAGGGTCAGAGAAATTCACTCTGACAGCTAAGGTCAAGAATGGCACTGTTCTGAGACAAGAAGTTATTCTTTATGAGGCAGGGGATTTTGAATGAAAAAAAGCATAAAAACCTGGTTCTACATTCAAAAAGAGGCAGATGGTTACTAGAAGCAGCAAGGGCCCAAGTGGAAGAGTGAAGAGAGCTAAAAATAGAGCCTGTATTGCTTGTAAGCTACAGGAGTGAAGTGAGATGGGGGAAGAATGGGGGCATAGGTAAAGAATAGAGAGAAGTACAAGAGAACAGCCCCAAGGACAAGGACCTGAAGAATTCTATGTGACAGTGTCAATGGGAAGGGAAGAAGGGAAGAAGGGAAGCCTCTGAAAAATATTCAACTCTGTGACTAGGTAACAAAGATAACTTAAACCATATTTTCAGGGGTCCCAACAACTTTAGGAGTCAGGAAATAGACTAGAGCAAAGCGATTTCTATGGTGAAAAGTCCAAGGGCTTAAGATGGCGATGAGTAGAGCCCTTGACCAGGTTATCTTGGTGGGAATGGGGTTGGGGGCAGGCAGAGAAAGAGATAAGGGGTGTGTGTGTGTGTGTGTGTGTGTGTGTGTTAAGAGCAGAGGCTCAGGCTGGCACTGTGGCATAGTGGGTGAGGCTGCTGCCTGCAGTGCTAGCATCCCATGTGGGCGCCAGCCAGTTTGAGTCCTGGCTGCTCCATTTCCAATCCAGCTTTCTGCTATGCCCTGGGAAAGCAGTAGAAGATGGCCCAATTCCTTGGCTCCCTGCACCCACGTGGGAGACCCGAAAGGAGCTTCTGGCTCCTGGCTTCGGATCAGCCCAGCTCCAGCCATTGAGGCCATTTGGGGAGTGAACCAGCGGATGGAAGACCTCTCTCTCTCTCTCTCTCTCTCTCTCTCTGCGTCTGCCTCTCTGTAACTCTGCCTTTCAAATAAATCAAATAAATCTCTAAAAAAAATGAGCAGAGGCTCTAAGGACAAATTCCCTAAGGATACTGTCAAGGTCTTGGAAGTCCTGTGGTGGGGTTGCATTTTTACTGAATCAAAAACTAAAATTAAAAGAGAAAATAGTGAAAAGAATAGACTTTGAAGTCAGAGCCCCAGGTTAGCTTCCAGGTTCTACTGTTTACCGACAACCAGCCTGCTTGGTTTTGGCCAAATGTTCCAAGTTTCTTCTTTTGAAAATGAAGATAATACTAACAGTTAGCCTCTCAGGGTTTGTACATATTTATCAAACTAAATAACATGGATAAATCACCTAATACATTTCTGATAATTGATAGTGATATGATGTTTTGGTTTTGTTTTGACTGCTACTACTATGATGATGAGGATGATGATGGCAACAGTGACTACTATTGCTGTAACTACTATAGCTTTCTGGGTTATAGCTCATCTGGCTTATTGATATTCAGTTTTTGAATAGACTCTATTTTGCTTTCTGGAATGTACTGAGTGGTGATTTGTTTTTCTCTGAGATTTCCATGGCCCTTTTCTGATTCTTCCTTCCACATCCAAGCACCAAGACCTCATTCCCAAATACAGTTACATCCACACTGCTGGACAGGGTTGGCCCTGCCTCTGAAGGGAAGATGGCTTCTCTTCCTATCGGGAGTCACACTATTACCCATTCCCTTTATTCATGGCAGAAGGCCGGTGTCAGGATGGATGTCAAGTGCTGACATCTCACAAAATGCTGATTGCATATCACATCCTAGGCTAGAAGGGATGTCGCTGGCCTGCGCAAGTTACTCCCTGTTTTTCTGCCCTGGGCTCCCCTATTATTCACACAATCCCCCTGGCACAGAGTCCAAAATATATTAGGTGGAGTCTAGAAGAAATAGGTGTGTAAGCACAAAGATATCTAACACATTCCCTCAGTTATAAAATCAATGCCTTAGTACATTCAGCTTTTGTCTCTTCTGTGATGCTCCCTGTGGGAGAAGACTCCATCTGTTCTCTAGTCTGAGCTGCAAGCAGAGTGGCGCTCTATACACTAGAGGCTTATTAAAACATTCATTAACGCATTGATGAATGTGCACCTTCCCAATCCAATCTCCGCTCTATATAGCAAGGAACCCACTCATTAGTTTGCCTTTGTTATTGACCAGGGGTAGGGGACAGTTGTTCAAAATATCAACAGTGTGGTAATAAGGAAGTATTACTGGAGTTTGAGGTGTCCCTAGCTTATGCCACCTCATCCAGTGATTCTGATGGGTACTGCCTAACGTTGAAAAGTCTGAAGGCTCAAATATGTGTCAGCGTTTGTGTATCTGCAATGCCTATAATTCATAATCTTTCCATTGTCACTAGAGCAAAGCAATGGGTCTTTATCCCCCACCTCCATCACTAGGACAAAAGGTGACCCTTTTAGGGCTTCTTTTTTCCTTATAAATCTGTTCTTCATGTTACTTTTAACCTGATTTATTTATGTGTAAATGGTGATGGTATGAGGTGAAGGCACAGAATATGATTTGCGTTGGGTCTTTATTGTTGCCTGTGGCTCAGGATTCAGTTACCCATTTTTGGAAGTCCAGCAGCTTCTAGAGAAAATCCAAAGCAAATGGGAAGAAATCTCAACCTGCTGGGAAATTCCAAAGATCTGATCACCTTATTAAATTGTTATTGTTAAGAAAGAATCACAGCTGTGTAGTTATTATAGCTGTATAGCTACAATTTAGCTTAAAGAAGTGCTTTCAGATATGATGCCCTCTATATGTGATCATCACAAGCCTATGAAATAGATAGGGCAGGTCCTACTATCTGCATTTTATGGGTGAAGAAACTGAGATCCAGAGATGTGAAATGAATTATCAAAGTGATGTAAGGCAGGAAGTGACAGAGTGAGCTTCCTAACTCTAGGGCCAGGACGCCTGCAGCTTACGCAAGTTCCATTCCAACCATCGGAACTATCAGAGCAACCCTGTGGTTTGATTGCTCTTTTCGTAGCTAAAACAGGCTTTCTTTGTGGGGTTGTTTTGTTTTGTTTTACGTTGTTTGGAGAAGAAAAGCACCCTCACTTTCTTTTGAAGATTTTCATCTGCTAGGCTTTCATTTCTTCTTAGCACCTTCTTCTTCTCCTGAGAGGCAACTAAGTAGACCGGAAAGAGCTCTGGTTTTGCAGTGAAGCGGGTCTGAGTCTAAATTCCAGCTTTGACACTCAACAAGCTGAGTGACCTTAGATAATTACTTAACACCTCTGAATCTATCTTTCTGACCAGTAAAATGCAAACACTATTACCTATCCCACAAATGGTTGTGAGAAACAAATGAGCTAATAAAGATCTCAGCATACTACCTGGACCATAGTAGGAGTTAAATAAATACTGAGTTCCTTCCTCATTCCTCCCCCACACCAACTTGCTTTGTATGCATGTACTTATTGTCTAGCGAGTTGAAATTCAGGTTTTGATTTATGTCTCTACTTATTCATCTTACTGTAAAATAAGATTGCTGCCTTTCAACTTTTGATGGATTATCTTTTTTTAAGATTTATTTATTCACTTGAAAGGCAGAGCTACAGAGAGAGGTTGAGACAGAGACAGAGGTCTTCCATCCACTGGTTCACTCCCCAAATGGCCGCAACGGCCAGAGATAGGCGGGTGTGAAGCCACCTACCAGGAGCCAGGAGCTTCTTCCCATTCTCCCATGCGAGTGGAGGGGCCCAAGCACTGGTCCATTTTCTACTGCTTTTCCCAAGCCATTAGTAGGGAGCTGGATTGGAAGTGAAGCAGCTGGGACTCAAACCAGTGCCCATTTGGGATGCTGGCATCACAATCAGTGGCTTTACCTGCTAAGCTACCGCATCGGCCCCACTGATGGATTATCTTTTACAGCTGTTACTTCCATAATATTTTGTTGGCTGAGATAGATTTAGAACTTTTGAGTATATGTGCATATACATGAAAATGTTTCTAAGTATTTGAAATACTCAAGTTATTACTCAAATATAATTCCAAGTCTATAAAATTTTGATAAACCATTCTTAGTATCATCTAGAACCTAAGAGGCTAGATTACCCTTATTTGGATAATGAGCTGATTTATTCAGTTCCTTTGGTCTGAATACACTGTAAGTAATACAGGTCTTCAATTTTGTACCAAGCTGAGATCTCACATCCTCAACACATGATTCCAAATGTATTGCCTAATACAGGATGCATCTACTAAAAGCCAATTTCTGGTGGGCTGTCTTTAAACATTAATATTGTTTCATTCTTGCACCCGGATCTTTTCCTGTTGACACATTCTCCTCACTGAGGATGGTCAAACATAGAGGAACATAAACCAGGCATGGGAGAAAACCGATCCGGACCTGAGAGTGGGAATACAGGGCTTTGGTAAAAAATGGACTTGGTAACAAAAATTAAGCTAAGCCACAAATTTTGACTGGAGAAAAGAGGAGGGGAAGGAAAAAAATGTTTAAATGCTTTCTTCAAACATTTTGACTTTTTTTTTTTTACTGGCTGCAGAGAAAACTTGCTGCTATTACCATCTTAAACATTTTATTAGGAAACTGTGTAAGTATATTTAAAAATAGAGAATATGAGGAAACCCCAGGTGCCCATGCCCCAGCTTCAAAAGCCATCAACATTTCCCTATACTTGTTTCGTCCCTTCCATGCCTTTTCCATGGGATCATATTAAAGCAAATCCAAGACATTATATTTCACCCCTAATACTTCAATTTTCATCTCAAAAGGAAAAGGATACTTTATTACATAATTACAATGATTAAAATAATCTTGGGGCTGGCACTGTGGTCTAGCGGGTAAAGCCGCCACCTGCAGTGCTGGCATCCTATATGGGTGCCAGTTCTAGTCCCGGCTGCTCCACTTTTTTTTTTTTTTTTTTGACAGGCAGAGTGGACAGTGAGAGAGAGAGAGAGAAAGGTCTTCCTTTGCCATTGGTTCACCCTCCAATGGCCGCCGCGGCCAGCGCGCTGCGGCCGGCACACCGCGCTGATCCGATGGCAGGAGCCAGGTGCTTATCCTGGTCTCCCATTGGGTGCAGGGCCCAAAGACTTGGGCCATCCTCCACTGCACTCCCGGGCCACCGCAGAGAGCTGGCCTGGAAGAGGGGCAACTGGGACAGAATCTGGTGTGCCGGCGCCGCAGGCGGAGGATTAGCCTAGTGAGCCTCGGCGCCGGCCACGGCTGCTCCACTTCTGATCCAGCGCTCTGCTGTGGCCTGGGAAAGCAGTAGAAGATGGCCCAAGTGCTTGGGCCCCTACACCTACATGGGAGACCCAGAAGAAGCTCCTGGCTCCTGGATTGGATCGGTGTAGCTCCTGCTGTTGCAGCCATCTGGGGAGTGAACCAGCAGATGGAAGACCTCTCTCTCTGTCTCTGCCCCTCCTACTCTTTGTGTGTAACTCTGACTTTCAAATAACTCTTTAAAATAAAATAAAATAAAATAATCTCTTAGTAGCATTCATCTGATGCTTGTTCCACATTTAAATTTCCCTGGTTATGTAAAAATGCATTTTTAGAGTTAATTTGTTTGTATCAGGTACTTTATGATGTGGAATTTAACTCTGATTTTTCAAATACCATGTATATTTTAATGAATAACTATTGATATTTTACAACAAAAAAGAAAAGAGCCCATAAATACTATGCACCCCTGCCATCCTAATTACTGACACTTAAAATTCTACCTTCAGGAATTTATGTGCTTTGTGAAAACACAGATCCCTGTACAGTATTTTCATTCATTCACACAGCACTGTGAATTTCAGCATCTTAGAAAACAAGGAGCTATTGGATAGAAGAAAAGGCCATCAATAGGTCGAACTGAGAGGCCTAAGGACTTGGGCCTTCTTCTGCTGCTTCCAGAGGCCATAGGAGACACCTGGATAAGAATTAGAGCAGCTGGGACTCGAACCAGCACCCATATGGAATGCCAGCACTGCAGCTGGCAACTTTACTCACTACACCACAGTGCCAGCCCCACATATAGAACTTTGTACTCCACAGAAAATATAAATACAGGGGCCAGTGCCGTGACTCACTTGGTTAATCCTCTGCCTATGGCTCCAGCATCCCATATGGGTGCCGGGTTCTAGTCCTGGTTGCTCCTCTTCCGGTCCAGCTCTCTGCTGTGGCCCGGGAGGGCAGTGAAGGATGGCCCAAGTGCTTGGGCCCTGCACCCCATGGGAGACCAGGAGGAAGCACCTAGCTCCTGGCTTCAGATCAGCGCAGCACACCGGCTGTGGCAGCCATTTGGGGGTGAACCAACGGAAGGAAGACCTTTCTCTCTGTCTCTCTCTCTCTCACTGTCTTACTCTGCCTGTCAAAAAAAAAAAAAAGAAAATATAAATAAAATTTGTCTCTTACTCCACAATTGTTCATGTACTCAGCCATAAAGAACAACAAAACAGGGGCTGGCGCTGTGGTGTAGCATCCCATGGTTTGAGTCCCAGCTGCTCTACTTCCAATCCAGCTTCCAGCTAATGTGCCTGGGAAAGCAGCAGAAGATGGCCCAAATGCTTGGGCCCCTGTACTCACGTGGGAGACCCAGAAGAAACTCTAGGTACCTGGCTTCGGATTGGCCCAGCTCCAGCCGATGCAGCCATGTAGAGAATGAACCAGTGCATGAAAGATCCCTTTCTCTCTCTGTCTCTGTCTCTGTCTCTCTCTCTCTTTTTTTTTTTTAACTTTTATTTAATGAATATACGTTTCCAAAGTACGAATAATGGATTACTATGGCTTCCCCCCCATACCGTCCCTCCCACCCACAACCCTCCCCTTTCCCACTCCCTCTCCCCTTCCATTCACATCAAGATTCATTTTCGATTATCTTAATATACAGAAGATCAGCTTAGTATACATTAAGTAAGGGTCTGTCTCTCTCTTTCAAGTAAATAAATAAATCTTTTTAAAAAGAACAACAACATAACAGGTACATTTAAAAGTTTATAGTTTATCTCTGATCATTACCCTGTAACCTCTCAAAATAAAAATAAAGTAACAAAAACATGAATGCATAAATCCTTGACCACTTGAAAATTAAGAATTTCCAAACAACCTTGGAATCAAAGAGTCAATCAAAACTGAAATTGTTAATTTAATAGAAAATAATGAAAGAGCACACTCTTAACACCAAAGCCTATGGATACTGTTAATACTCTACTTAGGAAAATGTATAATGCCTGAAAACAAGCGAACTAATCATTCAATTTTAGAAACTGTAAAAGAACAATAAAATAAACTAAAAGTAATTATGAAGAGGGCATAAATTTTTAAAAGCCTGAAATTAATGAAATCAAAATGAAGCTACCACATAAAAGACAATTAAAATAAAAAGCTGGTTCTTTGAAAATCCTGATTAAGGAAAAAGAGAGAAAGCAAAAGGAAACAACAAATTACAATACTTACAATGGGAAAGGGGATACACTCATAAATAGATGAGAGTGTGCTGTCAAACATTTCACAATTGGCCACAATTTTTAGTGCTTGCTGATTTCCAAGGCATTAAAACACTTGCACCGCAGTAAATTTTAAGCTATAATGTGTAGCTAGCCAGGTGGTTCCAGTGCACCATTGGATCAATTAATGTAATTAAAAGGGAGTGTTATATCTAATCTATAGCACATGTTTGAAAAAGCTACTAAATACTACCTACTTTTACCCAAGGAGAAATACAAAAAATCCTAAAGAGACTGGTAACTTGAGACCAAATTGGAAAGGTGATTAAAAATCTGTGTTTTGCTTGTTTGTTTAAAGACCCCAGGACCAGGTGGTTTTAGAGCTGAGATGCAAAACTCATGAAAAAACACATCATTCTCATGACAAAAACTAGTGAAGGCTACATAGAAAGATAAAATGTCCCTAATATATATAATACCAGTACCAGAAATCTAAACAGGATAACAGAAATAATAGATGATAGATCTATTGCACTTCTGAATATATACAGAAAATCTCTAAAAAAAAATAGAAAATGAAATTCGAAAGGGCAAAAAGGAAAAAAACATAGCCAAACAGGTTTATTCTATATGTTAAACAGTGATTCAACATTAGAAACTTATCAACATATAGGGTATATCAATATATTCTAAGAGATTTTTAAACAAAATCCAATAACCAATCTGAATGATAACTATAAGTAAAAGACAACTTTTAAATATAATAAAAACAAATAGCAAACTCATACTAAATGGTGAAATGCGGGGCCGGCGTTGTAGTGTAGCAGCTTAAGCCACCTCCTGTGACACTAGCATCCCATATGGGTGCCAGTTTGAGTCCTGGCTGCTCCACTTCCAATCCAACTCCTTGCTAATGCACGTGGGAGGGCAGCAGAGGATGGCCCAGGTGCTTGGGCCCCTACACCCATGTGGGAGACCCAGAAGAAGCTTCTGGCTTTGGCCTGGCCCAGGCCTGGCATTTGTGGCCATCTAGGGGAGTGAACCAATGAGTGGAAGACCTCTCTTTCTCTCTCCCTCTCTCTGTAACTGACTTTCAAATAAATAAATATTTTTTACAAAATGGTAAAGTGCTAAGGCTGTTTCCAGTAAGATCCTAAACAAGACAAGGATGTTTAATGTCATCACAGTGCTTTTAATGTTTTAGCTGAAGCAAAAGAAAATAAGAAATGTAATAATTGGGGCTGGCGCTGTTGCTGGCATCCCATATGGGCACCGGTTCGAGACCTGGCTGCTGCACTTCTGATCCAGCTCTCTGCTGTGCCCTGGGAAGGCAGCTGAGGATGGCCCAAGTGCTTGGGCCCCTGCACCCACGTGGGAGACCCAGAAGAGGCTCCTGGCTCTTGGCTTCGGATCAGAACAGCTCCAGCCATTTCTCGGCCATTTGGCGAGTGAACCAGAGGGTGGAAGACCTCTCTCTCTCTAACTCTGCCTTTCAAATAAATAAATAAATCTTTTTAAAAAAAGAAATCTAATAATTGGTGTAAATGTTATTGAAGGAAATATAAGAACCTCAAATTAAACCAGAGACACTATTTTTTAAATCTAAAATTATCAATATGCTAAGATTATTATATACAAGAAAATAAGTAAAAGTTTTTTCCATATGCTTTTTTAAAAAGATTCATTTATTTATTTGAAAGTCAGAGAGACAGAGACAAAGGGAGAAACAGAAAGAGAAAGAATCTTGCATTCACTAGTTCACTTCCCAAATGTCTGTGCCAGCTGGGGCTGGGCAAAGCAGAAGCCAGGAGCTGGTAACTCCATTTGGGTCTCCCATGTGGGTGGCAGGGGCTCAAGCACATCTTCAGCTGATTTCCCCAGCACATTAGCAGGGAGCTGGATAGGAAGCAGAACAGCCAGGACTCGATCCAGTGCTCAGCTATGGAATGCTGGTGTCACAGGCAGTGGCTTAATCCACTGCACTACAACACCAGCCTCTTCTCCATATGCTTTTAAAAAATGGAAATAGAAAAGTAACTCATTCACAACCAGGACAAGATTGCAAAATACTAGCAGTAAATTTAATAAAAAATGTTTTGTTTGGGGGTGAGCATTTAGATCAGTGGTTAAGACACTGCTTGGGACATTCACATCACATATCAGAGGGCCTAGTTCAGTCCTAGCTCCACTTTCAATTCCAGCTTGTGCTAATGTGCACCTTGGGAGGCAGCAAGTGATGGCTCAAGTACTTGGGCCCCTGCCACCCATGTGGGAGACCTGGATGGCACTCCAGGCTCCTGGCTTCGGCTGGCCCAGCCCTGGCTGTTGCTGGCATTTTGGGGGTGAACAAGCGGTAAAAGATATCTCTCCATCTCTCCCTTATCTATCTTTCTAAATAAATAAATATACCATATCTGTTTAAAGAAAACAATAAAATGTGAAAGAGAAAGCCCAAAAAACAAAACCTGAAAAAAAGGAGAGACATATCCTGATTCTTGATAGGAATAACTAACATAATAAAATTGTATGTCTTCAAGGGCCACGTTGCAGCACAGCAGGTTAAGCCACTGTCTGCGATGCAGGTGTCCCATAAGAGCACTGGTTCAAGTCCTAGCTTCTCCACTTCTGATCTAGTTCCCTGCTAATGGACTTGGGAAAGCAGCAGAGCATAGCCCAAGTCCTTGGGCCCCTGCCACCTACATGAGATACCTGTATGGAGTTCCAGACTCCTGGCTTCAGCTGGGCTCAGCTCTGGATGTCACAATCATTTAAAGAGTGAACTAGCTGATGGAAGATTCTCTCCCTCCCCACCTTCTTTCTCTCTTACCACTTTTCGAAAATAAATATATCGATCTTCAAAAAATTATATTTCCCCAAAATTAACATGTAACTGTAACACAATGATAATTACAATCTAAATTGAGCGAATTTTTAACTGGATAAAATAATTTTAAATGGAGAAAGAAATACAGAACAATAGCAAGAAAATTATGAAAAGAAATACTAGATATGGCCAAATGTTAAAAACTTATCACAAAGCCACTATAATCAAAATAGTAACATATTCGGCATAGAATAGAAAAAAATAAATCAATGGGATAGAATAGATCAAAGTACATATGAAAACTCAAAATATGCCAGATAAAAAAAAAGGATGGTTTTTAAAATAGTCTTTGCATAGTAGCTGTCTATCTGGGAAAAAAAAAAACACCACATATCCCAAAATAAATTTCAAAACCTCATAACCTAAAATAAATTCCAGGTGTATTAAAGATTTAAAATAAAATCACTTAAAATATGCAAAGAAATTTAAGGAAAGGGAGACCTTCTTCCAGCAGTCAGAAATACCAAAAGTCACAAAGAAAATAAAGACAAAAAGACAACCTGGGAGGAAAATTGCAAGATGTGTAACAGATAAATGGTTAATATCACTAATATAAGATACACAAGGGCACTTCAAAATTTATGGAAATGGAATTACAAGATAAGTTGATTTTGTTGCAAAAAATTTAAGTATATGCATCAGTTTTTCATAATACATGTTTTTCATGAACTTGTTGAAGCCTCCTAATAGTATACCTCTTCTCACCTCATCCACTTCCTCTCCCCAGGCCATTAATTCATTTTCATGATTTTAATTGTGACCTAAATGGTGATCACACCAGAACAGATTGAGTCCTCTTTAAATTTGTTGTGTCCAGCTTCAAGCAAGCTCTCAAAGTTTCCTACTGAATTCTCTTAACAGCTCTCTCCACATCTCCACAGTAGCTAATTCAAATCACCGCAGTCCTTACAGTTCCAACCCCACTATCTGCCTTCTCACTCACAGTAAAATTATAGCATATGCTTTTACTTCCTTCTTCACAGAGAAAATCGAACTCCTCCCAGAGAACTCCCTCATATTCTTACAACAAACCTATAACAAATACACCAGCAGTCTCAACTATCTTTCCCTCCTTCTCTACTACAAAGAATGGTATCTCTTTTCCTTTACAAAGTTCATCCTTCTACCTGTGCTCTGTGAATCATCCCCTGACCTCTGGGAGTCCTCACTTGATGAACCTTCCCATTCTTCATTCATTCTCTACCTGTCAGCTGTCTTCATCTCACTGGTTTAAAGATTTTTAAGTCTCAGAGCTTGTGTTGTGGCGCAGCCGGTTAAGCCGCTACCTTTGACATTAGCATCCTTATGGGCACCAGTTCGAGTCCCGGCTGCTCCACTTCTCACTCAGCTCTCCACTACTGGCCTGGGAAAGCAGCGGCAGATGGCCCAAGTGCTTGAGTCCCTGAACCCGAGGGAGAGACCCAGATGGAGTTTCTTAATCCTGGCTTCAGGCTAGCACAGCCCTGGCTGTTCCAGCCATCTGGGGAGTGAACCAGTGGATAGAAGACTCTCTCTCTCTCTCTCTCTCTTCCAGCCATCTGGGGAGTGAACCAGTGGATAGAAGACTCTCTCTCTCTCTCTCTCTCTCTCTCTCATTCTCTCTTCTCTCTCTCTCTCTAAAATAAGTAAATTTTCAAAAAATGATTTTAAGTCTCTCAAGTTCTTATTTAAAAATATCCATTCACTTCTAGAAATATGCTCATTCCTCAGCTTCCACAACACCAATTCTCCTGGTTTTCCTTCTGATCACTGCAACTCCTTTGCCAATATCTTAAATGTCAATATTCTGAGAGTTTGAACACACTGGGTCTTAGGTGGCCTCATCCATTTCTGAGGCCTCAATTATCATCTATAAGTCAGTGCCTTGTATATCCTTTACAAAGATTATTTATTTGAAAGGCAGAGAGAGAGAGAGAGAGAGAGAGAGAAAATCTTTCAACTGCTGCTTCACTTCCCAAATAGCCTTCAACAGTCATGGCTGGGCCAGACTGAAGCCAGGAGCCAGTAACCACACAGGGTTCTCCCACATGTATGGCATGAACTCAAGGTCTTGAGCCATCATCCACCGCTTCCCAAGTGCATTAACAGGGAGCTGAATTGGAATCAGAGTAGACAGAACTTAAACCAGTGCTCCAAAATGGAATGCTGGCATCACAAGCAGTGGCTTAATCCACTGCACCACAATGCTCACCTCTTGAAGGGCTTCACTGAGATATAATTTACACACCATAAACTCCATCTATTTTAAATGGAAATTTTAATAATTTTAGTATATTTACAGAATTGTGTACCCATTCACATAATCCAATGTCGGAACAATTCCATCACCTTGAAAAAAAAATCCCTGTTTTCCTCACATTCATCTCCATTCCAATTCTCTTGCTCTTGAAATGTAGACCCACATATCTAATTGCTTACTGGGCATTTTCATTTGCATAGTCACAGGCACCACAATTCAGTGTTTCCAAAACTGAATTTAATCCCCTCTCACATCATTTTCCATTCAATCTGATCCTTCTTTAATGTCCCTTGGATGAATGAAGGACACCACCAGCTCCTTGGAAATGCTGGACTTCATTCTTCTCTGTTGCTCATCCCCTGTATACAATTAATCACACATCTAATATGTTTTTACTTTCTAAATATAATTGAATTCTATCCCTTTCTATCCTTTCTTGTATTAGTTCACTAGATTACCCCACCAAAATCTGTTCCCTAAATTAATCCATCCAACCAACAAATCTATATGAAGTGCCTACTATGTGCCACTCACTGGGTTGCAATAATCCCCCAACTAGTCCCTCTGTCTTCAGTCATTTATCTTTCCATTGTGTTCTTTTTTTTTTAAAGATTTATTTATTTATTTGAAAGTCAGAGTTACACAGAGAGAGGAGAGGGAGAGAGAGAGAGAGAGAGAGAGAGATAGAGAGATCTTCCATCTGATGGTTCACTCCCCAATTGGCTGCAACAGCCGGAGCTGTGCCGATCCAAAGCCAGAAGCCAGGAGCCTCTTCTGGGTCTCCCATGCAGGTGCAGGGGCCCGAGGACTTGGGCAATCTTCTACTGCTTTCCCAGGCCTTAGCAGAGAGCTGGAACAGAAGTGGAGCAGCCTGGTCTCAAACTGGTCCCCATATGAGATGCTGGCACTTCAGGCCTGGGTGTTAACCCGCTGCACCACAGCACTGGCCCTCCATTGTGTTCTTAATCCAGCAGCAGGCAGCTTGATTTATTTTGTTTAGAATAACAGAACTACTAAATTTGTATTTATTTGAAAGGCAGACAGAAAGAGAGAGAGATTTTCCATCTGCTGCTTCACTTCCCAAATGCCTGCAACAGCCAGGGCTGAGCCAGGCCAAAGCTGAGACCAGAACTCACTCCAGGTCTCCCACCAGGGATCCAAGTACTAGGGCCATCACCTGCCTCCTGGGGTGTACATTAGCGAGAAGCTGGAATCAGAAGTGAAGCTGGGACACAAACCAGCCATTCCAATATGAGATGTGGGTGTCCCAAGTGGCATCTTAACCACTGCACTAAATGCCCCCTGCCCCAGACCCACTGTAATATATTTAAAAACACACAACTCCCAAGCTTAAAACAGCTTCATATTAAACTTCAGTTGACTTCCCTCTGACCTTAGGATAAATTCCAAATATCTTAACATAGCTCTTAATGTCCTTTGTGACCAGTGATCAGGTCCCTCTCATTTCATCTCTCTTCATTCTCCTTGGATAAGTCACTTATCCAAAACATAGGGATAATAATAGTTCCTATCTCAGAGGCAGTTGAGAAAATACAAGGAGATAATAGAAGTAAAGCACTTAGCACAATACCTGCAGCATGTTAAGTGTCAATACAATTAGGTATTGATGATAGTGATGATGATATTAGCCACCTTCCATCTCTCCTCTGAACTCCTACAGCACTTAGTATCACACAATTTACCACGGAATTATTTTATTTTGTATTGCTACTGTTGTTTCATACTGTTATTTCTGCTTCCCCAACTAGATTATAATGTCCTTGAACACAAGGAAAGTGACTTACATGCCTGCTATATGTCCCTATAGCACTTAGCACAGTGCTAAACACATAGTGGAGCTTATTTTTGAGAAAGGTCCATAGAGGAAAAGGGGACAGAGGTTTTAATGACTCTCTAGAAGGGCAGGTTTTTTAAGACTATAAATAATAAACACCAAAACACTGAGAACACCATTTGCTGTCACCTCCTGGGCTAATGATGTGTCATTGAGTTAGCACGGAGCTTTATAGTTCTCACTGTAGCTCAGATGTTTGTTTTTTTTTTAAGATGGTTTGCTGCTAATATCCTGTTTTTGACAGAAATGATTGTAAAAGCATGAAGGTGTTTAATTCTACTCTCTTGTACATCGACAATATGCAATTTGCCTAATCATCTGTGATATCAGATTTTTACTTTTTAAAAAAAATTATCTATTTGTTTGAAGGTCAGAGCTAGAGAGAGAGAAAAGAGAGAGAGAGAGAATCCTCTGTGTACTGGTACACTCTCCAGATGACCACAATGACCACACTGAGCCAGGCTGAAGCCAGGAGCCAGGAGCTCATCTGGGTCTCCCACATAGGTGGCAGGGGCCCAAATACTTGGATCATCTTCCACTGCTTTTCCCAGGCCATTAGCAGGGAGCTGGATCAGAAGTGGAGCAGCCAGGACACAAACTAGTGTCCAGATGTGATGCCAGCTTCATGGGTAGAGGGTTTTTACCTGCTATGCCAGAACACGGGCCCCAGATTTTCACTCCTTAAATGTAAACGTTCTAAGATACCAATATAATATGTTATATTTCACTTTTCAAAAGCCAACAGAATTCTCCTGAAATGGTTTGGATTTCTTGGCTGATGACTGAGTGGTAATCGGAGTCCCAAAAAAAACCTCAGGGTGCTAGAAGATTTAGAGCTAAAACACCCCCACAAATTTGGAAAAAATGTCATTGTATGTGCACTATAAACTGGCACCTTGTGATTGTTTTCCTTTCTTTCTACCATTGTTATCCTTAGTCCTGTCACCCTCTTCTCTAATTCTGCTCATGTCCTAGGCTTGGTCCTGAACCTGAGATTTTTCTAGTAAGACATCCTTGGGTATTTGTATATCTACGGTTCTATGCCACTGTACAGTTACCAATATATAGATTGAGGTGGAGAAGTTAAGGGTGGAGCCATGTGATTCTATGCAGCATGGATTCCCAATGGTACAAGATAATTATTTAGCTAAAGTTTTATTGGTTTAGAAATTATTCGAATCAAAGCTAATAATTGTCTTGAACATTTAATGTTACTAAGTAGAAGCTGAAATAAGCTTGGGATATGTAGAAGAGGGGGGAAACCTGCTCTGAACAGATAAGACAATGTTTCCAACTTGAGGAACAAAAAGCAGCATCCTCCAGTTGTTGTCCATTTCTCCTCTCCCCTCATACATGGAAAACAGCAAGGGACTGAAAACAACTCTGCCGGGGCGGGGGGGGGGGCAGGAATGGGGGAAGTGCTCCCCTGAGGTCAAAGCAGCCCTCACCACTCAGTTTAAATACTAATTCTCTCACTGGACATAGGGGCTTCTTTCCATGCATGTCCTCTTTACACATACAACCCCATGCATATACACACAAAGATGAACACATGGCAGCCATCTATGAAATTACACCGAGGCATAGCACATGCAATGGCATTAAGATGCATGCTCTATAAACGTTTTATCACCACAAAGAAAAACGTGCCCAAGTACTGCTCTAGTATCTATCACGCTGACATTCCCACGTGGACACACCAAGATGGCTTATACAGACATCTCTTATAAATCATATAATATTGTCTCTTATGTTTAGAGCAGGCTTTCCCTCCTTCTACATAACCTGTTGTCACTCAGATAAATACAGTAATCAGCAACTTGCAAAACTTTGCACGTAAAGCCATCAAATAATGAATCTTGTTAGTTTTGCCCTTCAATTTTTTTTCAGATTTATTTATTTGAAAGGCAGAGCAAGAGAGGGAGAGGGGAAGGGAAGGGAGGAGATGGGATGGGAATGGAGGGGCCGAAAGGAGAGGAAAGGGAAGGGAAGGGATCTTCCAACCTCTAGTTCATTCCCCAAAGGTCTGAAATAGCCTGGGGGCTTGGTCAGGTCGAAGCAAGAAACCAGAAACTCCACGTAGGTCTCCCATATGGGAGGCAGGAACCCAAGTACTTGGGCCATTGTCTGCTGGGTTGGAAGCAGGGTAGCCAGGACCGGAAACTGATCACTCCAATTTGGCATGCAGGCAGCAGCCCAACCTGCTGCATCACAATGCCTGCCCCTATCCCTCACTTTTAATACAGCACAGTGGCAAATGGCATAGACATTAGTCAAATTGGATGCAAACCTCAGACTTTCACTGCCGGTGTGACTTTGTGCAAATTAGTTACCCATTCTGTGCCTCAAGGTCCCCAAGTATAAAACGAGAGTGGGAATAGGCTGTAACTACTCAGGTTATTGTGCAGAATAAATGGGCTAATGCACTTAAAACTGGTAAAAGTATTGAGAGGGGCTGGCTCTGTGGTGCTGTGGGTTAAGCTGCTGCTTGCAGTGCCGGCATCCCATATGGCACCCATATCCCAGGTGTGTGTCCTGGATGTTCCACTTCCAATCCAGCTCTCTGCTAATATGCCTGGGAAAGCAGTAGAAAACGGCTCAAGTGTTTGGGCCCCTGCTGCCCACATGGGAAACCCAGGTGAAGCTCCTGACTTTGGCCTAGCCCAGCACCAGCCATTGAGGTCATTTGGGGAGTGAATGTAACTCTACTTTTCAAATAAATGAACAAATCTTTTAGAAAAGGAGTAATGAGAGTTCCTAGAATTGTCTGAGACACAACAAACTTGGATTCAAGATTCAACACAGGTGAGAGGTCAGGTAGTGGCAATGGGTTGAACTGTGGGATTCTCTTTCTGTCCTGAGGTACATATACTCTTGAATGATTCCATCAAAGGATACAGGTCCACCATTTTTAAACTTTTATTTAATAAATATAAAATTCCAAAGTACAACTTTTGGATTATAGTGGCTTTTTCCCCCCATAACCACCCTCCCACCCGCAACCATCCCATCTCCCACTCCCTCTCCCATCCCATTCTTCATCAAGATTCATTTTCAATTATCTTTATATACAGAAGATCAATTTAGTATATATTAAGTAAAGATTTCAACAGTTTGTACCCACACAGAAACACAAAGTGTAAAGTACTGTTTCAGTACTAGTTATACCGTTAATTCATATAGTACAACACATGAAGGACAGAGATCCTGCATGGGGAGTAAGTGCACAGTGACTCCTGTTGTTGATTTAACAATTGACACTCTTATTTATGATGTCAGTGATCACCCGAGGCTCTTGTCATGAGCTTCCAAGGCTATGGAAGCCTCTTGAGTTCACAAACTTCGATCTTATTTAGACAAGGCCATAGTCAAAGTGGAAGTTCTCTCCTTCTTTGACGGCCCATTCTTTCCGCTGGGATCTCACTCACAGAGATCTTTCATTTAGGTCATTTTTTTTTGCCACAGTGTCTTGGCTTTCCATGCCTGAAATACTCTCATGGGCTTTTTAGCCAGATCCAAATGCATAGGTCCACCATTAATAGTAAGAATGCATTCACTCTTTTTCTGAAGAAATCTATATATTTGCAACCACTATAGTATTATATTTATTATTTATAGTTTTTAAAACTGTAGTAATATGAAGTGTACTTTTGAGAGTATGTCTCTACTGCCAAATTCTTTGTAACTTTTAAGAAAATCTGTTTCCGGAAGACTACTTTTACCCTTCAACATGGTCATGCACAGCCCTAGAATAAGGACTCAGCCAGGCAGTCTTGGCAAAGCAGTGCAGGCCCCACTGTAAACTGTGTGCCTGGGGACAATACTGATCCCTGGAGCTGCCCACTATATTTTCACCCCCTACATGGACAACAACAATCTGAGCAAATAAGTGCGGGATCATGGGTACCACTGCTTACTTCTGCCAACTGGAGCAGAAGTCTTCCGTCTCCTTTCTACCTGCAAGAAGGGCTGTTAGGCTACGGAAAGCTTCTGTTGGTGACCAAAAGCAGGACAATGGCAACTAGTGGCTTACCATGGATTCAGGAATGCCAAGCCCCATCTGTTCTTCCAGAACTACAGCTATTTATCCCAGAAAAATAGTGAGCATTCTAGAGCTATCTCCTTTCTATCTGAACACAAATGAATCCGTGGCAAGTGAATAAGCTCCTTCTCCACCAGGCTACATAATGCTATGTAAAGAATATGGACTTGGAGGCCGGCGCCGCGGCTCACTAGGCTAATCCTCCGCCTAGCGGCGCCGGCACACCGCGTTCTAGTCCCGGTCAGGGCACCGGATTCTGTCCCGGTTGCCCCTCTTCCAGGCCAGCTCTCTGCTGTAGCCCGGGAGTGCAGTGGAGGATGGCCCAAGTGCTTGGGCCCTGCACCCCATGGGAGACCAGGATAAGTACCTGGCTCCTGCCATCGGATCAGCGCGGTGCGCTGGCCGCGGCGGCCATTGGAGGGTGAACCAACAGCAAAAGGAAGACCTTTCTCTCTGTCTCTCTCTCTCTCTCAGTGTCCACTCTGCCTGTAAAAAAAAAAAAAAAAGAATATGGACTTGGAGTCGGAGGGTCCCAACTTACTCTATGTGTGACCTTGAGTAAGATGATTAATTTCCATGACTATCAGGTTCCTCGTTTGCAAAATGAGACTATTACCACTTGTATCACATGGCTGTAATAAACACTCTGTGATATTAGAAACAATAATGCCTTTAGCACAGTGCCCAGAACAAAGGATTCAAATATGATTCTCTCCTCCCAGTCCTTAATTCCCATATCATACAGCTGGACTCCTCTAGATGGGCAGGCAGAAAGGACACCTCAACAAACTGCGTACAAGACTGTCGTAATGATGCCTGTTTGGTTTTAATGTTTTTAATTTGTTTGTTTTTATTGGGTTTTATTGCAGATGAGATTGAACACAGGCATATGACTGAAAAGATTCAAAGGTAAAAGATAGGCTTAATAGTCTTTTAGCTGAATTCTTAGGATTTCAACTTTCTAAGAACACACTGATAATGGGACAGATTATAAAAAGAGTGAAGCAAGGAGGAGGGGCCAAAATTAGACAAGTGTTCTGATGATTTGGTGAGTAACCTGGAATTTGAATACTGAGAATAAACTGGAAAAAAAGGCAGCAGCATATGGGAAATGGGGCTTTTGGATGAGCTAAAAGCTTTTGGATGAGCTAAAAGGGAAGTGCAAAAGCAGAATGAGAGTACATATCTAAATGACCTGTTTGACTTTAAAGACATAACCACACCCGGAATCTTAACTGCCCTACAGATGTAGGGGATGTGGAGAAGGAAAACAATATTAATCCTAACTTGTATTTTATCCATACAATCCTATCATGTGTCCATATCTTACAAATATTTCAACTGTAACATTTAATGTTCTCAAAAAATAGTATTTCACTAAAATATATCAAGAATTGTCACAAAGTATTTTTGAAAAAGGATTGAGCATGTTAGGTATCTAAAAAATAGCATTTCCTTTCCTAGCATAAAAAATAGGCCATGCCCACACTTCAGATTGCACAAATGATTTAGGGCTTTCATCTATGTTAAATGTCAATTGCTATATACACAATAAGATTGAAGGTAATACTCTGAATTAGTCTTCACAGTAGTGTAAGTAACTACACTGACTATATCACCATGCTCTTATTTTTCCATTGTTCATAGAAACCATTTCCTCTACCTAATAATCCACAGTAGTTTCAGAACAGGTGTTTCATTCTCACAAGGTGCTGACAGCCCAAATCCTTCTCAGGAACTACTGCTTTTGCTCATTCAGCTCTCACAAAAATATTCACAGAACATTTTGGCTAATAAACATTTACACAACCCAAAGAATGATGAATGATCTCTCTCTCTCTTTCTCTCTCTCTCTCCCCCTTTCTCTCTCTACTAGAAAAGAGAGAATGTTTGGGTGTTTGGCCTACCACTTGAGATTTCTGCATCCCATATCCACAGTGCCTGGGTTTGAGTCCTAGCTCAAATTCTAGCTCCTCTTCCGATACCAGTTTCTTGCTATTGCACACCCTTGGAGGCAGCAGGTGATGGATCAAGTACTTGGGTCCCTGCCACCCAAATGGGAGAGCTGGGCTGAGTTCCTGGCTCCTGGATTACAAGCATTTGGGAAGTGAGCAGTGTATGGTATCCCTATCTCCTACCTCTCTCTTTTCATGTCCTTCTCAAATAAATAAATAGAGGTAAAAGCATGTGTCTCTACCTAAAACTTTTTTAAAAAAAAAAACTTTTGCTTAGAAACCAAAATCAAGGGGAATTTGGGCAGGATAACAAACAAGTTTCCTTATATATCAAATAAAGAATTCTTCACATATTCGTTTTTAAAAAATATTTATTTTATTTATTTGAAAGGCAGGGTTACAGAGAGAGAGAGAGGGAGAGATGGAGAGAAAGAGAGCTCTTCCATCCACTGGTTCATTCCCCAAATAGTTGCAATGGCTAGGGCTGGGCCAGGCAGAAACCAGGTGCCAGATTTATCCAGGTCTCCCATATAGATTCAGGGGCCCAAGTACTTCGGCCACCCTCTGCAGCTTTCCCAGGTGCATTAGCAGGGAGCTGGATCTGAAGTGGAGCAGCCAAGACGCAAACTGGTGCCAATATTGAATGCTGCCATTGCAAGTGGTGATTACGCCACAACACTGGCCCCATCTCTCTCTCTTTCTCTCTCATAAAAGAAAATAAATAAATAAAAAGAAACCCAGACTTTGGAGCTAGGAAATAGGGTTCAGGGTTGGAGTGGTGTCTAGATACCATGTCAGGAATCGAAATGACGCATATGTGGTCAGAGGCAGTGGATTTAGTGATTCCTATAGTTAGCTGCCCAGTAACACTATAATACACAACTAGAGCTTTATATCTGATTTCTGCACTTCAAAAGGATAGTAATTACCATTCTATTTGTCTCTTCACCTTCATGATCAAACTTCTCACAGCCTGCACTTTCCTACAACTTACTTTGTCCTTGATCTCTGAATCTGTCATCTACCCTCCCCTTTGCCCAGAACCACCTTCTCCCTCAAAAGTCACTAATGATACCTTCCTCTACAATGTCTCTGTGCCAATGGACTCTGCCAAATGTTTTACACCTTAAAGGACTTGCTTCCTTTGATAATCTGAGCCTCTGTTTTTGTTGGTTGTCCTCCTCTCTTGACTTTTTTTTTTTCCATTTCTCCTTTGCTTTCCTCTAGAATTCACATTCCTACCTCATACTCCTTACTTACTATAAATCATCCTCCTGATTGGTCCAGGAACCACCAGTGATGAACAAGAGACATCCAAATGGTGTGTACCTTGATCTTGCAAAAGGAAATGTAATGGAGTAGTTAGGGACACAGGCTCTGGAGCTAAAGTGCCTAGATTGAAATCCCCACTCTGTTACCTACTAGCAAAGACTTTGGCAAATCACTTAAACCCTTCTGTATCTCCACTTCTTTATCTTTCAAGCAAGAATAATGACACTGTCTATCTCACTAAGTTCTCGTGAGGATTAAGTGAGTTAAAATACATAAAGGGAACAGAAGAAATTCTCAGTAAGTGTTTCTTATTATTGTAGTCATCCCAATAATAACATCCAAAACTGAATGTTTCCACAAATGAATAATTTACTTCTGATGTTTAATTTTTAAAATGTATACCAGCCCTCAGTAATCTCATCTAAACACCAAAGTCCTATCTATTTTTGGAAGGTCAGTTGTTGTATTCTGAGTACCAAACAACTGGATTGGAGATCTTTCCAAGGCCCTTTTCTCAGTCCACACATTCCCCATGGCTTTAAATGATATTTAGATGCTAATCTCTTCCAACTCTATTCCTTTCTGAGACCTTTCTCCTGACCTCCAGATCCAGCCAGCCAATTGCCTACTAGCCATTTCCCACAATACCACAAGCATCGTGTGTCTCAAAAGAACTCCTTTTGTATTTCCTAACCTATTAAAGGCAATAGGTGCACTCAATAAGCCAATTCAGAAACTTGTGAATCATTCTAGAATCCCCTCGCATTCCTTTACCCATTATATCTAATTGAGCATCAAGTAATATTGATTCTGTTAGGTATGTTTTGAATGTATCTTTTCCTTCCTCATCCTACCATTACTACTTCAAGTCAGACCTTCATCTCTCCCTAGATCAGTAAAAGTATAACTGGTCTCTTGGCCTTCAATTTTGACCCTTGCCCCATCCTCCAGTCCACAGCCATGACAATCCTCCTTTTTTTTTTTTTTTTGGACAGGCAGAGCTAGACAGTGAGATGAGAGAGACAGAAAGGTCTTCCTTTCCGTTGGTTCACCCCCCAATGACTGCTACGGCTGGCGCGCTGCGCCAATCCAAACCCAGGAGTCAGGTGCTTCCTCCTGGTCTCCCATGCGGGTGCAGGGCCCAAGGACTTGGGCCATCTTCCATTGCCTTCCTAAGCCACAGCAGAGAGCTGGACTGGAAGAGGAGCAACAGGGACAGAATCCAGCGCCCCAACCTGTGCCGGTGGCGCAGGCGAAGTATTAGCCTAGTGAGCCTAGTGAGCCATGGTGCCGGCTGACAATCCTCCTTTAAAAGCAGATTTTATCCAGTTATTTGCTTTAAATCACTTCATGGCTCCATAGCCTCCTTAGAATAAAGTCTCAACACCTCTACACGGCATACTGGCCCTTCATTATTTTGGCCCAAACTGTCTCTCCAGGCTCACTTCTTGGCAATGATTCTCAACATATTACATTCTTACTGAACCAACCTTCTTGTGGTTCCCTAAACATCTCTATGCTGATCACCTTTCTGTAGTCCTGCATGTGGTCCCTTTCACGCCTCTATTTCATGTTTGTTGGCAAAAATTCTACCTTTATTTCAAGATAGTTTTATTTCTATTTTCTTTCTACAGCCTTTCTTAAGTTCCTCAGGTAGACTTGGGTATTTCTTCCTCTATACTAACTTGTCATCTTGCATTTGCCTTCATTACAATAATTATCCCTTCACATTCTATTTGTCATTTTCTTTTGTCAGGTACTCAACCAATCTGTGCCTTTCTTGAGTACAGGAATCATTTCCTATTTAGCTCTATATAGCAAGTGCTTAGGGTGCCAATTTGCTGGTACAATTTGTTCATTTCTACCTTCCACTAATATCTCTGCTCTCTATCACTGCAGAGAGAATAATTTATTTTTTCTCCTTCAACATTTGGCTAAAATGCCTTTTCCCTGATTACACTCACTTCACTCTAATCACTCCTTCATTTTATGGTGACCTCAGTGCTTTGTAGAGGGCTCCTCCAACAAACATTTGCAATTTACTGGTTTGGATGATTCCATTCCTTCTTCTAGTTCAACACACTAAACATTTAAGGATCATTTGCTGAAATCATCCATAGCAGTGTTTTTAAAATTAATTTTTCAAAGGCCTATTTTTAATGTTTGGAGAAGCAATCAAACATCTATTACATGGATTCTAAGATTTTTGCCCTTTTCAAATCAAATACCCCTCCATTGATCAATAGGAACAAAAAAAAGGAGTATACTAAGCTCCAAAAATTTGAACTCTAAAGAGAAAGAGTTCCAACAGTGATAAACATAGCAGAAGAACAGAAAACAGAAACTCCCCAAACTAAGGGAAGCAACTCCCTCTCTTCCAACTTATCTCACTTTTCCCCCCTTCTATTCCTAATTATAAAGAGTAGTGCCAGCCAGCTCCTTAAAAAGCTGGCAAGAGCCAGAAAAAAAAAATTAACCTGACCATGGAGCTTCTGGAATGAATTAATCCATTCAATTACTACGATTTGGGAGAAGAGAAAAAGAAGGCACAACACAGAATATCCTGGTAAGGGCTTTCATATTCTCAGTGTACTAAAACATAAGAACAAGGATAAATGAGTAAAATCGGAAGGGCTACCCTACATTTATTTGTAATTCCTATACTGTATACTGCTTTATTTTCTTTCTTACTAAATATTGTGATTTCTCTAGGTAGAGTAAAAGTTCCATGGTGTCATCAACCACATAGACTTCTTTTATAGCCTTCACATTACCCACCATACTAAGTAAATAGTGTACGCTTGAGAAATGTTGTTCAGTGACTGATTAATAAGTACTTAACTCTTTTTTCCTTTGCTATCTTCAAGAATGATTATTATTCACAAGCCCATGGGGTCTTGGAAGCCAAGAGGAAGTATCCATCTGTTGGTATACATTTTCCCTTGGCTATGCATTATACAGAGATTTCCTCTGGAAATGTAAACAAAGGATGCCTGATGAGCCAGGACAAAGAGCTATATATAAAGATCAAGTAGCCACCGTTAACAAGGTCAAAGCATTCCCTTCCTTAACCAGAACAAAAAGAATCTTGGGTCTGTCTCTACCTCCTTATCATGCTCTCCAGTCCAACAGATAGTATTTTCCAACTGCCTAGCTACAGAACTCTAACAAGATATATTTCCATAGAATTCAGCTAACAAATCTGTAGTGATCTTAATCTCTGTTTCTCTAATAATAGGAAGACTTCAGCTTTGTTTACTTTCTGAGGAGAATACAGAACAGGGAAAAAGAACAGGGATAGGGAGGCAGTATTTATGGCTTCTTTATGGCAAGTCAATCTGTGACAAAAACATTTGCAGACAATAAGAAGGGGAACAGGTTTGGCAGGAAAATAGCCTATTCTAGTTTCTCAGAAGTGCCTTAGCTGGTATCCTCCACCCCCGCCCAATGTGAAATGCCTGGTTTACACCATGAGTATAGTCATTCCCTTTAGACAAATTAGGATTAGATAAAATGAAAAAAATTCCAAATCACTCTTGAGTGTTTGGTTCTCCAGATTAACAATATCCTATTATTTATTTCATTTTATGAAGTATTTATAAGCATTATAAAATCTCAGGTCCCTTCTTTAACTGAATTTCTAATCCTGAGGCTTGTCTTGAATCTTTTTGCCCACACAGGCTCTGTGTTGAATGAGTATAATAAAGTAACCTAGATTCACCTATTATTATGGGTATGGTAAGGGCACATCCTTGACCATCCAGAAGCAATGAGGTCATGGAGGACTGTCATGGTCTTCCATAAACTCTCCTGTAGGGCTCCTGTCAAAGACAGAATCCTAAACCAAGTAGATTATGGAGTTAATTCCCAAAATACTCTCTCACACTCAACAGTATTATATATCTCACTATCTTCCCCCAGTTCTCAATTAACATTTTTATTCTGTTGTCCCTATTTCCTGCATATATGCATCCATATCACAGTAGATTTTTTGTAGTGTGACATCCCTCAGAAGCCAGATATTTTGCCCCTGCTGTTTTCTTTGTACCTGGTACAATGCCATGCATAAAGAGGTATTAATAAAAATTGACCTTTTGTGTAGCCAAAGCTGACAATGGCTTGCACAGTGGGATTTAACAAGCATCCCTAAGGGTGCTTCTTGAATACCTACACTGCTGGTTCCTCATGGAGCTATTCATCCCTCCTACTTCACTTACATATGGGCAAATGTCACCACTTTAAGACTTGGGCAGGAACACTAACTTCAGAAAGGTACTGTTAAATAAAACATCACCTGATACCTGAAAGGCTAAAATGACTCCTCCCCTATTAACACAATGATAAATTGTTTTTATGAAACTAGCTCCTTGCCACTTGAAAAGAGTAGGACTCTGAATAAGAAGCTTTGGTTGGCAGGATGGGCTTGGGAAGGTTGGAACAAGTTTAAGTCTGGGTGAGGCAGGCCAGGGTGATAAGTTTCCAAGGGTGGAGAGATTAGATGTTAAAGAGGTCCTAAAGTGAATGAGTAATGAAACCAAACTGCTTACTTCGCTCTTCTGACTGCAGCTTGCTCCGTACTTAATAAACTCTTTGATAAGAATGAAGAAGGTGATGATTATAATTTCTAACCATGTTTTATTCACTATTAACTGTCACTCCACCTTCAATCATGCAAATTCTATACCATGGGATTCCTTATCTTGTCTCCTGCTTACAATATACTCTTGTCCCTTCACCAGTGTGAGTTTCTTATACTGTCATCTAACAGCATAATCAGAGGCTGAGTAGAACACAGAGAGATTCTGATGAGCTGGAAACCATTCTAAAATATTTTATATTTTGTTTTTATCCTCCTGGAAAAGATAAGACAGTAAAGAAAAAGAACAGAATAAGGAAAGTAACCACTCACAGAATCATGACCTATGAAATCTTGGAAGACATCAAAGGTCTCATACTATTTTATAGCTAAGGACACTGAAACTGAGAAGCTAAATGAATTACATTCAAACCATGATTAATGAAAGAGCCAAGTCTAGAACTCATTTTTGCAATTCACATTCCAGCGTACTTTCTTTTCATTCTTTATGCTTGTTCCCAAATTACTCCACCCCATTCCTCAATCTCACACCTGAGTTTAATCAGTATTCTACATATAGCATTACTCTCTTCCACAAATGGAGTATCCAGCAGGGATTAAATTGCTATGGTGTGCTCATCACACAAGTACACTCTATTAGATTAAAGCCAATATTTTACAAAAGCCAAATGTTTGGAGAGCAGGGGGTTACTCATAAAATAAGATGATTCTTTGCCTTACAAGAAGATTCTCCACAATCTCTTAAAATAAGAATCCTCAAGTGGAATTCAGACATAAGAATTTAATTAAATTATCTTATTGTTTAAGATAGAACAAGCTTGAACTTTTACACCTATCTGTCATACAAGTAAGATTAGAACTAGACTAGCAGGCTCTAAATAGAATTAGAAACATTTTTATCCAACCACTGTCCGTGAGGAATCCTGTAATATTTTACCCAGTTCAATTTACACCTTAAACACTACCATCACCTATTCAGCAAAATCAAAACAAAATCAAATGCTATGGCTGAAGTTTAATTCTCTTGAGAACAAGAGAGAAAATAGCATCTTTTTTTCATGTACATTTAAGAAGAGGTCAACCCCTCTTCTAAGCACTGCTTTAAGCTTTGATGTAACAATTTTTAAGACCTTATACTTGCTCAGAACTTTACATCTTACAGACAAATTTAATATCAATATAATTTATTGATAACAAGAACTGGAGTGGTAACAAGTGGGGACCATGTGGGAACACACAGAGTTTAGATAGGACTACCAGCAAGGGATGAAGGGAGAGTAGCTAAGAAGAAGAGAAACGGTTCTGATAATATCATTACAGAAAGGATATTACGCTGAATGAACCTCAAGGACCCAGGATTCCCAACTTTCAGGAGTGATAATGTCCAATTTGCTGAAGAAAGAAGCAGACTTCTCTGATTCTGACACTGCCTTCTGTTTGGAAAGGAGAAACGATTTTCCCTTAGACTGTTGCCTCCTACTCCGTTGCCACTGCATATCTATTGTTTTAAACCATATATGTCTGTCACTTTCCATGGAGTAAGCATCCTAATGAATGACTTTCCTCCAACTACCATTAAGTCCTTCATTCCAGATGACTGAGCTACACTCTGACAAAACTGAAGTCCCCAAACGACTGAACTATACTTTGATGAAACTGAAGCACCCCAAAAGATCACCCAATTCACAGTCTCTGAAAGAATCACAAATGTTTCTGTTACATACCTCGACCTGCTGGCAGATCTGTATTAGTTTGGCCATTTGATTTTCTAGTTCGCTGTTGCGTTTAACCAGGTTGGTGAGGTTCATCTCCAGAGTTTGCTGTCATCGCAGAGTGTGAAGCCAGAGGGAAACAGGGAAGAGGGATAAAAAAGAACAATAAGCTTGAGAAACAATATCATGTACAGATCAGTCACAGTCAGTAGTCAAATACTTCAAAGATTCATTGAGCACTTGTGAAGCACTGGTGTAGGTACTAGTTAATAATGCTGTCTATTTGCTTCAGACTGTCATTATTGGGGAAAAGATGGCATTTATGATTCTTTGGGTGTAGGATGTATTGACATTAAAGCACCTAATGTGGGGCCAGCGCTCTGGCACAGCGGTTAACACCTTGGCCTGAAGCGTTGGCATTCCACATGGGCACCAGTTCTAGTCCCGGCTGCTCCTCTTCCAATTTGGCTCTCTGCTGTGGCCTGGGATAGCAGTAGAAGATGACCCAAGTCCTTGGGTCCCTGCACCCGCGTGGGAGACCTGAAAGGAGCTTCTGGCTCCTGGCTTCGGATCGGCGCAGCTCCGGCCGTTACGGCCATCTGGGGAGTGAACCAGCGGATGGAAGACCTCTCTCTCTCTCTCTCTCTTTCTCTCTCTCTGTCTCTACCTCTCTCTGTAACTCTGTCTTTTGAATAAATAAAATAAATCTTTTTTAAAAAGCACCTAATGTGCTATACTATTTCTAAATTTTATTCTATACTATTCCTAAATTTTCAAAGTATTTAATAACCAACATCTCATTTTCCCCTCATAGTAATCCTATAGTATATGAAGAACAGGTATCACTGTCTTCTTTTATAGAGAAGTAGACTAAAAAATGCAATTTGGTGGATGAGTACTATCTGCCGGACACTATGCCAAGCAATTGCATATATAATATTTAACAATCATAACAACCTCATGAAGTAGGAGATTCCAGCATTTTACTGATAAGAGAATCAAGCTTCAGAGTGAAGGAAAAGTGTTTGATATACTCATATAACCATGAGACAAAGCTAGGACTGGAATTCAGGTCTTTAGCTCTCAGTCACCGTTTTGATTTTTTTTTGTCTTTTTAATGATAAAATTTTATATTTTAACAGTAGCCTCCTTCAGAAAAAAGAGGTAGTATTTTCAGTGTAGGATTCATCAAAATCAAGCATTGTATCAATTTCCCTTCTTTGGCCCTGAGGCATCACCCACAGAGATGCCAGGCTTCAAAAGCAAAGCCTGACTGGAACAAGAGAGGGCATTCTTTTTAGGAACACATTAGGAGCACTTTGCAGATCTGTTGAATATGACACAGTTACAATAGTACTAGAAATTCGAGCATATTTTCAGTTGAGCAAGCTACTCGCTCCCATCTCTAATGAGAAAAAATACAAAGTATTCTGACCCTGGATTGATCATGGGCTTTTGTAATTCCTCTGCATTCCAAGTCTTCAATTATAGTAGCTGCTTCTCCTACAGGATCTGCCCCAATATTCCATCTATTCCTTTCTCACTAACCATCCCCAATATCTCATAACTCTGTTCCAAATGTAATACTGTAACTTCCTGTTAGCACTCCTTCCCATGGTTGTCTCCATGGTTTCGAGTTGTTAAAAGTTCATGATTTCAGAATGGATGATGGAGAACCTGGGAGTGTAGGTGGGATGTGGAGGAAAACAGGGGACTCATGTTCTTGGCTCATTTTCTATCCACTAAGTAGCTATAGCTCCCTAAAATCTTGGCTTTCTTCCACTTAATATATCCTAGAAAATATACATAGATATATCATTTCTAGGCTACATAACCTTATTTTACTTGTTGGGGGCTATTGAGCATGGTGATGGCATAATCATGGATGCACTTAGGAGATTAATCTAGCAACAATAAGGTGGGGCAGAGTGAAACAGGAAAGCTTGGGGCAGAGGGACACTGGTTAGCAGGAAGCTGCAATATTCCAGGCAGTTGGTAATGCAGATCTGGGCCAAGATAATAGGATAATCGAAAAAAACATGTTTCAAGAGAGAATTTGTCATGTCAAATATGCAGAGAGTACAAGAAATATGAGAACTGATAAAAGGCAGCTGGATTCAGTAATTAGAAGTTGCAGATGACTTTTGAAAAAGGAGTTTCAGTTTTTGGAAGTAGATGCCAAATCATACAAGGTTAAAGAGCACATCAGTAGTGACAAAGTGAAGGCTGCAAGTCTAGACTCTTCTTCAAAAGTCTGGCCATAAGGTGAATACAACAGAGCTTGGTTGGATGAAAGGGTCTAGCTTAAGTTAGAGAGTAGGAATCAGTAATGGATTCAATCAGCTGATGATTCCTCTAGCAGACTAGTCCAAATTCCTATATCGATGGAAATTCCATTTATCACAAAAGATTATATTGACCTATAATTATATGGAAATAGAATGTAGAATGATGAACCCAGAGCAGATACAGAATTAGAAACCTGTAATTAATTTCCATTCAAACACAGATTCCACAAGGAGAATGTGTTTAACAAGTATATGTGACCTGTTGCAACATTGGTCATGAAATTGATATCTCATAAATAATTCATAGCATAGAGCAGGACTAAGATCCCTGCTGTGTATTCCTCATTTCTAGCTCAGAATGGAGACTCACAGCTTCTAAAAAGCCACTGAAAACAAAAATTAGGGCTAAACACATAATGTTGGGTCTGGTTAACTATGAGTCTTGGGTCACTATCACAAAATTGTGGCAAATGGTCAGTTTGCTCTGGACCCCTAGCAATTTGCAGAACGCCAGCACATTTTAACAACCCAAAACTAGAACTGACAAGATGACTCTAATTTCAACCTTACTTCATTAATATGAAAATGCTTTGAAAAATAAATCTTTGGCTAATGAAAACACCATCTGTTGATGGCTTTTTGCCACTGTTTTCTTACATTACGAGACATAATTTGAGGAAAACACCGAACATTTACTTACTCACTTCCTATTCATTTACAAGAAATTAAAGCCTCCTCTCAAATTGGAATTGATTCTCGATAATGAACATATGCAAAGGGAAGCAGAGAATTGAAGCAATTATGCAGTCTATTTCCTCACCCCGTCCTTATCATGCCTAACACTGTCGATTCATTTAGAACTAAAATTCCTGAGCCATTCTAGGTTTGACTGATTTGACTGATTTGGTCAAGTAATTATCTTGTCTGTACTCTGGCTGAGCAAACAAAGAGGGTGTGTGTGTGTGTAAAATCTCTTTATGTAAAAGTAAACATGTCTGTTGTCCGGTTTTGAAAAATTGGTTTGTTTTGATCTTTTCTTGTACAGTCCAGTTTATGACCGGGCCAAGTTCCCTCTGTCCAAGTCCAGTTAGTGCAGCTCTCTCAGAACAGTGGAAGCGTGATAGCAAGAAGTGGCAGGGGAGATTGGAATGGAGATATCTGCTGGGAGGAAACGGGGACAGGAGGTTGGCAGGGAGAGCAGGATGAAGCTCCCATTTCCTGCTGCAGGAGGTTACCTCTGGGCCTTTCTGTGCTTCCCCTTTGTGAGGATTACAGAAGCCGCTGCAGCTTATGAGGCTGTGAGACTCTTCAGCTTCCAGAGGACTACAACACTTTAGTTCTCCCCAAATTGTACATGTGTCTAAACAGTACAAAACGGGGGGGGGATTTGGTTGACTTGCATAATTAAAATTGTAACAGGCTTGCGTTAGCTAAATTGGCAGATTATATAATTCTGTTTTTACCTAGGTTCCCCTTTGTGTTGTACAGACTCCACCCTTCTGTGTTGCTACACCTTTCCCAACAGGAAAATGTTTTGCCATTTGAGAAAGTTGGGTACAGGCTATTTTTCTTCAAGACAGCATCCCATTAAAAGAAATGGCTTTCCTAACACTCTCAAATAATTGCTGTGGTTTTTTTTTTCCCACTTCTCTAGACACAAGTTATTTCAGATAATTTTCTCTTTGGCTCCTTCAAGAATGCTACCCAGGCCGGCATTGTGGCATGGTGGGTAAAGCCACCACATGCAGTGCTGGCATCCCATATGGGCGCCAGTTCAAGTCTGGCTGCTCCACTTCTGATCCAGCTCTCTGTTATGGCCTGGGAAAGCAGTGGAACATGGCCAAAGTCCTTGGGCCCCTGCACCTGCATGGGAGACCCAGAAGAAGCTCCTGGCTCCTGGCTTTGGATCCGCCCAGCTCCAGCCATTTCGGCTATTTAGGGAGTGAACCAGCAGATAGAAGATCTCTCTCTCTCTGCCTCTGCCTCTGTGTCTGCCTCTCTGTAACTCTGCCTTTCAAATGAATAAATCAATCCTTAAAAAATGAGTCATACTCATACATCAAAACACCAAATTTTCATTAAAGTGAGAAAGATTATTCTTAGGGAACAAACTAGACAATAATCTCTGTTTGTCATGCTCTGTAAAGGTACATGTGTTCACACATATATGAGCATACTTACATATATCAACCTAACACAGTAAGTCTTAAAGTCTGAAAACGGGTATAGCCTTTCTGCTTGTTCTGTTGAAACATGTAGTATTGCCACCAAAGCCCATATTCTTTTTTTATTTCTAAAAAGTGCAAAGAGAAGATTATACAAATCTAGATAAGTTCCTGACTGTTTTGATGTGGGAACTGAACACCAGGTCAAGGATGGGAGAGAGAAATGAAGAAGTGAAGAAAGATCAATTTATCCCAAACCTGAGTCTTCCCAAATGACAAAAGACCATTTCATCTTTAAGGATAATCTGAGCCAGTGACTTCATTAGTATTCCCTGATACGCTCTTTTTTGACATCTTGTCTACACATTGATGTTCCCAGATTTCCCAAAATCCAGAAGCCAGAATCTTCACAGGATTTGAGGGTCATATTCTGCCTTCTTTTTTAAACTGCTTGTCTTAAAATACTTACTTTGCTTTTGCTTCAGTCTGTCACTTTATATATCAATTACATATGGCCTTTCAACAACAGAACACGCCATCTGGCCCACAAACTGAAGCCTACACCCTTATGCCAGAGTTTATTCTTTCCCCAAACATTTATTTGCTTTTGTAGACACAGGCTATGTGTCAGAATGAGTTGTGTATGATATACTGGATGTATAGCATGTAGGTCTCCTTTACTTGAGCTTTGTTAGAGAATAATCAAACCTTCAAATTAGGTTAAACAGGTTGTCATTCTTCATTTTAGAAGTTTCTGCAACTAGTAAGCAAAGATGGCCCGAACTTCTCCTACTCCCCTTATCAGAAATGCTACCTGAACTGCCTAGCATTCTTTCCTTTTTCTGTGCACCCTCTCTTCAAGTGCACAACATGACCAAATGTCTAGCTTAAATGGCTAAATTTTTATTTGGACTTTCTAAAAGAAAACCTGTACTAAAAACCTAAATCAGATGTTTATTTTGATAACAGAATCGTGAGCCAAAGCCAACTCTGCTTTCCTGGAGGCCATGGATTTATATTCCACTTGCACTATTCCTTTTCATTTCCTGACTCTCATACACACCTTCCTCTTTCTCTTTCATCTCCTTTTCCTTCATGTCTAATTTTTAGACCATGAGTGTGCTTCAAGGCTCAATCTGTGGTCCCCATTCAGCTCACTACTGCACGACTCTACCTCCTTGCTGCAGATACACAAATCTATTTCTCTAGCTTTGATCTTTCAGCCACCAGACAGGTTTGAATTTCAACTCCTAGAACATTTTGTCCTTTCAGTTCTCAGAGTATGCCATGCTCTCTCCCATTCAGAAGTTCAAACAAACTTTTCTCTTGGCTAGAACATTCCCCTCTCCTAAACCTACCTATGTCCCCAGTGAAGGGTTCAAAAATCCACCCCAAATTTCTTTTGTGGTCTTTTTCATGATCCCATAAAATTCCTTGTGCTTACATTGTCATAGTACTTCCCACAGTCTTACAACTAGGCCCTTGATTATCTGTCTTCCCACACTAAACTGAAAGCTCCACCAGGGCTGTGATAGTGCTGTCCTTATCACTGTAACCCTGATACCTCTCCTGATGCCTGGTACCTAATAGGTGTTCTGTAAATGATGAATGATTTTAAATCAATGACATAAAACTCAAATCTAAAGTCAAAGCATCCCACCAAAACTGCTGCCCTTCCTTATCTCCCCATTTTGTCCTTGATATCACCATTCATCAAGACTTCTGCAACTCAATGCTTTTACAATGCTTTCTCTATGTCATCTAGAACCACTACAACCATCATTCGCCAAGTCCTGTCAATTGTGTCTTCATGGACTCTTCAGTTTGCCCTCTCTTCTCTAACAAACTAATTCGTGATTCCCTATTTTGAGCTGCATGACATCCTTTCCTTGACCCCTCCTCCTCACATCAGGCATCCTGTGAAAACTTGTTTCATGGCACTTACCATACTTGAATCAACATTTTTCATTTGATTGTCTATCTACCATACTGAACTCAATGCCCCTTCATGGCAGGGACTATGCCTTTATTCCCCGTGTCCCCAGCTCCTACCACAGTATCCAAAATATTCTATAAACAAAGTTAATGTTCATTAATTTTTTGATAAATGAATGAATAAATCCCTAGCTTAAATCTTGGAAGCTATAGTTTAAGTTACTGTCTGCTCTAACTTCAGGGGAGGCAAAGAACATGGTATTATTTCATAATATCAACCTTTCATGAACTTGAAGGCCATTATCACACTTTTCTCTTTAAAATCCACTTCTTTCAGTTCAATAATTCTTATTTCCTTAATCTTTTCTCACCTATATTTCTTTTCTTATTTTTAAAAGATTTATGTATTTATTTGAAAGAGTTACAGATATATATATATATATATATATATAGGGAGAGAGAGAGAGAGAGAGAGAGATCTTCCATCCATTGGTTCACTCCCCAGATGGCTGCAATGGCCTAGGTTGGGGGCCAGGCTGAAGCCAGGAGCCAAAAGCTTCATCTGGATCTCCCAGGGACCAAAGCACTTGGGTCATCTTTCATTGGTTTTCCCAGGCCATTGGCAGGGAGCTGGATCAGAAGTGGAGCAGCCAGGCAACAAACTGGCACCCACATGGGATGCCAGCACCTCAGGTAGCAGCTTTACTGGCTACACTACAATGCCAGATCCTATATTTCTATAATATGTTTCTTTGCCCAATAATAACAGAATTTTCATCAACCCAAGAACAATCTCTGAGTCAACATTTAATAAACTGTTCTCAAACTAATTATGGTTAGCTCCTCTCAGATGTTTAGGGGGAGTAGACTTGGGACCAAAAAAAAAAAATAACAACAACACAGAAAGCTGAGAGCACAGAGAATAGGAGTGTCTACTCACTAAATTTGATCTCAACAAGAAGAAACAACAGAAAATATCTTCCAACACCAGATCTGGCTAACAACAAATGAGTACAGAACCAGAAAAATCATTACAAATGTTGTAGGGAAAAGAAGAATTCAAATGATTCTTAGAACACAGTTTGAGTGGAGATGCGATAAAACACTTTTTTTACCCATAGACACATGTGAAACATGTATAGATTTATACATATTATGGGGAGCAAGCTTTGAATAGAGAGGAGAAGCTGATCTGCAAACAAGAACATCTTTACGACTATGACTTGAAGGCTGGTTTAGATGAGAAACCCCATGGCAGATATTGCCCCCTCCCCATCCACACACGTCCACCACCATCACTGCCACATCTTGGAGAACACAAAGGTGGACCAAAATGCTTTGTGTTTATTTTACTGAGCTATTATGATTCAGTATCTAAATGTGTTAGAATAAAAAACTACTTTACGGCTGGCGCCGCGGCTCACTAGGCTAATCCTCTGCCTGCGGCACCAGCACCCTGGGTTCTAGTCCCGGTCAGGGCGCCGGATTCTGTCCCGGTTGCTCCTCTTCCAGTTCAGCTCTCAGCTGTGGACCAGGAGTGCAGTGGAGGATGGCCCAAGTGCTTGGGCTCTGCACCCGCATGGGAGACCAGGAGGAAGCACCTGGCTCCCGGCTTCGGATCGGTGCGGTGCACCGGCCGCAGCACGCCAGCCAGAGTGGCCATTTGGGGGGTGGGGTGAACCAACAGAAAAGGAGGACCTTTCTCTCTGTCTCTCTCTCTCACTGTCCACTCTGCCTGTCAAAAAAAAAAAAAAAAGAAACTACTTTTTTCTATTCCCTTACTTAATGGTAACTCACCCTGGCCTCCATTGAAGATATTTCTTATCATAAGTATGTGTGAACTGATTTATTTATTAGAGTGATTCTTAGCTTCAAGATAGATTCTACTGAACCTTCCATAAGGTAGACATTGGAAGGCTTGTCTTACATCATGGCCACCTCCTACACAACTTATCAGAAAATTATACCAGACACTCTCTCATCTTCACATAAATAACACACATTTATCGATGCACTTTGATATACAGTCATTCTCACTTACTCATTCATGCAAGAATACGTACTCATATATAGTGATAAATATATTATGCAAATACATTCTCTCTCAACACAGTCTTTCATAAAGATATTTCTCTTTCTCTTATATTCATACTCATACTGGTTCAAAAACAGTCAAATGCCCATTGGTATCTAAGTTGAAAGGGTAACTCTGTTGGCTGACAGAAGTGGGTGTCAAGTGGGTGAGTAGACAAATGACTTGGAGAAGGCAGTGGCTGAGTGAGAATGGGTGGGTGGATGACAGAGTGACAAGTTAGGAAGAAAGACAAGTAATCAACTGTGATAAGATTCTAGAATATCATATTTTCCAACCTTTTAACTCTCTTTGTGGCTTTCCTTTGAACTTTCTCCAAGTCTCATATCTCCCTTCTTTTTGTCTGGCAATCTCCAGCTTTCTCTGTTTCACTCTGTATTCCAGTGTGTGTATGTGTGTGTGTGTGTGTGTTTTTCCCGTGACAAAAAGCTTACTCCAGTGCTGGGTAATATTTTAAAGTAACAATATTCCTGATATGTAAATTTAATTGCATTTAAGAACTATCTGTAATAATGAATTTGTGAAAATATGATGAAAAAAGAAAAGGTGTTTGTTTATTCATTTCAGGAAATTACTCTATTCCCGCTGGTTTTCATCCCTATATTTTTGTCAGCTGTGGGTATAAATGTGAAGATATCACTCTCAAAGAGAATTATAATAATCACATCTGATTTATACTCATGTCACCATAGGGTTAGACAGTTGGAAAACCCAGCAATTAAATGAATAGGCACTTAAAATTAAGGACATGTCATACTTTTGTTAACACTCTGGTTTTGAACATTGTCAGTTCACAGGATATTTTTCAGACTTCTAAAGAACTCATAATGGCAAGACAGGCTTATATCTTTTATTACAGGAACCAAAGCAAGCTACAGACAGCTGTATACTTCCTGAAATTCCGTTGTGAAGACTTAATTCATTTAGGTTTCTTGAGCATATACTATGTGTGCTAGATACTAAGGCAGATAGTGAAAAAATAAAAAACATTGAGTCTGGCCTCAAGGAATATAAGATATATCTTTGATGTGTTAAAGTGTCCTTATCAGATATGAATTGAACAATAAGTAGGATTCCTAAGTATTTCTTTTTTTGTTGTTGTTTTTGACAGGCAGAGTTGGACAGTGAGAAAGAGAGACAGAGAGAAAGGTCTTCCTTTTCCGTTGGTTCACCCCCCAAATGGCTGCTACAGCCGGCGCACTGCGTCAATCCAAAGCCAGGAGCCAGGTGTTTCTCCTGGTCTCCCATGTGGGTGCAGAGCCCAAGCACTTGGGCCATCCTCCACTGCACTCCCGGGCCACAGCAGAGAGCTGGACTGGAAGAGGAGCAACCAGGACAGAATCCGACGCCCCGACCGGGACTAGAACCCAGGGTGCTGGTGCTGCAGGTGGAGGATTAGCCTAGTGAGCCGTGGCGCCGGCTGGATTCCTAAGTATTTCAAGAGAAGAGCAGTAGTGGAAGAGTCAGAAACAAGAATGGTATAGTTAGAAGACAGGAGGCTCACCTGGGCATATGAAGGTAGCATGTTTGAAAGTAGTAGGGGCAGCATGGAAATCAAGTTGTATAGGACTTACACTATTAAGTTGAGGTCTGTCAGCAACAGACAGCTACCAAAAATTGATCTATTTACAAATCCAACATTTATTAATAGTGATATCAATCTTTTATAGGGCAGGAACTCATGTGATAATGTAAATTAAACTATGAAATTTTTCTAGAAATGCAGCATACATTATAAATTAAGATATATTGGGACTACTAAGTGAAAAAGAGAAGGGATGGAGAAAATAATTGCTGTGCTAGACCTTACATTAATCATAACTGTTAAGAACACAAGTACTCTTTAAAGCTACTAGCCTTCTGAAGGACACGTGTCTTGCACTGCACCCTACGGGTAGACCAGATGACTAAATAAGATCATGAACCTACACCTAATACCTGAAGCTCTCTATTCCATTTTGAGTATATCTTGAGAAGACACGCTAGCTACCCAGGTTATTCTGACCTATAATATAATGATTTTGTCTTTGCTGAACAAATAAATATTAGAGGTCATTAATCTTAATCAGAGTTAGTATATAGAAGGTAGTTATAAATGCCAACAATGAAGCTCAGAGCCAAAAAGTAAAAACAAATACTGTGTTAGTTACTGGCCAACAAGTCAATCCTATATATATATTATTTCTCCCTGTTCCTTTAGGACTCTGCTGCTCCTCTCATGGTCAGAGGAGTATGTTCAGAGTCTCCCCCATCACTTCTGGCAACCAGATTTCTCCTTTTTCCTTGGGGGAATAGTCAAGCAGATTAAGGGGATAATCCTAAATGAATTTCTAATTTAAAATTAACCCAAAGAAGTGAGCATATATGACACTAAAAGTCAGACTTCCTTTCTGCTTAATGTGGAGAACTAACATCCTTTTACACTTGGCACCAAACCAAAGTGACCACACACACACACACACACACACACACAAGCACCAGCTCCCTCTCCCTCCCTAAAGTCCAAGATGTTCCAGACATCATAACAAACCACACAGTTGAGAATGATTCATATGTTTCTACTCTCTGCCCAAAAATGAACAAAAATAGTTTCCATTTAATTTATAATCAGAGTTTTCTGCACATTTCCTAAAAATATTAAAGGGGAACTATTAAAATGGCCTTTCTTTCTCTAAAAATTACTGATTTGTCATAGACTAGAGTGTCTTTCGATAAAATACGTTTGTGTTTCCTCCATCTCTGGAGACAAGAGCTATAGCTACATGATGCCAAATATCTAATCAATCATCCAATGTTTTCATGTTTTCGGAAGTTTTCAAATAGTTGGTGTTCTGTAGATACAGGCTGACTCGATCCAGTCTTTTTGTTATCTCAACAGTACATATGGCTACAGATTTTTCTGTTTGGAATATTTCTCAAGGCCAATGCCTCATTATAGTTCCAACACCTGCAAATATTTGGCAGAGTTTGTTCCATCCTCTCTACGTCCACTATTCTTCCTACAACCCTGCCCCCATCATTTGCTATTATGAAGCTGTGTGTTTATACAATACGTCCTTTCCTTGATGCTGTTAATCGTTTATCTGTGACCCATGAAATGTGAAGTTGCTGGAGCATAAATTAATGTTTCAAATCACATTTCATGGGGAAAACTTAGGTCCAAAACAAAGTGGCAGAGGCTACAGCAGAAAGGACAGTTAATCTAGAGGCTGGGTTCCAATTCTAGCTCTGCTACTATTTACCAGTTCCTAGACTTTAACTTAATCACTTTTCAGTTTATATGACTTTAAAGCATAGGGCTGCGTGGACAATTTACTTAGTGGTTAAGCCACCAGTTGGGATACCCACAATCCAGATCAGAGTATCTGGGTTCCAATCCCAGCTCTGCTAACAATTCAAGCATTCTGATAATGCAGACCCTAGAAGGCAACAGGTGATGGCTCAACTAATTGGGTCCCTGCAACCCACATGGGGGGCACCTAGTTGGAGTCCCCAGATTCTGGGCATTTGGGGAGGGAATGAGCAAATAACAACTCCCTCTCCCTCTCTCTTTCTCTTTCTGCCTCTCAAATAAATACATAAAGAAAAATTTAGTGTAGGGCTTCAAGTAGATTGAGTCCAAGGTCTAACATTTTATGATTCTATGAATTAAAGTCGATGAGATTATTCCCCTCTGTAGCTTTGATGTTAATAAACTGAAATGAAAAGATAAATATTGACTTTTTAATCCATTTATAAACAATACATAAAAAGCAAAAAATAATAACAGAGGCACCAATTGTTGTCAGTGTAACTATTCTCAATATTATTTGCAATAAATTTCACAAGGGAAATGAATCATACTCTGAGTACTAGTCCTGTTACCCTCACTGATATCATAATTTTTTTTATAAATAAGTTACAATGAATTTTCTAGAGTATGGCAGGAGGGAAATCCCCACTCCCTTCTTGCCCTTCTTTCATCTTATATGGATCATTTTACTAACTTAGCTTATGTACTCTGGCCCTATTTTGGAGTGGTAATCTTACTACCCACTTAAACATTTTATTTTTCTGGAATCTCTATTAAGTAACTTCTTTCTTGTGGGAAATTATACCATGCAGCAGGTAGACGATAGAAAATAAAACAATTTGCTGGATCTGACATTTGATAACATCAATGTAAAGTAGGAGGACTTTAAAAATTAGGCACTTTGACTTCCATATAAATATCATATGGCAAAACTTCAGAAAAAAACCTGTCCAGTGAACACAAATAAAAGAGCAGAAACTTCCAAGGTGGTGATTGTCAACAATGGGTTCAGTCCATAGCCCACCATAATGAACACTGGCACATTTGATACTGGATGAAACATCTGTCTTCAGTTAAAATTTTAGCTTAGAGCAATGATTATCACTCCTGATTTCACAGCACATTGGTTTCTTTTTTGTTTATTGTTTTTTTTTAAGACAGGATTTAGAATTAGCCTGTGTTAAGTGCTTATAGGCAGTCGGTAGTGGCCGATGCCAAATTTTTGCTTCTTCAGTGTACTGAGTATGCAACAAACATACACTAACGTCCTTCATAAAAATCTCTCACTTAGATAGATATACTCAGACATCTCCACCCACACCTACACAGACACACACCCGAAACATATGCAAATCAGCACATATGCTAATTGCAGTACACCTACACAGGTACTCACATACTTAAAAGAAGAGGTAGAAAGAGCAGAGGAAAAATATGTAATGTACAATATGTCACTGACAGAGAAGAGAGGGTGTTGCTTTCCTAGACCAACAACTGGTGGGGCAGGCTGTAAGTTAACTCCCCCAGAATCAGCTAGAAGTGAATGAATGCGAGCAGATTTATGTACAGATGAGACAGGTTCTAGTGGGAGCTAACAGATGAATAAGTTATTCCTCACGATAACAATTTGAAGTTAACTCACTTGTCATATAGGAAAAGTGACCCATTTTATTAGGGAACTTGCTACCTGTATAACTGTGTATTAAGAGTAAAAGTTGTGAAAGGGACATTTCCCACATCCCTTACCTTGAGTTTCTCAAATCGATCATTCAAGGAAGCAACCTGATGGTCTCGGTGACGACCCACCAGTTTGCATAAGGCACAGATCAACTGATCATCAGATACACAGTACATATTCACTTTCTCATTCTCATGGTCCAGGCAGGTGATTCCTCGAAGATGTGTGTCTGGCACTGGTTCCACCAGGCGGTGGCTGGTAAAAGGTTTCTTGTTAGGGTGCGTGGCCCGCAGACAACGGTCACAGTAGGAGACCTCACAGGTGATGCATGTTTTCACTGCATCCCTTGGTGGGTCCTGCTCACAGAATTGGCAAGCAATTCGCTCACTAGACATGGCGGTGCTGGGCCTGTAAGTCCTCTCCCGACGGCTCTCACTTGGTGAATTGGGCCCACTGACAGAAGCCTTCTGGAAGCGATCAATAATGTTCTGGAGTGTCACATTCCTCTTGAGCCCATCCAGGCCTCGGTGGTTCAGTGAGATAACATACCTGCAGGTAGGACACTGGAAAGCAGTAATGGGTTCAATGGATTCACCAGAGCTGCAGCTCGAGACCAAGATGCGGTGGGCACAGTTGAAGCAGAGACTGTGAGCACAAGGGAGAAGAAGGGGGTCTTCAAACAACTCTAGACAGATTGGACAGGTCAATTCAGACTCCAGTGTTTCCATCTTTAGTGGAAATAATCCTGCTGAGGCATTAACAACCACAGAGGCTGGGCTTTCACCTGCAAGGAATTACAAAGCAAGAGTCATTAAGCATTTCCAAAGGAAAAGTGGATATAGTATAACTCTACACAAACCAATGGAGGTTTTGCACAATGGACTACCCAGGGATGCTTGAGCAATAAGAAAGCAATCTGAGAATTAATCAGGAAACCTTTCTGCCCCCTACCCCCTCAAACCTTGTTTTTGATAAATGTATGAGTATATTTTTGCGCACTGATAAATAGAACTGAGTGGCCTCTTCTGAACTCTGGTTTACTGATTAACATTATCCTTCACTCACATATTCTCCTGACCTGTACTATGATGAGTCTGAGGCCCTGCAAAGTTCTCAATCTCTGTTCTTCAATATTGTTCTCTTTTTCACTTCAAGGTGAGATTTAGGGGCTGCTCCTATTTCACATCCACTGGAAGGAAAACAAGGCCATATTTCAAACTAACTTTCCACTTCCTGACATGATTCCAGCCTGAGAAGCTGCATAAAAAAGAAGAGAGCTTTAGAAAAATCTAGTTTTTGGTGCAGGATAATATGTTCTTTTTCAGTGTACACTTGAATTACTTCCTATTACCTCACATGGAAATTTCTATTCCATCTCACTTCTAGTAAACTGAGTTACTAGAGAAAAAGATGATAGTTTTCACTTTTACTTTCTGCCCTCAACCTCAGAAAATATCTCATCAACCCAAATTAGAAATATTGGGGCTGGTGCTGTGGCATAATGGGAAAAGCTGCTGCTTGCAGTGCTGGCATCCCATATGAGCACTGGTTCAACTTCCAGCTGCTCCACTTCTGATCCAGCTCTCTGCTGTGGCCTGGGAAAGCAGCAGAGAATGGTCCAAATTCTTGGGCCCCTATACCCAGGTGGACCATCTGGGGAGTGAACCAGCGGGTGGAAGACCTCTCTCTCTCTGCCTCTGTGTAACTCTGCCTTTCCAGTAAATAAATAAATAAATCTTAAAAAAAAAAAAAGAGATATATCTTCAACTTTTTTACTTACTCAGCAATAGTTGCTGATCAATGATGAAGTCATACTACCTTGTGGTTTCAGCTTGGTTTTATTATTAAACACCCACAGAACTAGTACAAATCTGCTATGAAGCTATCACGTGTCTTTTTGTATTTCCTAAAACATAACAGGGTACAAATCAAGACCTAGATAAAAAATTAGCAAGACGAGCAGCCAGAAATTTTCAGATCTTGTATCCTTCATTTTGGTATGCATTAGAGAATAAAATAAGTCACCCAACCAACAAGAGACCAACTTCTTGTCAATCTATCTGTTTTCCCACAGGCATTTCTGAGCTGAACATACAGATTCTTATTGCCATGGGTCTGCCATAATCTACACACATAAATATTCTAGGTTAGCCATAAATAAGGAAAACTATAAAACATGTTATTGACTGAAAATGTTAATCCTACTTATAGAAAATAAAAACATAACTTTTTGTTTTAAGTACATTTATTCATCATCTCATCATCATTGGAGACACTCAACAGGTCTTGATAATTTGATTCTGCCATTGATATTTGTTCAAATACCGTCATTTACCAGTGATATCTACACAGCCCTCTCACAGGATTCATAAATAGTGAGTACAATCATACCTTGTGCATAAGTATGATAGATATATACATAAAAGCTATTGCTATGTCAAACCTTTTTAAGTACAATGAACTATCTATTTAATGGAAACCTATAGCAAATTGAGCCATAAAAGTGAAGCATTTGTTGGTAATGCAGTCACTCTTAGTTGGTTTTATAGGTTCAAATGCTTATATAACCACTTTTCAAAAAATGTATATGTATGGTATTTTTATTTAACAATTTACAAGTGCTTGAAAAATTTTGGCCAGTAAGATATAGCTTACAACACCTAACAGCAGTTACTTACAGAGATGAAAAAGTAAAACTGAAATGTACATATATCATAGAATATTAAAATTGGAAGAGACCTGGGGCTGGCGCCACGGCTCACTAGGCTAATCCTCCGCCTTGTGGCGCCGGCCCACCGGGTTCTAGTCCCGGTCGGGGCGCCGGATTCTGTCCCGGTTGCCCCTCTTCCAGGCCAGCTCTCTGCTGCGGCCCGGGAGTGCAGTGGAAGATGGCCCAAGTGCTTGGGCCCTGCACCCCATGGGAGACCAGGAGAAGTACCTGGCTCCTGCCATCGGATCAGCGTGGTGTGCCGGCCGCAGCGCGCTGGCCGCAGCAGCCATTGGAGGGTGAACCAACGGCAAAGGAAGACCTTTCTCTCTGTTTCTCTCTGTCTACTCTGCCTGTAAAAAAAAAATTGGAAGAGACCTTAGAAATGAAGGATTCCAGCTTCCACTCAAGGTACAAATATTGCCTTAGATAGTACCACCTGATATCCCTCAGATGCTCGAATTTAACATGTCAATGAAGGAGCTTCTTACGCTCCTTCCAACACACACACACACACACACACAAACTCCTGTTTTTCTGATTTCCCATATCTTGCAAATATCACTATACAAACAGAAAAACTAAGAGCTCTTTAATTTATATGTTTATCATTTCAGTCACTAGTGGCTTCCAGAAAATTGTTTTATTTTACTTATATATCTGTATCCATAGATAACTCTGACTGTTCCTTAAGAACAGGGACTATTTCATATTTTTGTTCACTTCATGGTGACTTCCACAAACTAGGTATTCAATATTTCTTAACAAAGTTTCCCTCAGACTAGAAGTAAGAAGATGGAATCTGGAATTTATTGAACACCTCCTGTATACTGAGTACTATGTTAAACATTTCATATGCATTATTTCATTGAAGGCTTTCAAGAATCCTGTGAGAAAGGTACTAACTAATACTATAGCCATGTTGTAGTTGGAAAACAGAAGTTCAGGGTCAGTACCTAAATCAACCAGGAACACACATATATACACAGTGCATGGGCCAATCTACTGCCAATGCCTGTGCTCTTTCTCCTACACTTTTATTTCAATCATCTCACCACCCTCACTGAAGTTTATCTTGACTGTTTACAAGAGGTTTCCTAAACAGCATGTTTCCGCTTCTATTTTTGTCTCTCCATGCCTCTGAATTTCTCAAATGTGCCTACCTCATTCCAACTCCCTTCCAGAATCATATCTCTTTCCTCTAGGCCCATCTCCATCTCACACAGTACTTCTACTACTATCTCTTCTAGAATTGCGTGTCTGCATTCCTCGATGTGTGTGTTGGAAAGTGCCTGAGTTGGTTGAGAGCATTGCTGAAAGGCGCGTGTACATGTTGAAACCTACGCAAAAACAACTAGAGTAGCAGTTCTCCTAAGTCTTAGGAGGGTGCCATACAAATTCTTCTGTGAAGAGGAAAAGTGTCATTTGTTCCCAAGTTGGTATAACACTTGAATTTCACCATGAGATTAAGCTGGGGTAAGCAAGCTATCGGTCAGGATTGCCTTGGGTGAGGTCAAAATAGGATTTTAAACCAGGGATTTCTGAACCTTCTATAAACGTTTTCAGAATGTTGGGCGCATGTTATACATGCATTTGTACAGGGAAAGAGGAAAGTTTCCCACAGCTTTTAAAGGATTCTCAGGAGAAATCTTGACAAAAAAAGTATCAGTGCTCCAATCTAACTTATCTTAACTGATTTCAGCTCTATAGAGAACAATATGAGTGTTGTTAGTTGCTTATTATAAGTACACTTTGTATATTGCTTCTACATTTTTCCATTTTATTTTCTTACAGGAACAGCTTTAGCCAATTATGGGGAACTAAATATTTTTCCAGTTTCTTAAACATCTTCAAAACAACTTCATTAATCTCTTACGTATGAGGCCTCCTTGTTCTGGTCACTCCTAATATTTCATCATCCTTTCAACTCTCCATTTTCTCTACCTCCTTGATTATCTAAGAACCTTTACAATACCATTTACATGTATTACCTCATTTAATTTTCACAACAACTCTCTAAAAGATAGGTACTATCATTACAAAAAAAAGTAACCTGTCCTAGGTCACACTTGTATGCAAATACCAAGCTAAGATTCAAACTTAGAATAAAACTCCAGGCCGGAGGTGCCATAGCTCAATAGGCTAATCCTCTACCTGCGGCGCCGGCACACCGGGTTCTAGTCCCAGTCGGGGCACCGGATTCTGTCCCGGTTGCTCCTCTTCCAGTCCAGCTCTCTGCTGTGGCCCGGGAGTGCAGTGGAGGATGGCCCAAGTGCTTGGGCCCTGCACCCCATGGGAAACCAGGAGAAGCACCTGGCTCCTGGCTTCAGATCAGCGCGGTGTGCTGGCCGTAGCACGCCGGCCGCAGCGGCCACTGGGGGGTGAACCAATGGAAAAGGAAGACCTTTCTCTGTCTCTCTCTCTCACTGTCCACTCTGCCTGTCAAAAAAATAATAATAAAATAAAACTCCAAAAATAAATCCATCTATTTATGGTAGACTAATTTTCAGCAAGGATTATGACATCATTCAATGTAAAAAGAATGATCTTTTCAACAAATGATACTGGTGCAACTGGAAATCCACATGCAAAAAGATAAAGATGAAGTCCTACCTTACACTATATATAAAAATTCAATCAAAACAAATCAATAACAAAATATAAGGGCTGAAACTATGAAACTTTTGGAGGAAAAGATATATGTATAGCTCTGTATTCTTAGATTAGACAACAGTTTCTTAGAAGACTTCAAAAGCACAAAGAAAATATAAGCAACACCTCATCAAAATTTAAAACTTTACTGCTGCAAACACCATCAACAAAGTGAGAAGACAACCCACAAAAGAGGAGCAATTAATTTCAAACCATATATCTGATACAGGTGGTACCCTGAAATATACAGAACTCTCACAAGTTAATAATAAAAAGATAACCCATTTTAAAATGGACAAGGAGGGGCTAGCATTGTGGAGCAGCAGATAAAGCCACCACCTGTGATGTCGGTATCCCACATGGCACCAGTACATGTCCCGGCTGCTCTGTTTCTGATCCAGCTCCCTGCTAATGACCTGGGAAAGCCGCATAAAATGGCGATAAGTACTTGGGCCCCTGCCACTCACATGGGAGACCCAGATGGAGCTCCTGGCTCCTAGCTTTGCCCTGGTCCAGCACTGGCCATTGTGGCCATCTGGGGAGTGAACCTGCAGATCGAAGATCTATGTCTCTCCCTTTCTTTCTGTAACTCTGACTTTCAAATAAAATCAATAAATCTTTTTTTTTTTAAAAAAAGGACATGGATGGGCATTCGGACTAGAAGGTAAGGTGCCAGTTAGGAGACCCGAACCCCATATCAGAGTATCTAGGTTCTGATTTCTAATTCCTGGCTCTAGCTCCTAACTCCAGTTTCCTGAAATGTGTACCCTGGCAGGCAGTGATGATGGCTCAAGGAATTGAGTTCCTGTCACCAATGCAGGAGATCTAGTTTGAATTCCTGGCTCCTGTCATTAGCTTCCCTAGCTGTTGTGAGCATTTGGAAAGTGAACCAGAGGTTGGGAGTGCTCGCTCTACCTCCCCTTCTGTCTGAAAGAAAGAAAGAAAGGAAGGAAGGAAGGAAGGAAGGAAGGAAGGAAGGAAGGAAGGAAGAAGAAAGAAAGAAAGAAAGAAAGAAAGAAAGAAAGAAAGAAAGAAAGAGAAAGAGAGAGAGAGAGAGAGAACTTGAATACACCTTTCTCCAAAGAATACATACAAATAGCCAATAATCCCAGGAAAAGATCCTCAACATATTACCTCACACCCACTCGGATGACCATAATAGAATACAGAAAATAGTATATGCCAGCATGAATGTGGAGATCTTGGAATGCTCAAACATTGCTGGTGGGAATATAAAATCAGGCAGCTGCTTGAGGAAGTAGTTTGGAAATTCCTCCAAAGGTTAAATGTAGAGTTACCATATGACCTAGCAGTTGTACTCCTAGGTATATACCCAAACGAACTGAAAACATGCTCATTAAAAAAACTTGTACACAAATATTTATAGCAACAGTATTCATAGTAACAGCAGTACTCATAGTAACCAAAAGGGAAACAACACAAATGCCCATCAACTGATGACTATATAAACAAAATGTGGTATATCCATCTGGAATATTATTTGGCTGTAAAGAAGAGTGAAATATTGATATATGCTACAACATCGATGACATCTGAAATCATTATGCTAAGTGAAAGATGCCTGTCCCAAAAGGCAATGTATAATATAATTCCCTTTATATGGAATGTCCAGAACAAGCAAACCCACAGAACAGAAAATAGATTAGTGGTTGCCATGGGCCAGGAAAGGAGAGGGAAAGAGAGAGATTGATAACAGATACAGTTTCTTTCTGGGATGATGAAATGTTCTGGAATTAAATAGTGGTGATGGTTGTATAACCTTTTGAATATACTATAAAATGTTGAATTGTATACTGTTAAATGGTGACTATTAGGTTGAATTATATCTCAATTTTAAAATTTATTTTATTTATTTGAAAGACAGAGTTACAGAGAGAGGTAGATCCAGAGAGAGAGAGGTCTTCCATCTGCTGGTTCACTCCCCAAATGACCTCAATGGCCAGAGCTGAGCTGATCCAAAGCCAGGAGCCAGGAGCTTCTTACGGGTCTCCCACATGGGTGCAGGACCCAAGGACATGAGCCATCTTGTACTGCTTTCCCAGGCCATAGCAGAGAGCTGGATCGGAAGTGGAGCAGCCAGGACTCGAACTGGCGCCCATATGGGATGCCGGTGCTGCAGGCCACGGCTTTAACCCACTGTGCCACAGCGCCGGCCCCTATATCTCAATTTTTTAAAAAAAGATTCAAACCCAGGTCTGTCTGACTCAAGAATGTGAGTAGTTAACTACTGTACTATACTGCCAACTGTGTAATTATGTAGTATTTATAAATTTGGTTGGATTACTTATTCTTCTCAATTGTTTTTCTATATCAGTGATGACCTGTCTAGGTTTTGCAATACCCTAGGATATCTTTAATGATCAACAAGTATCAGAAAATTCTCAGCTTCCTATTTTTATTCACTTTAGAAAACGTTTAAAGGACTTTTGAAAATATTTTACTAGTATCACAGAATACATTTAGCAGGAGGAAATAGTGTGACAAAAATAAATCAATGTAGGCCGGCGCCGGCTCACTAGGCTAATCCTCTGCTTTGCAGCGCCGGCACACTGGGTTCTAGTCCTGGTCGGGGCGCCAGATTCTGTCCCAGTTGCCCCTCTTCCAGGCCAGCTCTCTGCTGCGGCCCGGGAGTGCAGTGGAGGATGGCCCAAGTGCTTGGGCCCTGCACCCCATGGGAGACCAGGATAAGTACCTGGCTCCTGCCATCGGATCGGCGCAGTGCACCGGCCACAGCAGGCCGGCCGCGGCGCGCCGGCTGCAGCGGCCATTGGAGGGTGAACCAACGAACGGCAAAGGAAGACCTTTCTCTCTCTCTCTCACTGTCCACTCTGCCTGTCAAAAAATAAAAATAAAAAAAAATCAATGTTAGAGTGTTGCAACTTAAAAACCTGGTGTATCTCTAATCTATGCAGAATTAGAGTGAGCTAAGTTTAAAGATCGGATGTGAACCTGATAGGGTGAGACCCAATGACAAGTAATCATGAAGCTTTTGCCAGAAAATACAATAGTTTGCTATTAAAATGCATTGATGAAATGGCTGGGAAGGCAGACTCAATTACCATGTAAATAAACAAATGCCAGCATCCACACATCCTGATTAGTTTGATTCCAAATCATTTAATTACTGTCATGTAGTCAAATGTATACGTTTGGGGCTGATGTTGTGGTGTAGAAGGTTAAACATCTGCTTGCAGCACCAGCAACCCTTATGGGTGCTGGTTCAATTCCCGGCTGTTCCTCTTCCAATCCAGCTCTCTGCTGATGGTCTGGGAAAGCAGCAGAAGATGGCCCAAATACTTGGGCCCCTGCACCCACATGGGAGACCTGGAAGAAGCTGGCCTGGCTTCAGTTTGGCCTGGCTCCGGCTGTTACAGCCATTTGGTGAGTGAACCATTGGATCAAAGACCTCTCTCTCTCTCTTTGTCTCTTCTGTCTGTAATGCTGCCTGTCAAATAAATAATTTTTTTTTAAAAAAATCACCTATTAAAAAAAATGAAACATGTACATTTATGTATTTGCCCTTGCTCAATTTTATAAGAGCTTTATAATAATCCTCTTTCAGGCTGAGTCCCTCAAAAAAGGAAGTTCAGGAGAATAAACTATAGGAAGGTATCAAAGCACTGTGTGACTGAGTAGGAATATAAAGGAAGAGTTTCAATAAACACGATTAAGATAAAAAGAATGCATTCTAACATTTATACAATGGATGGCTGATTTCAGCATTGCCCTCCAAATCCAGCATTTAGTTAACGCTGATCAAGAGAGAAGCCATGATCTGCACTTGACAGCATTCTATTATTTCAAATGTTATTTGAACATAATTAAATGCCCACTTATTTCAACAGCTAATATTCCATCTAGCTTTCATATTCCAGATCTGCAGAGCATTGCTCCGGGCTATCACTACCTCCCTAAGGACTCACTGGTCTCCCCCTCTTCACAGAAAATCCCTGAGTGTGAAAATCAAGTCTGCTCTCTAGATGGTAGACTGAGAATTGAACTGAGTTGTAGGGTAATTTTACAAAACAAATCAACATAAAATAAGCAGTTTTTAAGATATTTTATTATTGCAAAAATTAACATCACATGAGCTCTTCCTTAAAATACTAGAAACTGTCTCTCTGCCTTGTGGGGTGAGCAAATGAGTCCTGGCTTGGTCTTCCATTTCCTCAACTGTAAAGTGCCATCCAAGTTAGACTAGAACATAGGATGATCTTTTAAAAATACTTTCCTGCTCTGACATCCTATTATCATAGAGCCCTTGCCATCTGTTACCACATAGAAAAGACACCTTGCATTATTGTAAACTAGCTCCTAAAAACACAAATCATGTTTTGTTAGTGTGACTAGAAAGACTAACAAGTGATAGAAATCATCACTAAAGGAACTGTAAGCAAAATGTATTACCTTCACTGGCAAAGCCAAGGTACAAAGTACAGTGTATGGTTTTATTGGTTATACCACAAGGAAGATATAATGAATATTCCTGTGGGCAACTAAAAATTAGAACGATCCCATGGGAGTAAGGACTAATGAGAAGTGTTTTATGAACAGAAAAGTAAGAAGGCCAAATCCCAGGACACTAGGATTAAGAAAGTACCCCTTGGGGCCAGCATTGTGACACTGTGGGTTGAGCCACTGCCTGCAACACCAGCATCCCATATGGGTGCCAGTTCGTGTCCTGGCTGTTCCATGTCTGACCCAGCTCCCTGCTAATGCACCTAGGAAAGCAGTGGAAGATGGCCCAAGTGCTTGGGCCCCTCCACCCACATAGAGGACCCAGATGAAGCTCTTGGCTCCTGGCTTCAGCTTGGCCCAGCCCTGGCCATTGTGGCCATTTGGAAAGTGAACAAATGTATAGGTCTGTCTGTCTGTCTGTCTCTGTAACTCTGCCTTCCAAATAAATAGATAGATAGATAGATAGATAAATAAATAAATATTTTTGTTTTTTAAAAAAGCAAATACTCCTCAAAGTTAAAAAAAATCATTTGGGAACATAAAGAGCAAACAATGCATAGAATACTTAAAGGACTTAAAATAGAAACTCGGAAAAAGGGAGCTAGGTGTTCAATAATCACAATTCATCATAATAGTCATCTTACATTTGTATAGCATTTTATACTTTTCAAATTGTTTCAAAGCCATTATCTCTTTTGATCCTCATAATAGAGCCTGGTTGTAGTCCTGGGTCTAAAGTGAATTTGCACAATGATCATAGGTAAGACATTTAAACTGTTCAGGCTGCAGCTTCCTCATCTATCGGACTCTTGTAAGGATCAGCTAAGGATAAAATGAAATTATTAACTTGCTCATCATATATTTACTGATGATAGATACAAATCAAGTTATTAAGGAAAACCAAAATCACTTGAAAATTTATCTCAAACATGGTTGCCAAAATGGAGGACACACTCCCTGACAATATTTCTGGAGAACCATGGGTCTGATTGTGGTATATCTTATGCTTATATGTCTTCCCCCTTAGACTGGCACCCCCCCCAAGGAAAAAATTGTCTTTATCTTGTTCTCTTAAGATTCCACCGTGAAAGCACAGGGAGAGCTTAGGACTGGAGGTTGATTACCAATTGGTAGACAGCACTGGAGCCAGTTCCTGTCTAATAGGTTATTTAAGCCTAGTTAATATTTTATAGCGTGTGGATTTAATGATATTTTCTTTTCCTTCATTAGCTCCTAAATCCAACCATTTGTGTATTTTACACATCAGAGTCATCATAAACACTAAAATGAATTATCAGGATAGCAGAACTAGAAGTCCTAAATCTGCATCAAATGCAAAATATTAATCTAAGTAAACAAGAAATGAATTTGTCTAGGTAACACATGAAAATTGACAGGGATCCTAAGTATAATCCATAGCACCTTTATCTTAATGCACATTACACTGGTAGTTTCAGATTGGGGAACAAATGAAGAACAAACTTAATTTACTTACTGCTATCAGTACTTTCAATCTATTCTAGGACTGCTTTTACCAAGCTTTGCTACTCAGTGAAATATTAATAAATCTTTAAATGTTCAATAGTACACCTGGATGGGCAGTCATCTCTATTTCTACAGAATAAAATGGAATATACATGTTATACATATTGGGTGTGTGTGCATAGGGCATGCTGTTGAGTGTTGGGCTGACAACATCCCAAGTTCAGGTCAGAAACAAGGGACAAAGAACAGAGGCCTATTTGAAATCGAGCATCTAACCCCCCCTGGGAGTCATGTGAATCCTAGCAACATTGAACAAAGGGCTATAGACAAAGTGATTCAGGATTCTGACTATAAACCATTTTTCTATATCTGAACTCTACATTTTCAGACACTTTGCTGTCATGAATTAGCACTGCCTGCCATACCCACACATTATGCTTCTATCTAGGTAAATTGCAAATACTGTGATTTTATGTTTCAGGAGGATTTTAGATTATATAATGGGTTTGTTATCAGATTGTCTGGTCTCTGTAAGAGGATGATCCAGAGACTAGGGACACTATTCATCAACCGGAGGAGTCTGACCTGCAGGAAAGAAGCTGAGACAAAGCCCAAGGTCAGGCAGTCAGAGCTCTACAGGGAGACAAGAACCCAAATAAGATAATTCTCACAAATGATACTTTGGTTAGGCTGACCCAACATCCCAGAGTGTAATCAGGTGAACCTCATGTGGATAAGGGAATAAGATGTTGACACATTACTCAAAATCTGTCCTCCTATACTTTAAACATATTATACCATCTAGTAGTCTTAGCAGCTTATAGAATTTCTAAAAGGGGAATTCAAGAGCTGAGAAATTCACTATCAGAAAGCATATACTTCCCTGTGGTCAGGAAGAAGGGGAAGATGGAAAGAGAAACAACTGGAAAAAGTTGCAGACCTCCAAAGCCCACAGAAAATTCTTAGGAAAGTTTTAATACATAAAAGTGGAAAGAGAAACATATCTTGATCTTTGGAGCAGAGGGATTTTTTTTTCTAAAGGAAGTCTGCACAGGGGAATGATTGCAGTTGAGATTTCTCATCTCAATGCCACTCATCTGGCCTTCTCACTTATTAGGTGACCCAATGCACTGATTGAGAAACACTTTTCTAGTCTTCTCTGTACATTGCTCAATGATTTACACAATTTTTTGAGAAACCTGAAATACACTAATTAGACACCACTCTGTTACCAAAATTTCATGCACTGACAAGTAAATGGATTTGAACTCTAAACTTTTGAATATCCAGAATGAACATGTAACACCTCATATTTTGATGACACAGTGCTGCAAGTCAAAATATTCAGCTTAAATAAGCAGGCACTTCATAAACAGAAAGCCTCATTTTCCCCACTGAGAGGAACAAAATGTAATTGCTAATCAGAAATAGAGCACCCCCTTAACCACCAGTCACATTCCATGACCTAACACCTAGGAAGTTACCAAGATCCATAAAGACAGATCCACATGAGACATGTTCTGGGGGTACCACCAGAACAGCCATTTGAAACATATTCTGTGCCTCAGCTCTATCTTCACCGTTTCCATGGCTCTATGTCCCTACTGAAAAACAGAACTTGAGTTCTAAGGGATAAAATGAAAAGATAGCATTCCCTCCTCTTTCCCAAGCCAATGAGGTTTGCTGAGTGATAAAGATATACTCTTGTAGTTTCCATTCTCAACTGCTGTAGTGTCAGCAGATTTTATGGGGGGAGGGATGAGGGAATGGACAAGCTCACTACCCAGAGCAGTATCTGGATACAATTATGAGACTCCACTGGCACTACTTTAGGACCAGCAAGTTGGAGCAAGTTACCCTGCTCTTAGAGAAGGGATTACCTAAACCAATTTCATCTAAATCTATTTGCACTGTTCCGATACACTCAAGAAGCAACCAAGTCACTTTGAATTGCAGCAGCACTCTCTGGAGGAGGCCTTGTAAGGTACAACAGGCTAGATGGGAATTCTAGTAGTCACAAAAGTAAATAGGAGGGACAGAAGTAGCCCTTCCTGTACCTAGCCGCTATCTCTACCCTGCACAGCCCCTCCCTGTACTAATCCTGGAGCTGCAGGTATGGAGTTAGGCCTGGAACAAGCAGGAGGCCAAAATGCTGTGCCAAGTCTGGGGTCTCAGCCCAGTCAGCAAAGGACTATTCACAATAAAGGTGCTTAATAAATATTGTTGACTCATTGCTGCTAGCTGCTAATGATGCTTATAGAGCTATGCCTAAATTACTGTCAGTTTTCATTAGAAATTAACTAACTGTCACCCAAGTAGGCTAAAAAGGGGCAAGATTAGATTTTCAAAGGAGTCTGACTCAAATTGTGAGGTTAGAGTACATTAGATATGATTTAAGCACTTATATGATTTATACCATTATCTGTGTGCCAAATTGTATGTAAGTTTTTATTCAATTGTACACACATTGGGGAGAAACAGACTTAGGGTGTAAGTATAACAAATTTGGCTTCCAAAGGGTTAACAATGGCAAATTAAGGTTTCCCATAAACTAGGGTTCTTACTAATGCCCAATCCACTAACCCAATAAAAGGTAAATGAAGTGCTTTCTTTGAAAAGTATAATGCTGAGGATTTATAGAACTCTTTCATCTTCAAAGGACCAAGGCAAAACTCACAATACCCAACACACAATATTATGCCTTTTACAGAAGTGCACCAACTATGAAAGAAAGGTCATAGGCATGTGCTAAGGTCATACAGCCAAGGCAACATCAGATTTGTCATGAACTCCCTGATCTTCAGGTTTCCTAGACCTCACAAAAATCAATTTGTGAGGAACAATTAGGAGAAATCTAATTCACATTATGTGTCGGCATTAAAATAATTCATTGGGCAGGAATAAATAAAAATAGCAACTGTTAGGCCTTCAGGGCAGTGATGAGTGGAGAGGAGGTAGAAAGGGGAGAATGTGTGGAAGCGGGAATAACCATCTGGATAGAATGAAATTGCCCCCCAAAACGAAAAAAAAGTAGGGGAGGGGACCTCCCTGTTCAACAACCCCCTCTATTGGGAAAATTGCCACAGAACTGATCGGAGTACTGGGAGCAAACAGAAAAAGGGTTAAAGGCAGCCCTTATAACCCAACTTGAGATCAGACTAAGCAACCCACGCACAGTACTTGTCTATTACACAATTTCCAATACACTGTATTCCTTTAAAAGGGATCCTCCTTAAAGACACACAACCATCGCCATCCACCAGCCCCACATTCTGAAATCCTCCAAAGGGCAAAGTGGTTGAAAAAGCAAGAGGCTGCGTGGCTGGGGAGTGCACAGATTGATGGGGACAGGGTGAGCACGGAAGTGCCGGAAGGGCCATGGGGGGAGATCTCGATGGGGCAGAAATTTAGGTATTTTCGCCATAGGAAGAAGGTGAGTGATCCTGAAGGTGGTATGGAAGTGCGGAAGAAAGAGGGAAAGTGCTGAGCCCTACCACCCTAGGATCCCAATTTCCTGCTCTACAAGAAACGCCTCCGAAAAATAATGTGCTGCACACGAAGTGCTAACTAACCGAAACCAGCAATGTTTCTGTAAATCGACTCCGCCGTTATTTACTTAATACTTACGAGCAAGGAATGAAAAAAAAAAAAAAACACACACCTCTCCCTGATTCAGTCGCAGTCAGTCCTGTGGACATACGTTAAGTTTCCCCTCTCCCCCACACAGCTGCTTTCACAGCTAGGCCAGAAATAAGAAGCCACCCAGACGTGGAGGATCGCTCCGGCGGCAGAAAAGGGATTAAGTTTCGCCTGGCCTCCCCGCCGGCAGGGTGTCCGCGGCATCGCCCGCTGGCTGCTGGGCCAGCCCCGCCAGACACGGGCGCCTCCCGGGCCGACTAGGCTGCCGACCGCGGAAGCGTGGGAAGGCAGTAGTGCCCTTTTCCCAGACTCGCGCCCAGGCACCGAGGGAACGGCTCGACTGCCAGCGCCCAGCCCGGCGCGGCTCCGCTGGAGGCCTCGGGCCGCCCCCGCACCGCACCCTGGAGTACAAACTCCGTCCGGGGGAGGGGAGGAGGGGTGGGCGGCAGCGGCAGCAGCCCGTGCCCCAACGGCGGACCGGGGAGCCAGAGCCGGACCGGGATCCCGCCGCCGCTGCCTCCAGCCTCACGGGCCCCGTCACTCCACCCTGCCGAGCCCCGGAGCCCTCGGCCAGCGCCGGGCCCGGCGGCACCTGAAGAGCGGCCGCAGCCAGGGCCGAGACCTGAGTGGGCGAGGACACTAGACCCTTAGGGCCGCGGCGAGGGGGCGCGTTTTACCCATAGCGTTCCCAGGTGCCAGCCATCTCCTCCGCGCGCCAGAGAGCGCCGGGCGCTCGCTTGCCTCCGCAGCGAGCTGACTCGGGCTCCAGCGCAAGCTCCCGGGCCGCCGTCGCTGCCGCCGCCACCACCACTCTAGGCCGCCGCCCGCCTTCGCTGCCGCCTTCGCTGCTGCTGCCGCTGCCGCCGCCGCCGCCGCCGCCGCGCAGCAGCCAGGATCCAGCAGCTCGCGCGGCCCGCAGGGGACGGCCCGGTTGTCGCCTCGCTATCGCGGCCGGCTCTCCCCGGCTGAACTTAAAGAGTTTTCACTCCTCAGTCCAGGGGCAGCACCATGACACCACGCTAGCACCACATTGTCATTTCCGCCGCCGCAGAGGAAAAAAAAAAAAGGCAATCCTTTCGCAAAGGGGGGTGGGGGTGGAGAGGGGCAAACAGGGCTGGGGCTAACACCTCAAGGGAGCACTGGGAAGGGCCCCGGCAGAAGGGACCCTGGGCCACCTTCCAGGGCTCACCTTCCGCCACCCCCGCCACTCCCAGCTCCCCTAGCCCCTCCTCTGGAGGCGCATTACATGTTTTCTCCCCTGGCAGGAGTGACCAGAGAAACCTGAGCAGGCAAAGGCAGCCGGTGGGTGGGGTTCGGGTTACTACTGTACCTACCAGCTGATTCCAGCAGCCTTTTCTCCAGCGCCCTGGCATCTTGAAGGAAGGCACACGGAGAGGGGCCTGAGCGGGCGTGTGTGTGTGTGTGTGTGTGTGAGAGAGAGAGAGAGAGAGAGAGAGAGAGAGAGAGAGAGGAGAGAGCGCGCACAGAATGGAAATGCAGAAACAAGGCTATAGCCAAACTCTTCTCCCACCCGCCACCTCTACCCCCACCCCCACCCGTTGGTCCCACAAACCCCCCAGGTTAGGACAAGGAAAAGGCCGCTGCAACCGCCAATGAGAAAAGTGTGCCTGGGTCCACCGCACAGGTCCTCCCAATGAAGCTGATCTATGAAAAGTTAGCTACAGAGTAAAACAAAAATAGTGGAGGAGACAGAAAAGGGCAGACAATTGTAGGAAACCCAACCCCTGTTTCTTTTTACAAAGGGAGAATGGCTGCGTTTTATTGGCCTGGGACAAAAGTTGGGGAGATGGATTAAAGCCATCAAATAAAAAAAATTAGTTTCTTTTGCACCTTCAGTGGTTGACCAGCAAAACAATAGGGTTATTACTAAGAGGACAATAGGGAAGATGCTACTTATCCAGGTATTGAGTGGCCCTAATAACCTGATTGGGCCATTTGGAACCCAGGAGCCTCCCATTGGTCTGGAGTCAGCCTGTCTGCCAACCCGTCATTGGCTCAGAGACCATGGCCCCACCCACAAGGTGGATGGGAAAGGGAAGTAGGAGGAAACCCCAGGGCGGAGATTGTTTCTTACATGGAGCAAAAGCAGAGAGGAAGGGGAAAGAAAATAGGGTGAAGCACCCTCCCCCTTCACATAGTCCTCCACTACTGTGCATGGGAACAAGTCCAGAAAATTAAGGTAGCTCTGGGTGTATCCTGTCAGGGAACCAAGAGTAATCAGCCAACACCCTTGTTAAACAATGTGCTAGACAGAGCAATGAGAGGGAACTGAAGACAAAAATCACAACCAGGCTATCCTAATGAAAGTGAGAATTAATGAGTCACACCAAAAGTGTACACAACAAAAGCAAAAATAGGTACATGGGACTACATCAAACTTAGAAACATTTACACAGCAAAGTGCACAACACAGTGAAAAGGCCACCTACAGAACGGGAGGAGATGGGTTAATATCCATAATATATAAAGAACTCCAACAATTCAGCAACGAAAGAAACAAATAACTCCATTTAACATTAGGCAAGGCTGGCCCCGCGGCTCACTTGGCTAATCCTCCGCCTGCGGTGCTGGCACCCCGGGTTCTAGTCCCAGTTGGGGCGCCGGATTCTGTCCCGGTTGCTCCTCTTCCTGTCCAGCTCTCTGCTGTGGCCCGGGAAGGCAGTGGAGGATGGCCCAAGTGCTTGGGCCCTGCACCTGCACGGGAGACCAGAAGGAAGCACTTGGCTCCTGGCTTTGGATCAGTGCAGTGCACCGGCCGAAGTGACCATTTAGAGGGTGAACCAACAGAAGGAAGACCTTTCTCTCTCTCTCTCTCTCTCTCTCTCTCTCTCTCACTGTCTAACTCTGCCTGACAAAAAAAAAAAAAAGACATTAGGCGAGGGGACCAGCATTGTGGTGCATCCAGTTAAGCCATGGATTACATGCTAGCATCCCATATTGGAGCACCTGTTCAAGTTCCACCTGCTGTTCTTCCCATCCAGCTTCCTGCTAGTGTGCCTGGAAAGACAACGGATGATGGCCCAAATACTTGGGCCCCTGCCATCTATGTGGAAGATGATAGAGTTTCTGGCTTCTGGATTGGGCATGGTCCAGCCCTGGCTGTTGTAATCTTTTGGGGTGGGGGGTGAACCAACAGATGGAAGGTCTCTCATTCTCGCTCTTGCTCTGCCTTTCAAGTAGATACAGGGGACAAGGCACTTGAAGAAACATTTCTCCAAAGAAGCTTTACAAATGTCCAGCAAACATATGAAAAGATCACCATTGTCAGGGAAACGAAAATCCAAACCACAAAGAGCTATCTCTTTTGAGGATGGCCACTATCAATATATAGAAGATGATGTTAACAAGGTTGTGCAGAAATTGGAACCCTTGAGCACTGTTGTAAAATGGTGCCCCTGCTATGTAAGGGAATGTAAAATGGTGTAGCTGCTGTAGAAAACAATATGGAGGGTCCTCCAAAAATGACAGATAGAATTACCATATGATCCAGTAAGCTCATTTCTGGGTGTATTTCCAAAACCACTAAAAACTGGATCTCAAAGAGATATTAGCACATCCATGTTCACAGCATCATTATTCCCAGTAGCCAAGAAGGGAAGCAACTTATATATCCATTCATGTTATACTTAGTGAAATAATCCAGTCCCAAAAAGACAGATACCATATGTTTTCTCTGCTTCAAGGCAACTAATAGAGTACCTAAAATGTAATGTATTGGAGTAAAATGGACATTTTGAGATTCAATGATTGTTTATAGCCCATTTCTCTTCTGTTTAGGAACAGTGTTTTTTTTTTCTTCATACTACTTGTTGAACTCTTTTACTTAGTATAGGGTTAACTTTACGTTCATTAAGTAAACTGAAAGTAGATCTTCGTAAAAATTAAGAGGGGGAATGGGAGAGGGAGGAAAAAGGGTTGGAGTGTAGGTGGGAGGGAGGGTAGGTTGCGAAGTGTCACTATGTTCCTAAATCTGTATGTATGAAATACATGAAACTTGTGTAACTTACATAAAACTTTAAAATAAGAAAGAATATGAAAGCTGAATTATTGAATAAACAGATTAAAGATACCATAAAAGAAGCCATTGGTGGCTGAATGGTTTAAAAAGTCAGTGTATGCTGAAATACAATGGAATACAAGAGTTACTTCAAAAGTTTGTGGAGAATGGAATTAAGAGACAATCTTGGGTCTGGCGCTGTGGCGCATCAGGTTAAAGCCCTGGCCTAAATCGCCAGCATTCCATATGGGTGCCACTTCTACTCCTGGCTGCTCCACTTCCGATCCAGCTCTCTGCTAATGGCCTGGGAAAGCAGTAGAAGACGGCCCAAGTGCTTGGACCCCTGCACCCACGTGGGAGACCCAGAAGAAGCTCCTGGCTCCTGGCTTCAGATCAGTGCAGCTCCGGCCCTTGCAGCCATCTGGGGAGTGAACCAGTGGATGGAAGGCCTCTCTCTCTGTAACTCTGTCTTTCAAATAAATAAAATAAATCTTTAAAAAAAGAGAGAGATAATCTTTTCTGGTGCCAAAATAATGTTAAGCCATGCATAGTTTTTTTTTTTCACAATACTCATTTTCATAAACTTTTTGAAGAACCCTTACGTGCAGGAATTTCAAAAAAATTTGCACCAAAACAAACTTTTAACTCCATTTTCCACAAGCTTTTTGAAGTTCATGCCCTTGTACTCCTCAGCCTTAAGCAGGGAGGAAATCCTGTCACATGCTACAATACAAATGAAACTTGAGGACATTCTCCTAAGTGAAATAAACCAAAAAGACAACTACTGCATGATTCTACTCTATGAGCTACCTAACATAGTGAAACAGAAAGTATAGGGTAGTTGCCAGGGGCTGGGTGAAGGGAGAGAGGAGGGCAGCTGTTTAGTGAGTCTAGAATTTCAGTTATGTAGCATGGAGCTTCTAGGGAGGAGTGTTTGGGGATCAGTTGTACTGTTCACTTGGAAATGGGTGGAAGAGCAAATTTTATGTTGTTTTAGAAACAATAAAAAATTACTTTTTTGGAAAGTTAATGAGTCAAAAGTCTATTGATCTCAGCATAATAGAATAGCTAAATAGTTACTAAAATAATTATATATATGTATATGTGTATATGTATATATACAAAAACAATCTCAGATATTGTTAAATGCAAAAGGCAAAGTGCAGAGCTGTAGTTGATTTGCTACTACTTGTGTGAAAGGGAGGAGGCTGGGGCCGGCACTGTGGCGTAGCTGGTAAAGCCGCCACCTGCAGTGCCGGCATCCCGTATGGGTGCCAGTTCGAGTCCAGGCTGCTCCTCTTCTGATCCAGCTCTCTGCTATGGCCTGGGAAGGTAGTAAAAGATGGCCCAAGTCCTTGGGCCCCTGCACCCACGTGGGAGACCCAGAAGAAGCTCCTGGCTCCTGGCCTTGGATCGGCGCAGCTGTGGCTGTTGCAGCCAATTGGGGAGTGAACCAGCAGATGGATGACCTCTCTCTCTCTGCCTCTCCTTCTCTCTGTGTGTAACTCTGACTTTCAAATAACTTAAATAAATCTTAAAAAAAAAAAAAAAAGGGAGGAGAGGCATGCAGCCACCAATACTGGTAAGTGCGTAGACTCCTCTGTGACATACTTGAGAAAACCATCCCACTGGTTGCCTGGGGATGAAGCATACTGGGGAGGAGTATTTAACACGGTTTATTTTGTATTTTTGAATGTTTTATGATGTCCATGCATTTCCTTTCCAAAAATAATGTAAAAGAGCAAGGAGCATAGAGGCAGAAAGTAGAACAGAGGTTCCCAGAGCCTGAGGGAAGGGAGAAATCAGGAGTTACCATTTCAAGGATACAAATTTCTGTTTGGGCTAATGAAAAAATCCTGGAAATAGTGTGTTACACAGCATTGTGAATGGGCCTAATTCCCGTGAATTGTATGCTCCAAAGGGATTAAAATGGTAAATGTTATGCTATGTATAATTTAGTCCAATAAAATAAAAAGGAGGAGAAATACAGAATCAGCACAGGTTTTTCTACTTGTGTAAGAAATTGATACACGTATATGCCAGCAAATGCATCAAAAGGGACCTGAGAGCACCCTGCGACAGTGTGAGCCAGAAACTGACGTGGGTGTCTGAGGGGATCTTTTGGTTTTGATTCTATTTATTTTATAACTGAATATTCTAGAGTGGTCATTTCTTTTGTAATTAAAAAAAAATAAAATAAGTTGCAAAAACAACAAGTTGAACCCAAAGTTGACTCAAAAGTCAATTGAGGCCTGAAAGTACTACTTCAATCTCATTTGGTATGATCCCCACAGAGAACTGGAGATTTTTCTAAAATGTGAAGAAATGACCACTTTCATCATTGGGGATACCGGTACAGAGCTAGCCAGCAGGACTGCTAGTAAAGAAAATTTGCTTTTAATGGCTTTTGTCATCCTTTAGAAGCCATCCTATCCTTCACGTTCTAGCAGTCTCCCCTGCATCTGAGCTGCTGCTAGTGCTTCCAAACTAGAGCCTGGCTTATTAGAGCTGTCCACAGAGCTCCCTAACCTCATCTTCCCTCCCCAGGCAGAAGCTCATGTACTGGACCTTTACCTTCCCTCGTCAAAAATTAGCTGCTTCTGGATCCCTTTAACAAAGGATCCTACTAGGTGATTAAGGAATTCAATCAGCTTATTTGAGCTAAATGTTAATAGCTTCAATTTTCTCTCTATTAGTAGATGATATTTTAATTTTAACACAGCCCTTCAATATATTAACTCAAAAGAATGACTAATAGTGTGTGTGGGTGCAGATGGGGGTGGGGACATGTTGCTAATCACATCACACAAGCAGCCGCTTTGAAATTTTCCCTACTTTCAGTGATTTTATGCAAATCACTCACTGTAAATTTATTAAAGTAAATGTTTTCTATCTGGCAGGAGAGCAAAAGTGGCTGAGAGTTTGTGATGAAAATTATTTGTTTATAATTATTTAATGGTTACCTTTGTATATAACATATGTTGATCCTATTAACAAAATCTGTCCCTCGGGGTGGGGGGGAAAAGAGGCTTGACAGATTCAACTCGAGGTGTTTAATTGAATTAATGTGACGCAGACTCGCCACACCACAGGCCTACAGTATGAAAGGGATAGCTCATGGGCTATTTTTTCCAGCTAAGAATGGGGCGGAGTGGGGGGAGTGTGGCCCGCTCCAGATACTTTCAGAGAGGCACAGAGCCCGGTCTGTTCCAGAAGGAAAAAAATCACAGAAGGGTGATTTTGTTGTGCAAGAGAATCTGCTACTGCAGAAGGAGGCTTTCACATTGCTCTCAAAAGCAGCAGCTAGTTGTCTGAAATCCAGAGGTTGACCAAAGGCTTTTTCAACCAGGGAGCTCTTAACAGGACAGTGAGAAGCATTTTTGGCATGGACTCATCAATAGCACATTATTCTAAAACTAGTTCTGAAAGGGCCCTGTAGGCTGCTTAAGAGAGAGTGGTTTGCCAGTGCTGTGGCACAGCGGGTTAACGCCCTGGCCTGAAGCGCTGGCATCCCATATGGGGGCTGGTTCAAGACCCGGCTGCTCCACTTCCGACCCAGCTCTCTGCTATGGCCTGGGAAAGCAGTACAAGATGGCCCAAGTCCTTGGGCCCCTGTGGCCGTGTGGGAGACCTGGAAGAAGCTCCTGGCTCCTGGCTTCGGATAGTTGGAGCTCCAGCCGTTGTGGCCAAATGGAGAGTGAACCAGCGGATGGAAGACCTCTCTCTCGCTCGCTCGCTCGCTCTCTCTCTCTCTGCCTCTCTTTCTCTCTGTGTAACTCTGACTTTCAAATAAATAAATAAATAAATAAATCTTTTAAAAAAGAGAGAGAGAGTGTTTCCAAATAAATATGGTCCCACTATGGAGATATGGCTTTTTATCGATTTTCTAAGTTATCTGAATTGTTATATTTGTTATAATGAGCATGTCTGTTTGATATCTATGACATATTGGTAAATATTTGAACGAGCCTTCAAACCAAAACCTGAAACTAAACTCAGGCCTTGCCCTTTCCTAACCAGCAGCACCAAGTCACTCAGAGTCTAGCTTTCCTGATACCACATCCTCCTGTGTTTCCTCCCATCTCACCCCATTCCTGAAGTTCTGGTTCTTCCTCCTGCTCTTCCACCTAGGAAGGCTGGCGGACCCCAGGGTTCGGTGCTTGGCTCGCTTCTCCACCTACAGTCACTCCCTAGGCAACCTTCTCTGCCATGGTTTTAAGTACAATGCATGTGCCAGTGGATCCCAATTTTATCTTTCCAGCTCAGACCTCTCTCCTGAGTCCAGACTTGCATATCCAACTTACTAAATTACATCTCCACCTGGCTATCTCAAGATAGCAGCCAACTAATATGACCATAAGAGAACTCTTCTCCATCTCAGTAAATGGTACTACCGAACTGCTAAAGCCAGATACTGGGATGCCATCCTTGACACCTTCCTTTCCCTGATGTGGGACATTCAATCCATCATTGAGTCTTATTTTGGTCTCCCCATTATCACTTTTGCCATCTTGCAATAAGTACTATAGTGGTATTTCCAAAGTGGAAATCTGATCATGCTACTTCCATCTGCTGCTTAAAAACCTTCAATCTCTTCTTACTACCATTAGAGTAAAATTCATATGGCTTGATGTGGTCTGTACGACCCAGCATTAGCTGGTCCCTGTCTACATCTCCAGCCTCATTCTGTTCTATTCTCACCCTTGCTAACTATAATCCAAACACACTGGCCCCTGATACCTGCTGACTCATACCATGTTGTTGTCCAACATTACATATATTCTTTCCCTGCTGCTGAAGTGGTCTTCCTTTCGGTCCTCATATGCCTGTCTAGTGCCTGGTTTCAAGTTACACATCAGCTTCTTGGAGAAGCCTTCCCTGACCACCCTATTTAAAATAACCCCTCCACATTATTTTTTAAAGATTTATGTATTTATTTGAAAGGCTGAGTTACAGAGACAGTGAGGCAGAGGCAGAGAGAGAAAAAGATAAATAGATAGGCCGGCGCTGCGGCTCAATAGGCTAATCCTCTGCCTGCGGTGCCGGCACCCCCGGGTTCTAGTCCCGGTCGGGGCGCCGGATTCTCTCCCAGTTGCTCTTCTTCCAGTCCAGCTCTCTGCTGTGGCCCGGGAGTGCAGTGGAGGATGGCCCAAGTGCTTGGGCCCTGCACCCACATGGGAGACCAGGAGAAGCACCTGGCTCCTGGCTTCGGATCAGCGTGGTGCACCAGCCGCAGCATGCCGGCTGCAGCAGCCATTGGGGGGTGAACCAACAGAAAAAAGGAAAACCTTTCTGTCTCTCTGTCTCTGTCTCTCTCTCACTGTCCACTCTGTCAAAAGATAAATAAATAAATAAAAATTTAAAAAGATAGATAGATAGATAGATCGGTGTTCCTTCTACTGGTTCACTTCCCCAATGACCGCAATGACCAGGGCTAGGCCAGGCCAAAGCCAGGAGCCAGGAGCCAGGAGCTTCTTCTGGGTCTCCCATGTGTGTGCAAAGGCTCAAAGACTTGGGCCATCCTCTGCTGCTTTCATAGGCACATTAGCAGGGAGCTGGATCAGAAGTGGAGCAGCCAGACTCAAACTGTCACCCATATGGCATGCTGGCACTGCAGTCAGTGACATAACTCACTATGCCACAGCACCAGCCCCTCTACATTATTATTTTTTTTTTTGACATCGCAGGGCCGTTTATTTTTCAGGGGGAAGTGAGATATATACAGCAGTCTACATTATTTTTTAAAAAATGTATCGCCCTATTCATTTGCTTCAGGGCACTTCCTGGCTAAAACTATTATATATGTTTATTATACATCTACATGTACACACATGCACGCACACACACATTCCATAAAGCAAGAGCCTTGTCTATATCATTGATATATCTACAAGTACCTGGCTCATAGTAGGTGCTAATGTTTGCTTGATAAATGTCAATAAATGAAGGAAGAGATGATCTTTGTGACCTTGATATAGATTTACCTCTATCTTCAATCTACAATGAGATTATCACTCATGGATAGGACCTGTTTGCAAAACCAGTGCATTTTTAGAGAGTTTACATTGGAAGTCCAGACACATTACTCAGGGCCTCAACTGCGCATATGCCGGCAACTCACAAACTGACTTAAGGAACAGTAGAGCCTGTCTCTGTGGCCCCAGAAGTTAGCATGATTTGCTGTTAACTAAAAGGTCAATACTCCACGCCAACTCTGAGGCATATGTTGCGTGGGGGTGGGCATTTTAGTGCAGTTGGTGAAGCCACTGCTTGGGACATCCACGTCCCATATTGGATTGCTAGTTCCAATCCTGGCTACCCTGAGCTTCTGATGCAGCATTCCTGGTAATGCACACCCTGAAAGGAAGCAGGTCATGGCCCAATATTCGGATTGCTGCCACCCAGGTGGGAGACCCAGATGGAGCTCCTGGCTTCAACCTAACCTAGCCCTGGCTCTTGCGGGCATCTGGGGAGTGAACCAATGGATGGAAGTTTTCTTTGTCTTTCTGTGTCTCTCTCACCCTTCCTTTCAAATTAATCTTTTTTATTTATTTATTTGAAAGGCAGAGTTACAGAGAGGCAGAAGCAGAGAGAGAGAGAGAGAGAGAGAGAGAGAGAGGTCTTCCATTCACTGTTTGACTCCCCAGATGGCTGCAACAGCTCGAACTGCTCTGATCTGAAGCTAGGAGCCAGGAGCTTCCTCCAGTTCTCCCACATGGGTGCAGAGATCCAAGCACTTGGGCCATCTTCTACTGCTTTCTGAGGCCATAGCAGAGAGCTGGATCAGAAGAGGAGCAGCCGGGACTCGAACCAGCACCCATATGGGATGGCACTGCAGGCGGCGGCCTTACCCGCTACACCACAGCGCCAGCCCCATTAATAAATAAATATTTAAAAAAGCAAAAAAGAAGAAACACTAATGTCCCCCAAGATATTAACTGGTGTTTTGAGGGGAAAAAAATTCAATCAAGCATGTTTGCGAAATGCTACAGACTGAATCTCCCTCTAAGAGACTCACAGAGCACATTAGCATATGAAAGCTCTAAGAAGTCCTGCCAGAAATAAGATCCTTTTTACCTCTGTTTAGCATTTCCCAAACATATTTGACCATGGAACGTTTATGTTTTCCTCACTTATTAGTATCTCATAGGGCATCGGTGTCTCTCAGAATGTAATATTGGCAACATCACCATAGATATGTAGAGGTAGATACAGAGATGTATGTGTGTGTGTGCATGCACATGCATGCATATGTGTGTCTATATCATGGATATCAATGAGTTAACATAAGTCCATGGCAATAAATTCCAAATATATCTGTAAGATGAGGTAGAGTGGGATTCAGGTTTAAAATAAGGCATTGATCGATGATTGTGCATTCTGATAACATTGATACTGGCCTGCAGTAGGTTATGAGTGCTGTTCAAAATGAGCTCATATGTTCTGGCCTGAATGAATTACCCCTAGGCTACTGAGAACCTGCAAATAAGATCGAGCCTTAGGAAAATGTATAAAGGTATAAATTGGAGAAATATCAGTGTTATATCCCCAAAGAGGAGAGATGAGCAACTTTCAAAAGGGGAAAAAATGGATTCTGCAAACTGAAGACTGGTGGACTTGATTTGAATCAAGATTCCTATCACTCTTCCTCTTACCCATTTCAATACTTCTTTCTGTTCCTTGAACTTTTCACACCCATCCTTGCCTAAAGTCTTTGCATTTGCTGTTCCCTCTGCCTAAGGCAGGGACTGGCAACCTTTTTCTGTAATAAGCCAGTAGTGAATATATTATATTTTGTAGGCCATGTGATCTCCATCCCAACTATTTAGCTCTGTTGTGGAAAGTAAATAAATCATAGACAATACATAAACAATCAAACTTTATAAAATACAGTATTTGAGCTTCTGTCACCCACATAGGAGACCCAGATGGAGATCCAGGCTTCTGATTTTGGACTAGTCAGCCCGGCCTTTGGGGAGTGAACCACCGAATGGTAGATACCTTTCTCTCTCTCTCTCTCTGTTTCTCTGTATCTCACTGTCACTCCGCCTTTCAAATAAATAAAATAAATCTTTAAAAAAAAAAACCATGCAGACAGTGGACCAGATTTGACCCAAGGCCATAGCTATTCAACCTGGAGAGCATTTTGCCAGGATCCTTACATGACTAATCCTTTTTGCTTAAAATTCAGCTCAAACATCATTGTCTCAGATTACACCACCCAGTCTAAAGTAACTACACATATACTTGCATTTAAATCTCCCTATTTTAATCATTCTCACTGTGCATATCACTGACTGACATTTTCTTTATTGACTCGTCCCTGCCTCCTACACACACCAGCATAATAACTAATGTCTATTGAGTTCTTATTGCGTGCCCAGCAGTGTTCTAAGCGCTTTACATGTATTAACTCTTTTAATCTTAATAATATCCTCCTAACAATAACCCTTAATCTCTGCCATTTTATAGATGAAGAAATGAAGACTAAGAAATTAAGTAATTTATCCCTGATCTCACAGCTTAGCTAGTGGTGATTCTAGGATTTAGACCCAGGCTCATAAGCATTGTGCTATACTATATCTCAGTTATGAGCTTCATGGGAGCAGGATTCTTATTTACTGATAATCTTAGAATAAAGTCTAGAGCAGGGGTGGGGAACCTTTTTCTGCCAAGGGCCATTTGGATATTTATCACATCATTCACAGGTCATCCAAAATGATCACCTTAACAATTAGCCTGCTATAGATTTACTGAATTTTTATTTTTGTAAAGATTTATTTATTTATTTGAGAGGTAGTTACAGTCAGAGAGAGGGAGAGACGGAGAGAAAGATCTTCCATCCACTGCTTCGCTCCCCAAATGGCCACAATAGCCAGAGCTGGGCCAATCCAGAGCCATGAATCAAGAGATTCTTCTGGGTCCCCCACACAGGTGCAGGGGCCCAAGGACTAGGACCATCTTCCACTGCTTTCCCAGGCCACAGCAGAGAGCTGGATCAGAAGAGGAACAGCTGGGATAAGAACCGGCACCCATACGGGAAGCCAATGCTACAGGTGGAGGCTTAGCCCACTGTGCCACAGTGCCGGCCCTGATTTATTGAATTTTGAGTCCTGCCTGCAGTTGCCTTGGCAGTGCCAGACCAAATGACTTCACAGCTTACAGGCCAGATGTTTCCCATCCCTATTCTAGAATAATGCCTGGCTTATAAGTGCTTAATAAATATTGCTAAATTTAATATAAAGTTTTTTAAAGTTTTTTTTATTTATTTGAAAGCAGAGTTGCAGAGAAAGGGAGAGATACAAAGAGAGGTTGTCTATCCGCTGGTTCACTCTCCAAATGGCCACATCGGCCTGGAGTTGACCTGGCTGAAGCTAGGAGCTTCTTCCAGGTCTCCCATGCAGGCAGCAAGGATCCAAGCACTTGGCATATCTTCCACTGCTTTCCCAGGCCATTAGCAGAGAGCTGAATCAGAAGTGGAGCAGCCAGGACACGAACCGGTGTCCATATGGGATGCCAACATCATAGATGGCAGCCCAATCTGCTACATTTTAAGACACTCAGGTTATTAAAAGAAGACTGAATTTACTAGGAATAAGATTAACTTGATTTCCATCTTTGATAAGACTGCTTTATAGGGAGAACAAGGAAATGGAAAGGATGTTGAATTTGTTTAGACTTTAGTGAACATAAAGCAAGGTCTTGGCTGAAACACTTAGGTTTGCTAGATCTTTCCATGTCATTTAACATTGTTACTCTTTTCTTTCTTTTTTGGGCTTCCATGACATTTTTCTATTCCTTAGTTCCCTATACAACTTACTATTCTTTGTCCTTCATGTAATCCTCCTCCTCTATCAGCCCCTAGAATGTGGGTGTTGCCGGGATTCCAAGCCCAGTTCTTAGCTAAACCTACTTTCCAAATTGTCTTAGGTGGTCCCATCCATTTTCATCGTTACCATTTTTACCATCATCTTGATGACACCTTAATTTATATCTCCAGGCCATAACGTTTACTAATCCTGAAAAATCCCACAGGCATCTCAAGTTTAACATGTCCCAAACCAAACTCTGTCTCCTTCCCAAACCTATTCCTTTTCTTATATTCCCTATCTCAATGGCACCACTCAATGACCTCCACACAAGGAATCTGAACATTATTTTGTCTCCTCACTGTCTCATCACCCCCCTTGTCCCCCCCATATCTAAATACTGATCCAATCTTAGTGATTTTGCTTCTCAAATATTTCACAACTCACACACACCTAATATCTGTAATCTACTCTCAGCCAAGGTCTCTGTCTTTGGTTTTGAACATATCCAATTGTACACACAGCCACCAGAATTAGCCTTTTGAAGTGAAAATATGCTCATGTGATACCTTATTCCCTAGAAAATGGAGATGGATTCCACGCTACATTAGGGCCATACAAATCTCCTCTAACTTGCCAGCTGCTGTGTCACTCACAGCTAATGGTTCAGCATTTCCCAACTGCTTACAACATTGCAAGCCCCCATATAAGCATTTTTCTGCCTTTGTTCATGCTGTAGCCTCTAATGCTCCTCTACCTACTTTTCACTTCCCTTTTGCATGGCAACTTTCTTAAATTGTTTTGATTTATTTTTATCTTTTTATTTGAAAGGCTAAAAGACAGAGTGAGTTCTTCCATCTGCTGGTTCACTGCCCACAGCATCCAGGGCTGTGCCAGGCCAAAGCCAGGAGCCTGAAGCTGCAACCAGATCTCCCACATGGGTGGCAGGGATGCTAGTACTTGAGCCATCACCTGCTGCTTCCTAAGGTGTGCATTAGCAGGAAGTTGGATCAGAAGTACGATAGCTGGGACTTGAACCACACAGTCTGATTTGGAATGCAGGTGACTTAAGTGGCATCCTCACTACTGCACCAAATGCCAAGCCTTGGCTATCTTCTCAGGCATGTTGAACTTTCCTCTCTCATAGGACTTGTCCATCCATATTTTTATTGCCTGTTCACATGCCTGTATCCCTCATCTTACTATGAGTTCCCTGAAGGCAGGGATCATGCCTTATCCAAAATGGTACACAAGATGCTGTGTACAGTGCTTGGCACATAGTACAAATTCAATGACTGCTTGACGAATCAGCTATGTTATGGCCACAACACACTGTTGGCTCATTGAACTGATGTATAATATCCTTAATTCTTTTTCACAAAAGTAATTGTTATGTCATGTAGTAAGTGCAACGGTAGAGGTAAAACAAAAGAACAGGAGCAGGACACCTAACTTGGCCTGAAATGAGGGTGATTGCAGGGAGGGGAGACACAGAAAATGCACTCGTTCAAACTTTGACTGCAATAATAGAAACAGAATATGAGAAACCAGGGAAGAAATAGTGTGGATCTACTTTTCATGGCTATACTCCACGGAAACAGCATTTCGATTGGTAGGGTAAGTTGGATTATTCAATAAATTCCAGTAGCATGGAAAACATAAAGCTAAACCTCAAAAATAGTTGAAGAAACAGGAAAGGATTAGGTAGGATAAAGGAAGATTGTAAGGAATCTTATGGTTTTCTTCAAATGGTTTATGTTATGAGTTGAGTTGCATCCCACCAAAATATATGTTGAAGCCCTAACCCCCAGAATATCAAAACGTGACCTTTATTGTGAAGAGCACCTTTGCAGATACAATTAATTAAGATGAGGTCATACCAGAATAGGGTGGGCCCTCACTCCAGTCTAACTGATGTCCTTATGAGAGAGGGAGAAAATTGGACACACAGAAGGAAGATGGCCATGTGAAGATGGAGGCAGAGATCAGAATTACACTGTCCTAAGCCAAAGAACAAAGGTCTCCCCCACAAAAAAAAAAAAAAAACCACACACACACACAAAACAAAACAAACAAACAAAAAAAAAAACACATCAAGAGACTAGGACAGATTCTTCCCTATAGCCTTCAGAGGGAACATAGTGCTGTTAAAACCTTAATTTCAATATTTAGCTCCAGGGCCAGTGCTGTGCTCTAGTGGGTAGAGCCACCACCTGCAGTGCCGACATCCCATATTGGTGCCAGTTTGAGTCCTGGCTGCTCCACTTCCAATCCAACTCTTTGCTATGGCTTGGGAAAACAGTAGAAGAAGGCCCAAATCCTTGGGCCCTGGCACCTGCATGGGAGTCCTGGAGGAAGCTCCTGGCTCCTGGCTTCAGATTGGCCCAGCTCCAGCCGTTGCGGCCATTTGGGGAGTGAATCAGTGGATGGAAGACTTTCTCTCTCTCTCTCTCTCTCTTTCTCTCTGTGCCTCTGCCTCTGCCTCTCTGTAACTCTGACTTTCAAATAAATAAATACATAAATAAATATTTTTTAAAAAAGAACAACATATGCAGTGAAACCAAAAATTATTTTAAAATCTAGCTCCCATAGCAATGATACAATGAGTTTTTGTTGTTTTAAGCCCTGTAGTTTATGGCACTTTGTTAGGGCAGCAACAGGAAACTAATACAGACTGTCATGGAACATAAGGAGCAGATCTGTTTTTTGTAAGACCAATGGATTGGAAATATAAGGAGATTGAAATGCTTCTTTGTATTGAATGAAAGCCCCATAGTCATGCTATCCAAAGATTAAAATGAGCAGCCATGGGAGCTAGCAAGCTCATCACCGGAGGTCCATGTATAGGCTGAAAGTTTGTTTGACTGAAATTATAATAATGATATTAATAATAGCACAACTACCGTCTTACCTTAATTTGAACAAGTCAATTCAAGCTAACATTTATGAAACAATTGGGAATTTCTGAATGCTAATTGGATGTTTGATTATATTAATGATCTCGTGTCATTTTTAGGTGAAAATTATTGCATGATAGTTATAATGAGGAGCTGGCATGTGTCATAGTGGTTTAAGCTGCCACCTGCAATGCCAGCATCCCATATGGGTGCCGGTTCAAGTCCTGGCTGCTCTACTTCTGATCCAGCTCTCTGTTGATGGCTTGGAAAAGCAGTGGAAGATGGCCCAAGTGCTTGGGCCCCTGCACCCAAATGGGGACCCAGAAGAATCTCCTGGCTGCAGGCTTCGGCCTGGAGCATCCAGGAATCAAACCAGTGCCCATATGAGATGCTGGCTTTGCAGGTGACGGCTTTACCCACTATGCCACAATGCCCTGGAAATCTCATTTTTACAGTGATAATAAATGTAGGAGAAATGATGGAATTATAAAATCATCATTTGTCCGCCATCATAATAATAATTGAATCAAGTGAGAATCATCAGTGACTGCTAGAACTAATAGATGAAAGTAATGAGATATTGATATGGCCTCAAGTACCTCCTTACTTATTAGTGCAGAGGAAAAAGTAGTAATTCTAGGGGCCGGCACTGTGGTGTAGTAGGTTAAGCCTTTGCCTGAGGTGCTGGCATCTCATGTGGGCCCCGATTCAGGTTCTGGCTGCTCCACTTCATCCAGCTCCCTGTTAATGCACCTGGGAAAACAGTGGGAGATGACCAAGTGCTTGGACCCCTACATCCTTGTAGGAGCCCTGGAAGAAGCTCCTGGCCCCTGGATTTGGATCGGCCCAGCTCTAGTCGTTGCAGCCATTTGAGGAATGAACTAGCAGGTGGAAGATCTCTCTCTCTCTCTGTTTTTCCCTCTCTCAGTCTGTAACTCTGCCTCTCAAATTAATCTTAAAAATATAGTAACTTTAGGGCCAGCACCGCAGCTCAATAGGCTAATCCTCCGCCTAGCGGCATCGGCACACTGGGTTCTAGTCCCGGTCGGGGCACTGGATTCTGTCCCAGTTGCCCCTCTTCCAGGCCAGCTCTCTGCTGTGGCCAGGGAGTGCAGTGGAGGATGGCCCAAGTGCTTGGGCCCTGCACCCCATGGGAGACCAGGAGAAGCACCTGGTTCCTGCCTTTGGATCAGCGTGGTGCGCCAGCCGCAGCGCGCTGGCTACAGCGGCCATTGGAGGGTGAACCAACGGCAAAGGAAGACCTTTCTCTCTGTCTCTCTCTCTCACTGTCCACTCTGCCTGTAAAAAAAAAAAGATAGTAACTTTAAAGTAGAATAAGCTAGCAAACAGTATCTTTTTTAAAGATTTATTTATTTTTTTGAAAGGTAGAGTTACAGAGGGAGGAGAGACACAGAGAGATTTCTATCCCCTGGTTCACTCCCCACATGGCCACAATAGCTGGGGCTGAGCCAGGCTGAAGCCAGGAGCTAGGAGCTTCATCTGGGTCTCCCACATGGGTGCAGGGGTCCAAGCACTTGGGCCATCTTCCACTGCTTTCCCAAGCCATTAGCAGGGAGCTTGATGGAAAGTGGAGCAGCCAGCACTTGAACCTGTGCCCATATGGGAGGCAGGTGTGCAGACAGTGGCTTTGCCCATTGTGCCAAAATGCAGGGCCTGAAAACAGGATCTTAATCAAGTGATCAAATTTAATATGATCAATAATAGAACAAATTAGCATCATGAACCCACTGAGGACACAGCATTTCTGTGATATTATTTCCTAATGTGTATAAACTGAATATAATCATGAGGAAAACTCAGCTATTCCCAAACAGAGAGACATTCTACAAAATTTCTGGCCTGTACTCTGCAAATTTGTTAATACTATGAAATACAAGGGCTATAAAACTATTCCAAATTAAAAGAGATACAAAACTGAGTGCAACTCATGAACTGAGTTTTTTTATGTAACAAAGGAAATTATTTGTACAATGTACTCAACCAAATCTAAATTAGGACTGTAGATTAGTTAATATTGCATCAATGATAATTTCCTAAAGTTGATCATTATACTTAGTTATGTAAGAGTGTCTTTATTCTTAGGAAATACACTGAAATATTTAAGAGTAAGTGACATCATGTCTACAACTTATTCTCAGATGGTTCAGAACAAAGAGAGATGTGTGTTCATGTTTGTGTGTGTGTGTGTGTCTGTGAGAGAAAGAGAGAGAGGAAGCAAATTGGTGAAAATATGCTAAAATGTTAGCATTTGAGGAATCAAATTGATTTAAGGGTCAAGAGTAAATGGTGTTTTTTACTGTTCTTGTAACTTTTCTGTAACTCTGAAATTATATTGAAATAAAAAGCTGAAAGGGAAAAAGTGATTATGAAATAAAGATATGGAGGCCGGCGCCGCGGCTCAATAGGCTAATCCTCCACCTTGTGGTGCCGGCACACCGGGTTCTAGTCCCGGTTGGGGCGCCGGATTCTGTCCCAGTTGCCCCTCTTCCAGGCCAGCTCTCTGCTGTGGCCCGGGAGTGCAGTGGAGGATGGCCCAAGTACTTGGGCCCTGCACCCCATGGGAGACCAGGAGAAGCACCTGGCTCCTGCCATCGGATCAGCGTGGTGCGCCGGCCGTGGCGGCCATTGGAGGGTGAACCAACGGCAAAGGAAGACCTTTCTCTCTGTCTCTCTCACTGTCCACTCTGCCAGTCCAAAAAAAAGAAAAAAAAAATGAAGTGGAGACAACAACTCCATTTCAACTTTTTTTTTTTTTTTTGGTTACTTTTCAACATCTTTCAACAAATTTGAAGTCCAGTGGTGGTAGTGCTTGCAGCTGCTGCTATTGTACAGATGGGACAGACTTGTGCATGTTTATAACCTTGGGAGAAACAACAACTAGAAATAGGATAAAGACACAGGAGAGAGAAAATATGTTGGCATGAGGCCCATTGTCTATCCTTATACCAGTTCTATCTTGTCTTCTGAATTGCAGTTTTATGCTAAGTTTTGAAATCACGAAATGTGAGTTCTGCAACTTTACTCTTCTCTTTCAAGATTGGTTTTGGCTATTCTGACCATTTAATTGCCATATAAAATTTAGGATCAACTTGTCAAGTTCTATTTGAAAAGCCAGCTGGTATTCATAGTAGGAATTGCATCAAATCTATAGATCAATTTGGGAGATATAGTCCTCTTGCAATATTAAGTGATCCAATTTGTAAATATGGAATATCTTTCCATTTATTTAAAACGTCTTTAATTTCTTTTTGAAACATTTATTTTATTTATTTGAAAGGCAGAGTTAGAGAGAGAGAGACAGAGAGAGGTCTTCCATCTGCTTATTCACTCCCCCAAATGGCCACAAAGCCAGGAGCCAGGAGCTTCAAATCGGTGCCCATATGGAATGCCTTCATTGCATGTGGTGGCTTTACCCACTATGCCACAACACCAGCCCCTCCTTAATTTCTTTCACCAAATTTTTTATAGCTTTCAGAGTATAAGTTTGACACTTGTTTAATTAAATTTATTCCTAAATACCTTTTTAAATCCTTTTATACATGCAGTTGCTTTCTTAATTTCATTTTGGATTTTTATTGCTAGTGTATGAAACACAATTTATTTTTGTACTTTATCTTGTATGCTATAACTTTGTTGACTATTAGTTCTAATAGTTGCTTTTTTAAAAAATATTTATTTGAAAGGCTTGGAGACACAGAGAGGAGCATGCAAGGGCGAGACTGAGAGCAAGAGGGCACTCTCATCTGCTGCTTCATGCCTCCAAATTTCAATAATGGCTCAAGGCTAGGGGCAGAAGCCAGGAGCCTGGAACTCAATCCAGGTCTCCCATGAAAGGAACCCAATCACTTGGCCATTACTGCTGCTTTTTGGGGTCTGTATTAGCAGGAACCCAGAGTCAGGAGGAGCTAGATATCAAATTCAGATACTCTGATATGGGGCATTGGCCTCCTAACCAGTGTCTTAACCACTAGACTAAATATCTATCTCTAATAATTCCTTTTTGTGACTTCCTTAAAAATTTCTGTATACAAGGGTCGGCGCCGCGGCTCACTAGGCTAATCCTCCGCCTAGCGGCGCCGGCACACCGGGTTCTAGTCCCGGTTGGGGCGCCGGATTCTGTCCCGGTTGCCCCTCTTCCAGGCCAGCTCTCTGCTGTGGCCAGGGAGTGCAGTGGAGGATGGCCCAGGTGCTTGGGCCCTGCACCCCATGGGAGACCAGGAAAAGCACCTGAATCCTGACTCCTGCCATCGGATCAGCGCGGTGCGCCGGCTGCAGCGCGCTGGCCGCGGCAGCCATTGGAGGATGAACCAACGGCAAAGGAAGACCTTTCTCTCTGTCTCTCTCTCACTGTCCACTCTGCCTGTCAAAAAAAAAAAAAAATTTCTGTATACAAGATCATTCCACCTGTAAATAAAGATAATTTTACTTATTTTTTCAATATGAATGTCTTTTATTTCATTTTTACTACCTAATTTCCCTAGCTAGAAACTCCAGTACACATTGAATAGAAATACTTTGTTTCTGGAGTGGGCATTGTGGTGCAGCAGATTAAGCCACTGCTTGGGATCCCTGAATTCCATATCAGAGAGCTTGACTTGAATCCTGGTTCCTCCAATTCTGATCCAACTTTCTGCTAGTATGCCTAAGAGGCAGCAGGTGATGGCTCAAGTGATTTAGGCACCTGCCACCCACATGGAAGACCCAGATGGAGTTTCTTTTTCAGCCTGGCCCAGCCCCAGCTGTTGCAGCCATTTGGGAAGTGAACCATGAGACGGAAGATCTCTTACTCTCACGTTCTCTTGCCCTCTCTCCATCACTCTGGCTTTCAAATGAAAGGTTTAACAATCTTTTTTTAAAGATTTATTTTGTTTATTTGAAAGTCAAAGTCACACAAAGAGAGAAGGAGAAGCAGAGGAGAGAAAGGTCCTCCATTCACTGGTCACTCCCCAAGTGGCTGTAATGGCCTGAGCTGTGCCAATCCGAAGCCAGGAGCCAGGAGATTCTTCCAGGTATCCCATGTGGGTGCAGGCCATTTTCTACTGCTTTCCCAGGCCATGGCAAAGAGCTGGACTAGAAGTGGAGTGGCCAGGACTCGAACTGGTGCCCATATGGGAGGCCAGCACTGCAGGCCGTGGTTTTACCCGCTACACCACAGCGGCGGCCCCTAAAAAATCTTTCTTAAAAATAAATATCTTGTTCCTGATCTTAAGGGAAAGCTTTCAGTCTCTAAGCATTAATGATGTTAGCTGTGGAGTTTTCATAGATATGCTTTATCAGAGTGAGGAAGTTCTGTTCTATTTCTAATTTGTTGACTGCTTTCCATTATAAAAGGGATATTGACTTTTTTCAAGTGCCTTTTGCTGAGTCTATTGAGATGATCATGTGTTTTTTTTTAAGATTCATTTATTTGTTCAAGAGGCAGAGTTAGAGACATACAGAGACAGAGACAGAGACAGATCTTCCATCTGCTGCTTCACTCCCCAAATGGCCGCAGCAGCCAGAGCTTGGTGGATCCGAAGCCAGGAACCAGAGTCTCCCATGTGATTACAGGAGCCCAAGGACTTGGGCCATCCTCTCCTGCTTTCCCAGGCCATCAGCAGAGAGCGGGATCAGAAGTGGAGTGGCAGGGATTTGAACTGACGCCATAGGCAGACTTTACTACACCACAGTGCCGGCCCCAATTGTTGCAGGTTTTTTTTTTTTTTTTTAAGATTTATTTATTTATTTATTTGAAAGTCAGAGTTACACAGAGAGAGGAGAGGCAGAGAGAGAGAGAGGTCTTCCATCTCATGGTTCACTCCCCAGTTGGCCGCAATGGCCAGAGCTGTGCTAATCCGAAGCCAGGAGCCGGGAGCTTCTTCAGGGTCTCCCACGTGGGTGCAGGGACCCAAGGACTTGGACCATCTTCCACAGCAGAGAGCCAGACCAGAAGAGGAGTAGCCGGGACTAGAACCGGCGCCCATATAGGATGCCAGTGCTTCAAGCCAGGGTGTTAACCCGCTGCGCCACAGCGCTGGCCCCTGTTGCAGTTTTAATCCTTTATTTTATCTATATATTCAGCATGATTTTGAAAGCCATATTGTAAGAATTACTAGAGGAGTCATCTAGTCACCTAGTGGAAAATCTCTTTACTTAACCAAAAGTATACCGCACAAGACAATTTCGAAAGCTTTTTCTGACTTAGGAAAAAACAACCTTGGGAGTAATCCAAATGGGCAGCTCTTAGGAGTGGCTGGCAGATACTCAAAGATATCTTTCCAGAAATACCATGCGATAAAAACAAATTTTAATCTCATGACTTTATAGCTCTCTTTTTCTTGGAGGTGGGCTTTGGAACAGTAGTTAAATTGTCACTGGTGGGGGGGGGTGCATTTGGCGAAGCAGTTAAGATGCCACTTGGGATGCCTGCATCCCATTATCAGGGTGCTTGGGTTCAAGTCCCATCTCTGCTTTCAATTCTAGCTTCCTGATAACAAGCACCTGGAGAGGCAGCAGATGATGGCTCAAGTACTTAGGTCTCTGTCACTCACATGGGAGACTTGGACTGAGTTCTGGACTTCTGGCTTTGGCTGGCGCAGCTCTGGTTGTTGTAGATGTTTGGGGTTTGGGGGAGTGAACCAGGAGATGGAGTCTCTGTCTGTCGCTCTGCCTTTCAAATAAAAATGAAAAAGTAAAGATGCCACTTGAACCACCTACATCCTATATTGGAGTGCCTAGGTTTGGGTCCCAGTTCCACTCCGATTCCAGCTTCCTGGTAATGCACACGCTGAGGGGCAGCTGGTGATGGCTCAAGTACTCTGGTCCCTGTTGCCCATGTGGAAGACCCAGGTGGAGTTCATGGCTCCTGCCTTTAGCCTAAACCAGTCTCAGGTCTTATAGGGATGTAGCGAGTGAGCCAGTGGATGAGACAATCTCTCTCTCTCCCTCTCTCCCTCTCCCTCCCTTCTTCCTTTTCCTCTCCTCCCTTCCAAGTAAAAAATAAAAATTTAAAAAAGGAAAATGAGCATCCATGTTATTCAGAGATATGAAGGAAACTACCAAGAAACAAACAAAAACTGATGAAAAATAAATTATTACCAGGGAAGAAGCCTAGGGTAGAAATGGGTGCGACAGGATTTTTGCTTTCCTTACAAATTTTTCCAGACCTTTTTTGTCATTTAAAGTAATGGACTTGTGTTCCTTTGATAATTTTTTAAAATTTCTACTTATTTTAATTGATTTTATACAAGCTCTAAAAAGTTATCATTTTGAGACCGTGGAAACAAGATCATAGACTCCAAATGAAGTCTCCTTAAAAAGAAAATTGTGATTTGGCTGACTCAATCTGTCACACCTAATTAATTCCTGAAGAACGCTTTGCTCTTGACACCTGATGGTCAAATTGGTAATGTGGTGAACAGCTTCAAAAATAAGATGAGAACAAACGGGTTTGTTGCAGTTTGTACCATTTAATAACTTTTCAGAGAGAACAATATGGAAAAAGGGTTTCTGCTCAGCAATTAAGGTAATTTAAACTTAGAACAGAATGGACTACTTGCAGATGTGGTGTTGTTCTTTAATAAGCTTTCCAAGGGGTTAGATCGGCGAGTTTGTCTCTACTGGCTTCTTCTGTTACAGACCTGAGCTAGTTTTCCAAAACATCCTCCTGACAATCAAAGTCTACACAGAACTCATCTCTCACCCAGCCCCCAGAGTGGCCCCAGCCATGCTGTCTGCACTCTTTAAAACCTAGATTCCATTTGGTGTGGATGATACAGTTATCTAGGCGTGTGCCATTTAGAAACCTCAAGGCATTTTCAGCATCAGCTCTGTTGTGGTATTCTCCAAAACAGAAACCACATGCTGCTTTCTTTTTATTATCCAGGCCCATAAATACATTCTTGATGTCACCACATCTACTAAAGAGCTCATATATTTGCTCTTCAGTTGTAGAAAATGAAAGATTACCCACATACAATGTGGAGCTTTCCTTCAGTAATTTTTTATGCTCATTATTATTGCCACAGAACTGCTGGTCCCAGTCCTCACTCAGTGCCAGAAAGGAGTTGCTACCCAGAATTCTCGAGTTGCTGGGCAGGGTGCTCAGTAGGCAGAATACAGACAGTAGTTCTCAGTCCAGCTGGAAGCAGTGAAACTACCACTGAGACCCTAAATTAGATTTTGAAAAAGAGAAGTAACAAGGAGGAAAACAGAAGTACAAACTTCTGGATATTTAAGAGATTCGTGTCCAGATGCAACGACATTGCAGCTCCTGACTGTGAGATCCATGTCAAGGCAAATTAAAAATGGACAGTTCCAAGCTCCAGAACGTAGTCATAAAATCCAAGTTTCCAAGTCTTCCTAAAAGGGAAGTTGTGCTGTCTTTGGTTGACTTATATCTTGTGTACCTAATCTATCACCAAAGAACACTTTTAATAGCAGTATGCTCTTGGAAAATATGGCATAATCCAACTAAATAGTTTAAATTCTCACAGAGAATAAGCACTACCATTCCTGATCGAGGACTAGACATCAGATATGCACAAACACAGTTGAGATATAGTCTTTCATAATTTGTAGTTCAAGCCTGTAATATTGGAATCAATGCATTATCTTGTTAGGTTACACAAAGGGTCCCTGTATACTATGAAGTATGTAAATAGCTCTATAAAAATGAAAATTTTCTAGTAAAATACCTTTGACCAAAATTAAAATTAGATCTTATTAGTATCATTCTACTTGTTGTCTTACACTTTAGAAATACTTTAATTACTTGAACATTCCAAATCTATTTAAATGTCCTTTCTAGAGAATTTGAACTAATGTACCTTTTCTCCTTCCCTTAAATCTTTACTAAAATTTCCTACAGCAGTCAGAAACATTAAAATTATTCAACTGGAGGCAGCATTGCGATGCAGCAAGACACCAGCAGCCCATGTCAAAGTGCCTTGTTTGAGTCCCAGCTATTCCGCACTTCTGATCCAGCTTCTTGCAAATGCAACCAGGAGGCAGTGGATGACAGCCAAAGTACCGAGTTCCTGTCACCTGGGTGAAAGGACTGGCACCTGGCTTTGACTTGGTCCAGCCCTGACTGTTGTGGACATTTGGGGAGTGAATAAGGGAATGGAAGATTGATCTCTGTCTCTCTTTCTCTTTCTCTCTCTCTTGCAATCTGTGGCACTCTGCCTTTAAAATAAATAAATAAATAAATGCTTAAAATGGAAGTGAACATATAAAAGAAAGATTCAAATTGGTTTTTAGCTACAGTTTTCAAAAATAAGCATTAGTTTCCTCCTTCTCTCTCCTATTTTGCAGTGGTTCCTAGATTTTAGTGTGAAAGAAATTCCTGAAAAACTAGATTAAAATGCAAATTTTTGCAGCCCACCTCTAAGAGATTCTGATTCAGTAGATTTGGAGAGGGACCTAAGAACTGCATCCCTCAGTGATCCATATGCAAGGGCCACACTTTGCGTAACTCTGCTGAGGAAGTGCATTCTCTTAACAAACATTGAATGAGTACTCATTTGTCAGACATTACACTAAGTGCCACGAACACAACAATGAAAAGACACGGTGAAAGTGCAAATTTTAGGAATCATTGTATCTCCAGCCCTAGAAAAGCAATGATTGCACACACAGTAAATATGCAATAAATATCTATTAAATGAATTAATGAGCAGATGAATGAATGAATTCATAATGGAGCCGGGGGAGTATAGCTCAGGGGTAGAGCATTTGACTGCATAATAGAGCCATGAAGTCAGACAAGAAAAACAACACCATGTGATTCATACTATTTTAGATATATTCATGAAGGAAGGAGAGAAGGAAACTAATATTTATTGAGAATCTACTTTGTGACAATTACTGTATGTAGTTATCCTGACTTGGGGAATCAGAGAGGGTTTATGGACAAGGGACTACATGCACTGATTCTCAAAGGATGACAAGGGTATGTGTGTGTGTGCATGTGTGTGTGTGTGTGTGTAGGTGTGTAGGAGTTTAGGTAATGAACCAGGCAAAAGAAACATGTGCAAGGGCAAAACACAGTCAAAAGCAAATAAAAGCAGAGAAAATGGTAATGGAAGACTAAATAAAACCAGGTGCAAACAACAATTCTATATGATTCAAAGCAATGAAAATGGAAGTCTTGCTTTTTTAGATGCTGTCTGAAGAGCAGTAGGAAGCCCACTGCCCAAAAATCATCTTTTTGACAGCCTGTCAATGATGTCTGAAAATGTGCCCTTGGAAACTCATTACTTTGAGTCATTGACAAATTGCTCTGTTAAAAAACAAATATCCCTCCAAGATTTCATTTCCCCTTTTTGATCTAGTTACTAGATTGGCAGATCAGAGACTATGATAGCTATAGTGGATTTCATTTCATCCAGGAATTGGATAAATTTTCCCATAATTTCCTTATAGATGAGATGGGAAAACATAAGCTAAATGCTTGAGCTGTTTGTTAAGATGTGCCTGTAACTAGTTAAACAATCATAGCTAAAGAAGTAAAAGAATTATTTAGTATCAGACTGGAAGAGAAGTTCTAGAAGTGAGCCAAAAGGCCCTGTTCTTGGCCACATCTTGTTTAGTTCATTTATAATTTTGACTCACTACAAATAAGAGCTTTTAAAGCAGTCAGAGCAGTCCAACAACAGATGAGCTGCCTTGGAGAGCAATGAGCACTAGGCCCTGAGGGATTCAAGCCAACCTTGGAGAACCTATTGCCCAGTAGTCAAACACTGGGGAGGCCTCATTTAATCAGTGTATTGTTATGAATAAAGCATCGATTTTGAGGTTAAAAGACCTTGATTTAAATCTCAGCTTTACTACTTATCAGTAATTTGGCCTTGGGCAAGGCCCTTAACCATACTGATTTCAATTTCCTCACTTGTCAACTGAGGCTCAAAATACTTACTTTTCAGTAAATGCTGTGACAAAGTCATATGTAAAAGCCCTTAGCACAGTGCTTGGCACACTATAGGTGTTTAATAAATAATAGGAATAATACATACTATTCTGATTCAGTGTCTCAGAATAATACAAACAAATACATCTCATATCTACTGATGATACAAAGGTAGGAGGGACTTTGAAATGAACTGGGCAGTCCTGGATAATGCAGAGCCCAAACTGATAAGGTTATTGATAACACTTAACAAGAAAAAAAATATAATGTCCATTTTTTATCCTCAACTCAGGGCAAAGGGGGCAGAGTGAGGGATATCTGGAAAGAGCACAGGCTGGAGAACTCTATTTTATAATTGGGGCATCCCAGACTCCATTCATACAATAAACATTGAATAAACAGAGACATGATGGGATGGTCATCTTGACCTTATTTGAGCAAAGAAGATAAGGAAAGGAAGACAATAGATAGCATTGGAAGAGTAGGCAGGGGTAAGTTGTCACAGGCATTGTAAGGCATGTAGAGCAGCTTGGACTCCACTCGTAAGCAGTAGGGAGCTATGATAGGCCTTTAAGGAGTGGTATGATCTGAATTGCATTAGAAAACTCATTCCAGCAGCAATGTGGAGGAAGGCTTAAAGGAGAGTAGGCCAAGAGAAAGGAAGACTATTTAAGAAGCTCTTTGGATTATTAAAAAGAGAGAGAGAGAGAGATGATAAAGAGCTAAGACTAATACACTATAGCAACACAAAGGAGAGAAATTTCAGGTAGATACAAGAAAGATAGATTTAATGGGTCTTGGTGACTGGTTGAATGAAGAATGAAGGATAAGGGCCGGTGCTGTGGCATAGCGGGTAAAGCCGCCACTTGCAGTGCCAGCATCCCATATGGGTGCCGGTTCAAGTCCTGGCTGCTCCACCTCCAATCCAGCTCTCTGCTATGGCTTGGGAAAGCAATGAAGATGTCCCAAGTCCTTGTGCCCCTGCATCCACTTGGGAGACCTGGAGGAAGCTCCTGGCTCCTGATTTCGGATCGGCACAGCTCTAGCTGTTGCAGCCATTTGGGGAGTGAACAGGCAGATGGAAGACCTCTCTCTCTCTCTCTATCTCTCTTTCTCTCTCTCTGCCTCTGCCTCTCTGGAACTCTGCCTTTCAAATAAAATAAAATAAAAATATTTAAAACAAAGAAAAAGAATGAAGGATAACTCCCAAGTGCCATGGCTGGTAACTGTGTGGATAAAGTTCTAAATCACCAAAATGGTTGTAGAGTGGTAGAGGAGGAAGGGAGGATTTGAGTAAGGAAGGTGAATTTGAGACATACTGAGTTTGGTTTTGATGTACCTATGGGACATGCCATGTTCTATATGTCTAGTATCAATTTGCCATACATATCTGAACCTCAGAGATGTCTAGGGCCACAGATATAGACTTAGGTGTTGGTAGCATGCAGATATAACGATGGGAAAAGATGAGATTATTTAGGTTAAAGTTATAGAACGAGAAAAATCTTCGGAAGGACTGGCATTTAAGGGGTGGCAGAGAAAGAGTCCACAAAGGAGCATAACAGAGATTAATTGCAGAAGAATGGGAAAGATCAGGAAGGGAGCAGCATCACCATAGCCAAGGAGTAGGCACTTTCAAGAAAGCCGTGAGAACAGAAATATTTTGAGAGTGATCAATTATATTAAATGCAGCAGAAACAGGTCCAATAAAATAAAGACTTAACAATGTCCATTAGGTTTGCCAATTAGGATGTAATTGGTTTCCTTAACAATAGCAGTAACAGTGGTGTTCTAGGAACAGAAAAGCTAGAGTGGGGGCTGAGAATATGGAGCAAATGTCTACTCTTCAGAAAAGCTTCTGTGATAATGGAAGAGAAGTAGGACAAGTGCCAGTTGCATCGACAGTGGAAGGAAAGTTTTGTTTGCTTGTTTGTTAAGGAATGGAGGTTGAGTATATGTAAAGGCTGATGGGAAGTAGCCAATAAAAAGAGATGCAGTGGTTTGAAAGACAGATGAAAAGGGGACAGCTGATGAAGAAATGTCTTTAAGGGATTGGGAGAGTACAGGTTCCAAAGCACAGGTGGATGATTTAACCTTGAACTGGAGAGAGATATCTATTCCTTCAAGACGAAAGAAAGTAGAGACCATGATATTTAGGGATGCAGCTGTGGGGAGCAACTGGGAGCAACTCGGACTAGACTAAGTTACTGGAATTAAGACTTATTCTATGCATCTGCTCTCCCACAATATGGCGCTGAGAAGGGAGAAACAGCTTCTACACAGCTGCCTCCAGTTCAACCAATAAACTGTAGGACCTGCTCCTGATTGGAGGAGAGCAGCGTACTCGGCGTGTGGGCAGCCGAGTTGGGATTGGTGGAAGAGGACTATATAGGAGGAGAGAGACAACATGCACCGGGGAACATCTAAGGGGAACATCTATCTGAAGGAACACCTGTGCAGCCCCCGAGAGAGCCGGCCGGTGGTGTGCCGCTCCCCTGCGGAAGTGGGGAAAGTGGCAGGGGGAACCGCCCTTCCACGGAGGTGGAAGGGACAGTAGCCAACCCGGGAAGAACCAGCAGCAAACCCGGGGAGGGCCGAGCAGACAAAAGAACAGCGCAGGGTCCTGTGTCGTTCCTCCACGAAGACGGGGAGCGACATGCAGCTAGGTGGCAGGGTGTAAGGGCAGGAAAATGAGCACTGCCATCTTATGGCCTAGATTTTCTTAATGGAATAAGAGATGAGGCCATCTTCTGTGAATAAACTGTACCATGGAATCAGTTGGTGAAGTAGAGTGGAGGTGAAAATGAGTGAAAGGATGACGTTCATAGATGGGTCATCTTCAAGGACATTAAAATAATTCAGGATGGTGGCCAAAGTTGGAGTAGAGAGAAAGGCTTGTAAGTGAGGTACTGAGGCTCTTGATAAGTGATAGAAATGGAGGATAGCACATGATAGTGGAAAGGATTTGGAAGAGGTTGGCTATACCATCTCCTTGCCTCATGGAGAGAACAGAAGCTTCTATCCTTGAGCCTTTGGGGGAGGATTGTTAGGTACATGGCCCAAAGTAGGTGCTCAGTAAGAAATGACACTCGGGGCCAGTGCTGTGGTGTAGCAAGTAAAGCCACCGCCTGCAGTGCTGGCATCCCATATGGACGCCGGTTCAAGTCCCGGCTGCTCCACTTCCAATCCAGCTCTCTGCTATGACCTGGGATAGCAGTAGAAGATGGCCCAAATCCTTGGTTCCCTGCACCCACGTGGGAGACCCAGAAGAAGCTCCTGGCTCCTGACTTCAGATTGGCACAGCTGCAGCCGTTGCAGCCAGCTGGGGAGTGAACCAGCAGATGGAAGACCTCTCTCTCTCTCTCGCTCTCGCTCTCGCTCTCGTTCTCGCTCTGCCTCTCCTTCTCTTTGTGTGTAACCCTGACTTTCAAATAAATAAATAAATCTTAAAAAAAGGAAATAACCAAGGACTAATTAGGAATTGGGTATGTTTAGTTTAGCAAAGAGATGGTTAAAAGGGGTTATGATGGCCATCGAACAAAATTTGAAGGGCTATTTCTGCCCCATATGTTAAAACTAAGAAGAATGGACAGGGGCCAGAGCTGTGGCACAGTAAATTAGGCCTCTGCCTGTGGTGCTGGCATCCCATATGGGCGCCGGTTATAGTCTCGGCTGCTCCTCTTCTGATCCAGCTCTCTGCTATGGCCTGGAAAAGTAGTAGAAGATGGCCCAGGTGCTTGGGCCCCTGCACCTGCATGGGAGAGCTGGAGGAAGCTCTTGGCCCCTTGCTTCCAATGGATGTAGCTCCGGCCACTGCAGCCACTTGGGGAGAGAACCAGTGGATGGAAGATCTTTCTCTCTGACTCTCCCTCTCACTGTCCAAAACTCTACCTCTCAAATAAATAATAAAACTCTTTAAAAAAAGTGGACAGAAGTTATAAAAAGAAGATTGCAGTTCTTTTTCAGCACAGTTTTTTACTTAATCCACTGATGAAATGTGAACTTACATAGTCTATTTTTAAGTGGAGGCTGGATAAACACCTCCCTGCTTAGGGTGTTGGAAAGGCCACCCACACGAGGCTTACCTCCCCAAAGGTTAAAGAGAAGATGGAAAAAGCAATCCAGTTGTCAGGGGCCACAAATCATTGAGTTGACTCGTATACACTGTGAGAGACTATTTCCTACCTAAAAAGTAGAGCTTGGCTGGAGTAGGAGGCCCTCCCTGACTCTTGCTACTTAGGGAAGAATTCATCAGAGAATCTAAAAATAGAAGGAACACTTGAAGAATGACTCAAAATGATCACAGTCAAAATCCTAAGGGGAGAAAGGAAGGAAGGTGGCAAGATAAAGCAAAAAAACAAACAAGCAAGCAAAAAACCTTCCAGGAAACAAATTTTACTAGGCTTCTGGAATTGTGAGAGGCTGCAGAGAATCTTTACAGTGGTTGCCATAAACTAATACTTGGTGTTGTTTCAACTATTTGGATGGAATAAGGGTTTGGATTCTTTTAAAAGCCAGGCTATTTCTGTTCCAGATGTAAGCAATAGCTCTGAGAAAGGAAATTAGAACATGTTACATGACTTACCTTTATAAGATTGTTTTCAGCGGGAAAGAGAGCTGAGAACAGTTATTGAGACACGAACTCCAAGACCAGTGATCTAGCTTGTGCCAAGAGAAACTAGTACCTTATTGAGACTGCTTAGAGCTCTCAGTGATAGAAAATGCTCATATGCATTTAACCCCTGTATTGAAACGGCCTGTCAAACATAAAATGAAGCAGAGTGGCAGTTCCAAAGCAGAGACAATGGCCTGAGGCAGCCTGCAAAAGAAAAGAATAAAAGAGAATTTAGTATAGAAGTTGATCTCAATTAAATTAGGAACTAGGCCTGAATTATTTTGTTTATCGTTTGCACTATATGTCCTTGCTATTCAAAGTGTTGTCCAAGAATCAACAGGAGTAACATCATTTGGTAGCTTATTAGAAATGCAAGATTTCAGACCTCTCCAGAGACATGCCAATAACAATTTGCATTTTAACAAGCACTGTGTTATTTGCATGCACAGTACAATTTGAGAAGCACTGTTGTATGTGGTTTCTAAGTTGAACTTTTGCCTAACAAAACTCTCTACCTTCCTCCTTCTTTCTCTCTCTTCCTCCACCTCTCTTGATTTCTGTGATCTTTGTTTCCTTGTGAACCAACAAACAATTGGCTGATAGCCATAGCAGTAATGCTCCTGATATATCCAGATAGAGAAAAGAAAAGAGTGGTTGACTATACTTGCTAAGAACTAGTTTGGCTTTAGAAAACCATTGACTTGATTTGCAGTAGTGTGCTGCCTGTACAACTTCTGTAAATCTCATTAGTGTCAGTCTCCTCATGTTCAAATTCATGGAAAAGGAATATTATGAAAAAATGCATGGATTTCAGGTTTTTGCACCAAAGTAAACTTCTTTTTTATAGGTTTTGAAAAATTTATTTGAAAGGCAGAGTATCAAACAGAAGGGAAGACACAGAGAGGGACAGAAAGGGAGAGAAAGAAAGACCTTCCATACTCTAGTCACTCCCCAAATGGCTGCAATGGGTTCAGCCAAACCGAAGCCAGGAGTCTAGAACTACATCCAGTTCCCCCATGTGGATAACAGGGTCCAAGGACTTGGTCCACTATCCAATGCCTTCCCAGGTACATTAGCCAGGAGCTGGGTTGGAGGCGGAGCAGCTGGGACTTGAACCAGCCCTCTTATGTGGGATGCCAACATCACAGGGAGCAGCTGAACATGCTGCGTCACAACATTGGCCCCCAGAATAAACTTCTCTTAATCCTATTTTCTATGAATGTTTTGCAGTACCTTCGTATCTATCTCATAGTGCTGTGGTAAGGATGAAATGAGGAGAAGGTATGTAAACCACTTAGCATTATGCCTGGCACACAGTAGGTGCTCAGTACATGTTAGTCATTAATACTGAAAGCCATCAGTTTTGGAGTGAAATCAGAAATACTGAAGAATTATGTTATGACTAGCTGCAACTTTTCCAAGTCCTTGAATTTTCTCTGGAGAGCCTCCAGAAAGCCCTGTGCACCTCATTTTAATTCAACCTCCTTGACTCCAGTGGCAGCAGTCAAGATAAAGTATTTCTTGTTCCACTGGACTCTCTTCTTCCAAGGTTTCCTACTTTTTCATTACAAATGGCCAACCCTTCTAGTACATGAAAGCTAAAACAAATATTTTCTATGTTGGCCTGGAAATAAAATTCCACTTATAACAATTTTTTTTCTCCTGTAGAAAAAAATGCATGCTGTCTTCCAAACAACTGACTTCAGAATGAACTTTGAGAAGTTGACCTATTTGTAAATTGCAGACTGCTTGTATGTCAACATGGTGGGGGGTGGTCACAAAAGTCTGGATAATCCCAGTTCAAAGTTCCAGAGGTGGCTGAAAGTCAAATGAAAATGCTACATACAGAGAGTGGGAAATAGGGCAAATATATCAATCTGAGTGCACAGTATTGAGATTTAGAAAGCTAGTACAGGAAGAGAGATACACCTTGTGAAGGATATTAAAAAACAGCAACAATGACAACACAAGCCATTTTTCTACTATATTAGGCCAGAGAGATTCTTAATCAGTAGCTTAGAATCTACAAACAATATCCAGGCCCTACAAGCTAACTGTCCAAGAAGGTCACCCTCTTCCTGACTTGCTCTCTGTGGTTTGTCTGGATTCTTGGCCCAGACAGGAAAGCAGTAAGAAGTGTTGCCCCTCCATCCTATTCAGACCTATACCCTGACAACCAGCCCTTAGGTTCTGTACTTTCCTCCACCCTTAGTCTCTCTCTTCCCAGAGAGGTCAAGGCATCGGAAAAGTACAAGACAGATTTTTCTTACAATAACAATAATAACAAAGGATCATGATAAAAGCAAAGGACTTTTTTAAGCCTCCTCACTGAAGTCATGAGCAGGAAGATTGATTGTATCTAGGGGAATTCTGGATTCACATCACAGCAAGCTGGCACTATCTGATACTTACCATTTACAAATGCCCTTTAAAATATCCATGAAGCAGGGTGGTTATTTGGCTTTACAGTTAAGACAACAGTTAAGATGCCTGGATCCCATATTAGAATACCTTGGTTAGAGTCCTGGCCCCACTCCAGATTCCAGCTTCCTGATAATGTACACTATAGGAGGCAGCAAGTGATGGCTCAAGTACCTGAGTCCCATCCCTGCCTCCCATATGGGAGACCTGGATTGCGATTCTGGCTCCTAACTTCAGCCTGGCCCAGCCCCAGCTTTTGCAAGTATTTGGGGAGTGAACCAGTGGGTGGAGCATCTGTCCCTGTCTCTGTCTTCTTGCCTTTTAAATAAATAAAATGTGCATGAAACTATGCAAAAACACTAAAACTTGCACTAGCTCAGGAAACTGGGGAAAAAATGACTACCAATTTCTGGCAAGGCAGAAACTTTTGCTAGCTGTTGTGAGGAGATGGTGTTGGATTAAGAAACATACTGACAGTCTACATATACTCTACCTTTGATCCACAGCAGCAAATGTGCCCAAGAAAAATAGGTAGTTTTTAAAAAAGATTTATTTATTTATTTGAAAGGCAGAGAGAGAGAGGGAGAGAGGGAAAGAGGGAGGGGGGAGAGAGAGAGAAGAGAGAGAGAGAGAGAAGAGAGAGAATCTTCTATCTGTTGATTTATGCCAAAACCAGGGGCCAGGAACTCCATCCTAGTCTCCCACATAGGAGACAGGGTCCCCAGCACTTGGGCCTTCATCCACTGTCTTCCCAGGCATATTAGCAGGAAGCTGGATGGGAAGTGAAGTAGCTAGGATTCTAATAGTACTCTAAAATGGGATGATAGCATCACAAGGGGTGGTTTAACCCGCTGTGCCACAAAGCTGGCCCCTAAAGTTATTAATTAACTTCTACCAACTGACTTCAGCTTAGCAATACAGAGGCTGTGTTAATCAGAAAATGAGAGTCATCCTTTCACCATACAGAGAATGTTTTCAGGAGCAGCCATGGTTCTGCTCCATTTCTTCCATGATTAACTCTTCTGTGTGTTTTTAGAGACTACAGCATGAGCATATCATGCAACTGGTGGTAGTGGTGGTTGGGGCCAAAAGTTGCTGCCAGGAAAAGCTCCAAATATAAGTATGCTGGGAGACATTATATCTGAAATAATGTAATATGAAAAACTGCAGAAATGGACAACCCAGAAGGTCAGACAGAAGATTCCATCTCAGTCCAGTAGAACCTAAAAATAAGCACAGCAGTAACAAAATACTATCAACAGTCACCATTCATTGTGCAATTATTATATTCCAGCTTTTAGATTAAGCACTCTACATGCTAAGCATTGTCTCATTTATTCCTCATGGGAAATACAGGTTATCATTCAAATTCCTTGGAAAAGCTCAGGTAATAATAATGATGTCTAGCATTTATTGAGTTCTTACAAGGTGCTAGACACTAAGTGTTATTCATCCACCATCTCATTAGATGAATGCCAACTAGACACAAGAAAATAGGATAAACACATTGGCCTTCCCAGTTCATCCTTCAAGGGTCAGTTCAAATTAGCATCTCTTCTAGGAAGTAAAGGAAGCCCTGACTATTCCAATCAGAGTTAGGTATACCTACTCTTTTCCTTCTATAACTACCTTGTGATTTCTTCTATCACAACCATTATCATATATACTGTGATTATCTCTTTACTTTTCTATATTTCTTCTACACACACATATGTACACACACACACATCAGACTGTGAGCTCCAGAAAAAAATCATAGTTTTTAAGATACAATAATATATAACCTCCATAAAACAGGTCTATGAAGAGAGTCTGGTCAATATATTAATTCACCTGACTGTGGTAATCATTTCACAATGTGTATATATATAAAAACATTCTGTTGTACACCTTAAATATATACACTTTTATTTGTCAAGTATACAAAAATATAACTGAGGGAAATTAATAAATAAAAGGAGAACTTAAAAAAAGAAAATATTTACCAAGTCCTGTCCTAAGAAGACTGTAGAGACTTGGGCTCTGAAACCAATAGGGACCCAGGTGCCCCAAGCCCCCAAATGTGTGGGCTGCTTTCTCTAGAGGTTAACTCTGACAACTCTTATTCTGCATCCTTACAGTTTCTATCATGAAAGGAAAATGCACAGTTCCAGGCACTGGTCCTATACTTAAAATTCAGATGTTATATGGTCTCCTAGATCAGCCCAAGGTGTTGAGGTTAAGGATCTAGGGTGAACTGAGTGTACTGAAGCCTCAGCAAGGGTGCCTTTGTCATCAAAGGGGTCACTTCTGTACAATCTATAGAAAAGGGGAAGTGGGCTAAAAGTAGAGGCACCAAGGTGTTGACAGTAGTTACCTGGAGTGGTAGTCAATGTTCTCTGTGCTCTTAAATTTGGATCTCAGGGCCAGCATTGTGGCATAGCAGGCTAAGCCACCGTCTGCAATACCAGCAACCCATATGAGCACCAATTCAAGTTCTGGTTGCCCCACTTCTGATCCAGCTCTCTGCTAATGCACCTAGGAAGGCAGCAGAGGATAGCCAAAGTCCTTGGGCCTAAGCACCCATGTGGAAGACCATGATGGGGTTCTCTGCTCCTGGCTTCAGCCCGGTCCAACCAGGCCTTTGTGGCCACTTGGGGAAGTGAACCAGCAGATGGAAGGTCTCTCTCTCTCTCTCTCTCTCTCTCTCTGTGTGTGTCTTCCTCTCTCTCTAACTCTGCATTTTAAATGAACAAACAAATAAATAAAGTTTATACTCATTTGAACATGCACATTGAAAAAGGGGGAAGCATCCTGTACCATCAATTTTCTAAAATCATTTTGTATTTACTTTCAGAATAAAAATATTTTAATTTATATAAGTGAAGCATAGTTTTTGGTCAAATGATATAACTAGAAAGTCCCTCTCCTTCACTCCTTTCTTCTGGTACATAATCCCATCCCTTCCCTAGAAATACCCAATATCAACAATTTATTTGGGATCCTTCCACACAAGGATCTATAATAATTTAAGCAACCGAAAAATGTGTGACTCCTGAATAGAGCAAATATCAGTTGTAATAAAAGGATGAAAACTCCAATTATAGTAAAATAAATCAGTGTTTAAGGAAGATATAAGGGAGTGGCCATTTGGCATAGACAATAAGGTACCATTTGGGAGGCCTGCATCTTATATATCATATTACTTGGGTTCAAGTCCTGGCTCTGCTCCCGATTCCAACTTCCTGCTAGCTACTGCATCCTGGGGGGCAGTAGATGATGGCTCTAGTACTTGGGCCCTTGCCATCCATGTGGGAGGTGCAGATTCAATCTTGGCTTCCTAGCTTCAACCTAATCCAGCCCTGGCTGTTGCGGGCATTTTGGAGAGTGAGCAAGCACAAGGGAGTGCCCTCTCTCCTCTCCAATAGAAAAAATAAATAAATAAAACATTTTAAAAAGAAATCTAGGCTTGCTTGCTACTATTTTGGAGCTGACTTCCCCAGGAAGGTGTGGCTTATTGGGAATCTGCTTTCCTTTAAGAACAGGGAAAGAAGATCTAGAAAAACTAGAGATTCGTGAGGACAGGGACTTTATACTACTACTACTGCTCTTGCTTCTGCTGTTGCTACTTGTATTTTTACTTTTAATTTATTTGTTTATTTTTAAAGGATTTATTTTATTTATTTGAAAGGCAGAGTGACAGAGAGAGGGGGAGAGGAAGAAAAATGATTTTTCATCCGCTGGTTCACAATGTTCAGGGCTGAGCCAGCTGGAAGTTTGGATCCCAGATCTGCATCTGGGTCTCCCATATGGGTGGCAGGGGCCCAAGTACTTGGGGAATCTTCCATTGCTTTACCAGGTACATTAGCAAGGAGCTGGATCAGAAGTGGAGACTGAGACTCAAACCAATGCTGGGATATGGGAAGATGGCATCAAAAGTGTTGGTTTAACATGCTGCACCACAACACTGGCCTCTTTCATGAAAGGCCCAGTGTCTCTCTCTCTCTCTCTCTCTCTCTCTCTCTCTCTCTCTCTCACACACACACACACACAGAGAGAGAGAGAGAGAGAGATCTTCCATTTGTTGGTTCATTCCCCAAATGCCAGGGCTAGGCCAGGCTGAAGCCAGGAGCCAGGGATTCCACCTGGGTCTCCCATGTGGATGGCAAGGGCTCACACACTTGAACCATCATCTGCTGTCTCCCAGGATGCATTAACAGGAAGCTGAGTAAGATGTGGAATAGCCAGGCACTCCAATATGGGATGTGGGCATCCCAAGAGGAGGTTTAATCCATTGCATCACAATGTCTGCCCCAAACTTAAATTTTTAAAATATTTTATTTATTTATTTATTTGAGAGACAGAGTTACAGAGAGAGGGAGAGACAGAGAGAAAGGTCTTCCATCCACTGTTTCACATCCCAAATGGCTGCAACAGCCAAAGCTGTGCTGATCTGAAGCCAAGAGCCAGGAGCTTCTTCCTGGCCTTCCTCATAGGTGAAGGGCCCAAGGACTTGGACCATCTTCTACTGCTTTCCCAGACCATAGCAGAGAGCTGGATCAGAAGGAGAGCAGCCGGGTCTTGAACCGGTGCTCATATGGGATGCCGACACTGCAGGCTGTGGCTTCACCTGCTACACCACAGCGCCAGCCCTAGAGAAGGTGGGTTTTTAAAAGAAATCAATCTTGTGGCTACCTTGATCTTAGGCTTTCAGTCTCTGGAACTATGAAAAAACAAATCACTGTTGTTTAAGCCACATGGTCTGTGATATTGTGTTACAGTAGGCCTAGTGTCCAAATACTTGAGTTTTCTGCAATGATGCTGTGGCGTAGCAGGTAAAGCTGCCACCTGCAGTGCCGTATTCCCATATGGGCGCCGGTTCAAGACCTGGCTGCTCCACTTCTGAACCAGCTCTGTACTATGGCCTGAGAAAGCAGTAGAAGATGGCCCAAGTCCTCGGGTCTCTGCACCTGCATGGGAAGATCAGGAGGAGGCTCCTGGCTCCTGGCTTCAGGTCGGCGCAGCTCCAGCCATTGCAGCCAATTGGGGAGTGAACCAGCGGATGGAAGCCCTCTCTCTCTCTCTCTCTGCCTCTCCTCTCTCTGTGTAACTCTTTCAAATAAATAAATAAACTCTTTTTTAAAAAAAAAAAAACCCTGAGTTTTCAAAATGATCTTCTCAGGTGATTTCAGTGTAGGCATCCTAGTGCCTATCCAAGGCTTGAAGTTTGGTTAAGAGCAAGAGTAGGGCTTAGGGGGCCGGCGCTGTGGCATAGCAGGTAAAGCCACCACCTGCAGTGCTGGCATCCCATATGGGAACCGGTTCGAGTCCCAGCTGCTCCACTTCCAATCCAGCTCTCTGCTATGGCCTGGGAAAACAGTGGAAGATGGCCCAGGTCCTTGGGCCCCTGCACCAGTGTGGGAGACCTGGAAGAAGCTCCTGGCTCCTGGTTCCTGGCTTTGGATCGGCGCAGCTCCGTCTATTGCAGCCATCTGGGGAATGAACCAGCGGATGGACGATCTCTCTCTCTCTCTCTCTCTCTCTCTCCTCTCTCTCTGTGTAACTCTGACTTTCAAGTAAATAAATAAACCTTTAAAAAAAAGAGTGAGGCTTAGAGTCACACTGATTTAGGGTCAATTCCCATCTTTTCCACTTGCCAGCTGTATGAACTTGGTAAACAATTTCATATCTCTGAAAGCTATAAGACAAGGCTGACTCACAGGCTTGCTGTAAGGAATACGTGGAAAATTGCTGTAAAGCCGTTAACGCGATGTTTGGCATATAGTAAAAGTTCATTCATGTTAGCTATTATTAGTCATATTATAAGGAATTTGGTCTAGAACATGAACTCTTAAAACATCAGGGAAATAAATAAACTTCAATGGAAAAATATTGCAATTTTATTTTTAGTAACCTCTAACTGAAATTTTTATTTCCTTCAAGTACAAATGCATATAACACATCACAGTACTATTAGCAGTGCCTGTGACTTTGTCATCAGTAGAAATCATAAGCAGCTTTATGTCACAATACTGCTTTTTAAAGGCTTATTTATTTACTTGAAAGGCAGACTTACAGAGAGAGAGGGAGATATAGAGAAAGAGAGAGAGAGAGGGAGATATGGAGAAAGAGAGAGAGGGAGATATGGAGAAAGGGAGAGAGAGAGAGAGAGAGAGAGAGAGAGAGAGAGAGAGAGAATATCTTCCATCCACTGGTTCACTACCCAAATGGACACAATGGCCAGGAATGGACTAGAGCAGTCTGAAGCCAGGAGCCTGGAATTCCATCCCATCTCCCACATGGATGGCAGGGGCCCAAGCACTTGGGCCATCTTCTGCTGCTTTCCCAGGTACATTAACAAGGAGATGGATAGGAAATGAAGCAGCTAAAACTTGATCCATCACTCCTGTAGGATGCTGGCATCAGAGGCAACAGCTTAATCCACTATACCACAGTGCCAGCCCCCACATTACAGTTCTTACAGGTATCTTTAAGCATTTTTACACTCATCATTACTTTGAAGTTATTATGTTTTTTTCAAAAGATTAATTTATTTACTTTAGAGGCATAATTATAGACAGAGAGGGAGAGACAGAGAGAGAGAGAGAGGTCTTCCATCCACTAGTTTACTCCCCAAATGGCCACAATGGCCAGAGCTGGGTTGATCCCAAATCAGGATCCAGGGGCTTCTTCTGGGTCTCCAATGCAGGGGCAGGGGCCCAAGCATTTGAACTGTTTTCTACTGCTTTCCCAGGCTATAAGCAGAGAGCTGCATCCAAGGAGGAGCCACCTGGGACATGAACTGGCACCTATATGGGATGCCGATGCTGTGGGCAGATGTTTAACCTACTATGCCACAGCACTGGCCCCTATCATGGTAATTAAAGATGCATCTTGATCTTACTGTTTACTATATCAATAGGTGTATAATTATATAACACCACAATTTTCTGTGTTTTGTATGTTGATAACTGCATTTCAATATCATTTATTTCCTTTGTCATCCCATATATTTTATTGTATATATCTAAAAGCACTGTTCTCAAAAAAGGGTCTAATAGGCTGTACTCTTCTTTTTTAAAGTGTACTCTTCTTTTTTAAAGATAGATTAATTTGTTTGTTTGTTTATCTATTTAAAGGCAGAGTTACCAAGAGAGAGAAGGAGCAGCCAAGAAAGAGAGGTCTTCTATCTGCTGGCTCACTCCCCAAATGGCCACATCAGCTGGAGTTGGGCCAAGCTGAAGCCAGGAGCCTGGAACTCCATCTGGGCCTCCCACATGTGTTCAGGGGCCCAAAGACTTGTGCCATCTTCCGCTGCTTGCCCAGGCCATTAGCAGGCAGCAAGATTAGAAGTAGAGCAGCCGGGACTCAAACCATTGCCCATTTGAGATGCTGGCGTCACAGGTGGTGGCTTAAAATGCTAAGCCACAATATTGGACCCAGGCATAATCTTAAAATGTCCATGGCAAAAAAAAAAAGTTAAAAACCCCTTACCCTTTAAGGATAGAAGATTTTTAAATCCTTACTAGCTTTAACAGTGTACAAATCAGTGATAAACAATTGTGAAGGCTTGGGGGGGAGCGGTAATCTGATTTCCCCAGTTAAGATAGGTTAATGCAATAGTATATCAATGATAAGGAAATGGATTTGCCTACAAATCTCCATTGTGTGTCTTGATGAGAACCTAACTGCAAGTGTTTAAGGTAGCTACCTATTGTGCTACACTATTTCTTTGTGCCTCAGTTGCCTTTTCTCTTAAATGAGGATGATGGTAGTATCTAACTCACAGTGGTTTTTTTTTCTTAAGATTCATTTATTTGAAAGGCAAAGGCAGAGTTACAGAGAGAGAAGGTGAGACAGACAGAGAGATCTTACATCCACTCTTTCACTCTCCTAGATGGCTGCAATGGCCAGGGCTGGGCCAGGCTGAAGCCAGGAACCAAGAGCTTCATCTAGGTCTCCCACGTGGGTGCAGGGGCTCAAGAAGTTGGGTCATCTTTCTACTGTTTTCCGAAGCACATTAGCAAGGAGTTGGATTGGAAGTGGAGTGGCTGGGACTCGAACAGGCACCCATTTGGGATGCCAGCATTGCAGGCCATGGCTTAATCTGCTATACCAGAAAGCCAGCCCCCACAGGATTGTCGAGACAATTAAATTGGATGACGCCATGTAAAGCACTTAGCACAGAGCCTGGCACATAGTAGGTCATCAAAATTTCAGCTACTAGCGCCGGCGCTGTGGCACAGAGGGTTAAAGTCCCAGACTGCAGCGCCAGCATCCCATATGGGTGCTGGTTCAAGTGTTGGCTGCACCACTTCCAATCCAGCTCTCTGCTATGGCCTGAGAAAGCAGTAGAGGATGGTTCAAGTCCTTAGGTCCCTGCACCCATGCCAGAAGACCCAGAGGAAGCTCCTGGATTCAGATGGCACAGCTCTGGTGGTTGTGGCCAGTTAGGGAGTGAACTGGTGGATTGAAGACCTCTCTCTCTCTCTACCTCTCCTCTCTGTGTTAACTCTGACTTTCAAATAAATAAAATAAATCTTTAAAAAAGTTTCAGCTACTGTAACAAACCAGACTTGTCAATTTTCTTCTTTGCTCTACACATTACAAATGAAAGTCTTTAATTACAGTAGTCAGTGATTGAATATTATTTTTTTAAAGTTTTATTTATTTATTTGAAAGTCAGAGTTACAACCGGAGCTGTGCCGATCCAAAGCCAGGAGCCAGGAGCTTCTTCCAGGTCTCCCATATGGGTGCAGGGTCCCAAAGACTTAGGCCATCTTCTACTGCTATCCCAGGCCATAGCAGAGAGCTGGATCAGAAGTGGAGCAGCTGGGACTTGAACCGGCGCCCATATGGGATGCCGGTGCTTCAGGCCAGAGCGTTAACCCACTGAGCTACATGCCAGCCCCTGAATATTATTTTTTTAAATAAGTAGTTTTTAAAATATTTATTTATTTGAAAGGCAGATATACAGAGAAGGAGAGAGATATTTTCCATCTGCTGGTTCACTCTCCAAGTGGCCACAATGGCCAGGGCCGAGACGATCTGAAGCCTGGAGCCAAGAACTTCTTCCAGGTCTCTCACGTGGGTGCAGGAGCTCAAGGACTTGGACCATCTTTCCCTGCCTTCCCAGGTGCATTAGCAGGGAGCTAGATTGGAAGTGGAGCAGCTGGGGCTCGAACCGGCGCCCATATGGGATGCCGGCACTGAGGGCAGAGGCTTAACCTTCTATACTACAGTGCTGGCCCCATGTATAATCTTAAAACAGATGTTAAACTTCATAAATGTTTGAGAAACCCATCATAAAAATCATGTAATGGCTGAAAGCACACACTTTGAAGTCAGAAAGATGTGAGTTCAAACACAGACTCCACCAAGCATTCCTTATATAACCTGAGAGTTTCTTTAACTTCCTAAAGTCCCCATCATCACTGGAATCATAACATCTACTTCATAGGGTGGCTGTAAGGATTAAATTAGATAATATATGTGAAGTGTCTGGCATATAGCAGGTATTCAATAAATGGTATCTTATTTTTCTTATTAATTGCCAAAAGTATGGCAAACTTAAAGGGGGTATTTTTCTTCTTGTTTCATATTACGTTCCTTGAAGTTCGGCCCCCAAATCTCTTTTCAGCCTTAACTCTCATTCCACCTCTCATATTTTATTCTCCAGTGACAAACATTAAACTACTTTTTAATCCACACCCTTCCCCCAGCATATATGTTTTTACATCCCCAAGCTTCTGTCCACTAGTTTGCTACAGATGGTCTCTGACTTAATGATGCTTTGACTTATGACTTTTCAAGTTTATGATGGTGCAAAGGCAATACACACTCAGTAGAAGCCGTACTTTGAATTTTGATATTTTCCCAAGCTGGTGATATATGCAATAGGAAACTCTGAGTTGTACACAGTTCCCAGTCAGCCACAAGCTCACTGGAGTAAACAACCGACACTCTGCAGTGTGTTATGCTGCTAAACTAGAAGGGTAGGCAGGTTAGGTGTATTATATGCATTTTCGACAACAATATTTTCAATTTATACTGCGTTTATTGGCAAATAACACTATTGTAAATCAGGAAGCATCTGTAGGTTGTCCTTCTCTCCTGCCAGAGCTAATCTCTCCTCTGTGCTCTGACAGCACATACCACCCCCAATACACACACGCACACGCACACACCAGACGTCTATCATCACTTACCACTTGTATTATTTTGTCTGCCTACACATCTGTTTTTACAGCTAGAACATGAGTTCTTGGAGGACCTGGACTATGTTTTATTTACCTCTGAATCCCTACTAACACCTTACTTGGCAGAGGGCAAGCAGAAAGTAAATGACTGTTGAATGACTACATCTGAGAAGGAGGTGTCCCTTCTACTCCCTTGTTGCTCCACCCAGAAAGCCACCAAGTCTGTCTGGAGAGGGGTCTGCTCTGCTCTCTGAGTTTTGTTGCTGAGAGTCCCTCCATCCAACACAGTGTGTGTCAACAAAGCAAAGCTTCACATAAAAGAGCCAAGGTGGCTTTGCTCGGTGGGCCTTCCCTCGCAGAGGTATGCAATATATCAATAACAAGCTGGGCTTGTATGCAAATACACAGCACCTCTCTGAACTATCTGGATTTTTTCTATATCTCAATTATATTTGCTCTTGATCAACCTGGGTATAGCATGCAAAGCTGTACTGAATTATTAACAATACTGCTTGAGAGCAAGAATTACCACAAGGGAAATGTCAAGGGGACAAAATCTTGAGTTTAATAGTGCCAAATGCCACGAAGGAAATACTTCCACTGAGCCCTCATCCCAAGGTTATGCAGAAAGATAAAAGGACTCAGGCAAATTTAGAAGCAAAAGGCCCAGCAATTCTCAAAAAAAAAACACAAAACTTAAATAAACATTTACGGATCTAATATATTTTTATCAAGTTTAACATAAAATAATTATAAACAATAGGAAAAATTATAAGTGCTGTAATTAAAAAACAATTTAGTAGGCTATAAGTCTACACAATGCAGATGAAATTTCCTATTCTACTACCTCCTCTGGCTTTTGTCCAAGAACATTTTTTAAAAAGACAACGAAGAAGAAAAAAGAGGGAAATTAACATATTCAGAGGATTGGCTGTTAAGAGAAGAAATGGAGACTCTATCAGTCTATGAGAGTTCAAGGACCCTACCTCTGTTCTGCTGGTCTTGTCAACGACCTCCCCTCCCTCCACCAACACTGCTTTCATCTCTGACCTTGGGATCCTTTCAGGAGCCAAGGCTACAGCCTTTAAAAAAAATTCTGGAAGCTACAGTAGAGAAAATACTGTCCTCCCCATTTCCCCCAATCATGGGGTCCCATGTAAGACCTTGGAAACAGAAGTTAGTTGTCTGCCCTTTGCTCCTAATTGATGTCTGTGGCCCCTGGAGGAAATTTGAAATATATGGGAGTCCAGTCTGTATGGACTCAGGCCAAGTGTAGCTCCACTAGAAAGAGGGCGGCTCTGACCCTGACTGCCATCCGGGCCTGTAACTTGGTCACGAGACTCTTTTTTTTTTTTTTTTTTTTTTTTTATCTTTTATTTAATGAATATAAATTTCCAAAGTACGTCTCATGGGTTACAATGGCTTTCCCCCCCGATACCGTCCCTCCCACCCACCACCCTCCCCTTTCCCACTCCCTCTCCCCTTCCATTCGCATCAAGATTCATTTTCGATTATCTTAGTATACAGAAGATCAGCTTAGTATACCTTAAGTAAGGATTTCAACAGTTTGTTCCCACACAGAAACATAAAGTGAAAAATAATAGATGATTTTTTTTTAAATGATGATGAAATCAGATCAGACCTATTGTCATGTTTAATCCCAGTGAGAGTCAAGTTGGGAATTGATAGTTTCTTTTCTTTTTTTTTGTATGGGCGTCCAGCCGCCTCCTCCTTCTAGTCCCGCCGGCTCTCAAAACCGACGCACTGTGGATTCCGCTAGGAGGCACTTTGGTTTCTCCCCAAGAACTGACTGAGCGGCGTAGGCAGGGACTGTTGGACGCCTGGGGCACAAGGTGGCAGTATACACTGCTTTATTTCAAAAGTCACGGGCTTGTGAATGAAGCAAGCTGAACAGGGGGGTGGAGAGGGCTGACTGAAATTGAAATCTAGTTGAGTTTGATATTAAAACGGAAAATCTTGAATATTTTTTCTTTGGGGGAGGAACAAATAATTATTGAATCCTACACACTGAAAGTATTGCAAGTCTCCGAGTCCTGAATTACCCTTAAAGTTTGCCACTTGCCCACCCAGCACATCCCTACATCTCACAAAGCTGGGGTACGACCCAAGGCACCAGAGTGCCTTGCTCTCTCCACAGATCTGCCCTTTCACTTTACCTCAGTTCCAGAACCATCCGCTCCTCACTCAGAGCCCCTAAGCCTAAGCTTCCAGGTGTGCTGTGCTTTACTCCTCTCCCCAATCCCCTCAGATTCTAATTTTCACAGCTTTGAAAAAGGGTAAGGACAGGGGATGATCACCGCAGGTGCCAGATGGGGTTCAGAAAAAAAAAAAAAAAAGCGGACAAGAAAATGGAACAAATTTGGGAAAACGGGGGAAGATAAGTGAAGTGAGGAGAACGCGGGGTTGCTGGAGTGAGGGAAGTCGGGAAGATCAAATGAGCGAAATGAAGGCAGAAGGAAGAGAGAAAAAAAAGGGAAAGGGGGAAAGAGAAGAATGAGGAACTAGAAGACAGGAGAAGAAAAAATTACCAGAAAAAGGGCAAAGAGAGGAAATGGGGGGCGGTGCCGCGGGTAGAGGAAATAGGCAAAGGGGAAAAAAGGAAAAGATTTTCACAATGAGAGAAATCAGCGAGAAGGAAGGAGACGATTGAGCGGAGCGAAAAGAGCAGAGAGTTGAGGGAAACCTGCCGGGAAGCTGGCATTCCGGGAAGCCGGGCCCGAGATCGCCTCAGACGGGGTTCAGGGAGGACTTGAGGGAAAGACGGGAGACAGCAAATTGGGGGAAAAACAGATCGGGAGGAAAGACAGTAAGTGAAGAGGGTGAAAGGGACAGAAACTGAGAGTTTGAGTGTGCTTCCGTGAGTTTTACGTAAGACGTTTATTGGGTACTCCCGATGTGTGCCTGGCGCCCTCCGACTCTCCGCAGAGGCAACCGCACTCTTGGCAACCCCTCCCCGCCATCGAAAAAAAAAAACGGCCTCGTGGAGGGTGGCAGTTAGGGCTACGATCCGGCGGGGTGCTCGAAAGTGGCGTCCCTCCTGCAAGGGCACCCATCCCTGGTGGGACTAAAGATATTTTCCCTCTTGTGGAACTCGAGCCCCGAGAGGCCAGTGAACTAGGGTGGCGCGATGGCCCGGGGGCGGCGGGGGCGGCGGCGGCGGCGGCGGCGGCGGCGGCGGGGGCGGCGGCGGCGGCGGCGGTGGCGTTAGCAAGTGGCGCGGCGCGGGGAGAGGGTTGAGGGGGGGAGGACGCTTGTCAATTTCTGGCATAGGATGCGCCGCGCGCGCTGGCAGAGCCCTAGCTGAGACGCCGGGCACGAGGGCGAGGGTGCTAGCCGCAGCGTGGGTGCTAGGGTGCGGGTGGGGAGGGGCGGGGCGGGGCGTGGGGCAGGATAGAGATCGAGATCGCGGCGGGGCTCGCGCCCGCCGGGGAACCAACGGAGGGGCGTCCTCCGCCGGCCCCTCCGAGGTGATTTACACGCCGTCACTGCTCCGCGCTGGCTCCGGGTCGTGCAGATCCCTCGCTCCCTCACTCATTCTCGGCTCCTGCCACCGCGCAGCCAGCACAGCCCCAGGGAGCGGGAGAGCCCGAGAGCCAGGGAGGGAGGGAGCTCAGGAGGGAGGGAGCGAGGGCGCGCCCCGGTTCTCCCTCTGCCCTGCTGCCCGCCCTTCCTGCCGCCGCAGGTCCGCCCCGAGTCCCGCTCACACTTAGGAAACTTGGGACTGTGCTGGGACCGCGTGTGGCACCCCAGGGGGGCGGCCCCGGCCTCAAGAGGAGGGGGAGGAGGAGGAAGAGGAGGAAGTGAGCCCGAAGGATCCGCTCAGAGCTGTTTGTCCAGCTGTTTGTATTCGCACCCCCGGCACTACAACCAGAAGGGGGCCGAGCCCAGGGTGGCTGGCTTGCGGCGCTCATTTCCAACTCTTCTCACAGCTTGTCTTTTCCAGGCACCCTGGAGTCCCCTCAGACCAGCTCGGCGGGTGGGCACCTGCCAGCCGCCCCTGAAGTTTCAGAGCAGGCGACCCCCGAGTCTGGGAAGATGGCCCAGCCCAAAATCGAGTGCCGCTCACCTGTCGGCCTTGACTGCTGCAACTGCTGCCTGGACCTGGCCCACCGCAGCGGGCTCCAAAAAGGCAGCAGTGGGGAGAACAACAATCCGGGCAGCCCCACAGTGAGCAACTTTCGGCAGCTGCAAGAGAAACTGGTCTTCGAGAACCTCAACACCGACAAGCTCAACAACATAATGCGGCAGGATTCGCTAGAGCCCGTGCTGCGAGACCCCTGCTACCTGATCAACGAGGGCATCTGCAACCGCAACATCGACCAGACCATGCTCTCTATCCTGCTCTTCTTCCACAGGTGGGTGCCTGGGCAAGGAGGGAGGGGGGACGCGGCCCGGCTCACCGCAGCCTCTGCTGGACCCTCATCTCCGATCACAGGCGCAACCAGGAAGTTCAGGAGGGGCCCCGGGGAGATCAGGTTCACGGGCTCCCGAGCATGACCGGACCTGGAGCATACCTGGGGTACTGTGCTGCTGAAGGGAGGCCCCGGCAGGTGCGAGGCTATATTGAAGGGTGCCCGCCGAGGCTCTCCGCGGGGGGCGCTGGGGCCCAGGAGGTGGGCAGAGCCCAGAAGGCTTGGAGGAAGCTAGCCCTCCTCCCTCCTCAATTGTATACATTCCCACAGCCCCTTTGGCCATTCAGCTGGTGCATCTTCCTCCAGGGACTCAGGTTCACCGTTCTCAAAAGCCCATGTCTAAACGTCCAAACTGGGAGTGAAACTGTGAGGGCTTTTAAATTAGAGTGCCCTGACGGACAGTGCGCAAGTAAAATGTCAGGACAAATTAAGCTGCTGTTGCTGGTGGCAGCAGGGGAGAGGGAGAGGGCGAGGAATAAGAAAAACCAAGAGAATATTTTGAGACTCTGGATTAGGGGACCCCACCCCCTCCATGGTTCAGAGCCTTCAGTTTCAAACGTAGGCTAAAAGCAACTCTAGGGAGCATCCTAGGACATCTATTTGAGCACCCCAAGAATTGTGTGTGGCGGGAAGGTGGATAAATCCATGTTCTTGCAGCAGACTTGTGTTCAAGTACAGGGCAGACTTTCTAGAAATCCTGCTGGGGAGGCAAGGAAGAGAGAGGGGAGGGGAGAAACACAGTGCTGTCCAGAGGCTGAGCTGCTCTCCTGAGTACTACTTAACAACAGAGGCACTTTAGAGGCAGGAGAAGCAACTTCAGGAAAGCCAGCTGTGAGATTTTTTTTTGGTATTCTTAGCACCATTGAGACAGGGCACCGGGGTATGTGTGTCTGGGGGTGGATTTAATTCTTGCTCAATGACAGGTTATGTAAGAGAAAGACATCCCCACTGTGGGAGACCTGGGTTGTTGTAGTACAAGTTATGGCTCTACCTTTCTGTATGAGCCTGAGCAAGTTGCCTGATGTCTGGGGTCTCTCTAAGGCTCCTTCTGGTTCTGGGAGTCTGTAGGTCATGGGCAGGTGTTATGCCCAAAGTTATAAGAAAATTCTGAGCTCTCGTAAGTAGGGAATTTTAAAAGGTACTGAGAAAAGCAGGAGCTCCCCTCACTTAATTCTTAGAGGAGGTTACCTCCTTTGTCCCAAGCCAAATCCACCATCGCATTCCCCTCGCCCCAGCCCCCAGTGGTTCCTGCAGAGACCCACAAGGCTGCGGACTTCGTTAGTGTCCTTTTAACAAGTTGTACTTCTCGGGTGTTTTTCTTTTTTTATGCCACTGAAACCCTTTGACATCTATTATTTCACTTTAGGCATCAAATTATCTCATTGTCTAAAATAAGCCCATCCATGGATGAAACAGGTTTTGAGGGAATCTTCACTTTTAGTGAAAGATTACTACCCGTGTATTCAGCCCGCAGACGCTGAAACCCCACGGAGCGAAATCCCTAACAGGCTCCTAATGATCAGCTGGGCTCAGTTGGAGAGTGGCGGGGGAGGGTGTCGGGGAACCCCGGAGGGAGTGCCTGTCGCATTTCATTCCCCCAACTAAGAAAGACTCTGTCTCTGGCTTTGGCGTGAGATGGGGTGCCTTCTCTGTTTCTGGGCCTAGGAGGGTCGGACCCTGGTGAGTGAGGTTAAGGCTGAGAACCTGAGATCAAGGTGTTCACATGTGCCACACCTCGAGAGCGTCCTTGCTGTTTGGTTCTCTTAAATGGAGAGACCTCCTTTGTCACCTGCTCCACTGACACCAGTTTATTGACGCTTGGTTCTTGCCAAAGCAGGGAAATGCTACAGGGGGAGTGGGTGGAGGACATTGAAGGCCTGGGTTCAAGGAGGGGGTGAACTGTTGGAGTATGTGTGAGCACCCTGACTCCTGGGGTCTGAGCAACTCAGCGTTCCAAACCACTGAGGAGTAAACCAGCAAGCTAAGCTGTCAGGCTTCACTGAGGCTGGGGAGTGACAGGGTCCTGTACTAACAGCCTTATAGTTTCGGCAGGACGGCTTTCTCTCACTTTCTGTGACAACCAGGATCTCAAAGACTGCAGATTCTGAACACAGTTTATTTTCCAGAGTGTCACGCTCAGTAGCGAACTATGAGGCCGTTCTTGCTGGTCATGGGGCTTCTCTAGTGCCCAGAGCGCCACAGCTTTCTCCTAAGTGTACATTTATTTTTTTACTTTACATAATTCCCTGGGTTTCTATCTTCACACATTGTTTTTACTCCTATTTCATCTAATTATTTGACATTCCAGGCCCCTGTCTGGGTGTCTTATTCCTTTGTCCGCTTTTTTAAAGGCTAACACCCACTGTACACCCCCTACTCCTCACCTCCCTCTTGCAGACCATTCCCCTGCTTCAAGGGCTCTTATATGCTTAGGAAGAAGGGCAGGCCACATGCTTGAATTATGTCTGCTTTGTCCTGTCCCTGGCTTCCCATTTAATGCTCTTGGTTTCCTTGGAACACAAGAGTGTAAGCAAATCGAGGGTAGGGTTGTGTTTTACTTGCTTGATTTTCCCTCAGCATCTACTTACACAGTCAATATTCATTCAATAAAGATATTTTTTGTTGAATAACTACTTAATTATTGGTGTAGTCCCATGTAAATATTTTTTAAAGATTTATTTATTTATTTGAAAGGCAGAGTTACAGAGAGACAGAGTCAGAGAGAGAAAGAGAGAGATCTTGCATCTGCAGGTTCACTCCCCAGGTGGCTGCAATGGCTGGAGCTGCGCCGATCTGAAGCCAGGAGTCAGGAGCTTCCTCCAGGTCTCCCAAGTGTGTGCAGGGGCCCAAGGACTTGGGCCATCTTCCACTGCTTTCCCAGACCATAGCAGAGAGCTGGTTCGGAAGTGGAGCAGCCAGGTCTTGAACCGGCGCCTATATGGGATGCTGGCACTGCAGGCAGAGGCTTTTCCCACTATGCCACAGTGCTGGGCCCTCCCATGTAAAGATTGTACAACTTTAGTTTTGTCTATCAAAATCATTTTTTTCAGTTTTAACTACGTGCAGTAACTAATAGTATGGTGGAAGTCCTGATGGACAGTACTGTGCATACTCGTACAAATCAGTGGTAATGGGCATGTAGCTTATTGGTTATGTAAGTGGGATTTCTAAATTGTTGGGGAGAAGTGTGTTTTTTTTTAAGATTTATTTATTAGGGGCTGGCACTGCTACGTAGTGGGTAAAGCCGCCACCTGCAGTGCCGGTGAGTCCCAGCTGCTCCACTTCCAATCCAGCTCTCTGTTATGACCTGGGAAAGCAGTAGAAGATGGCCCAAGTCCTTGAGCCCCTGCACCTGTGTGGGAGACCCTGAGGAAGCTCCTAGCTCCTGGCTTCGGATTGGAGCAGCTCCAGCCATTCCGGCCATCTGGGGAGTGAACCAGCGGCGAACTCTGCTTCTCCTTCTCTCTCTGTGTAACTCTTTCAAATAAATAAATATTTAAAAAATTATTTATTTATTTATTTATTTATTTGAAAGTCAGAGTTACAGAGGAGAGACAGAGGCAGAGATAGAGAGAGATCCTCCATCCACTGGTTCATACCCCAAATGGCCGCAACAGTCAGGGCTGGGCCAGGCTGAAGCCCGGAGCCAGGAACTTCATCTGGGTCTTCCATATGGGTTTAGGGGTGCAAGGACTTGGACCATTTTCCGCTGTTTTCCCAGGCGCACCAGCAGGGAGCTGAATTGGAAGTGGAGCAGCCAGGACTTGAACTGGCACCCATATGGGTTGCTGGCACTGCAGGTGGAGGCTTTACCTGCTATGTCACAGTGCCAGCCCCGGGGAGAAGTGTTTTAAAGATTATCCCTTTGATCTTGTGTTATGTAGCTAATAACTATGAAGGATTAATAGTTAACTGTTATTGCACATTTCCAATGTGTACTAAACGTATCTACATAATCTCTAATATTTATACCAATCTGATGAAATGGATATTATTATAATCACCCATTTTTATTTTATGAAGAAGGAAAATGAGGCTTGAAAAAATTAAGTAACTTGCCCGGTGCCTAATAATGAAAAGCCGAATCAAGACTCTGGAGAACTGAAATCAGTTGGAGTGTATGAATGGTCTATGAAGAAAGAATTGTTAAGAATAATGAAGAACTAAACGAACACTAAATAAGTTATTAGAACGCTCAAGAATTTCCTATTAAGCAGAGGTAAATGGATGCCCAGAATCTTTCCAAATGGTCAAAATGTCCTTGTTAAGTAGAGGGACCAATCATTCTGGTCCTAAAGCATAGGACTCTGGGTGCGCAAACTGCAGTTGGTCCAGGGAAACTAGGATGGGTCTTCACCCTATTATTAGGAGATCTCATCTTGTCATGTGTGCTTCCAACACTAGAAAACTTAGGAGGGAGATAGAATATACTGGACAGACAGCTGAAGTTTCTTTTTCTAAGGTTTATTTATTTTGAAAGGCAGAGCAATAAAGAGAGGGCAGGAGGGTGAGGGGAGACAGAGGGAGATCTTCCATTCACAGCTTCACTCCGCAGATTGCTACAATGACTGGAGTCAAGAGCCTGCAGTTCCACCTGGGTCTCCCAAGTGGGTGCAGGTGCCCAGGTATTTGGGCCATGTCCTGCTGCTTTCCCAGGGACATTAGCAGGGAGCTGGATCAGAAGCAAGGCAGCCGGGACTGGAACTGGCGCTCCAATATATGATGCTGGCATCGTAAGTGGCAGTTTAATTTGCTATACCACAACCCTGGGCCCCTGAAATTGCTGATTTATTTTTTATTTTTTTAAATGATTTATTTTTGTTTATTTGAATGGCAGAGTGACAGCAGAGAGAGGGAGAGAGGGAGAGAGAGAGAGAGAGAGAGAGATCTTACATCTGCTGGTTTACTCCCCAAATGGCATCAGTAAAGCAAGGAGCCCAGAACTCCATCCAGGTCTCCCACGTGGGTGGCAGGGGCCAAGCACTTGAGCCATCTTCCGCTGTTTCCCAGGCTCGTGAAGTTTCTAAGTTAAATGGAGCTATAGGACCGGTGCTGTGGCATAATGGGCTAAGCCTCCACCTGCGGTGCCGGAATCCCATATGGACTCTGATTCTAGTCCCAGCTACTACTCTTCTGATCCAGCTCTCTGCTATGGCCTGGGAAAGCAGTACAAGATGGCCCAAGTGCTTGGGCCCCTGCACAAACGTGTGAGACCCGGAGGAAGCTCCTGGCTCCTGGCTTCACATCAGCTAGTCTCTGGCTGTTGCGGCCATTTGGAGAGTGAACCAGCAGATGGAGTACCTTTCTCGCTGTCTCTCCCTCTCCCTGTAACTCGAGCTCTCAAACAAATAAATAAAATCATTAAAAAATAAATAGAAAATAAATGGAGCTACAAGGGCACTTCAGAAATTTTGTAGAAAATGGAATTTTAAGATGGGCTTATTTTGATAAAAAAAAAATTGTAGGGAACCAGCATTGTGGCACAGTGGATAAGCTGCTGCTTGCAACAGTGGTATCCTAAATGGATGCCAGTTTGAGTCCTGGCTGCTCCATTCCTGATCTAGCTCCAGGCTAATGCACCTGGGAAAACATTGGAGGATAATCTGGGTGCTTGGGCCCCTGCCACCCATATGGGAGACCGTGATAGAGTTTCAGAGTTTCAGACTCTTGGTTTCACCTGGCCCAGCTCAGCCATTTAGGCCATTTGGGAAGTAAACCAGGGAATGGAAGATTCTCTTTCTCTCTCTCTCTCTCTCTCTCTCTCTCTCTCTCTCTCTCTCTCTCTCTTTGTATGTGTCTGTGTCTGTGTCTGTGTATGTGTATGTGTCTGTGTCTGTGTCTGTGTGTACATGTGTGTGTCTCCCTCTCTCTGTAGCTCTGGTTTCAAATAAATTAACCTTTTTGAATGTGAAATCCATGCATATGAGAGGTCTTTAAAAAGTTCATGGAAGGGACAGGTGTTGTGGCACAGAGGTTTAAGCTGCCACCTGCAAGGCTGGCATCCCATGTCTGAGCACTGGATTTGAGTCCTGGCTGTTCCACTTCTGATCCAAGTCCCTGCTAATGTGCCTGGGTAGGCAGTGGAAGATGGCCCAAGGAGTTGGGCCCCTGCACCTGCATGTGAGACCCGGATGCAGCTCCTGTCTCCTGGCTTTGGCCTCTCCCAGCCTTGGCCTTTGCGGCCATTTGGGGAGTAAATGGTTGGAAGATCTCTTTCTGTCTCCTCTCTCTCTTCTTATCAAATAAATACATAAATCTTAAAAAAGAAAGAAATAAAAAGCTTCCTAAGTTGAAACTTAAAGGACCTTCATTCTCTGACCTGCAAAATGTAGCAAGCTGGAGTGGCAGTTTGGCAATATTCTGTTGTGACTGTTGTAACTTCGCAATTTTTTTTTAAGATTTTTTCCCCCAGTACTTCCTAATGAGCTGTATTCTGCCTTTGGCCTCAGAGCACACCTGCCCAGAATGTTCTGAAATTCTCTGAATCTGAATTCCCTTCCAGCTTGAAAAGCCGTAAAATTTCACCTTTAAGCTTCTAGAGTGGCACTAACTGGTTCCCACTCTTTCATGCTCAATAATAACAATAATAGTAGCAAACTTTTCTAATTGCTCTGTATGTGCTAATTCATTTAATATTCCTATAGAGCTGATATATAATGATGAAATGGAAGGATCCAGATTGACATCAGGTTTTTAAGAAATTTTGGCATAAGAAATCATTTGTGTGTCTTTAAGTGAATTGTAGAACTAATGATTGCATCTTTACATATTCCTCACTCTGGCTTCCAAGGAGGTAGCCACTTGTATGGAGTGATTTGAAGGGCTGCCTGCTATAGTGCCTCTAATAATACTATTTAAGACTCAGCTCTCTGTCCATATTCTGTGGAAAGCCCCTCTCCCATAGCACCACTGCTATGTGGACCACACCGTGAGAAACCTTGAATTAGATTGCAACCCTTTGTCAACTAATTTACCGTTTGATTTTGAGGATGGAATTCTTTGTTGTAAAAAGGTTTTGGGTTTCTATTTGGGTAAGTCTATCATTCTTTGCCTTTGTAATTTTTGCTTTTGGTATCAAGCTTTGAAAGTCCTTCCTTAGCCCAAGGTAATTTAAAATAACTATTTCCTGAGTGTCTAGTGGTCTGGATTAAGGGACATTTTCTGTTACAAACACAAATGCATTTTCAAAGTTAATATTTATGGTTTGGATACCTCATGAGAACCCTGATATGTAAATTATGTAAATTATCTTTAGCTAAGGCACAGATATGAATTGCATGTGTTATGAGACTAGTATGTGATGGCCAGTCCTTTCACTGGTAAGTAAGCCTGGTACCCTATCCAGCATCTACTATTGTGTGTATGTGTGTGTGTGTGTGCATGCGTGCATGTGTATTATATTATTATATGTGTCTATATTGTATTTAATACATATATGCTGGTAAAATATATATATTACATAAAATTACAGCCATTTTTAAGTTTACAGTTCAATGACATTAGATAGATTCAAAATACTATTTAACTATCAGCCACTTCCAGAACTTTGTCATCATCCCAAACAGAAACTCCATTTGCATTAAACGATAACTCAGCCTCTGGTAACCTCTATTCTTTTTTTTTTTTTTTAAAGATTGATTTATTTATTTGAAAGGCAGAGTTACACAGAGAAAGAAGGAGAGGCAGAGAGAGAGAGAGGGGTCTGTTTTCCATCTGCTGGTTCACTCCCCAGCTGGCCGCAATGGCCAGAGCTGCACTGATCCGAAGCCAGGAGCCAGGAGCTTCTTCCAGTCTCCCACACAGGTACAGGGCCCAAGCACTTGGGCCATCTTCTACTGTTTTCTCAGGCCATAGCAGAGAGCTGGATAGGAAGTGGAGCAGCCGAGACTCGAACGAGCGCCCATATGGGATGCCAGCACTACAGGCAGCAGCTTTACCCGCTATGCCACAGTGCTAGCCCCTGGTAACCTCTGTTCTACTTTCTATTTCTATGAATTTGCCTATTCCTGATAGTTCATATGTGTGGCATCTTAGAATACATGACATTTGGTAGCTGGGTTCTTCCCCTCAACATGTTTTCCAGGTTAAACCATGTTGTAGCATGCAATAGTACATCATTCCTTTTTATGATTGAAAACTATTCCATCATATGGATATACCACATTTTATTGATTTATCCATCAGCAGACACTTGGGTTGTTTCCACCTTTGGCTACTGTGAAGAACATTGCTATAAACATTGGTATATAAGCATCCTATTGAGTTCCAGCTTTCAGTCCTGTTGGGTATACACCTGATGATGGCATTGCACAGCACCTACTGTTGTACACAGTTTTGTAGTCTTCTGCTCATAGACCATACACATGTAGTAATTATCATGAAATGAGCAAACATCTGTTTTGTTGGGGGGGAATGCCCCCCTCCTGAGTCAGCTGCAGCTACCTGTGATTACTATGAAAAGAAAGCCAAGAATTTGAACTAAGTGTGATGGTGCCAGCTGGAAATAGAAGTTTTAGGGGGAAACGATCGGCATGCAATCTTCCTAAGTTGTGGACAGATAAAAGTTTCAGTGTGGGGGCCGGCGCTGTGGCACAGAGGGTTAATGCCCTGGCCTGAAGCGTCGGCATTCCATATGGGCACCGGTTCTAGTCCCAGTTGCTCCACTTCCAATCCAGCTCTCTGCTATGGCCTGGGAAAGCAGTACAAAGTGGCCCAAGTCCTTGGGCCCCTGCACCCGCGTGGGAGACCCGGAAGAAGCTCCTGGCTCCTGGCTTCAGATAGGTGCAGTTCTGGCCATTGCAGTCCTGGCCGTTGTAGTCAATTGGGGAGTGAACCATCTTATGGAAGATCTCTCTCTCTCTCTCTCTCTCTCTCTCTCTCTCTCTGCCTCTCCTCTCTCTGTATAACTCTGACTCTCAAGTAAAAAATAAATAAATCTTTAAAAAAAAAGTTTCATTGTGTATCTCATGAACGGCCAGGTTCTAGGGCACCTTTTAAAGAGCAACCTACGGCATCACTGCTTATCACTGACTACTTTATGTGGATTTGTTTCTCAGACCTTCAGTTGGGGTGACAACTCACTAGGAGTAGATAACTATGGGAATAGGACATGGGAAAGCCATGTTGGGGGAAGACAGGTAGAAAGACAGGGTTGGAGTCCATGCTTGGGGTTCTGGGTGGCATGAGAGCTCAAGAGGTTTGGCTGCTGTTGATGAACAATGGAAAGAATAGATCATTAATTTGATCTGCACCTCGGTTTTGCCAGGAGTGGGCTCATGTGAGCCCATGCCTTAGAAAATAACTCTTTCCAGGGTGACCTTATTTCCCCTCCCTGCCTGAAGAGAATGTTAACACTCCTGCTTATATTTGAACTTCCAGATAAACTAACAAGCTCTCAATCCCAGGTAGGATGTTGGTTCCTTTCCAGACCTGGTTCTGAAGGCCAGGGAGTCTGAGTAAATGGAGATAGATGTCTGGCCAAGGCTGCCAGGGTTTCCTGGACCCCCTGAGTGATGGAGTCCAAACATAGTAATTGCCCCTGCCTTGTAGGTTGGTTGAGAGGAATGTAGCTGGCTGCATTTGCACCCGGTGTTGGCCATTGTGCTGTGTTTGTGCATCGCAATTTTACTTCTACCTGAACTTTCTCCACTTATGTAAGGCATCCTTCAAGATAACTGCAAAGCCATAATCTGCCATGGCTGACTGAGTTTACATAACAAATTGGTCAGTGTCGTGTAATAGCCTCTTGAGCCCCAGAGAAACCAGCATGCTGAGTGGGACTAAATCTTGGGCTCATTTGGTCGAGCACTTTGTGTACTCAGTACACTCTAACGAGAGCATTCCATGACCACAGGGGTCAGGAAGATAAATTTCCCTTTTAGATGAAGAGAGAGAGAGCAATGACAGTCCAGGACATACTGTGCTGTCCCAGTGCGTGCTCTAATGAGACAAGGGTTAAGGCCTCCCTGTAGTACCACAGATTTGGCAGACAAGGCCCTCCAAAGAACCCCATGAGATCCTGTGATGGCAAGAAGGCTATATCCCAGCCACAGAGCCACCGAGGTTTGATGAGGAGTCAGGTCATGGAAAATGGCTTTGGGAGGCCATCGTATACCATGCTGAAATCCAGCTTAGCTAAGAAGCTCAAGCAGAAATAAGATAGGGTCTGGGAGAAAAGAAATCAAGCTTTCCCGAGTGCTATTCCACATAGGAGGGAATCTTATCAGCAGGCAAATGAAGTTCACTTGTATCCTCTAGCTGGAAATCCTTGCCCCAAAGTGACTGTCGCCCTTCTGGAAATGGTCTAAGAAGTGTAAAATCCCAGCCAGCACAGGAGACTGAATGGGAAGCTTCCCATTGTGCAGACACTAGCCCCCGAGAACACAAGAGCTGGAAGCAGGTTTGGTCAGTGATGACCCAGGCATGCTATCAGCCTTCCTCTCCTGGGAGCCACTTTCCTCAAATAGGTTCAGCCTGAAACTGGGCCCCTGCCTGTGGACATAGCACCACAGGGACCTTCCCCATCCTTCCTCAAAGGAAGAATTTACTCACAAAATAACCTTGAGTACTCAACCCACTTCCTCTTGTCTTCTTCAGGGGAGATGGAGAGCAGCTGCTCATAGCATAGGGGGCTGGCCAGGATTCTGATATCTAGGTGATTGGTTCCAGCTATCCCTGAGGAAGAAGGGGGTGAGAAGTGAGAGGAAGGGAAGTGATACCAGCAGCTCCTTTCTGGCTTACTTCCCCTCCAATGATACCCCTCCATTCAGTGCTGCTGTTCAGCCTCACTCTCAGACTAGGCTGGGCCTAGGCCAGCCTGAGGGCCCTGACTCATATCTTGCATACCTGATGTAACAAAGCCAAGATAGGGATATATCAAGCTTCTGCTTGCTCAGTGGCAGGTTTTCATGGGGCCAAGCATTCAAAAGCCTAGTGGGGGTCCAAGTCACCATAGTCTTCACACTTCCCAAGGAAAAGAATACTCTCTCCCCAAAATTACTTCCCCAGAGATACGTACCAGGCTGTGACGGTGATACCCCTTCTGCCCCATAAGCAGCAAACATGAGCAAACAGGAGAGCAAGAATGGACTTAGTTTGGCCTGAGACATTTTGGAGGTGGGGGCTCCAGCTGTCACCTGCTAAAGAGACCACCTGGTACATGGAGGGGGCCCAGAATAGGTCTTAGAAGTTCCTCTTCCTTTTGTGCATATGTGACTTTTGGTCCAGGGATCATTCTGGGGACCCCCAGCCTTACTGATGTCAGATGGAAGGGTTTCCTTGAGGCTGGAGGAGCTGGTTAAAGGAGGGCCCTTCAAGAGCCAATTCCCAGTCCATTCTCTCACAGAGTCTCAGAGTTTCCAGGCTGGACCAAATTTACCATGATTCTTTGCTTTCCTCTTGGCCTATTCAAAAAAGTGTATTACTGGCTTGGTGCAACTGACCCCCAGCGAAATCAGGTTTGCTGGATTCTTTTTTTTTTTTTTTTTTGACAGGCAGAGTGGACAGTGAGAGAGAGAGACAGAGAGAAAGGTCTTCCTTTTGCCGTTGGTTCACTCTCCAATTGCCGCCGCGGCCAGTGCGCTACGGCCGGCGCACCGCGCTGATCCGATGGCAGGAGCCAGGTACTTATCCTGGTCTCCCATGGGGTGCAGGGCCCAAGGACTCAAGCACTTGGGCCATCCTCCACTGCACTCCCGGGCCATAGCAGAGAGCTGGCCTGGAAGAGGGGCAACCGGGACAGAATCCGGCGCCCCGACCGGGACTAGAACCCAGTGTGCCGGCGCCGCAAGGCAGAGGATTAGCCTAGTGAGCCACGGCGCCAGCCGGGTTTGCTGGATTCTATGACATATTTCAGTAGTAAATTAATCCAACTAACTACAGCACAGAGTATCTCCATCAATATAGCATTCCATTGGCTCAAGAGTTGAGACTAAACCAATAGCTCCTCCTCTTCTCTTCCCTTGTTTTTGCCCCAGCCTTCCCCCACGGTGTTGCTAACAGGTAAGTGGTAGATAAGCTCAGAAAAGGAGAGGACATTCTCTTCAGTTCAAGCAAGAGAGGAGGAATCAGGAAAACAAAGTTAAAACAACAAACGAACAAAAAAAAAAAAACAAAAAACAAGGTCAAAAAGGCAGCATGAGAATTACTAGCAGGCATGGTTGGTATCCAGAGTCAGAGTCCTCAGACAAGCCCAAGACCTCCATCCCAGGGCTCAGGAGAGCTGGGCACACTAAGTCTTCCAGATTGCAGTCAGCATCCAGGGAAAGTCAGGGGCCCTGAGATGGAGGTGCAGAGTTTCCCTCTGTGGTGACCTCTCCTTCCCAGGTTTCCAGGCCCTGCTTCTCCTTATCCCCTCCACCCTTTGGGTTCATAGTCAATTGCAGTGAAGGAAAAAGAAAGAATAAGGAAAAACCTCTGCTCAATTTTAAGGCAACATAATCTGCCTGCCCAGGTGCACAGAGAAATGAATGACGGCAGCACCTCATCCAGCCTTGGACTGAGTGACCAAGCACTTCAATTAATCAATCCATCATTTATTGACCAAGGGTCTGCTCCTTATTGAGTGCTGACTGTGGATTTATTGAGTGCCTATCCTGCTAAGCATCGCAGAGGACAAGGGAGATGTCAGAGGCTGGGACCTGGGTGTGAGGAGTTAAGGAAGCACCCGGGGGCAGCGGGTTGGGGAGTAGAGCAGTTGTTCCCAAGACCTGTGGGCAAGAAAGCACTGGAGCTTTGCAGGCCTCTGAAAGCCACTTAAGGCTCCCACTGCTGTGAGCAAGGCCTTAAGCTTACTGCTCCCTGGGTCTGCAAGTCCTGAGCTTGGGCGGTGGCAAAACAAACTAGGAAGGGAGAGTCTCTTTATGGCAGCAGCTTCCAGCAGGGCCTTCAAGAAAGGGTTGGCTTTGGCATGGTGGGAAGCAGCTATGGCTGTGGGGGAGGGGGGCAGAGAGAGCTCTGCTTGGGAAAGGGCAGGGGAAACTTACTGGTCGAGCAGGGTTCCTGGGTTAGAAGGGGCGGGTGTGGGTTGAGAACACTTCTGGTTCTCCCTGGGCAGGAACCCAGAATCACGGAGCTTCAGGAACAAGAGAAAAAGGCCCACATGGCCCTTCCCCCTTATTGCCCCTCTGTGACGCAGAACAAGCTGGACCCTAGTACCCTCTCACTGGCAACCTGCATTAGCCCTGGGTAGGTGGAGGCCTTCAGACCCTGGGAGCAGGAAGGTACGACTCCCTTATGACTGGAGAAAGACAGCTGGAACCAGGATGATTGAACTGGGGGGTGAAGTCAAAGGTAGGCCCTAGAGAAGCCTGGGGGCTGTGGCTCTCTGGCCTCAGTTTACATGAGGCTCCTTTTGAGGTAGGAAGCCATAGCAGGATGGTGTCAGGATGCGGCTATGAGAGTGTATATACCATTCACCCAAGTCTCTCTGGAAAAAGTTGCTGGCAACCCTGCTAGGTATCATTTTAGCCCAGCTTGCACCTGAGTCAAACCCTTCTTATCCGCATGCCCTATGAATGAAGACCCTTGGATAAGGCTGAGCAAGGTGAGAAGCTTCAAGCTGACAAGAAGAGAAAGAAATCTGGGGTGAGCAAAAGGAACAAGCCCCAGGGAACCTGGGGAAAGAGCGTACTGTTCATACCTGACACTCTGTTCTCACTTTCTAGGGCCTTCAGCTGTGTCCACATCCTTTCCCACCAGTGCTCTGGATAATTCACATTTAAGTTCATGCACAGATTCAGTGAACAACAAACTTTCACTGTATACCTTCAATGTGCAAGGCTCAGTGTTAGGCACTGGGAATACAATGGGAACCACAAAAGACAAGGTCTGAGCTGTCATGGAATAGTCAGTGGGGTGTAGGGAGACAGATGCTAACTAGATAGTCACAATAGTAAATGTGTAATTACAAACTGAGTGTCAAGAGGGAAAAGGAATAGCCTTCTGTCAGAGTATGACAAAGGATCAGAAAAAACTTTCTGAGGAAGTGATATTCAAGCCAAAGAAATGAATCTCTAATGCTAAAATTCTAATAGTCAGTCCCAAGCCAAAGGAGACATTTTTGGACATAGGACTTTCTAAGGGACTTCTCCAGGCCGTGAGCAGCCAGCAGGTCTAAAATGGGAGAACAGACAACATTATGACAAGAGGAAGAGATGAGTTTGAAGCCCATGGGGCTACTATTACTTAATGTCATCCTTTGTTAAAAATAGTCCATGACAATATGGAAATGTGTAAAGGCTGACCCTGGAAACTAGTGATAAAGTGGATATAGCCTGTGGGGAGGAAAATTTGTTTTCATAAATTATTTACTATCAAAAACAAAAAAATACAGGGAGGGGTCATTTGGATTTTCTTTGCCCTCTGCAGGCTTCCTCCTGGGCTATGAGTGCTTCTCCTTGTACAGAGGCAGTGGGGCCCAGGGTTTTAGGCTGCACTCCTTTCTGGAGCCCACGATGTTTACATTATTTTCTGGGCTGCAAACGTGCAATACTTGTCCAGGCAGAAAAACAACTGAATGTGGAAGGGAAGGGAAGCTATACATGTGAGAGGAGCAAAGAAATTGATCAAGGGGCCCTAAGGAGCTTTCATGGAGAGAGGTGGCCCCACCACAATGGCAAGGCTGAGAGGTCAGCATAATCCAAGGGGATCCAATTGTTAAGGGTCAGGATAAGGCTAATAGGACTTATTAGGCCAACAGGACTCCGTTAGCCAGCAGGAGGTAAACTGGGACCTCGTGGGACCTATGGGGCAAAGCTAAAGGAACCAAGATTATTGACCTAGAAGAAGTTTAATGGTGGAATGGAAGGTGGCAGGGGTTGGGGAGGGGAGAGAGATCGATCTTTAAGTACAAGTCACAACACAGAAATGGTGACTCGTTGTTTCCCAACCACCCCAGGAACACAACAAGAGGAAACAGGCCTCACTGTAGCATGAAGAATTGAGATTAGATAGCAGAAAGAACTTCCTGACTACAAACAGTCAGAGAAGCTAGATGAAATTACCAAGGGATGTTATATGTAATTTACAAATATGGGGAAGGTGATGACAGTAGTGATAAAGAAATGGATAAAAGTGTGAGCAGGCTGGCTTTATAAGGCCTGTGGATGGAAGGGGACAAACAGGGGTGAAAGCACAGAGGTCAGGGGTAGGTGCTTATAAGAATGAGAAAAGTTGGCTGGCGCCGCGGCTCACTAGGCTAATCTTCTGCCTGCGACGCCTGCACCCAGGGTTCTAGTCCTGGTCGGGGTGCCAGATTCTGTTCTGGTTGCTCCTCTTCCAGTCCAGCTCTCTGCTGTGGCTCGGGAGTGCAGTGGAGGATGGCCCAAGTGCTTGGGCCCTGCACCCGCATGGGAGACCAGGAGGAAGCACCTGGCTCCTGGCTCTGGATCAGTGCAGCGCGCTGGCCGAAGCGGCCATGGTGGGGGAGGATGAACCAACAGAAGGAAGACCTTTCTCTCAGTCTCTCTCTCTCACTGCCTAACTCTGCCTGTCAAAAAAGAAAAAAAAAAGAAAAGTGGCTGTTTTTTCATGAAAATATTTTTGTAATGAAAATGTCAATGAAATGGCAGGTAAACTCCGATTAAAACTAGCATATAATCATGATGTGGGGGGATGCACTAAGGAGCTGCTAGGGCCCCTTATAGCATTCTCAGTCTTGTCCTCTGACTAAATTAGTCTCACTGAAGCGCCCCATCCCGCTACACTCCAGCAGTTTGAGTAGCCTAGTAGCCTATGCTGAGGGCATTGGAGCCAGACTGCCCACCCCCAGGACTTGTGAAGGAGGACGATTTCTCCTTCATGCACACCATGAAGATTAGACATAGGGGATCCAAGAGCAAGCAACAAACCATGCAGGATCCCTGCTCTAGGGAACTTAGAATTCAGAAGTGGAGACAGATGCCAAATAATAGTTACACAAATAACGATGTCATTACAATTGATCATAATGAAGGCAAAGGACAAGGCAGCAAGAAGGGCACAGGCTACAGGGACTTCATCTGAGATCAGAAAATCTGCCAAAGAAAATTCACTCTGTTAAGATTTTGCAGCACTGCTTTTGCCCCGCTGCAAGTTATTCTTACCCAAAATCAGTAGCAAGGAAAGGCAAAATGAACCCAGTCACCCCCAATGCCCTAAGATGTAGATTTTGAAACTCCTCTGGTTCACTGAAAACCTGTCAGGTAGAAGTAAACACCCAAGGAAATTTTCTCACTGCCAAGATGAGGCAGCCTTGATTTAGGCAGAATGATTCTGCAAAGATCATAATGTCTATCAGCTGAAAATCTGGATCAGGAAGACTTTGAAGAGCTCATCACCTGTCAGATGAGTAGGATGGAGGTCAGTAAAGAGAATTAAAAAAAAAAAAAACACAATGCGCTGAAAATTACACTGGAAATTGGCCCCCAGAAATGGCCATGTCTCCAAAATGCTGGGTCCCCAGTCTCCTCTGTAAATGTGGAAGGCTTCAGTAGTATATTCTAGTACTAGCTGCAAGGTGTACCCAGGGCTGTTGAGCAGGGGCCTGCTGCTGGCAAGCCAGGATCCTAAGCAAGGCAGGGCTCCACTCTGCTCTTCACTGTCATTCTCTCAGAGGGTTAGGAGGTCTGGGCACTTGTGGGGAGCCGGAATGGGTTTCTGCACACTTGGTACACCCTAAAGGGGCTGGCAAGCAGCAGAGGACATGAGCCACCATGTGCTCCTGATAGACAACCATTGACTTTGGCAAGGGACAACCTCTGGACCTCAGTTTCCTTGTCTAGACATTGGTGGCCATGTGGTTAGGAAAGTGAAGTGAAAAGCCACTCCTAGAAAGCACTGAGTGGCCCTTCATTATTATTAGGCCAAGTCGTATGTGGATCCTGCACAAAACCTTATCTGGATATCTGGACTGCCTTGCGGCCCCCCGCTGACTAAATCCCCCCCCCTTACGCTGTCCATCATGTACCCTCTCCTACCCAGAGCCCGCTGACACCTGACACCTGAAGTGCAGGCCAGCAAGCTTTTTTGCTGTTAAGGCTTACTCTCTCAACCTTCTTCAATCACACTCAGGAATAAGAGTAGCTGAGAGCTCTTCTGGTTTCCCTGCCGAGGGCTGAGCTGCTCCGACCTTTGAAATGTTTACTGAATATCAGAACCTACAGAAGTTCTGAGGTGCCCTAGTGGCATGGCTACCAAATAGGGGAGGATTTCATTGGGCCATGGGCCTGGAAAGTGCCTCTTCAAGACCCTGTGCTTCCTTCTCAGGGTTGGTGGCTGACACATTCTTCCTTCACATGTGCCTTAGACACAGACGCAGAAGCTCAGGAGAACTTTTGCGGCTGTCCACTCTGACCTCTCCCATTCCAAATGAGGAAACTGAGGCCCAAAGGAGGGTGGGTACCTGCCCCAAACAAAGCAGCCAATTAGTGATCAGCTGGAAAGAAAAACCGGGTCTCCTGATTCTCTAATCCAATGGGCTTCCGACTTCTCGTCTCTAGACGGCTGTGCACATCCCATCCCAGTAGGTACACAACATCTCCATGCCAGGAGACCAGCTTTAGACCCACCTGATGCCAAAAACGGTGTTTTCTTATTTGATTTTATTTAATGGAATTGACCAGTGGTTTGGGTGTTATGAAGCCCTGGTCCTGGAATCCTGCTTCGGCTCAGGCCGGGGCTGCATGCCACAGCCACAGTCATGCAAGGGGGACAGAAAGGCCTGCTGTTCAGATTGGAAAAGAAATCCATTGCTGAAACATTGGTCTTTTTGAAAGTTCCAACCACAGGGGCTGGCTGGCAGAGCCGCCGTCTGGGCTCCCCCGGAGGATCCGGCCCTCCCCTTCAGTCTGGGAGTTAGTTTAGGAAGCTGGCCCGGCCTCGGCAGAGGATCCCGAGGGCAGCACTTGCCCCAGGAGCTGCAGCCTTCCCTCTGAGCCTGAGAGCCCCGAAGGCACAGAGGGCCGGGAACTTCCTCCCTCCTCCTCCACAGCTGAGCCAGCCCAGGCTGGCCCCGAGGCTCCCTGAGCACATTTTCTTGCGAGCCTGGGAAAAAGTTTCCAGTTGCTCCCGCCCTAGCCCTGCAGCTACAGAGAGAAAATGAAATAGAGAGCCAGAGCAAGAGCGAGAGCAAAACCGAGACAGAGCCCTCAAGTGAGAAAGAAGAGGGAGCTGACCCAGGCCAGGCAATCAAAGCCTTCCCTGCGCAGCAGCAAGATGAAGGTGGAAAGACCGGAGGAACCTCAGCTCATGGAAGAGCCCCAGCTCGGGGAGGATCCAGAGCTCGAGCAGGAGGCACAATTCCTGGAGGAGCTACAGCTCGAAGTGGTAGAAAGTGGATCAGAATTGGATCCAGAAGATCTGAGTTTGAGTCCAGACTTTCCTACCAATCTGATGCTTGAGCTTGAGTAAGTAAACTCCCTGCCCTTCCGTGGGCTGCTTTCCCCATTTACATAATGCAGCAGGGGGGAGACAAGAGGGTCTCCAGGGTCTTTTTCAACTCAGATATTATAAAATCTTGATGTGTGGGATAAGATGCATAGAAACCTGAATAATTTGTTGAACCTCTGAATGTCAGAAAGATGCTGTGGGGCAAAGAAGGTTCACATAAACAAGCAAAAATAAAAAGAATGAGAAAGTGGTAAACATGTAAGAGTCAAAACCACAAGGGGAGGTTTAGGCTGGTTTAGGTTAGATTTTCAAAACTCAAAAGTGAAAGGCTTGGAATATGCTGTGTTTTGAGAACCAGGGGGATGTCATTAATGTACAACTGTTAATGGACCTCTCAACCAAATATCTCCCAGTGACTGATGTTATCGACCTCAAAATGCAGGTGCTGAATGCAGAATACATTTATTAAGTTCTTTGCAGAAATTTTCAATTGAATGGGGGGTGCAGGGTTGTGATGGTGATAGGGGGATGGGGGTGGATTTTCGGATGCTCACGTTGAGATAAAAATGACAGCCTAAGAAGAGAAACTGGACTGGCCCTGTGAATTAAAACCTGTTTTCTTGGTAAATCACCCCTCTTATCAGACCCACTGCCGTGTGACTCAATGCAGAACCCTTTGAGAATCTGATGGCCACTATATATAGCTACTGTCCCCCTAATAATGCACAAACTACCAAAATCTGGTGGGCTTGGGTGGGTTGGATGTTAATATTTAGTACATTAGACTGAGTTCAGATTCCTTCAACCTTGGTCGTCTCTCCTTGGGCTATGTGATGAGAGTCTATAAACCATAGCAGGTGACATTTCACTAACCAGAGAGCTCCTTACCAGGCCAGACATGATATCTTGGGGCTCCCTATTTTGCAGATCATCTACAGTGTCGTCTGCCAACTTCACACCCACCAGCATCTCCACTGCTGAGGAAACTGCAGTGGGGACAAGAGGAACCTCTCTCTACCTGTCCAGACACCTGCCTGTGGTCCTAGCACCCTGGTACCATCCAGTTTGCTCCCGTGATGCTAGCCCCCCTTCTTCTTGGCTCAGTTCACTTCTTCAACAATAACTTTTTGTGGCCACTCAATTGATACTAATCAATTATAGATTCCTAAGATTGGAAAGAATCTTGAAATTTCTATAGAACGATGGTTTTTCAAAGAATGCTGCTTGATACAGGGCCCTTAGGGTCTTCCTTGGCCTTAGGGTTGAGGATGGAAGAGGAATAAAAGGGAGGGAAGTCTAGGGGAGGGGTGGAGAGGCAAAGGTGGAGGTGTATTTGAGTGAAATAAGGGGAAAACATTTGTAGGCCAAAAAGAAAAAGGTGGGAATAGATTGTGTCACTGCCCTAACCCAAGTGAAGTTAAGATAGTGTCACTGCCCTGACCCAAGTGAAGTTAAATCTTAAACAAGGTCACAAATAAGACTCTCCATGTGTCTTTCAAAGATTGTAGGATTTTTGATCCTCACCTGGCTTGCTTTTCCTCACCAGAGGGTTTTCAGGCTGGGCTCCACTGAACTAGAAGGTCTCACTTTGTGGGTGGTAGATGTTCAAGGCCACTGGGAGCCCTGGGAGTCAGGTGAGTGGATCTCTTGACCTCAGCCCAGCCTCTCTCCAAACAGTTCCACTCCTCTAAGAAGGACTTCGTGTCCAGAGACACAGAGCGCTTCCAGGCTAGATTAGGTGATAGGGGTAGGGATGGAGGATGATTATCTGTTTAACAACAACCAAGAAAGATGTAAGCCACTGAGGGACTTGTCTCTGGCCAAACACACATCTCTTCTAAAGTGTCCCCAGGGGGTGGACGTGCTGCCTCAGCTTGACGGCATCCAGCACAGGCTAGTTCCCGTATTGGTCAGCCCTGATTGTCGGGCCATCTGCTGAGTCAAACAGCTCTGCGTGGATCTTTCTTGCCTGCAGAATGCTTTGGCCCCTCCTCTCATGTTCCCCATGCAGTCCTCCGTTGTTTCCTGACCACCGGGAAAGCAGGCACGGGGAGAGGAGGTGTCAAGGAAGACAGGGTTTCCAGCTAGGGCCACCATGTGCTTCATAGGGACGGTGTCAGCAGTGGGCCAACAGACAGGCTACTGATGTGGGCTTGGGGCACTCCAGCTGATGCAGCCCCTGGGGCCAAGGCAGAGGAAGTCTATTCCGCAGAGGACACTGGCCGAGTTAAGTGAAGTCTAGTGTGGAATTCTGGGCAAGGGAAATAGCTCGAGGGAAGGAACACTTGACCGGGAATAAGTGGCCCTGTGTTCTGCTGCAAACTCCAGCCTTGGCTGGGGCTGTCACCTGAAAGGAGAAAAATCCTAACGGCCAGGGCTCTGGCCCTGAGAGGAAGGAGGGAAGGAGCCAGGCTCAGGAGGGCATCTTGGCCATTTGGAGCAGTCTAAAGCCCTGCCGGCTTTACATTGGAGAAGGAAATAAAGCCGTGCTTGTTGGCGGTGGGGACCATCTGCGTGCACTATACAGAGAGCACTGTTTCCCCAAGTGTGGTAAACATACGCTCGTGGTGTGCAAGATGATTTTAGGTGCTATGTGAACTAACTTTGTTTTTTCTATTTTTATACCTATATATTTATTTAACACGTATTAGAGGAAAATGTGGCTAGCACATATACCCTATGGTTGCAAAAATATTATTTGTAAGGATGAGGCATTTTCAAAAGGTGAATCTGCTTAGAATTAACTTAGAGAAAAGAGCTTGACAATGGTAGACAAATAACTAGTGTCAGGGACTTGCAGCTACACTGTGTGTACTAACAGAGATGAAGCAAGAGGAGCGGGAGAATGGGTAACAGGAGCCATTACAGTGTGGTTTGAGATTGCCTTTTCCATGTGCACCTAGTTTGAAGTCCCCCTCTGACAGCCTATTCCAAGTGCAAGCACAACTGGCTATTTTTATATCTCGGGTGTCCTTCTCTGCCCTATGACACTCAACACTCCAGATTAGCAGGAGGCCTTTCCCTTGGTCGAGGGCATGGTCTCTACCATGCTCTGGCACACATGGGGAAATAGGCACCGGGGAGCTGATGGGGCTGTCCTCACCAGCCTCCATTGCTTTCTTAGCTGTGTTCACCAGGGCATATTCCACTCAAATTTAAGGAGGTGTTTCTGGGAAGCAAGTCAAGAGATCACAATCCTCTGAGTGCCTAAAGCCACAGTTGAAGGATAGGAAATAGGTCCCTATGGCAATTTCTCATGGATTTGTGCTGATTTCCAGACAGAATGAGACAAGATGTGTTGGGAAATGTGTACAAAATGAAACTGTACAAGAAGGTTCTCAATTCTGCCAGGAGTTTGTGATAGATCCTGTGTAAATAAATTTGGCCCAGCTGGGTATTGTAGCCCAGTGATTGAGCCACCACATCCCATCCCATATTGGAGTGCCTTAGTTCGAGTCCTGACTCTGTTTCCAATCCAGCTTCCTGCTAATGCACACCCTGGGAAACAGTTCAAGTACTTGGGTCCCTGTGAGACCCAGATGGAGTTCTGGGCTCCTGACTGCAGCTTGATCCAGTCCTGACTGTTGATTGGGGATTAGTTTAAAAGAAAGTAAGTTTGAGTTTGATCTATTTCCTCCTTCCATTGTCCTGCGATATAAAACATGAATGCTATTCTTGTTTCCTCTCAGAGCTCACCGTGGGGATTATGAAGGTGGGAGAAGCAGAAAGGTGATGAAGGTTACAGGTCTGGGTTCCTGCCTTCTCCCTGGGTTGTACCTTTAGAGCCTCATGTGTCTTTCCTATGTTGTCCAATCCCTTAAATTGTCTTTAGCTAAAGGCTCAAGCAGAGACAGCTGATCCTCACACACCTCTAAGAAAGGAAATACCATGGTGTCCTATGTTCATACATTCCAGAGATTAACAACCTCTGAGACTGTTTTTCCTAATTCTGTCCTCCAGCTTTCCTGTATACTACTTAACATGGCTAAATGGTAGCTGTCATCTCCCTTGTCAACTTCTTTTCCAAATTAGCTAAATCAGTTTTAAAAAAACCTAAACCAGTTTGTATTTCCCCATCTTTTAGATATTTTTCATATTCTCCACCAGTGGTTTCATTTTGTCCTCTGTAACAGCTGAGATTGTAGCACAAACACCTTTGCCTTTAGCCATTCATCCCAATTCCACTTCTGATCAGTGACACATACATGTAAGATGGCAGGTTAGGAAAGGAGCAGAATTAACTGGACTTAAGAGGACCCAGTTGCCTGTCCTAATCCCCTGAGCTGACTGTCCCGCAGGACACTGGAGCTGTGTAGGGTTTCATTAGTGGCTGACGACCATGGGATAGAGAAGGAAGATGACCTCAGAGTTCCTGCATGCTTCTTTCCTATTTAGAGTACCCAGGATCATACTCAATTCTTAATGATATCAAGTTGTGGGCTAGCAATTCATTGTAACCTCTGCCTTTAGCTGCCTACCCATGCAATCCCATTCTCTTATTTGAGAAGAGTCACATTTTTATTTTCCCTGTATTCATCAGCCACTTCAAGGATTATCCATAGCAATATATACATAGTGTGTCCCTCTGACACACTTACCTTCTAGCTAGTTTCTGGGAACCTAAGCGTGCAGGGTCATTGTGACACTGGTCTGAGTATAAATAAAGAAGATTCTTGCAAAAATAAATTACCTACTCACATATGGATTCCAAATCTAAGCATGGTTGATTTTCTCATGGCTGAGGTAACATATATGGTATGGATAATACAAAAATAAAGATAATACAGGGGAAACATCATGTATAGCTAGCTTTAGCTAAAGGCTTTAGCTTTAAGATTGCACTATGGGTCTAATTTGTTTTCAGTAGTTCTGCCTTTCTTATTATTTGAGCTGATATGAAAATGAGTTTGCATCCCTGGAGTATATAGAAACTGGGAGTATATAGAATCTGGCAGAGGGAGAAGCTAACCCAACACCAAGCATTGCCACCCATATTTCACAAAGTGGGTAAGCTACTTGGGAGTTGATTTCCCAGCATACAGAAGTCATTTCTGTGTGTCTTTAGAATGTGTCATATGGTTGTTTATTATGTGGGTTTGTCCAGGAAGGTTTAAGGGGTCTGCCCACTGGTACCTAGTTTGACTTGGGCATGCAGAGCCAAGGAGTTCCCAGGAAATCAATAGTTCCCTTCTGCCTCCTCACCTCAACCCCCGTGGCTACGCCTGGTCTGATCATCTGACCTGTGTGTCTAAAAGAGGTGGTGCAATTCCTCTGAGGAAAATCACGTCTGAGACAGGAAGGGGCACAGCAACCTCTTCAGTCAAGGATTTATGTATCTGTCACAGGAGGGAAGTGTGAGCTGAGAAATGACTCCCAGAAGTGCTAGAATTGGAAGAAGCAGCACTGCTACCTCTCACAGTCAGTACTGTATTCATTGGGAATCTATACTCCCTCAAGAGGCTGGCATCCTGGCCCTTCCTCCCTTCCTCCCTTCCTCGAATCCGTCCTCACTCCCTCTCCCTCCTCTCTGGCTCAGCACACCCTTGAGAAAGCAGAGCAGAGCTGGCCAGGTGCACCATGCCCGCAGCCAAGCATTAGGTGAACGAAGAGAGGGGGCTTGTGTTGCTTTGTGTCCAG